>NC_084461.1:203891875-204615000 GCF_027409185.1 Cynocephalus volans
ATTGTTTAATTATCTGTTTCTCCCTTGATTTCTATTAGTTTTTGCTTCATGTATTTTTGTGTCCTATTATGAGGTGCATATATTTATATTTGTTTTGTCTTCCTGATGGATTGATATTTTAATCATCACAAAATGTCTCTCATTACCTCCAGTAACAACCTCTGCCTTTTGGTTAGTTTGTTTCATCCATTCATATTTAATGTTATTATTGATATAGTTAGAAATTTGACTGCAATTTTACTTTTTGTTTTCTACATTTTTCACGTCTTTTTAAAAAACCTCTGTTCCTTCTTTACTATTTCCTTTGCATTAAGTGAATGAAGCATTTAAATTTCTTTAATGATTTTTTCACTGTATTTTTTGAAATTTTTTTGTGGTTACTCTAGGGCTTATCATATACATTCTACTATATCAGAATCAGCTTCAGACTTATACTAGTTTAATTCCAATGAGACATAGCCATATTATATAACTCTTATGTAGCTTTGATACCTCTCCTCCCTTTTTGTGTTATTATTGTTATACAAAATTACATCTGTTAATGTTACAAGCCCAACAATTATTGTTAAATTTATTACTTTACCATTTGTAGCCATTTCCTTAGTTCAGTACAACTATGCTTGCCCTCACCTTCTTTGTGCTATTATTGGCAAATATATTATACTTCTTTATGTTATAGGCCAAACAATACATCATATGTATATTATTTTATACAATTTCTTTTTAATTCATTTAAGAGCAGAAAGGAGAAAAATATGCATTTATGTTGCTTTATTTTTATTTTTATTTTTTTTAAAAAGATGACCAATAAGGGGATTTTAACCCCTGTCTTGGTGTTGTCAGCACCATGCTCTCCCAAGTGAGCTAACCGGCCATCCCTATATAGGGATCCAAACCCGTGGCCTTGGTGTTATCAGCACCACACTCTCCCAAGTGAGCCATGGGCTGGCCCTATATTGCTTTTTATAATTACATTACAAGAGCACCTTTACTGGTGCTCTTTGTTTTTTCATGTCAACGATCATCTAGGGTTACTGGCTTTCAGCCTAAAGAATATTCTTTAGTATTCCATATAAGATGGGTCAGCTAGCAACAGATTCAGTTTTTGTTTATCTGGGAATGTTGTTATTTTACCATTGTTTTTTAAAGATAGCTTTGCTGGATAAAGGATTGTTGGTTGACAGTTTTTTCTTTGAGCACTTTGAATGTGTTGTCTCAATGCCTGACTGGTCTCCTTTGCTCCTTCTGATAAGTCAGTTGTTTGCCTTATTGGAGTTTCCTTTTTAGTGATGAGTCATTTTCCTCTTGTTGCTTCTAAGATTTTCTCCTTATTTTTGGCTTTCAACATTTTCACTATTATGTGTCTGTGGATCTCTTTGTGTTTATCCTACTTGGAGTTTGTTGAACTTCCTGAATGGTAGGCTAGTGTTTAATACATTTGAGATGTCTTCAGTCATTATTTCTTCAAATATTTCTGCTGCTTTCTCTTTTCTCCTTCTGGTACTCCCATTATGTACAAGGGTACTTCAAAAAGTTCATGGAAAAATAGAATTAAAAGATTAGTGAATCTTCTCATGAACTTTGAAGTATCCTTGTATATGTTGGTGCACTTAATGGTGTCCTACATTTCTCTGAGGCTCTTGTCAGTTTTCTTCATTCTCTTTTATCTTTCTCTCTCTTCTCCCTCTCTTTCTTTCTCTGGATTGCATAATTTCTGTCTATCTTCAAGTTTACTAATCCTTCTGCTATTTAAAAATCTACTGCTGAACCTCTCTAGTGAATTTTTCATTTCAGTTATTGTACTTTTCAACTCCAGAATTACCATTTGGTTCTTTTTATAATTTGTATCTCTTTATTGATATTGTCTATTTGATGTGATATTGTCATTATACCTTCCTTTATTTCTGTAATCATGGCTTCCTTTAGTTCTCTGAACATATTTATAATGGTTACTTTGAAGTCTTCATCTGTTAAATTTGACATCTGGTTACTCACATAGGCATTGTCTGTTGCCTGCTTTTTTTTCCAGTGTAGGATCATACTTTCCTGTTTCTTTGCCTGTCCCATAATTTTTTGTTCAAAAATTGTTTTAGATAATATATTATAACAGCTTTGATTCTGGTCCTTCCCTCACTCCCTGGGGCTTATTATTATTATTTCTTTATCTGTTTAGAGACTGGCTGGATTATTTTTAGTGAAGTTTACTTCTCCACTGTAGTATTAAGCCTCTGATGTTGCTACTCAGGTATGTCTACAGTCACTCTGGGATGATGGTGGTTTTATCAGGGCTTTCTTTGACCACCCCTTTCCATGTCCATACCAGGTTATTGAACTTATCTAATTCTCAGTGATTGCTTTATTATTTTCAACAGTGTCTCAGGCATAAATTACAGACTAACTCAATCAAATTTGGGTTTCTTTGAAGGGATAGTTTCTGAAGTTTCAGTGTTTCAAATTTGTTCTGACCCCATGAGGGCTTCTCCCAGCTATCTATTTCCTTATTCTCTTCTACAAACTAGCCAGACTGCAGTTTAGCCTTTATCTCCAATGAGTCTACCAATCTCCTCTCAATTGCCTTTCAATGCAGCCTCCATTGTCTTTGACCATGTCCTTAGCCTTGAAGTTCTCCACACTGTTGCAAATAAAGCCACTATCCCTAGAGAGAGATTATGCCCCACTTCTCCCCCCTGGAAAAATCTATGAGCCACAGGTCTGGAGCTAGAGGTGGGGACAACAGCATGCTTCTCTCTGAGTGACAGTGCTGCTTTAGGAGCTGAGGGCTGGGGGTGGGGAGGCATAGATGGTAGACTTAGGTCTTCTTAGCTTGCCTCTCCCAGCATGGAACCACTGCCTTAGGATAAGAGTGACTGGGGCCCAGCATTCTCAGTATTGTTGTACCCAAGGTAGAGCCTTCATCTCACCAGTGGGGGCTGGGTAGAAGAAAAGAGCCTCAATCTCATGGCTGCACTCACATGGAATTTAGCCTCAGCAATACATAGCAGGGGGCAGGATAAAAAATGTTAATGTTTTTCCCCTCCTGTGAAGATAGCCCTCAGAGTGAGAGCATGTCAGGGAAGGAACTTTGCTTTCTTGATTGCACCAGTCTGTAGTGGAATGGAGCACAGTCTCACTGAGCTGGGAAGGTAGAGGGAGTGGCCCTGGTTCAAATACCACTGACTTTTGTTATTCTTATGCTCTTAGGGCCATTCCAGAGTTTGTGTGTGTTTTGGGTTTTTTAAAATAGTTTTACCAGTTTTGCAGGAGAGCAGGTCTGTGGAGCTCCTCACATTGACATGTAAGAAGTTAATCTCTTATACAATTTCTGGCAAAGGCAAAACTGTAGGGACAGAAAAGACATCAGTAGTTTCCAGGGTTGGGCGTAAGGTTTAACTGTAAAAGAGTGTAGGGGACTTAGAGGGCTGATGGAACTGGTTTATATTTTTATTGTGGATATGTTTTTCAAAATTCATAGAACTGTGCACTAAAAAGAATGATTTTTACTGTATGTAACTTACACCTCAATACAATCAATGGAAAAAGGCTACTATAAATACATTTGGCCTTCTGTATCTGTGGATTCAACCAACTGCAGACTGAAAATATTTTGGAAAAAAACCAATAAAAAATAATGCAACAATAAAAAATAATAAAAATAAAAATACAGTTACACAAAAATTACCTACAATGTATATTGAGAAGTAAAATTTTTTTTAAAAAGTATAACAACTATTTATATAGCATTTACATTGTATTAGGTATTGTAAGTAATCTAGAGATGATTTAAAGTATGTGCATAGGTTATATGCAAATATTATGTCATTTTATATAAGGGACTTGAGCATCTTGAGTGGATTTTGGTATCTGTGGGGCATACTGGAACCAATCCCCTGTGGATACCAAAGGACAACTGTATGGTCAGAGATTTAAAGGAAAACATGAATATAACAAGGAGAGAAATGGAAAGTGTTTTTTTTAAAAAAACTGGCCAAATGGAGCCTATAGCTGAAAAATACTATATCTGAAATCTTAAAATATCACTGGATGGGTTTAGCAGCAGATTAGAAGCTACAAAAAAATAGATCAGTGAACTTAAAGATAGAGCAATAGAAACTGTTGAAATTGAAGCATAGTGAGAAAACAAAACAACACAAAAATAATAGTGCCTCAGTGACCTGTGGGACTGTCTAACCTACACGTAATTGGAATCCCGGAAATTGGCTGAGAGTTTGAAAATATAATAGTTGTAAATTTGACAAACTGGTGAATTTTATCAAATAATTAAGGAAGAAATAATGCTAATCTTAAAGTGTTTAATACTTTAGAGAAGAATTCACAACTCATTTGATGAGGCCAGCATTATCCTGATACTAAAACCAGATAAAGACATTCCAAGAAAAGAAAACTATGGACCAACTGTATATCTCATGACCATAGATGCAAATGTCCTAAAATATTAGCAGATTGAATACAGCAATATATGGAAAGGATAATGCATCATGACTAATGTGGTTAATCCCAGGAATGCATGGTTAGTTTAAGATTTGAAAATCAATATCATTCACCATATTAATAGGATGAAGGAGAAAAACCACATGATCATCTTTATAGATGCAGAAAAGCTAATCAACAAACTTCAATAGCCATTCTTGATTTAAAAAATGAAAACCTCTTGAGAACAAGGAATAGAAAGGAATTTCATCAATTTTACAAAAGCCATTAACAAAGAATGTAAAGACAGCATTATAGTTAATGGTGAAAGACTAAGCACTTTTTACCTAAGATAGGGGATAAGACAGGATAGTGACACGTACTGCATCCAGTCAACATTATGCTAGAGGTCCTAGCCAGTGAATTAAAGTGAGAATAAGAAATAAAAGTCATACAGATTGGAAAGGAAGAAGTAGAACTGAATTGCTTTGAAAATGGCATGATTGTGTAATAGAAAATCCTAGGAAACCTACAAGAAAGGCACTACCATGACCTATACATGAATTTAGCAAGGCCACAGAATACAAGATAATACATAAAAATCTATTATATTTCTCTATACTATCAACGAACAATAGAAAATGAAATTTTAGAATACCATTACAATAGCATTAAAATTCATGAAATACTTAGGACTAAATTAGTTAGGCATATATATGCCAAGAGGTATACAGTAAAAATTACAAAACATTGCTGAGAACAATTGAGGGAGACCTAAATAAATGCAGGTATTTACTATTTTTATGGATTAGAAGATTCAGTTAAGATGTCAATTCTCTCCAAATTAATCTATACATCCAATGCAATCCAGTCAAAACTCCACAGCCTTTTTTTGTAGTAATTGACAAATTGATCCTAAAATTTAAGTAGAAATGGAAAGGACCTGGAAAAGTCATAAAATTCTTGAAAGGAACAAAGTTGGAGAACTTACTTTATTAGCTATCAAGACTGTAAACGTACAACAAACGAGATAGGGTAACATTGTGGCAAGGATATACATATAGATCAGTGGGACAGAATGAAGAGTTCAGAAATAGATCTACACATAGTCAATTAATTTTTTTAATAAGGTACCAAGGTAAAAGATTGTCTTTTCAACAAGTGGTACTACAGCAACTGCATATCTATATGGGAAGAAATGAACCTTAATCCTTACCTGGCACCATACATAAGATTAACTCAAAATAGATTAAAGACCTAAATATAAGAGATAAAACTATAAAACTTCTGGAAGAAAACACAGGACATAACTTTCAGCAAAATTTTCTTACACAGTTCCCTAAAAGCACTAACCATAAAAGAAAAAAATTGATAAATTGGACTTCATCGAAATTAAAAACTTATCTCCCAAAGACATTGTTGAGAAAATGAAAAGGCAAACCAAAGACAGGGAGTAAATATTCTTAATACATATATCTGATAAAGAACTTATATTCAGTCTATATAAAGAACATTCATGACTCGGCAGTGGCCACTGTGCAGACCCGGTTCGCTTGCTGGCGCACCTTGCTCTGCTTCCTCTGCAATTATGTCTGACAAACCCAATATGGCTGAGATAGAGAAATTTAATAAGTCAAAATTGAAGAAGACAGAAACGCAAGAGAAAAATCCTCTGCCTTCCAAAGAAATGATCGAACAGGAGAAGAAAGCACGTGAGTCGTAATGAGGCAAGCCTTGCCAATATGCACTGTATGTTCCACAAACATTGCCTTCTTATTTTGCTTCTGTGGTGGGGGGCCTCGGTCCTCAGTCATGCCCCCCAACACGAGCAACCAGCCCAGTGACAACCATCAAGCCTATGCAGGAAGTGCTCCAGGCTCTCCCGAGCCACGGTGGTGGGGGAAGTCAGGTCTTGGTCATGCCCCCACAATACAAGCAACCAGCCCAGCAAAGACCACTGAGACGCAGCAAGAAGGGCCACGAGTTCCCAAGCTGGGGTGTTGGGGGCGAGGGCTTTTCCACACCCCCCTGACATTTGCACCAATCCCAGCAATGACCAACCCACCACTGGAAGCCCCCAGGTCTTCCCTGTGGGAATGAATGTGAGGGGTGCCACAGGCCTCAATCCCGCCCATCCTCCTTCCTAGTTCTTCCATCACATTTCCTTCCCCTTTCCCCTCCCCCTAACTGCTCTGCAACAACATAGAATGTAAAAAAATAATATTAATTAAGTTAAATTAAATTTAATTTAAAAAAAAACAAAAAAGAAAAACCAAAATGAGATACTAGTGCACATCACTAGAATGCTTTAAATGAAAGTTATCAACATAACCAAGTGTTCAAGGTTGTGAAGCTTTTGGAATTCTCATACATTGATGGTGGGTGTGTAAAATGGTGCAACTACATTGTAAAATCAATTTATCAAATTCCTATAAAGTTAAATGTACACTTACCATGTGATGCAGCAATTTTCACGTCTAGGTATTTACCCAAGGGAAATGAAAACATGCAATCAAAGAAGACTTATACAGGAGTGCTCATAGCAGCTTTATTCATAATAGCTCCAAATTGGAGTCAACCCAAATGTCCATCAATAGTCAAAGGATCAAAAAATTGTGGTATTTCCATGTTCTCACTTATTGGTGGGAGCTAAAAATAAATAAATAAATTCACACACACACACACACACACACACACACACACACACACACAAATGGGGGGGGGAAGGAGACATAACAACTATAATTCCTTGAAGTTGATACGACAAGCAAACAGAAAGGACATTGTTAGGAGGGAGGGGGGAGAGGGAGGAGGGAAGGAGGTTTCGGAAATGGGCCACAATAATCAACCACATTGTATATTGACAGAATAAAATTAAGAAAAAAAAAATTGTGGTATTTTGTACAATGAATTATTGCGAGCAATAAAAAAGAACAAACGACCAATATATGCAAAAACGTGAATGAATTTTAAAAAGTCAAAACAGACATGAAAGAGTAAATGCTGTGTAATTTCAATTACATGAAATTCTAGAAGAAGCAAACTAATCTATAATGAAAGGAAAGAAATCAGTGTTTGCCTGGTGGGGAAGATTTAGTGCAAAGAGGCATAAGAGAACTTTTTAGGGTGATGAAATGTTCTATATCTCAGTTGTGGTGGTGATTACAAGGATATACACATTTATCAAAACACAAAGAAATATACATTTAAACTTTTATTATATATAAATTTTGTCTCATTACAGATGAATTTTAAAAAGCAGTGATCCGCAGTGTTAATCAGTAAAGCTCTATTGATACTGGTCTCAAATCATAAACAACCTGAATTTCCCTCAGTGAAAGATTGGTTCAATAAATTTTGGTAGAACAATAAAATGAAACACTATGTAGCCTTTGAGAACATATTAGAGAAAAAAATTATTGACCTGGAGAAAATATTTGTACTTGTTTGGTAAGTGAAGGAAAAAATAAAACAAGACATCTATCAGCCTTCCAATACATAATGTAATTTGGGTTATGTCAATAACTTGTGATTTTATTATTGTAACTAACTATATAACTCTACACAGAGCTGAGTCTCGTAGTAAGCCATGGTTACTTGCACAAGTTTTTGTTTTCCCTACAGTTAATAATTGTTTTTCATCTGCTTAGTTTTCTCTTTACTTACTCCTAATTCAACTCCAAACTTTCTGCTGATTATCTAGATATGTACTTCCCAAAATGGTAGACACTAAACACATATGGCTATTAAAATTCAAATTTAAATTAATTTTTAAAAAATGATAAGTTCAGTTCCTGTCACACTAGCCATATTTCACGTACTCTGGTTAGTGGCTCCTGTATTGGACAGTGCAGGTATAGAACATTTCCATCATCATAGAAAGTTCTAATGGACAGTGGTGATCTAAATCTCCTCTCAGATATTCAGAAACAATTTCATCTTCATTGAGAAATTTCTCATGGAGCTTTTCACCTTTGACAAAATCTGGATGGTTGCTCTTTCTTCCTGGTGCCAGGCTCTCGTCCTGGAATTTCCCTTCACCAGCTTCTGGGGAATTCTTTGCCCCTCTGCTGAGTTAGATCTCTTGTTTGTTATTATTGGTTTGCTCCCTCATTTCAGTGGAGCTTATACTCTGGTAACTTCCTTAGAGAAGATTGCATGGGAGGTAAGTTTTTGAGATTTTACATGCTGTAAAAATATCAGTAGTCTATCCTTATATTTGACTGGCTGTAAACAAAAATCTAGGAGGACAATATTTTCATGATAATGTTTCATTGTTCCTCTCTCTTCTAGCTTTCAGTGTTGCTGTTTGGAATGCCATTCTGATTGTGATTCTTTCTGTATTATCTGTTTCTTCCTGTCTAATTTTTTCCTCAGGGTTCTGAAATTTTGTAGTGGTGTGCCTTGATATAGGCCTATGATTTTCACCCATTATTTGTGTTAAACATTCAATGGCCCATTTCAATC
This sequence comes from Cynocephalus volans, assembly GCF_027409185.1. Taxonomy (NCBI): domain Eukaryota; kingdom Metazoa; phylum Chordata; class Mammalia; order Dermoptera; family Cynocephalidae; genus Cynocephalus; species Cynocephalus volans. The sequence goes on from NC_084461.1 coordinate 203,900,771, forward strand.
TGGTAACTCAGGCACTCCTTCAGTTCTGGGAAATTTTTGTGAATTATTTCCTTGATAAAAATTATGTCCTATGAAATTTCTCTTTTTTTTTTTCTGGATCTCCTAATATTTAGATTTTGGACCTAATGTACAGTTACTCTCTATAAAATATTTTTTCTCTCCAATTTTCCATATGTTTGTGCTTTTGTTCTGTTCTTGGGATGAACTCTTCAACATAGTCCTACTCTATTGATTTTTTCATTTGTCCTATTGTAATTTCATTTCCAAGAGCCTTTTGTTGTTGTTCTCTGAACATTCCTTTTTATGGCATTCTGTCTTGTTCATGATTACGAATTGTCTCTTATTTTGGAAGATAATAATTATCTCTATATGCATTTTTTTCTCTCTGTATGTCTGTGTTTGTTTCCTCTGTTTCCTATTTTTTCCACTTGCATCTTCTCCCTCTCTCTCCTTAGGGGTCCTGAGATGTCTGATAGTCCTTGATTGTCTGCTCACATTTAAGAGTGGGGGACTATAAAGCTCTGAGCTTTTGGATTTGCACAATCAGGCTTGCTGATTGTGGCCTTCATTAAAGAATGACCTGGCCAGGCCTTTGGGAGAATTCCCAATATCTGTATTTTAAAATTTTTCCTCTTGGTCAGTTTCCTCAGAATCTGTGCTGGCCACCAGTGTTTTGGGAGCCAGATAGAGAGAGAGGGCCGAGAGTTTCTGCATTCAGTATGCATACTTTCACTTAATTCCCTGATTCCAGTACCATAACCCTGCGTCAACTGTACTTTGTATTCCAAACACTTTCTGTACCCTCTATAGAACAAACCTCTGATTTTATCCCAGGGTGAAAAAGGAGCAACTGCTTGGTTCTACAAAGTTGGAAAAGGGATCTGAGGATTCCGCTGCTTCATAAACGTCTTTCAGTTGGTCTTCCTTATTTTAGTTCCTTTAACCACCCTCTTTATTCCCTCTTCTAAAAGTATCTGATGATGGAATTCCTTACAACTATGTACATTTGGTTCGTCCTTGGTTTGGTTCACCGCTTGTTCAGGTTTCTCAGGTCTGCTATCTTAGTTACATCTCTTCCGTCTGCTTTCCAGCTTCTAGAATTTCATTGCTGTTGTCTTCTCTCTTATTCTTTCTGTCCTTTTGGATTTCCGCCTTTTAAATATATCTCTTACTGTCAGTCTTGTGGAGTTTTATTTATTTAGGAAACTAAATAAATGTGTGTGTCAATCTACTATCTTTATCTAGAAGTCAGTAAATATAAGTCTAAAAACATAAATATGTCAAGAGTTAGTTATAAGACAAGCAGTGCATTTTTTCTTTAAGGATTTTGGTCTGAAAGATAAAGATCACATTAATTGTATCATATAAAATTTCTGAGAATTAATAAAGTATTATTTAAGAATTTTATCATAAAAATCACTTCATAATATTGTAAAAATATTACAAAACTACATTTAAATTACTTAAGTCTAAATGGTCTCAAGAAGTGAATTCTAGCTTATAGTCTTCCACTTGGAAATAAATACCTCAGCTGGGTAGAAGACCACTGAATATAATAAATGACATTACTGAAAATACTTGCATGGTTTTTAATTTCTCATTTATATCTTTTCAGAGCTTGCCGGACATCTCTAGTCTCAATTTAAGAAAAAAAATATTGGTAAAAGATAGTTTGAAAGTCAACATAATTACTTTCCTATTAATTTATAAGAACACATGGAGAGATCAAATTCTTCCACTTGGTTTTGGATGCTTTGTGTTATAATCCTAACTTTGTTCAAAAGTAAGTCTTTACGGCTGGCCAGTTAGCTCAGTTGATTAGAATGTGGTGCTGATGACACCAAGGTCCAGGGTTCAAGTCTTGTACTGGCCAGCTGCAAATCAAAACAAAACAAAACAAAAAATCAAACAAGCAATGCTCTCCAAAAGTAAGACTTTGAAATTCTCAGAGTGGGAGAGGAGGAAAATTTGAATGAAGTAGTTCTAAACATTAAGTAGAAAAAAAGCCTTTAAGCGATCCTGATTACCCCTCTAGTAACTGTCCTGTTTCCTTCCTTTCCACAAGATGCTTTCTATTTACTGCACTCCTCCTTACCTGTTCTTCCATGCGGAAAGCTGGCTTCTTCCCCCACCTTCACTTTCCTAACTACTCTCTTCAAAATAAACAATGACTTCCTAATTAACATATATCATAGCCTTTGCTCCTTTTTTAAATGATGTTGGCTATATAGTCTTTTTAAAACATTCCTTCTATTTCTATGATACTGTTCTTATTCTCTTTCCATCTGTCTGAACTGTTATCCATTTTTCTCTTTTGCTTTTGTTCCTCCTCCCACATCTAATTTTGGACATCCCCCAACACCTCCACGGTCTTTGACCATATGATCTTCCAGCTCTACATGCTTTCCTTTGGAGGGTCCATCCATTCTCAGAGCTTCAGGCACCACATGTGTGCCGTTGACTTCCAAATGTCTTCTCTTGAGCCCTAACCATACTCAAGAGCCCCAATTCTGTATCTTTAACCTTTTGTTTGGCATGTCCACTTTGATGTCCCACTACCGTGTCAAATCCAGTATGCTCATCTTTTTATTCATCACTGCCCTCTCCCTTCCACACCCAAAACAAGTTTCCCTAACTCTCAGCATCACCTTTATCTCAATGTCTTAAGTTCAGGATCTTGAAATCATTCTCCTGCATAGTCAAGTATCAGAATTCCCCCAAGCCTTCTCTTTCCAGTCTGTTCTGACTGCCAAAACTCAAGTCCAGACCTTCTTGCTCTCCCATTTGAATTGCTACCACAGCCTCCAGGCTCTCCCACAGCCTCCTGCTCTGTGCTGCATACCATTGCCATCTAATCTTTGAATACAACTTTCATCATCTCACTTCCCTAATCGAAAATATCTCATGACTCCTATTTCCTACTTAATCAAGTCTAAACACCTCTACCTGGCTTTTAGGCTGCTCACAGTCTGGCTCCACCTTACCTGTCTTATTTCCCACTATTACCCAACATGTTCCCCTTCCTTGAGTTAGGTCACTTTTCTCACTGTCATGAGAACAAGCCAAATTCATTTCTGCTCTCATATTTTGACAAATATACTTTCTCTTATCCAGAATGCCTTTTTCCCTGTTGACCCAAATCTAATCCATCTTGCAAGAGAATTGTCTATGCTTCCTATGTCTACTTCCCTGCTTTCTATTCTCTTTAACTCACCTTGATCATCCCCACCCTTCCTCTGTCCAATCCACAATTCTCATTATTTTCCTTTTATTTTGCTCCTCCTCCCACCTCTAATTGTGGGCATCCCCCAACACCTCCAAGGTCTTTGTCTATATGCTCTTCCAACCTACATGCTTTCCTTTGGAAGGTTCATCCGTTTTCAGAGCTACAAGTATCACGTCTTTCAATCTCAGTATATGACAACATCACTTATCCAGTTGCTCCAACCAAAAACCTAGGAGCCAATCCTGGTTTTTCTACCTCATAACCCACATCCAGTCCATCAGCAAGTCCAGTGAGCTTTCCATTCAAAACATACTTCAAATCTGACTGTTTTTCACTATTTCACTGCTACCACTCTAGCCCAAGCAAACAGTACCTCTACAGTTGTCTCCCTCCTCTCATTTTTCCCCTTACACAGTTTATTTGACACAAAGCATCAAAGTCATCTTTAAATATGTGAATCTGTTCATGTTACTTTACTGACTATGGCCTTTAAGGCCATACCTGATCTGCTCTAGCCAAAGATTCTGACCTTACCTCTTTCCAATTTCCCTTTATTCATTCCCTTATGTCCAATTTCTCTGGCCTTCTTTCTGTTTCTAGAGTGAGCTAAACTGATTGAGACTTCACTTACACATGGACACATTTCAGAATAGTTACTAGATAGGTTAGAAAAGAACAAATGTCTTCAGTTTCCACAATATTTTTTCAGTAAATTATGTATTATATCAACAGGAAAAAACAAGTCTTTTTTTTCTAAAAAATTTTTTTTCTAAAATCAGTATTTTTGTATGAGTTTATTTTTATTTTTAAATAACTTCAAGCTTACAGAAAAGCTGCAAGTACAGCACAAATCATGTTTTTTCTGAACCATTTGCTTCATCACCCCTCAATAGTGTAGTATGCAATCCTTAGAAACAAGGACATTCTCCTGCATACTCATAATACAACCAGGAAATTAATTTTGATACATTACTGTCATCTAACCCTCGGATTCTATTCAAAATAGAATCCATTATAGCAAAAGGATCCAGGTTAGAATCATGTGTTGCATTTAGTTGTTAAATTTCTTTAGCGTTCTTTAGCTTGGAACAGGTTCTCAGTCTTTCCTTGACTTTCATAAACTTGGCATGTTTTAATAGAAAATGCCAGTTATTTTGTAGAATGTTCTTCAATTTGAGTTTGTCTCATGATTAGATTTATGTATGCATGTTTTTAAAGAATACCACAGAAGTGGTGCTGAGTAATCATTACTTCTCTCAAGTGGCACATGATTTTGATTTGTCCTATTACTGACGGTGTTTATTTGGTCACTTAATTAAAGTCGTGTCTGCCAGCCTTCTCTACTATAAAGTTATTCTTTTTTCCTTTGTAATTAATAGTTTCTAGGGAAGTACTTTGAAACCATGAAAATTACCCTGATCCTCATCAAACTTCTCGTTTATTAATTTATTTATGTCAATATGGACTCACGGGTCCTTATTTTATCCATTTCTATCATAATTTATTTTAATGCTCACATTCTCTAAGATTTTGCCAGTGGGAGCCCCTTCAAGTTGGCTCCCGTCTTTTTTGACATGTCCCCCTACTTCTTTGAGCACTTCCTTACATTCTGGCACAGTAAGCTATTCCAGACTCATCTTGCACTTTCCCTCTTCCAGTCCTAGAATCAGCCATTTCTCTGAGGACCCCTGGTTTTTTAGTAGTTCCTTTCAGTAGCCAAGATGTGGGATCTCTCAGTGGACAGAGCTAGAGAATATATGTATATACATATGCACACACACACATTTATATTTATGTTTCTATATGGAAATTCATGAGTTCATTCCTATACCACCAATTCCAGTCCAATACAATAGAGATAGTTCTAGTTTTCTCACTTTCCATATTTGTAATTTCTTTCTCCATCAGTGAGAAACCTGACTCCCATTATCCTTAACATATTTACTTATTTGATCAGTTTCCTCAAATGTAACTAAACTCCCATCCTTGCTACCTTCCCTGCACACGTATAGGTGTCTATCTCACTCCTGTAAGACTGACTCTTCTCCCTAGACTACCTCCTCACCCTGACCGAGCTTTTGACACTCTGCCCTGGGCCTTTTCCCCATGTAGATGCCCTCCTCACCCTGCTCAGGTTCTGAAGCCCCACTGTGGGTCACCCACACTTGTGATGCCCTCCTTACTCCATTCGGGCTCTGACTCTTCACACCATGCCTGTCCTCCGCATGGTTACCCTTCTTACCCTGCCTGCTCAGGCTTTGATACCCGTCCATGTGGATGCCTACCTTGCTTTGCCTCACATAACATGGGCCTTAAAGGCTGAAATATTCATCACAGGTTGAGAAGAGGAAGAACAACGAAGGTCAATATTTTATTTAGAAAATGCTTTTTACTTATTGTAGATCTTACTATGAGATGAGAAAGCTCTAACATTTCTTTTCCTTTCCCCCTAAAAAAATTTTTCGTATATTATCAGCCCAAAATACCATAGCAATCAGTGGACAAGGAGCCAAATCATTTTTGAAGGAACACTCAACTTAAATCAGTGTAGAAACAAAATAACCAGATAAAAAAGAAATATTCCTTCACATTTTTTTTTCATCTTTTGTTTAAATGTTTTGGTGTTGTGGACACAGTCTCGGAATCACTGTTGAGCACTAATGATTAATGATAAGTTTATAAACCTTACATTTTGAAGAAGGTGGCTTCTGATGCCTGAGGCCCTTGGATCAAAATTAATTTTTATCTTTTTAAACTGAAATATGCAAATATTTAGTTAAAATAACATTACTGTCATTCATTTATACCACAAGATTTTGCAAGGCAGTGTCTACATTGAATTGATTGTCCCTTGAAACTTTAGAACTAAAACCTCTGCAAGATTGCCCTTGATAACCTTTCCATAGAAGCACCGATGAGGAGTCGAGACCTTGCTATCAAAGAGACTAAACTCCTAGAGACTAAAACTTTCCCAGGACAAAAATACCCAACTTTGCCTCTGAATCCTTTCAAGATATAAACTAACCATTCTAAGAAGGAGCTTTCTCATTCCTACTCTTATTCCAAATTTTCTTTGTCTGAGAGGTAGATTTAGTCTTTCTTCTAAATCAAGATATGATAGAATTGGACTTTTGTTTAATTTTAAGCCAAAACATACCCAAACTCCCACTGCATTCCTTGGAAGACTAAATGCTATTGAAGTGCTCTCTTGGCCACATCTCACTTCTTGAGGGAGTCAACACTCTTCATCTGTATCCTCTCAGAGACTATGAAAAGGGGAAACAGCTTCTGTGACTTCTCCAACCAGGGGGGTCAGATTAGCTTTACAGTCCACTTATGAGGAAGCTAACAAGGCTCCTCTGTGGGTATTTGAGCACATTTTACAAAACTGCTGATGACCTCATGAGCCAAAGAAATGAGGTTTCACATTGTGGACTAAGCCTAAATATTAATACTACTTTATATTTATGTAGTGTCTTTTTTCCAAGGAACTCCAGCCTCTTTACAGACGTTATGTCATTAATCCTCAAAGCATCCCTGTTTGGTACATGGCAAATATTATCCCCCTCCCTTTTTTTTACTGTGATGGAAACTTACAAGTCAGTAATGGAACCCAGCCCCCTGGTTTTTAGTCTATGCGCTGTACTATGAAAAAAGCCAGACGCATACTTTTTCAAGCCTATTCATTGCTTCTTGGGTGGGATTTGAGAGGATGTCTCAGTTTGTATGCATTTCAGTTTTCAGTGTCTCTAGCTTTTATGCTCCTCTTTTCCTTCTTTATTATAAGTTAAGCATATGTAGTTTATCTTCCACTGTTGCATTTATGGGAACACTAGGGATTCGTAGCTGAAATTTGAAGTGAAAGACTTTGTTTTTGAATACATAATTTCACTTATCACTCACCAATCTCTTATAACTTCTCAGACTCCAAAATAAGTGAGATTTTTTTTAAAAAAAAAAATCACCATGCCAGCTCAGGGCATGTTTTACTTATAGCAATTGCATGTCACCAAAGTCAGGTAATGTTCAAATAGATACAACCAGTTCATATTGAATAATTAACATGTACCAGATATTGTGCCAAACATTTTCAAATATTTGATCTTATTTTACATTTTCAAATATATGATCTTATTTTACATATGTAATTTCCACGAGAACCTGTTAGATTTCCGTCCTATATGTAGAAACACTCTCCTAGGGTGTTAAAAGGTAGTTAAAAGCAGGTTAAAAAAAAAAAAAAGGTAGTAATAGAAATGTGGCCTCAGCTGCTATATCCTGAAAAAAGAACTCCCTCAATTAACTCTCATTCCCTCAGTGGAAATCCCCAGAATAAATATTTCCACAAAAGAGGAGAATGTGGGTAAATTCTAAAAATCACCAGGAATTAGCTCAATACTCACAAAGTAAAGACAAAAAAAAAAACTTTAAAGATTGATTTCTGCATAATCAATAATGTAGAGCCCAGAGAACAAAACACAGCCTTATCTGAGGATGACTAATATTTCTTGACCCACTTGGTTAGATACTTCCTAATCAGGATTTTTAGAACCAGGAATTATGAACTATAGTGGCATAACTTTAAACATTCACAAAAATCAGCTTCACATCTCATTTTTAAATTCTTTTATATGACCTACTGTTATGTTGTTTTCCAAGCTGGTGGACGTCCGTACTTTGCTGAATTAGATAATGGCAGTGAAATGAGAGATACTGGCAAAAAATCAGAAAAGATTTTCTAAAACAAGGCAGAAACTTTTGACTTTTAATTATTAAATTCTGAAAGCGTCAGAGTAAAAATCTGCCATATCTCCTGCAACAATACTATTCTACTCTTCTCTCTGGCCCAGTTAGATTTGAAATAGACCTCCATTTCTAAATAAATAGTGTTTAATTTGAAACTGAGCAACATAACCACATCATGGAAAATCTTTATAGGTTGGAAAATACGTATAGGATGTCATGCTTTAGGTACGGTACATAATCTAGCTGTATTCTGTAGCATAGCTATGCTACAGTTTATACTCAACAACATTGGGTTTTTAAGAAAATATGTTCATAACAATCCAAACACTTGTTTTTTTCTTATCATAGGAAATATTAGCCAAAATGAATACCCAGTAGCCTAAGTAAAAATTTAGTGATGGAGAAATTTAAGAAGTCTCAGTCAAAAAGCTGATGTTTGTCCTAGCAGGGTTGCCATGCATGGCTGTGCTGATTTGCACTGCACAATTCCAGAGATACCTAAAACATAGACAAACATGTGAGTGGCATCCCTGGAGCTGAGCAATGCCTGGCAGCCCTGATTTGAACTTAAAAGTCAAGCTTTTGAAAACGCTCGTTTTTTCTCTGATTCACAACTGAAGACCGGTTATGAGTTGCAGTATGGCTTTTCTTCTTTTTTGTATACACGCAAGGTTCTTAGTTTTTTCCTCTCTATGTTGGTTCCAGAAGACTTCCTTACTGACTAAGCTTCAGCACACTGGTCTGGCATTCTTCCAGCGCTAGGTTTTCATGAGTCAGGGAAAATGTGTGCACTCAGAGAAGAAACTTGTCAGACATGCTCAACCAGCCCTAGGCTAATTTATGAAGTCCCTCCCTCCATTCTCCTTCTCCCTCTACATTCTTACAGCATACTGCTTGTTCCTTTATTTAGCCCTTACTGCATTTTACCTATATTACATGTCGATTAGAGCTTGTTGGTAAGTCTGTGTCGCTCACTACTATGAAACACTCTACTGTTGCCTTTCTGCTGCCACCATGCCCTGCCCCCATCACCACCACAGCACTTAGCATGGTACCTTGAATTATCTGCTTTCCTGACCCTCCTCCTTTACCCTTCCACTCTTTGGTTCTCTTTCATTTCCTTTAGTCAGGAGGAAAACATGTGGTCTCTAGATGGGGAGAACAACTGGAGGCAATGGGAAGAAAGCTCACCTCCGTAAGAGACCAAGAATGACCCTACAGATAGGTATGTTACTTGGTCACAGCCTTCCACTTCCTCATTTACTCTTACCATGGCCAGGCCTGGTCCAGCTTTAATAAAGCAATTTGAAGAGAGTGATTATAATGAATTTTATATTGGTTTAAGTTTTTCATAGTGCAGTTGATTTCAAAATGAGAACAGAACAGATGGTTTTGCAAGGATGTACAAGAAACTGGTAACAGTGGTTGTCTTCTAAGAGGGCAATTGGGTGACTCTGGAACGGTAGAGAGTCTCATGATATACTTTTATATTATCTTTTGAATTGCATGCTATGTGAATGTATTAGCTATTGAAATTGATAAATAAAACAAAAAAACGGAAGCAGGCAATTAAATAACTAGACTCGAACTAAATTGATGCTGTAGAAAATTCAGTTTATTATAGGAAAGGTTTCCCATGTAATAAAAAATAAAAGTAGATCAGGAAGAGTGGTATGATTATTTTCATTTTGTGTTATAAACTTTGAAAATGTTTTGTGTGCTGGAAAAATAATATAAAAATTAAATATAGGTAACTGCCTTTCATATAAAACTTGTCTTCACGCTAAACACCCAACAGTTTCTCTTCAGAGGTTTTCTTTTTCTTTTTCTCTTCAAGTGAACTTAGGGACAACTTAAAGTGAAAATCTGACTTAGTGAGTGTGTGTCGCAACTCTGCCTCCACCTTATATAGAGGAACTTTTTAGGGGATGCCAGAGTTCCTAAGTGTTCTCTGCTTGGCTCTCTCCTTCCTGCCAGCGCGAGTAGGCAGGATGGCCCAAGTTTTGGATATCGTACCAATAGAGATCTTTCATCTCAGACAATCTTCATACCAAAGTGGTCTTTTTTTGTGTATTTAATGGGATCTATCTGTACTTAGTCATTTCTGTACTTACAGTTATACTATGTTTCTTTCAACACCTGCTAAGGCACTTTATAGAGACTCAGATTCAAGCAAATGACCTACATAGCAAGTCTGTGAGAAGCAGACTATCACATTTCCAATTCTGTACCTATTATCTGTTTATTTCTTTCTTGAAAAATCAGCAAACTTATGTCAAGTTTAGTACACCTAATAATGCCATCATGTCATTGCCTGTAGATTTCCTCCATTCATGCTACAAACCAAGAAACAGCTTTTTCTTTTTTATAATTATTACTTCAAATATGTGCTTGAGTGTGTTTATGGATTGTATGTGTTCATCTTTAGCTATCGCAGAATTTATAATTAATTACTCAAGCATTTGAAAGTAACTGACATTTTCTATTGAAAAGCATCTAATAATTAGTTTTAGAATATTTTATCATTCAAAAAAGTAAGCCAAATAAACTTTAACACTTTCTAAAATGTTTTTTTTATTAACTTTCCAACTTACAAATAAAAAGTTTCACAATAAAGTTTTTATCACATTGAAAAAAAGGAAAACAAAGATGAAAGTAATATACATGTTGAATTATAAACATATCAAATAATCATAGACGTAATTTTAACAGAATTCATAAATGAATTAATATGGAACTTTATATTTTTGTTTGTTTTGTTTTGTTTTGGAGGCTGGCTGGTATAGGGGTCGAACCCTGGATCTTGGTGTTTTCAGCACCACACTCTAACCAACTGAGCTAACTAGCCAGCCCCTTCATATTTTTAATTTAACCTAAATTATATAATTTACACATAAATATACTCTTGTAGATAATTTAAAAACTACCAATAAGGATATTCCATATCTTTTACTTTGCATTTAAAACACACACACAAAGATGTGTTGTCTAATATGGCAGCCACTAAACACGTATGGCTATTGAGAACTTGAACTGTGGCTAGTTCTAATTGAGATGTGCTGTAAATATAAAATATACACTGGATTATGAAGATGTACTACGAACAGAAAAAAATATATAAAATATCTCAATAATTTATATTGATCACATATTGAAATGATAGTTTTTTCAATAGATTGGGTTAAATAAAAATATTACTAAAATTTAATTTCATTATTTTTACTTTTTAAAATATGGCTAAAGTTTAAAATTATATATGTGGCTTGTAATTGTGTCTTTTATTCTATTTCTATTGGACGGCACTATATATATGTATATATATGCATATATTTGATTTGTGGACATCTTAAAATCATAAATGGGATAATACTGTCTTTTTCTGAAACTTGCTTTTTTCACTTAACGTATGTCTTGAAGATTTTTCCTCATCAGTATATTTAGATGAATCTCATTCTTTTTAACTGCAGCATAGTATTCCTTAGTATTAAAGTGACAGCTTGTTTTGAGTTTCTGCTATTAATGGAACATTTAAGTTGTTTTGTCTCAAGTTTTGGTCTTTGATTCATTTTGAGTTAATTTTTGTATATGACCTAAGATAAAGGTCCAATTTCATTCTTTAGCATATGAATATCCAGTTTTCTAACCACCATTTGTTGAAAAGATTGTCCTTTCCCCATTGATGTTCTTGGCACCCTTGTTGAAAATGATTGTATCATATACATATGGGTTTTATTTCTGGACTGTCCATTCTATTCTATTGGTCTATATGTCTGTCTTTATGCTAATACCACACTGTTTTGGTTACTATAGTTTTGTAGTAAGTTTTGAAATTAGGAAGTATAAGACCTGCAACTTTGTTCTTCTTATTCAAGATTGTTTTGGCTATTTAGAGTCCCTTGAGATTCCATATGAATTTTAGAATGTGTTTTCCTATTTCTGCAAAAAATATTGTTCGGGTTTTGACAGGAATTGCATTGAATCTGTAGATTGCTTTGTGCAGTATTAACATCTCAGCAATCCATGAATGTGGGATGTCTTTCCGTAGTTTCATCATTTTATATATTGCTTAAGAAGGTCTTCCAAATGCTAAAGTTATAAATAAATTTTTCTATATTTTCTTTTAATAAGTTTGTAGTTTTGCTTTTTACATTTGGCTCCTTCATATGGCTGGGATTTTAATTTTTTCTGCTATGAGAACTTTCCCCAATTGTATTGGTAACACCTGAATAGTCTGCCCTTTCCCTAATTGAAATGTCACCTTTATCATAAACCAAATTCCCACATATATATAGGTTTGTTTTTAGACTTGATATTCCAGTTCACTGATCCATATATCTACTCCTGTACTATTGCTATTGTGTTTTAATTACTCTAACTTTATAGTATGTTTTGATATATAGAAGGGCAACTTTCCCCCCCCCCCATTATTCTTCTTTTTCAGTGTTTTTAAGGTTTTCCCACAGATTTGCTCTTCCAGATGACTATTAGAATCAGCCTAACAAGTTCTAACAGAAATATTATTGGCATTTTGGTTGGTATTACATTGATTTGATAAATTAATCTTGGAAACATTGAAATTTTACAATAATAAGTCTTTGTGTCTTGAGGAAACATTATTTCTAGTATCTATATAACTATTATCACCATGGTCCCTAGGACATTTTCTGTTTACCTGTATGATACTCAGATTGCCTCTGTAGAGCAATTCTGTCCAATAGAACTTTCTGTGGTGATGAAAATGTTTTATATCTATGGCGTCTGATAGGTAATCACTCACCACATGTGGCTATTGAATGCTTGAAATTTGGCTATTGCAAATGAGGAACTGAATTTTAAATTTTACTTAGTTTTGACTGATTTAAATTTTAAATGGCCACATGTGGCTAATGGCTACCATATTAAACAGTACAGCTTTTGAATATATGAATAACTGTGTTATTGAACACTTTTGTAAGTAGTAGAGGTAGGGTGACAAAAAATTATTAATACCTACTGTGTGAAAGACACTGCATGAGGCATTGCAGAGAGGCTAAAGACCATAAAATTAATACAAACAAATTCCTAAAGAACTTAAAACCTAGTCCCAGATATAGGACAACTTGTTTACAAATATTTATGTTGTCAGAAAAATACAGTTACAAAAATGTGCTTTGGGTATTTGTTAGAAAGAAAGCTCATATCAGATTAAAGGAGCAGGAAAGGCTTTGTGAGTGACATACTATTAGAAAATGGCTTTGAAGTAATTATTCAAAATTTAAAAGAAAGAAAATAATGGAAGATTTGTTTTCTGAAATGTGAAGGAAATAGAGAGGAGAGAAAAGAATGAGTTATATTTGGGGAATTGTGACTGTATTAGTTTCCTATGGGTGCTGTAACAAATTATCACAAATTTTTTGGCTTGGAATAACAGAAATATATTCTCTCACAGTTCTAGAGTCCAGAAGTCTAAAATTAGTATCCCTGGGCTGAAATCAAGGTGTCAGCAGAGTCACACTTCCTCTGGGGTTTCTAGGGGAGGTTCTGTTCTTTGCCTCTTCCATCTGCTAGTAGCTGCTGGTATTCCTTGGCTTGTGGCCACATCACTCCAGTCTCTTCCTCTATGGTCACATTGTCTTCTCTTCTGTCTGTGTTCAAATCTCCCTCTGCCTCCTTCTTATAAGGGCACATATGATTACATTTAGGGCCCACCTGGGTAATTGAGAATAATCTCTCCATCTCAAGATCCTGACCCACAACTGCAAAGATCCCTGTCTCCCCCCTTTTTTTTGCCACATAAGGTAACATTCACAGGTTCCAGGGATTAAGACACAGACATCTTGGGGCCCATTTTTCAGCCTACCACAAGGATCTAGTTTGGCTGGAGTAGGGGATTCCTGTGACAGTAGGAATGATGAAACTGCCAGTCACTGAATGACTTGCACATGTGAGGTGTTGTACCAGGTGCTCTGTCTGTGCTATGCCATTTAGTCATTACAAGAACACTGTGTAGGCATTAGGAGATGAGAGAGGAATCTAAGGTGATGTTTTCCACCTTTGATGACAAGGAAATGATGATTAACAGAAATTGAAAAGTCATGAGGAAAAATTGATCACAAAGGAAAAACAACGAATTCTGCTTTGGCTGTATTTAGTTTTGTGTTCCCAATAGGCTATGCCCAAGATAGGGTCAACCCCAGAAAGATACCTAACAGCCTTACAAAGAGTTCTGATGGTTTCTTGTACAATTTTCTACCTTTGTTTTCCCCTTTGGGTTGAAGAAGTAAATTATAAGGAACACTAAAATTGAGGTCAGGAGATCTGGGTTCAAGACTTTCACTTACTAAATGTGTGAACTGGATAAGTCATTTCACTTCTCTGAGCTTCAGTTTCCACATCTGTAAAAGAGGAATAACATACCCATCTCAATTATTGTGAAGAATAAATCATATAACATATGTGATGTTCTTAGTATATGGTCTGTTGTAAGCATTCAAGTTTTTGTAAAAAGAATAGCAAAAATTTTCACATGTCAACCTTAAATATTTTAATTTGAAGGTGATATGTCTTGAAGCTCTCTGGACCCTAAGTAACAGTTAACATTATTTTTACAAATCTATTATTGGCTTCCTTTCTTATTGTCCAAATGGCTATTCCATACTTTCACTAATTCGGTGTCTTGAGTACCACCCAAGACCAATTCCTTTCCTTTCTAAGCAGATGATCTAAACTCTCCTTCAAAGAAATAATTAATGCCATTAAGCATGAATCATTCAACTTCCTGCCACCCTATTTAAAGATTTACCTATACAGTCATGAGTGGCTTAATGACACGGATACGTTGAGAAATGCATCGTTAGGTTATTTCATCCACGTGCAAACATCATGGAATGTACTTACGCAAATCTAGATGGTATAGCCTGCTACACACCTAGGCTATATGGTGTAGCCATTGTAATCTATGGGACCACCGTCATATATGTGGTTCACTGATGACCAAAACATCATTATGCAGCACATTACTGTACCTATATCTCCTTTACCTCTTTCCTTCCAGACCTCAGAAGAATTAATATCCCTTCTTTTCAAAGTGAATACTGTAATTCTTTCTATATGTGCTCTTGATACAATTTCCTCCATCCTTGGTTCCAGGTCATATAGTCAATGCCTTGGTGGATATTTTTATTTGGATATCTCATCTTCAATTCAGAATCTTGAAAACAGAGTCAGTTATTTCTCCATCCATCCTCCCTACCATGTCTTTACCCTCTACTCCCTCAGCTTCCTCTGTTTCCTATCTTGGTCAATGGCATTACCAGAAACTTGGGTTATTTTTATCATTTTTTACTACTTCCTTTTTTTTACGATCTCTATGCCCATTCCAATTAATGATCACGTCATGGTAGGGTTAAGATTCAGGCATTCATTCTCTCTGTCCTCAGCCCACTGATAGGTGCTCTCCCTCTTACCTCACCGCTGCTCTTGTTCTTGCTCAGATCATTTCTCTTCTGAAGTAGCCTCACTGCTTCTCGTCTCACTCCTCTCCAATCCACCCTTCACATTGTTGCCATAGGGATCTTTCTAAAACAGATCTGCTCTTGGAACACTTCAGTGACACTTCATTACAGAAAAAGGTCCAAACTTTAGAGAATGACATTGTGTGAACCAGATTCCCTCCACATTCTTCCTGTTAGTCCCATTGAATTACTCCCACTTCCCCAGAGATAGTCTGCTTTATATCCCTGTACCTGTGCTCCTTCTTTCTAGAATGTTTTCTCTGTAACCACATTCCATGATGCCATTTGCCTGGTGAATGTCTGCTCATCTTGCAGTACTTAGTTCAAGCTTCACAGCCCCTTTGAAGCCTTGCCACACCTCCCTAGGAAGAGCTGATAAGATCTTTTTGGAACCCCTACACTACCCTATAAATGATTCTATTATTTCATCTATACAGTTTGTCTGGCACAGAGAAGATGCTCAAAAACACTTTTTTGAATAAATGAATTAATTATAAAACTTTTAAAGTCATACAATGCCTTAGAGAATAAGGAGAAAGGAAGAATTGATATAATAATTTTTGGAGGTAAATTGAAATATCTGGCTATGACCATATGAATACACATTTACCTCCTAAATAGAGATAGTCATGGTCCAGAACCCTGCTCAAAAACTACAGAAAATAAAGAAATTAAGTGAATGGGCAAACCCTTCTTAAGGGGAGATGAGACACTTCCCAACACATCGGGCAGCTTACAGCTCCACTGGAACTGGAGATAAGTAATCTCTGTCAGCATTTGCACTCTTACTGCTCAGTTGTCACGATGTTAACATAAGCTACACTTATGTTAATAGCATTTAGTTTATAATTGCTGTTAATCTACCTTTTATTTTTTCAAAAAGATAAATGTTAAGGGAGAGGAATCAAAACTAACATCAGTGCTGCAACTTCCTTATAAGGGTACAGGCCCTCTGAACCATAGAATTCCTTGATCTGAGAACTAGCAAACCCAAAGATTCTAGACTTAAGATTTGATTATAAATTTATACTAGTGAGGAGTGGTTTTCTAAGAGAAAACATTTTGCCAGATCTGACCTGAAAAATAGTTTTGAAGTAAGCAAAATTCACTGCACTCTTACCCGAGGCTTGTAAAGTTCCCATGATATTTCCTGGTTGTCTGGGGCCGCCCCCTCTTTGGTTCTCCACACAGGTCTACCTCCTAATGCAAAGCAAGTACTGTGCCCTGAAATGCTCTTTCTATACCGAAACATATCTGTTTTCTTTCCAAAGCCTGTGGGGCTGAAAGCAGACTGCCACTTGGAGACCATTTGATAAGTTAATTTACACTAACATCGTATTAAATAATAATTCCAGGATAATTTACATTTTTAACAGGAGTATGTTTGGATACATAACACCTAACCCTAACAGCCAATCTAATAAAGGGACATTTCTCACTGTCCCTTATACCTTTCGTTTCTTTTCATGATTCAGTGTCTTTAAACATGCTGAAACTTCTTCGTAGGATGAAGTCTGGGCCCTCCTCCTGCCCTCCAGTCTGGTGAACCGCACTACTCGTCCTTCAAGACCCAGCTTACTATCTTTCTTCTAAGAAGCCTTCTGTAAATTCCCCAGGCTGAGTTCACTCCCTCTTGACTTTTATAAAACTTTGTGTACTTGTCTCAATTTTCATCTTTTTATGCATTCTTAACTGACTTCAAGGTGACTTCTGCCCCCACCAATCCAATGCACCCAGTAACTTTCTAAATCAAGTGTACATATTTCAGCCCTCATCTTCCTTGATCTTTCAGCAATACTTGACACTATTGACCACCACCTTTTATTTTCTCCCTCTTTTTAAAACCCTCTTCCTCTGGCTTTCTCGACATGGCAGTCTGCTAGTCTTCCTTTATCTCTTTCTCTTTCTCAGTCTTCTTTGTTGCCTCATCCTCTACCTAATCTCTAAATGTTGGAGATCCTTAAGGCTATGTCCTGGCCCCTTTCCCTTCTCACGCTCTGATCTCTCAATAAGCAAACTCTTCCACACCCATGGCATTAATTATCCTCCATATGCTGATGAATCTCACATTTACATGCCCAATCCAGACCTCTCTTTTGATCTTCAGACTTCCACATATAGCTGCCTATTCAGCATGTCCACACGGAGGGTTTTGTAGGCACTCCAAACTCAGCAGGTTCAAAACTCCCGTTGTTCTCTACCTGAGAGAATAGCATCTTCACCCTTGCAGTAAGCCAAGCTAGAAACCGGGGAGTTATTATTGACATGCCTACCTCTCCCTTATCATGGAATCCTATAGGCCCTCCTTCTGACTCTACTTTCTAAGTATTTCTCTCGACATTGACTTGTTTCCATCTCCACTGCCACCAAGTTATCACCTGACTACTACTATAGCAGACATTACCCTGCATCCACTGGATGCCTCCAATTCATTTCTACCCTGCAGGCAGAGTGCTCTGTGGAGATTCATTCATTTATTCATTTATAAATCAAAAAATATTTACTGAGTCTCTTCTATGTGCAAGGTACTTGCTAGATGTTGGTGATGCAAATATGACCAAGACAGGAACACTCCTGACCTCCTAGAACTTATAGAGTATAAGATTGGGGGACCTAACTTAATTGGGATGGTGGCAGGGAAACTTTCTTTGAGGAAATAATTTTTCATCTGAGACTTAAAGAATGAATAGGAATTGACTAGGCAAAGGGGAGGTCTGGCACAGGGGAAAGAGCATTTTAGACAAAAAAAAAAAAAAAAAAAAAAAAAAAAAAGAAATCATGTGCAAAGGCCTGGAATCAGGAAGAAGCAAGGTATAGAAAGCAAGGCATGAGGCTGGACACAGTCAGGCCCTGAGGGGTTGTAACTCCTGAGAGGAGATACTCAGGGGGTCTGGTAGACCCCTCAAATGACTTGCCAAAGTAGATGAGTATGTGAGTGGAGGTGTGAGCATTTTTCCGAGGAGAGAGTGTATAGTTTTCATCAGGGTCTTACAGCCAGTCTTTGATGCCTTTCCCTCCCATGAAAACACAAAGAACCACTTCCAGAGAATCAGAGGCCAAGGTAGGGACTTTGGAATTTGTCCCAAGAGCTATGAGATTCATTGGAACTTATTAGGCTAAAAAGTGACATAGACAGATTATAAAATCCACAGGGCAGAGAATTTTATCTCTTTTGTTCACTGATATATCCCAGGCACATAGAACAGTACCATGCACATAGTGGGCCCTCAGTAAACAATTGCTGAGTGAATAAAAATCTATTTTGGTATTATATTGATTGCATTACATGGTAATCATGGGCTTAATGCCTCTCCTTTACAAAGCTCTGTTTTGGAAAACCGATTATGTCTTATTCATCTTCATATTACTAGAGATTTGATGCTAATGCTCAGAGCAGTGCCTTGCTTAAAATCAGTTTAAATTATGCATTCATTCAATCAGCTATTAATTAAAGGACATCTACCAGATGCCAGGAAGTGAGAATACAATATTTTCACTAACCTCAAGGATTTGCATTCTGGATGGGATGACTGGTAAGTAGTCATCCCATAGTAGTATTATGGTAGTAATACTACTATGTCATCCCTGGTAATACTACAAAAGAGGTGATAACAGAGCACAGCCCTAGGGGTGTCAGAGAAAGTCTGCAGGCAGAAGAAACTCTGGGGCTGCCCCTGGGCCAGGTGAAGAAGGGAGGAGCAGAACATGGGAGTGAGCGTTAAAGGCAAAGTCCACAGGGGAGCAAGCAGGGCCCATTTGGAGAAAAGTACGGAGTGTGATGAAGCTGCAGAGGTGGGCCATGATCATAAAGTATCTGGACTTTGTCCTGAGGACAACAGGAAGTCATTAATGGATGAATGATGAAGCAGAAGACTGATGTGGTCGGATTTGCATAAAAGATTACTTGTGCCCCAGAATGGAGAATGGATTGGAAAAGCCTTAATAGTGGGAGGGAGGGAGGGTCAGTAATTGGGAGAGATGGTGTCAGCTTGTACTAAAGTAGAGCTAATGGGAATAGAGAAAAACAGATGTATTTGAGAGATACTAAGGAGGTAGGATCAGTAGGAATTGGTGATTAATTTTATGTTAGGATGAGAATGTGGATGACTATTGAGATTTAAACTTGGACATTTTGGGTAAGTAAGAACAAAGATAGGGAGCAAGCTTAGAAAGGCAGATGATGAATTCTAATTTGGACATATTGGATTTGAGTTTTCTTTGAAACATCCACATGGAGACTTTTAGTAGGCGGTTGGAAACACACATGGATCTGGAGTTCAGAAGGAGGATCTAGGCTGAACAAGTAAATGTGAGGAAATGGTAATTGGTTCCTCAGAGTTGATGAGACCACTCAGAGAGAATGTAGTGAATAAGAAGAAAAGACAGTCAAAGACAGAACTCTGGGAGAATATTCAAGTAACAAACCTTTTTCTTAAGGGAATGAATAAAGGAATAAATGATAAAGTCATTGGGAAGAAGGGATCCTTTCCAGTGCTGTTCAAATACTGCTACCAAATCAGCTGGCTGTCCTGTCTGTGCTTAAGGCAAAGCCTGCTCTTTGGCTTCTCCAATGGAGAATATGTTATTAACCCAAAAAACAGAAAGTAGGGAAATGTCATTAGCAGAAAGCATATCTTCAGGGACTTTTTAAAGACACATATGTGGCTACTGTACTCGTGAGGCTCTACTTGTTAGTCTGCATACAAAAATATTTTAAAAGCTGTATGTTTAAAATTTAATATGAAATGTATTAGAAATCATTTGATGATCATCTGAGGTCTCAGATTATCTAGGTGATCTGTCTAGCCTGCTCAGTGCTGGCCCTTAGATGGTTGGCTTTGGCATCAAATATGCAAACTTAGCCAGTTGGAATATACCTGAAAACTGTTTCTCAAATGTTCTTTTGTGTAGATAAATTCGTTGGTTTGTATAGTACATGTAGATTATTTATCTGTGTTAGGAAGTGTCCCCTGACTGATAACATATTTGCTTCTGAACCCACTAGTTTTCTCTAAACCACTGGGAGTTCCCAGGTCTCACTGGTTGCCTTGAGATTGTACACATTATTGAAAATGTTTTGACTAACACAGCGCAATAAAATTGCAGTTCTGCAACTTGTAAGAAAACTCTGGTTTGCTTGAACAATTGAAGTAAAAGAACAAAACTATTATACCATCAGGCCAACTTGTTATTTGAGAATTTGTATACCCATCTTCTCTTCTTTCATGCATACCCAGACTCGAGACATGAGGGTAGTTTGATTTGAATGGAAAGCATGCCCAAGCAACATTTCTAGACAAGCTGAGTTTTATCAAGTACTTTTTCTTACTACCAAACTGTAACAAATTCATCTCATAGATACAGAAGTTGGTTTTTGTTTTTTGGGTTATTGTGTTGCTATTTCCTTTCTTTTAGAACAGGCCATTTCAAACTTTCACATGTATAAGCAAACTGGTTATTTGATGAGCAACTCTATTTTCTCAGAGTTTTACTGTTTCATATAGTCAATGTCATAATTTAAGCCAAAGGGAATTTGTGGTTTCTGAGATCAGGAATTCAACTGCTTTCTAAAACTGAAGGATAAATTGTGCTTAAATTAGTCATTTTTATTATTTATTTATTTTTATTATTATTATTTTTTAAGTTGACCAGTAAGGGGATCTTAACCCTTGACTTGGTGTTGTCAGCACCACGCTCTCCCAAGTGAGCCATGGGTTGGCCCTTATATTAGTCATTTTTAGACCCAATCTGTTTCTAAATGGTACTTAAGTGCTTTATTGACATTTCTCACTATTTGTAATAATAACATATCAGTAATAATAATAACACACAAGAAAAAGGATAATGTTGGAGCTTGTAGTAGGTTTTATGAAAGTCTTGCTTTATAATATATCTCATATTCCATTTTCCTTCCAAAGAAAGAACAAAAGACATAGAAAAACCTTTCCTCCCATCTAGTGGCCAGAAAATATATAAATATCCTCTATGCGTTTATTGGAATTCCAGGCATTAGGGATTGTCTGATAGATTGTAATACGTACATTTGTTCACTCAGTTAAGGAAAAATTAGTTCTAAAATATTTACCAAAGCTGAGCCCAATGGAGAAATACATATCTGTGATGATTCATTTATCAACTTCCCTTTAATCAATAACATACTTCTCTTCAGCAGAAGGGTCGCGGTCCTTCTTAATTTATTAATCTGAACATATGATAGAAAAGACAAGGCTGTATGTCTCTGCTAACTGAAATTGGGACTTAAATTGTATTTGCCTCTAAAGCAATCAGTGCCCTAGATCTCTCCTGACCCCTAATTGCTCCTTGTTGGCCCCACACCTTGACAACCCTTCCCTCAAGAGTTGGATGTGCTGAATTCACTAGAGAGAGCCAAGAAACTGTCCCAGAAACTGGCTGCCTCCAGGGGACCTCAGCTCCTGAAACTTGGAATACCAGACTCTGATACTGGCTGCAGGGCCTCTGTGCAGGGCCAAACTAGCCCACAGGAAAGCAGGTTTGGATCCGTTATGCAGCTTGAGGGATTAATGTTTGGTCTACCTGTCTTATATATGTCTTGTGCAGATGTCAAACTCTCTCCTGAATTGTGCTTCTCTCTGGTGATTCTCACAGATTCAAAGAATGAATTTTGTGTACAGTCAGCAAAGTTCTGAGAGCTCCCGGAAGAAGAGGAAAGTCAGCGAACCAGTGAAAGTCTTCATCCCTAACAGAAAATGAAAGTTAGATGCTTTCACTACATTTATCTTTAGATAATTTTGTTTTGCAAAAACACGCATGAAGTGTCTTAGTAGGAAAGTAAGTTCCTATTATCAAAACCTTTTTAAAAATTTGTTGCTCAACTTTTTTAAAGTCAGTTTACTGAGTACTAAATTACTGGGTAGGACATGAGTTTACTTTGCTACAAGGAAACAAGGTCACCAGGGCTGCCTTGGGATAGCATTACTTCAAAGCTGAGTTAGAGATGAGACATCCTTTATATCTGTAAAAGAACCACAGCAACTATTTTGAAAAGAAATAAGCTGTTGTCCTCAAAGGAAAGAAGAGCTTTCTTTGCGTAATTAAACTCTCCAGATATTTAGACTACTGTGAAATGTTTTAACTTGTTGTAACCTGTGTACTGGAATCCCTCTATAGCTTTATTAAAATTCCCACAGAATTGCATAGGATGTGTGTGGAGGTGCTTATCCAGGTGTGATTTAAGTGTTAACAATCACAAGGTTGATCAGCTAAGTGTGGGACCAAAATGTGCTCTTCCTGTAAAGTTCCTCAACTCTGCCCCTGGGCCCTCTTCTACTGGCCAGTCCAAGATAGGGGACATGCTACACTTCAGGAGCCTGGCTCCTTTCTTGAGGCCTATGTTGAATATTTCCCAATAAGTGCCTCAGTTTATTAGTCTGTAACATGCAGATGATGCTTTTAGTCTCCCCTCCCCCTTATTCTGGAAGAATTTTGATAGACTTAATGATTAGTATGAGATGAATAATAAATAACTTAAAGCATTATTTTATTATTTATATTACATGGAATATAATAATTTAATTTAAATGGATAAGACCAATAAGTTCTATGTTACGTGTATATTCTTTATGGTTAAATAAAATTAAAATGCAAGGTTTTTTTTTGTTCATCTTTTTTCACACTGGGAAGTTTCTTCACTTAGATCAGTGTATCCACAAATGTAAAGTGTAGTGAGTACCTCAGCACCTGGAGTGCTTATTAAAATATGGATTACTGGGCCTGCCTCATTTCTACTATATCACACTCTCAATGGATGGGCCCTGTGGAAAACTCTCTGGATTCTAATGTATGCAAAAAATTGAGAACCCATGACCGTTGACACAGGTGAAGGAGAATCTCTGGGCCAGATGTACATGTTAGCCAGCAAAAGGTTGTATGTTATAGTAACAGAGGAAAATCCAAGGTAGCCTGCCTGTTGAGCATCACACCTTGCCAGACTCTTACCCATTTTTCGCCGTCCAGGCTTTTTACCAGCTGAGGACTTGAATTGGGCTATAGCACCAGGGCCTGCTAGGAAGGAGCATTTTTCCTTCTCCCAGAATGTGAAGTGGATTCATATAAGCCTGTTTCACCACTGAAAAGAGGAGGAGGGGAAAGGTATGGGGTTTATTACATCTGTGATAGCGTTGTAGCCTGAATCACCATAATTTCTTTTAAGAGAATCACATAAAGAGATTAGCTGTCTAGAAGAGGGATTATGTTTATTTTGTGTCTCTCCAGAAGGCAAGTCTAAGACTAAATTGGTGAAAACTACAGGAGGCCAATATGGCTCAGTATAAGGAGGAGCTTTTTAACTCCACAGGTTGTCAAAATTTTTAAATGGTTACCTTGTGAGGCAGTGAGCTTACCTTCATTGCGAGTATTTGAATATAAAGGGGCTTTACAAAGAATCTAGGAGCAAATTAGTTACACAGAGTAATTAGTTAATCTGCATTTCAGAAAGAACCATTTTGTCTAAAGGGGGAATTTAGGTCTCAATCTATATTTATAATTTTCATAAACTTAGCCTAAGGTTGACAGATCCTTTAAATCAAAGTCTAGAATCTGAATTTCTCTAGAAAATTTCTATAGTGACTTTGTTGTCTCTATTGACAGTCTCTCCCCTCCCCCAGTGGAAGTCTTTATCGCTGCCAGTAGGTAGAATGTGTATTTCTGATGCAGTGTTTGTGTGAGGTAGCAGAGAGAATTTGCTGGGCTTGTGTCCTTGGCTGGGCACACAAGGAAGGAGATCTGTTATCAAGAGGATCTGAGAACCACGAAAATGTGAACTAGCTGATTTTATACAGCAGAGCTCATATATGCAACCAGCTATCAAGATTGGAGAGTATTCAATTCTATTTGCTGAATGATTTATTAGAAGGAAAGAAATCTTTTCTGTAGTTGGTTCATATCTGTCCGTAGCTGTAATGGAATAAATAGACACAAATGCATCAAGGAGCTGAAACTTCAGTGAAAAGAATGAAAACTTAGACCCCCAAGCTGGGAAGACTGAGCTGTGCTGGACTAGCCATTCTCTTACCCTGAATGTGCTTGGTTCATCGATGGATTGCAAAGATTAGATGACGATAGCTTGGGAACTAGGACATTGCTACATTAAAAATCATTCAGGGGAAATTTGAATTCGGCTGTTTGGGGTTTTTCTGTCTTTACAGAAAGTTGGTCTAGCTGGAAAGAGATGGGTTAGGCTCATGATTGCGACTAGACTTTGAAGCCAGACACTGAAACCACACCTTCATTTCCCCTCTTGCAGGTCCCTCTGGTGTCTGGGTTCTTTCATTCTCCAGCTCACCTCTGCTAGGAAGAGGCTGGACATGTTCATCAGTGTCAAAGTTGCATTCATATGAGTTCAAAGTCATGTATATGGTTTTAAAATTCCATTAACCATTATAGCCAATTTTCAGTGTATCTTAAAATGATCAATTTATCGTTTTAAACCCAACAGTGCTGGATCTTTAGAGACTTTCACACATTCTTATAGTAAAAATAATTCTCGGTTATAATCATTATCATTTAGAAGGAGGTCCCAAATAATAAAATGAAACTTAACACACTGTACTTGTAAGAGTTAAGGCAAGGTCCTTCACACCGTATGACTGTAGATTCTATACAAATTAGAAAATACCTACATGTATTCTCTTTAGAAATTATTAGTTTGTTTCAAAAAAAAAGGTAATATTTTAAGTGTGATTGTGTGATTTGTATACTGAGGTCCTGGCTGAGACTTGATATGTGATTTTCAGTATCTGTGGAGGATTGAGGGCAGCATTGTGTTGGGGGGAAAAAAAATCTTTTACTAATGGGTCTTTTGGTTATACAATGGTAAAGTCAAGCTTCTATCCAGAAATGGCGAGACTAAAGGTCCTAGGAGCTAATCTGCTCATATATATCTCCTTGGGTGCACTTCATCCCTGCAAATAGGGTTTCACCTTTTGGGAGGGTCAAAGTTGCTGAGACTCACTCTTACAGGTGATGTTGTCTCACAGGCACTGATGGCTGACTGTGTGCAAGGTGGGATAAACTGGTCCCTGCAAATTGGCTGGAAGCCGTGTGTGAGATTTGCTCAGTAGGGGACCCTGAGAAAGGGGTTAGCCAGCATTTCTGGTCATAGGCTGATTTATTCAGCTTCAGGTTTTTTTTTCCGTGTTATAATTCCATTGTGTTATCCCCAAGCCTTAAGTAAAGTCTCATTAAACATTTTATTGTGGTCTTCACACAGTACAAGGGTTTCTCCATGGCAGGAGTGAAGAGTCAGGATGGTTGAGATAACCAGAAACATCTGGGAGGCACTAGTGGAGCATTCCTTGGGATCTCAAATAATTAGGGACAGAAACCTGGCGTAAGAGTAGATTTGGGAGAGGGGGTGTTATTTGGGTATTTCAGGACTCCCGAAGGCGGGAGAAATCTGAGCCATCTAGGTTCCATTTGGATAATTACTCATTGGCTTCAGACAAGCAGGCAAAGTTAGCTTTCTGTCTTCCTTTTAGCAGGTAGTTAACCTAATTTGCTGGGTTCAAAATCTGACTGCCATTTTTTAGGCAAGTTATTTCATCTCTCTAGCCCTCAGTTTATTCAATCTGTAAAATGTAGAGAATAATGGTACCTACTAATGAGGATTAAACGAGGTTATTCAAGCAAACTGCCCAGCACACATATAGTCAGTGCTCAACAGATGTACATTATTATTGCTATTAATATCTCTTAGCATGTCCTCTTCTTTAGTCTCAGGAGCTTAGGATCCCTGTGCTGTTTTTGCCTAACAGAAGCACCTACAGTCATCCTCTCCAAGCCTGGGGCCAGCACTTGAACCATGTTCCCAATTGCCTCTGTTCTCAGCACCCTCCCCACTCCTTTCCCCAAATTGAAACTCCTTTTCCCTTAAGACAGTTCTGTGGAAGGGAAGATTATGTTTAATGTGCTACCCTCCCACATTTGCATTTTAAAACAGAAGCTCGTTAATAAGAAAAATGAATCTCACCTAGGGATTGCGATATGAGAACAGATTGAATAAACAGAGAAGAAGAAAGTTTAAGGAGAACTTTGTAGCTGTCTTTTTTTTTTTTTTTTTTTTATTTTTTGTCATTTTTTCGTGACCGGCACTCAGCCAGTGAGTGCGCCGGTCATTCCTATATAGGATCCGAACCCGCGGCGGAGCGTCGCCGCGCTCCCAGCGCAGCACTCTACCAAGTGCGCCACGGGCTCGGCCCTGTAGCTGTCTTTAAATATATGAAGGGCTGTCATGAAATGCAGGGAACCATAGACACATTCTTTGTTGTGGCAAAGAGCAGAACACAACCCAGTGGAAGGAAGTCTCAGAGAGGCAGATTTGGCCTCAACATATTAAAGAATTTCTCCTCCATGCTCTAGCAAAGCTCCTGGCACACAGAAAACAATCAATCAACATTTTACTGTTTTTATTAGCAATTACAGCTATCAGCTGGTGACTGCTTCTGGCTGTAATGAGTTCCTCATCACTAGAGGTGTTCAAGCCTAGTTGTCCAGAATGTTGTCCCTTTGGACAAAAATTGAGCCAATTGAATATTGAAACTTCTTCCAGTTGTAAAATTCTATGACACTTTTATTAATGGTAGAATTTCAACATATTTTGGAGCAAAGGAACATTTCATAAATCTCTTTTTCCAAAAGGCAGTAAAGTGATTAAAACTGAGGGTTCTGGAGTTAGACATTATCTGGATTCAAACCCTGTTCATCCTACTTAATAGCTGTGTGACTCTGGGCAAGTTAGATTTTCTATGTACTTCAGTTTCCTCATCTGTAAAGTGGGAGCAATAATAGCGTCTCTCACAGAGTTATTGTGAGAGCTAAATGAGTTAATACAGATAAAGCACTTAGAAGAATGCCTGGCACATAGTTAATGTTCAATAAATGTTAGTTATGAAGTATTATCTGATACCCCTGCCACTTCTACAGCTTTTTACATCTTTTCAGTATGTGGAAGGAGGTCCTTTGTAGCATAATTGACTCTGAACATGTTTTTCCCTAAATCAGATGCCAGCCATGGCCACTGTGATTAACCAGTGGACCTTCTGTCTCCTTTGAGTAAGCTTTAAAGCTAAACAAGCAGACATGGGCCTGTGACGTGCAGTTTTTGAAGGACCTGCCAATGAAACGCAGTCATGGCTGTGGACACAGTAACCCTGCTATGTTCCTGGCAAGTGGGAGATACCCAGTAAATATTTGTTGAATGAACAGGTGAACTTGGCAGGGTTCTTATTATTTCCTACATTTTATTTATTTATTTTTGATTAGGTAATACATTCACATGATTTAAAATTCAAAAGGAACAAAAGGATATATAGAGAAAAACACCTCTCCTACCCTCTCCCTCAGCCATCCAGTTCCCTTCCCCATAGGTAACTAACATAACCACTTTCTCATATGTCTTTCCAGAGCTGTTTTAGGCATAAACAAGCAAACATACTTGCTTACGCACATTCATTTCTTTCCCTCCTTTTTAAACAAATAAGAATAGCATCATACAGTGTTCTAGGCACGTTTATGGAAGTGACCCCAGAAGTGGGGGTGAGTGTCAGCATGCTAAGGAAGAATTAGAGACGAAAAAGACAGAAAAACCAATCAGGAGGCTATTGCATTAATGCAGATGTAAAGTGATTACGGCCTGGACTAGTATATTAAAGGAAGTAATCAGCAAAAAAATTGTTTGAAGTTTTTTAGCTGACACAAGGGTAACCACCACTATGGTCAAGATATAGAGTATTTTTGCCACCCCCAGAAGTTCCCTCGTGTTTCTTTGCAGCCAGTCCATCTTCCCTGGGCCCAAGTACCCCGTCCTCTGCTTTGGCAGAGTTTTTCAGCTTTTGTGTTACAGACCCACATGCCCATGGTGGGACCTCCACTCAGCAAGCTAATCACAATATCAGTCAACATCAGTGGCACTTACTCTGGGCCAGGTACTCTAGTAAGCACCTACATGTGCTCATTCATTTAATCCTCTCCACAATCAACTGAAGCAGGTACTACTGCTATCTCAATTTCAGATGAGATATCTAAGGTACAGGGAAATTAAATCACTTGCCCAAAGTTGCACAGCTAGTAGATAGCACAGCCAGAATTTTGAACCAAAAGCAATCTAATTTCAGAGACCATAATAATAAAGAAAATACTCAAATCCCAACAGAAGGACTTCACTTAAAATAATCCTTAGTAGGTTAATATAGAAAGAACTTGTTCAGCAGCCTTCAAATGTGCTTTAAGTGACCAGTAGCCTGTCTTCATAGGCCTTAGTCAGTGGGCCAAATTTCACTTCATTCCCCTGCCTTCAATGTGCACACCAGCCATGCTGCTTTCTTCTAAGAAATTAGAACATTTAGAACTATCTCTTTAGTTAAAGAACTGGTGTGGTCAGGGCATTACTAAGAATGACAACTATCGCTGCCTGTCTGTGGGTCCCAGAATATGCATGTCATTCTGAAACCACAAGGAATGTGGTTAAGTCCCCTGGTCACATCTTTCAACAAAGATTTATCTGTTTCACTGTTGCCTGCAAAGAGCTTTTCTCCTGGAGTAAGATGTTAATTCATAGTGATGTCTGCTAATGGGCCTTCCCTAAAGAGGAGCCTATTAAAGGAATTAATTACATTGCATGTTTAGAAACTTCCCAGCATAATGAAATGGATCCCTAGCTATAATGATATGAGAAGGAAGCCATTGAACTAAATAATAATGAGACAAGTTCCTATAAAGTGAAATGCAAGTTTGCTAAGATAACCGCAGACCCTGTGAAAAACAAGAAAGTAAAAATGTTAATATTAACATCAATTTTCACTCACTGATGGGGTATTTTTAAATATAGGTCATACTTTTCCAAACATTTCAAGTTATTTATGACCACTTTTATTTGAGGCCTAATGTTGCCACTTATTAATATTGCCAATTAACCTTAAAATGTGATTTTAATATTTTGGTTTTTTAAATAAGAAAAGTTATCTCTAGTCAAATAGAATAAATGAAAATGGAATTAGGATGTATTAGGTGGCATTCAAATTTGAGAGAAGATGGTAGAATGGTCTTTTCTGAAAGTCTAGTTTGGTTTCGACATAGTGCTGCCTAAAGCCTGGGGAGTAGATTAGATGACTTTCCGCTCTCTTATTCCTCTATATGGTCCATTTTCATGCTATGCAAATCTCCAGAAATGATAATAGCAGAAGAAGGGCAGAAGACTAAGTGTAGTGTTAGGGATTGTGCTTGTGACTAGCAAGCTACCAACTCACTGGTTTCTAAATAGATTGGGGAGGGAGGTTCAGGGCAGTGTAACATGGAGAATTCACTAGAGATTTGTCAGTCAAAGTCTGGATTGAAATCTTAATCTTGGTTCTCCCCTTATTTCTGTACAAGTCTTTTAGCTCTCTATTTCTTTAACTGCAAAATGTGATGGTGAACCTGTCTCTCACCTAGATTTTTAACAGCCAGACGGTGGAAGTGGTAGGTGATGACAGTCTGCTCTAAATCTGGCACAGTACCTGAGATCCCTCTGCCTGGGCTCTGGTATAGCTTGAAGAAAGGGTGAAGAGCTCCGCTGGGCAGTCAGTCCATTAGTCAGTGTAATTTTAGAGAGAGCTGGGTCCCCAGGAATGAGGGGACCCTAGACCAGTTCTTTGGCCCCTTCGCCAGGCATTGAGATTACTGTTGAGCAGAAGTGAGATTCATCTGAACCTAGTTTATGGTTAACTGAAACATGGGCTTCAGTCAGAATCAACTTAGCCTGAAGGATGAGGCTCAGCGGGAAGTTTATTTTTTTATTAATGAAACTCATTTATGATTATAGTATATAAAACAGTCATTTGCATGCTATAAACTCTTTAAGAGATTATGATGATGACACACTATGAAAACTGACTTAGAAAAGTTACAGAGGTTGCAAGATGATAAAGCACCTTTAAATATCTCACTATTGCTTAGACTTTAAGTGCTGCTCAGAATGGATAAGCTAAATAAAATCTAACATAGTTCTAGCTAAAAGTCATTAGTCTAACAGTTCTGATGGAAACTGTTAAACCAATTCTGTGACCAAAAAAATAAACAGCTTAAAACTGCAGGTATCAGTATTATTGTAATATTCCCTTTATCAAAAACCTGTAACTGAAATTTATAAGTAAGAATTTACAGTAAGCAGCGGATACTTGGAAACTTGTCAGTTAAGGTTTCCCATTATAGAATGTCTGCTGTAAGCTTTTTAACCCTCTAAAGTCAGAAAATTTAAAAAAAAAAAAAACTTTCACAATTAGTTTCTAAGGAAATTATATAAAGGTCATGATACTAAGAGAAAAGCTTTAAACTGTCATTTCCAATAGGACATAAGCCTCTTAAGAAAAAGCAACCTGGTTTCTTTGTGTGTGTGTGTGGGGGGGTGGTGTATATAAATAACAATCAAAATCTATTTTTCTGATTTATTTTTACAGGAGATAGTTAACTAAATCACTGTAAAGTGACTTCATTTCCTGCTGCTCCCCCAAACTTCTCAAAATTGAGAATACAACAAATATTTGCATAGGTTTATTATTCACATTTAATTATGAATAATTCACTTTGTACAGACAGCTGGGTAAACAAGAGATTTGGAATTTCCTTTTTCTAGAATATTTTTCCATTGGCTGAAAGGAAACAGAATCAGTGGTGATTTTCTATGATTTTCAGTGTCATCCTGTCCTCTCTCCCCTGGGCAGGAGACCATTGTGTTTTTGTTTTTGTTTTTTCAATTTACTTCTTTCTGTCAGTTCTTGGGCTACACCCACCAATATAACATTTTTTATCACAAAATAAAAAACTAGCTCAATCATTTGTTCTTTAGTATGCAAGATAACATAAAGTGTGCTCCTCATTTTCCACAACATTAGAATTTTTTAAAACTAAAAATTTTGGTTTTTCGTGTGGGAATTCTCTTAATGACGGGAAAAGATCCTTTTGAACTCATTCTGCCTCGTCATTACATCCTCCATCTTTTCCCATCAGTCATTTACAATTTCACAATTATTTGACTATCTACCACAAAGCTGGTTCTTACTTCCCTCTGCTCCTCCCAGGCCTACGTGAGGAAGTGAAGCACATATCACTGAACACAGGTTTACACAAAGCATTTCAATTCCAGGGCAAGGGGGCATAATTTACCAAAGGTCAAGGGTTCTTCTAGTTCTGTGAATGCCATTAATCAAATTGTGATAGTATAACCTGTGGTTTAGGAGAGAATTAGACTTGCTATAATTCATCAGTGACCAAATGAGGGGGGTTGTAGTATATCCTTGGGAAATCCCTGCTCTTTGTTATGGCCTGGCAAATAATTTTAAGACTTTTAGCCACTCACCAAATATCATGCATCCACCCTAACTATATTAGTTGAGGATGAGCATAGGCAGGGAGATATACATGTCCTCTCTTCAGCAACACATATAAAATATGAATGTCATAGGAATGTGGTAAGTAGCATGCCAGAGAAAATTAACCCCAATTTGACTAAATTAAAAATTGATGTTTTCTTTATTTAACAGACACTTAGTGCTTACTATGTGCTGGATGTGTTCTAAGCACATTATAAATAACTTTAATTTTTTTTTTTAAAGATGCCTGGTGAGGGGATCTTAACCCTTGACTTGGTATTGTCAGCACCACACTCAGCAAGTGAGCCAACCGGCCATCCCTATATAGGATCTGAACCCATGGCCTTGGTGTTATCAGCACCACACTCTCCCGAGTGAACCACAGGCTGGCCCTCATAACTTTAATTTTAACTCTTTAATTCTCATAATGGGTCTTTGAGATAAGTATAGTCCTTACCCCCAATTTACAGATAAGGAAACCGAGACACAGAGGAATTAAGTAATTTGCTTAGTGTTGTCACAGGAATTGGTAGAGGCAGGATTTGAACCAGGCAGTCCGGCTCCAAAGTCTGTGCTTCTAAGCACCATACTCTGCTGTTAACACCTGCTTATGGCAAAAAGTTTGGAAAAATAAGAAAAGCATGAAGAAGAAAAAAATTGCCCATAGTCCCACCACCCATTTTAGTATATTTCCTGTGTGTTTGTGTGTTATAAAAGCATTTAATTTAGTGGACTGTATCTATCTCTCTCTCTATATATTATTAACTTACTGATTTTTTTCAATTAACTATATCAGGTGAACATTCTTGCATGGAAATATATTAATTTGATTGAACATTCAAACCATTTTCTTAGTCTACTTTGTAAATACCTCTCCAGCCAAGTTTGGAAGCACTTACAGCTGGTGGAGTAAGGTAGAAGAACTGCTGATTTAGCAGATGCCTTTTTTTCCCAAGCTCAAAGAGCTGCCCTGAAAATGGACTAAATATAATTTCTTTTCAGCAACCTGAAAAAAGTGTTGTAGCCTAGAAACACAGTGTGACTTTTCCCTTCAAAGCATTTCATGTTATGTCCACTTCATATTGTTCTGTTTCCTTAGGGGTGGGGTTGGGTGGGGGAATGAGTCTTGGTACAAAGAAAAATTTAGGCTAGTCAACAGGAAACTCAAAGTCCCTGATTCAGCACAGTGGCCTCTAATTGTACTTTGGCATGGCTGCTTTCTCTTTCTTTGATAGGTGTTGCAATAATAATAATAATAATAATAATTCTGAAAAAAAAAACCTTTACCTGGTAAACAAAACTTTTATTATATGCTAAGGCATAAAAGAGCAGTCTCTGAAGCCAAGACAGCAGTGGTCATTGTATGGCCAGCTATAGCTTTTGCCCAAGTCATAGGCCGTCCTGTCAAACAGCACATATATGTGCTGACCTAACCTCAAAAGCTCTCAGGAGCACAAGGAAATTGGCCTGAAAAGACTTTCTCTTTGTTCCTCCTTGTTAAAAAGGCAGAAACAATATTCAAAAGAGAAAGTCAGAGAATGATCCCAATCTCTGAAAAAAAGAATCATCAAGTCATTAGAAACATGGCTGCATTGATCCTCTCTCTCTCCCTGAACTATTTTACCCATTTTCAGGTGAGGAAGTGGAGAGGAGGGCCATAGGCCAACCTTTTCAAAGGGCCCTCTCTGGGAATTACTTTCATATGCACATAAATTTCCACAATAAGTACCTTCTGGAGTTTGCATGCAACTGAGTTGCTCTTTCAAGCTTCCTGTCCAGTGTTCTAACTTGAGTTGTGCTACCAGAAAATCAGGTGTATCTCAATTGCTAAATCAAACTTGGTTTTTTTGGTGAACAAAAAGTCCCTAACTTGAGCCCCTAAATCCATCCTACTCTCTTATAGTTTCCTTTAAAATACCTTTTTCCTCACTTCCCACAGTCACTGGGCCTAGGTTCCCTTGGAGCCATTGCAGGCAGGAGCCATTTGAAATTTAAGATGCTGTACCAGGCAGCCAAATGGATAAAATAAAATTTTTCTTTAACCCTAAAACTAAGGTCAAATCTCTTTCTGTTTTGTAGAGTATGCATAAAACAAATGTACTTCACAGGGCCTGGTTTTCCAAAGCCTTGCAGTTTCAAATATTGACCTTGCAAAGGACAGGAATTTTTCCCCAGACTATGTATTCTCTGTTGTAAGATAAAGAATTGTAACACAGCAAGGTTGCTGGCTCAAAGACAGACAGGTTACTGATTGGTATGTAAAGATACTGGGAAATTGCTGTAAGAAGAGAATGTTTGCGAAAATCAAGCTTTTGTTGCAAATTGCATTATAAAATGTAACCTTACTGAATGTTACCAGCTTCTGTTGCTAAACTTCTTAAACAGTACTTAGCAAAAACCCCACTTATGTTCTCTTCCTGTAACTTCCTGGTCTGGAGAATAAATGTGGGAAGAGAACCCCAATTCATGGTTAATTTCCCAAATGGAAGGAATGCCTCTATCTCGAGGGTTCTGGGAGATTAACCCCTTTTTGGGGCTTCTCACTACTCAGAAGAGATGGGCTTTGAGTAATCTTTGGCAGCTCTGTCACCCAGGAGAAAAGGGGTGACAAATCCATGGGAGGCAAAGCAACATGTTTCAAGTGTTTTGAAAACTAGTTCTAATTCTTTCTGGCTGAGTCTTTCATTTTAGTATTGGGGGAATGACAGGCATTGAGACAGGTAACTAATCAGCTCTTCCTACTAATAGCCTGTTGAAGATCGCCACTTCAGATTCCGAAGACTCCTCCAAGGGAACGGTTGAAGATTTGGGGAGCAGTGAATGCCAAGGACCAAACTAACAATCTTTCTCCAGAGAAGACTTAAGTAGCTAATAACTACAACTCAGGATAATGTAGAACTTACCTTTACTTAGGATTTACCAAGTGTTTCTAGTGCATGTCATTTCACTGAAGTTTCACAATGGTCTTACGACCTGGGTAGTGACCCTTGTCCATAGCCTGGAGAGTCTATGTTGGCTGCTTGCAATCACACAGTTTGAGGAGGGGCTGGGTCTGAGTGCTGTGGCATGTGAACTGTGGCCTTGCCCGCCCCTCACCCTGAGTCTCCCTCCTCCACTCCTTGTCCAGCTCTACTGTAATGCTTTCCACTGTAGTCAAATGCTGGCCTTCTCCAAGACATACTGATCAGTTAAATGAATCTGTTAAATATTTTGTCAGTATTTGGTTTTGCTGTCACTCTATCCTGTCCTGAGGGCTCTTCTATTGATAACCCTGCAGCCTGCTATCCCCACCCTCTCAGGATATACCTGCCATTCTCCCACGAGTCTCTGAGGCCACACCCCACCCAGGCCTGCTTTCTTGGAAAACCACTCATGACTTTAACCTAGACCTTTTCTCCCACAAGTAAGTTCACTTGCCCTACGTCTTATCTCTCTAAGTCCTACTTGGGGGCCAATTTGTGCTAAGAGACCATGAGCCGGCGATAGCATAATATTCTAACACCTCAAGCCCCTCAGGACCACTTATTAGCTATGTGAGCTTGGGTAAGCAATTCAGCCCCACTGTGATTCACCTGTAAAATGGGGATACTAGTTCTTTACAAGTGAGGATCAAGTGAAATAATTTGGAATGTTATACATATCAACAGAATTCCTTCTCTTCCCCCAAACCACTCTTTCTCTCCTAAAACAAATTTTAGGGCACCATCCTCTCCTGCACAGATTACTGCAACAGTCTCCTGACCAGCCTTCCCATTTCCAGACCTGGTCCCTACCACACATTCTCCACCCTGGTGAAGGGGATTGTTCCAGAGTCTAAGTATGACCAGGCTTATCCCCTCCCTCAATGGCTCCCCAAGGCCTCAGAGTCAAGTCAAGAAGCCTTGGCCTGGTCCACGAGCATGCTCTGGCCCTTGCTCACCTCACCAGCGCCCCCTGTGGTGAGCTCCTGGCAAGTGCCATGCTCTCCTTCACCTGTAGGGCTTTGAGCAGGCTGTTCTCTCTTCCTCCAATACTCTTCTCTCCCAGTGGCCTTTCTAACTTCTGTTCATTCTTTGATTTCAGTGTAAGCACCATTTCCTCCCTGGAGTCTTCCCAAGTTGGGTCAGATGCCTTCCTCTGTGCCCCTCTCCCATCCTTCTTCTCATCCTAGCACCTAGAACATACAGTAACTGCCTGGCTGCCCACTCCTCCCAGTTGACTGTAAGCTCTGTGGGAGCCCCTGACTCCACTCCTGACTCAAGACAAGCAAGAAAGAAGGGGTGAATGAATATTCATGGCACCTTTCCTGGAACATAGAAAATGCTCAATTATTATTATTATTATTTTGAAAGAGAAAAATTGTATTAACTGACCTAAAAATAAATGTAGCTATGAAATTCATGTACTATTGTTTAAAGGGTACTTACAGAACTGTCTCACCTCAGTGTTTCTTTGCAAAAAAAGTAGAAATCAATAATCCATAGATTCACTTTAAGAAATAAACCACTAATAAACATAATATATTACTTTTACAATATTTCTTTCATGTCATAAATTTCCAGAGCCTTATACCTGAATTAACTTCCATTAAACTTTCCATATCATGACATATGCAAGATTTCACTGCAGTATGAATTTTCACATGACTTTTAAAGTACTTGGCATAATTTTAAACTTTCCTGTATTTTTAAAACTAATGGAGTTTCGATCCAGTGTGCATTTGTACATGTTTTTGCCAGTATATGGGCCTTTCCACATTCCTTACCTTTA
The DNA here is from genome assembly GCF_027409185.1 of Cynocephalus volans. Taxonomy (NCBI): domain Eukaryota; kingdom Metazoa; phylum Chordata; class Mammalia; order Dermoptera; family Cynocephalidae; genus Cynocephalus; species Cynocephalus volans. The sequence continues at coordinate 203,937,367 of NC_084461.1, forward strand.
ACATTTTTGTCCAGTATGAGTTTTCTCATGCTTTCAAAAGGAACTGGAAGAATTGAAAGCTTTACCACATTGTTTACATCATAGGATTTCTCTTCAGTGTGCGTTCTTTCATGCATTCAAAATGAACCAGGACAGTCAAAGGCTTTCCCACATACTTAACATTTATAAGGTCCATCTCCAGTATTCATTATCCTGTATCTTCGAACACTTGAGAGAGAAACGAAGGCTTTCCCACATTCCTTACATCCTCTCCAGTTTGAATCCTTTCATGAATTCTAAAGGAGTGGAGGTAACTGAAGGCTTTCTCACATTGCCTATGTTTGTATGGCTTCTCTCCATATTCCTGACTTTCATATGGTTTGGGTCCAGTGTGAAGTGGGATGTGCCTATTAAGGGATAAACGACACATGCAGACTTTTTCATACAAACTACATTCACATCGCTTTACTCCAGGAGGACTTTTTTCATTCAAATTAATATTTGGCTGAAAGTTTCTTCACAATAACAACTTTCTTTACTTTCACTGACTTTATCTACAATATGATTGCTTACCTTAGATTTCTGCTGGTATTTTTGTACTGATCTTCAATGTTCTTCCCATTTTTTTTCCTATAGAAGCCAAGTTGTAAAGATTTCCCCCATGACCTCTCTGTAGAGCTTTTTTCTGGGAACCATCCAGCATAGCCCATTCTCCAGAGTGAATTTGACAGCTACATCCTCAAAGCCCACTGAATCCATTTCCCAGCTTCTGGGGCATCTCAGCATCCTCCCGATGGCTCCCGCAGTCACTGTAGGTCCCAGCACCACAGAGGCTGTGGCAGAGCCACCTGAGGTTATTACAGGCCTTGCTTATTTTTTAAGTATGTTATTCTTACTTGAAAATATTTGTATTTCAAAATCCCCACCCTCTTCTTTGTATTTCAAATTCTCTACAGTCTTCAATGCCTTATTCCAAATAAAAGAGTAACTTTGGAATATTAAGCCTAGCCAAAGAACACAGTATTTTTTAATTCAAAGGGGAAAAGGGGGTACTCAGATAATAATAACAATAATAAGTTAGCATTAATACATCTATGGCATACTTACACAAATATCTCAATTGACTCTTATAACACTCCTATGAACTGGATTGGACCATATTTTACAGGTTATAACTCTATAATTGTAAGTGACAGAAACCATCTTGAGTTCGTTTAAGCAAAAAAAAAAAAAAAAAGTGGTGGAGGGAGGAGGAGAATTTATTATAACTGTGCAGGGGTGTCTCATGGGACCCAAGCATGTAGTCAGTCTTTGAAAAGGGACTGGAGGGCCGAGCCCGTGGCGCACTCGGTAGAGTGCTGCGCTGGGAGCGCGGCGACGCTCCCGCCGCGGGTTCGGATCCTATATAGGAATGACCGGTGCACTCACTGGCTGAGTGCCGGTCACAAAAAAAAAAAAACGACAAAAAAAAAAAAAAGAAAAGGGACTGGAGCTAGAAACTGCAAAGCTTTTAGAAATCCAGGGTTTCTGAGGGTTTGTTTCTGCTTCTCTCCACACATGCAGTTCATTCTTCTCTCTCTCTCTCTTCATAATGGCTTTTTCTGATACCCAGTCCATTAGCCAAAGATGGCTGCTGCTATGATTTGAATGTTTGTCCCCTCTGAAACTCATGTTGAAATTTAATAATGTAACAGTTTTAAGAGTAGGGTCTTTAAGAGGTGATTGGGTCATGAGGGCTCTGCCCTCATGGATGGATGAATCCATCCATGGATTCATGGGTTAATAGATTAATGGGTTATCATGGAATTGGGTCAGTTATCATGAGAGTGGATCTGTTTTAAAAGCAAATTTGGTCCCCTTTCCATGTGATGCCTTGGACCACATCTGCAGAGAGTCCCATCAGCAAAAAGGCCCTCACCTGATACTGCCCTTTGATCTTGGACTTCTCAGCCTCTAGAACTGTAAGAAATAAATTTATTTTTATAAATAAACCACTCAGTCTCAGGTATTCAGTTATAGCAACAGAAAACAGATTAAGACAGCTGCCCATGGCTCCAAGGTTAATAGTCACAGATCCAGCCACATGAGGAGACTGACAGGCAGCCCCTCAAACCCAGGCACGGATCCTCAGGGGAGATGATCTGATGGGCCCAGCTGAGTCAGATGGTGGTGGTGAGGTGTACACAATTACCAGGGCGAGGGTAGGAATCACACCGCATAGGGGCCCCTTCTCATGACCGTGTGGAGATGAGGAGAAAAGCCGGGAGGGAAAAGAAGTTCCCGGGGATCCCCTACAAAGAGGCTAAGAGACTTGTCTGAGAGTAAACAGGCACAGATGGAGCCAAAATGAGAGCATAGGAGTCAGACTCCAGCTTTTCCCAAAGGTCTGAAAATCATGTTTTACAACCAAGAATTAGAAATATTGAGGTTAGGCATAATTATGATGTGATCAAAATATGCATTTTACAGTGCACATCTGCTGGGCATATAAATGCCCATTTACAGAAATGTTCTGTTGGCAGCTTGGCAGGAAGAACATACAACACGCTGTAGAAACCTTTTGCGAGAGCTTAAAATTAAATGAAAACAACCTCATGTTGAATCCAAAACAAGAGAATTGAAAACCAATTAAGTTTATAAACAATCATGTTTAAAACAGTGATAATTTCAAAAATTTATATAGTAATTTTAAAATTCATATAATTTTAATTTAAAATAAAATTAAAAATTCATTCATTTTTGGCCTCATTGGTCTTAAATTTACTCTTAAGAATTCTGTGGAAACTTAGAGGCAGAAGAGAGAAAGCAATGCTGGTCTGGTTGAAGTAGGGGCAGGGATCTTGGCCACCTGGGAGTCCCAGATGTTCCCCTGTGAGACCCTAGTGTTCTTCTGAGCAAGGATGAGGTCCCGTTTGAAAAGTCTCTGGTCTAGTCCAGATGGGGAGAGTGAGGCCCAGAGGAGTGGTTCTCAAACCTAAATATAGAAAAACACCTGAGGAGCTTTTTAGAAATGCAGATTGTTAGGCTCAATCCCCAGAGATGGATTCAAGGAATCCGCATTCCTCCCAGGCAGCTGTTCTGATGCAGGAGTTCCACTAGCCCATTCTGGCAGGAGCCATGCATCCAAGGTCACTAGAGCCAGAGCAGGAACTAAGACCCGGGTTCCAATGTCCCGTTCAGTGTTCTTTCTACCTTACTTCATTTTCAACACTCCAATTGTTAAAATCCAAACCTTGCTATTTAAAAAAAAAAAAAATCAGAATCAATTGACAATAAATGAATAAATAAAATGTGGTACATCCATACAAGGGAATATTATTCAGCATTAAAAAGGAAGAAAATTCTGAGACATGCTACAACATAGATAAAACTTGAGGACATTATACTAAGTAAAATAAGCCAGGGACACAAAAAGACAAATATTGCATGATTCCACTTATATGAAGCACCTAGAATAGGCAAATTCAAAGACAGAAAGTAGAATGGTGCTTGCCAGGGGCTGGGGAGAAGGTGCAATAAGGTGTTAGTGTTTAATGGGTACAGAGTTTCAATTTTACAAGATGAAATGCGTTATGGAGATGGATGGGGTGACAGTTGCACAACACTATGAATGTACTTAATACTACTGAACTGTACACTTAAAAGTGGTTAAGTGGTAAATTGTGTATTATGTATATTTTACTATAATTCAAAGAAACAGAATCAAATTTCCCCCTATAGTTCAAGCAGATTTCATTTACTATTTTTTTAGATGAGAAAACACAATTACAAATCAGTTGGCCTTTGAATGTGGCTTTTGGACATTCAATTTCCAGTTGATTTGATCTTATGACTTCAGCCACCCCCAAAATGATTATCTCTTGCAGTCACTGCCATTAAGCTGCCTTTGCCTTTTGATACCGCTGCGAAGTCCCTATCGCAGCACCTGTTCATGCCTCAGCCTAACACCTGCTAAGGGAGTGACAGGGGTAGCTGTGCTCTAGTAAGGTTACGGCGCTTGTGGAATGCTCTTATGGAGGCTCACCCAAAAGGGGAAAAAGCGCAGAAGGAAATGAGGGAAGGAAAGGTGGAGACTGGAAAGACACTTTGGAAACACTGAAAGTGGCCCTGAGCTCACATGAAGTGCAAGCCAGTAAAAGTATTAAGATTGGAAACTTTAATGTGGCTCTTTTGAGAGAACAGCTGTAGCACTGTAATTTCCTCGAAATCTGGATGGACATGTTGGAAGACAGTGAAGCACTGAATGGAAATAACTGGAAAAGAGGCTTCCTCCTGATCTTCCTTCCACGGAGAAGTTATATGAAAGAGCAAAGCTAACAACAGGCTGAAAACCCACATATTGTAAATTCAAGGTGGTAGCATGGACCTCAAATTCCATCCCTACACACAAAAATAGGGGTGGGGGGACATGCATGAATTCCTATGAGCAAGAAAGGAGAGCAAGGAAAGAGTGAGAAAGAAACAAGGGAGGAGAGGTCAGTGTCAGCTTTGGGGACTGACATTATGATGAGTTTTCTTTCCCTGCTCTGAGGAGTTTATCTGGTGGTCCTATGATCCTGGTGTTGGGCGATTTTCCAAACATTTGGGGAAGTTACTCATGAAGAAGAAGCCAGCTCCAGACAGCTAGTTGGGAAATGTGAACAGTCAGTGCCTGGGTGGTTTTCATACTAATCCAGGATTTATTAAAGCTCAGAAAGCAAGCAGCAGAGAGGGTTTTTATAATGAGACATTTTGCAAATAGAGTCATCAACAATTTGATAGAAAGGGAAGTTTTTTCTCTGAAACTTCCTGAAGGAGGTGACCAGGCAGGGAGGCTGAGAAGAGGAGGAGGCTCCTTTTGTGAGCACTGTGGCATGTCCAGGGGACTCCAGCAGAGGGACACTCATTCCTTTCTGAGTCCCTTCCTCTCCAGGGTACAAAGTTTTCATTTGCAGTTGGGAGGAATTGGACTCAGTGATCTAATAGGGCTAACTTTTTCCTCTCAAATATGGTATGATGTGGCCTCAGTATCACTGTCGGATACTGATGCTACCAGGGGGAAATTAAATGCAGGTGGATTTCACTTTATTACATTGCCTAATTCTTCCAAATTATATGGAAATTAGATTGTTTCAAATCTACAAAGGCAGTTAAAGAAGCCCTATTCGAAATCCTTTGTAAATCTAGGTATGCTTCTGAAAGGTGAGTAAACACTTCCGAAAACATTTTGCTTGTAACTCTGAATTTTAATCTGTCTCCTTTGCTGCTGGAATATTTAGAATGTGTAAATGTTGTAGTTTAGAATTATCATCTGTTCCTACCCACCTTGATTTGCCAGAATGTTATATCAAACAGATTGGTTTCCTTTAGTGTAAAAAAAAAGTCCCATAATTCTGCAGCTTCCTTGGGACTTTATAATTCTTTACTTTTTTAAAAACAACAACAAATTTTTTAAAAAAAAATTCCAAACACACTGGAAAACCATATCATCTGGCCTTTGAGCATAGCTTTGGCTGAAGTTTTAATAAGGGGCTAGTCCCTTTAATGAGGGGCTAGTCCCTGAGCATAAGTTGATGCTGATTTTCAGTGATCAACTCAATGCACATACCTTGCTGGGAGAGGGTTTTGTACAAGGCACCTGCTAGGCACCATGAGGGAAAAGCCTGAGCCATTCAGGTGGACTTTCCTAGGCAGTAGCAGCAAACCCTGAGGAGGAAGAGTCAACTAATACCACAGGGACTCAGAGCAGAGAGATCTGGCATGGGGAAGGAAAGCTTCATAGAGTGGGTGACTTTTGAGCAGGATCTTGAGGGGAGGTCAGGGTTTGGATACTTAGAGTCAGGCAGAAAGAGCATTTCCTGCTAAGAGGAATAGAGAAGCAACTACTCAGAGGTGTGAGGATGGAGGAAGGTTTGGTGACAGAAAATGGATAGGTGTGGCAGTATTTCCAGAAAGGAGATCCTGGAAAAGTTTCAGAACAAATTATGAATTAGGTTTGTAAACACTTATAAGAGAACAATAATTGTTAAGAGTCAAGCATGGGTTCACCAATAACTAGGCATTTCCTGTTTTTTATAAGGTTACTAGCCTGGTAAACTAGAGGATGTTGTCAAGGGGATTCTTGCGATTGGCTAGAATTTGGTCTTTTCCAATGTAAAGTTTCTATGATCTTATGCAGGAGCAGAATGGAAGGCCTTGAATTCTGTTAAGACTCTCATTTCATCAGGGCATCTGACACAGGCTCGTGATATTCTTGGTAAGAGTGTGGTCTGTATAAGTAAGCATTCACCCCAAAGAGAGCCGATGATGGGGTGACGGCAGGATAGAGGATGGCTCCAGTGCTATTTATGACAGGGCTCTATGTTTGGCCCATTTCTTTTCTCCATCTTCATTCCTGTTTCCAATGACATAGGAAATACACAGGATACATCTAGCAGAGTTTCAGATAATACAAAACTGGAAGGGATAAGTAAATGTATTTGTTGATATATCAAAAGATACCTTTTGTGGGACTGGCAGGTTAGCTCAATTTCTTAGAATGAGATGTTACAACACCAGCATCAAGGGTTCATATCCCCAAACCAGCCAGCTGCCAAAAAACAAAAAATAAAAAAAAAAGTAAAAAAAGCCTTTTTGGGCTAGAATGATAGACAAAAACAAGAAGCTGAAATATGATAGGTATAAATGTAAAATATTTTATCTAGGGTCAAAAAATCAACTTCTCAAGAAGCAAATGGAGAAATGTGTCTTAACCACAGTTGATGAGAAAAGAGAACTAGCGCTTTTAGTTTACCACAATATAACTTAACAGTGTAATGCACTTGGCAAAAAAGACTGCATTTGGTTAACATATTGTGCCTATATATTCTTTAATTCAACAAATCCTTATTGAGCTCCCCAATATATGTCATGCACTGGGCTGGGCAGTGAATACACGCTGGTGATCAAGACAGATGGAGTGCCTGCCCTCACGCCGCCTGTAGTTTAGTAGGGGAAAGAAACAAACACGAGAAAAAGTAAACACATAAAATCATCAAATCTGTACCAGGGACCTGGAGGAACACAAATGAAGGTGGGAAAGAGAGTGATGAGAACCCCGCTTTTCATGGGTTCGTCAGGACAGGGCTCTCTGAGGAAGCGGCATTCAAGCTGAGGCCATACGAAGGAGAGTCAGGAGGAAGAACATTCCAAGCAGGACAGTGAGTGCATGGGCCCTGAGTCTGGAAGGAGCTTGATGTGTTCTCAGAACTGAAAAACCAATGAGGCTGGCCCCTATTGTGGCTACCAACATCCATTTTCCTTCTCATCCATAGTGATGGGGGTTCCAACACAGGGCTGCCTGGCTATGCTGTTTCCCAGACTCCCTTGCAGCTGAATGTGGCCATGGGACTGAGTTCTCCTGAGTGCAATGCTAACAAGTGATCTGCGTTGAAAGCTGGGGCTCTTAAGAGGTGGGCAAACCTCTTCCTCATGTCCTTTCCTTTCCTGGCTGGCTGCATCTGGGTCTTGGTAGCAACCCAGCTTGGATCGGAACACCCCACAGAATAGCAGAGCCCCAACTGGAAGAGGCCTAGGCTGCTGAATGACTGCAAAGACTAGGGCCATGTGCTGACCTGGATCATTCACCTGTGGTGGTTACTTGAGAGAGAAAATACGTTCTATACTCTTTAAGCTGCTGAGTTATCATCATGTCTCTTATCTAACCTAACTATTATAGAAACAGAGGAGATACGAGGGCCACCAATCAGTCCACATTTAGAACATTACATTTAATTCGAAGGGTCACTATTTTATAAGAAACCCTCACCATTTGAAGCATACCCAGGGAAAGGTAACAGCAATGACGTTTAGGAGTCACAAAACCTAGTCAATGAAAATCTGTTAAAGATATTACGACTGTTTAGTCTGGGAGAGAGATTGCTCGGGGGTGGCTTGGCAGCTGTCTTCTGGCACTGAGGAAGAGGAGCGAAGCTGAATTGCGGTAGCTCCAATAGGACTGATGGAGGGCTGGGATGTATGATGAAGCAGATTCTGATTCAACATAGGGAAGAACTTTCTAACATTAGGGGTGATTGACAAAAGGCCAGATTGCTTTGGATATCAGAGGTTTCTCCCTGCCACCACAGCCAGAGACGGGCTGCCTACTTGTGAGGAAACATTGCAGGGGTGACTCTGGCATTATTGTGGAGATTCCCATGAATTCCAAGATTTTAAGTAGGAGAGGTGGTAAATAATGCAGCTTGAAGACACGTCCTAATGGGAATTGAATGTCAGTTTGAATTGAATCCTGGAGGCAAGGGGAATTTTAAAGGTCTTTTAGCAGAGTAGAAACATGATCAGAGCAATCTGCTGGGAACGCTGCTTTGGCCAATGCAGAAGGGAAAAAAATCCTGATTTTTACAGCCCACGTTGGTAATCTGGTGCTTGTATTTCTTCAACCAGTAGCAACTTCAGAAAAGCCAAGAGTAAAGAACATTTTCTTTACTTTATTCTTGAGATGACCCCCAAAATATTCATGGGCTAGCATTTTTTAAAAACGTATCTTCTAAGATGAATGAATGATCCTTTCATTCCAAGGAACTCAAAGTACTTTACACCCTAGTTTTCTTCAGTCTTGTTATATATCTAAGCTGCTATGTCAGGGGCAAGACTGTCAAACCTCCTCTCTCAGATGAGGAGAAAGATTCACAAAGAAGGGAAGTGAGTTGTTCAAGGTCACAGTGAGTCAATGGCAGGGCAACCTCCTTGACTGAGGTCTCCCAACTCTCAGGCCTGCACTTTGCCCCAAGCTCATGCTAAGGGTGCCCTCATCTAGGAATATCTCCTCCATACCAGAAAAACCGGCCTGAATGAACATTCTTTCCAGTGTTGGAAGTGACTCAAGAGATTTAAGGTTCAATCAATTTCATTTTGCAGACGAGGAAAGTGAGGCTTAGCAAGGTCATATGGGCAAAGGCCTGTCCATGACTTGAACCCAGTTTCTGGGATCCTTGTACTAGATCTTATCAACCTATCTACCCATACAATGGGACGCCCAGGAACACCCCACACAATTACCTGGAATCAACTAAGCCATCACGATCAGCTCCACTGTCTGGAAATATAAAGGCTCATATTGGCTTTGGCCACCAAAGAGAGGAAACATTCTGCAATCCTTGAAAACTCACAGCTAAGGGGGTGGGGAGAAGTGTTTGAGCCTTGTACTTACAAAGTTGAAAGGGAAAACATGTGTTTCACATTTGTCTTGGGATGGGAAAGAAAAACTTTTCCTTTCACTTAATCTCGGTTTACACAAACAGAGAGACTGCCCTTTTTGTAAACTCACCGAATGTCAAATATTGTTCACTAGCGTGGCATCAGCTTACTAAGCCAGTACAGAGGCACTTTCCTCACGTAATCCCCTCAATTAGAAGGCACTTCAGCTTGAAGAGGGGTAACTAAGATAATACCCATTTCCTCTGATGAATTGGACAAGAGTCAGCCGATGGAATCAGATTTCCAAATCTATAACCTCTGGTTTCAGCCAGAGACCCGAGGCAATACGGCTTCAGTCATGACTCAGGATTTTGTGAGTGAAAGCAAGCACGTCAAGTGATGTAAGAAAATTCCCCATTCCCCCATCCCACTGGCCTCCTCCTCCCTGGGGAATTCAGTCTGCGAGCATTGTAGGGGGATGGGGGAAAGAAGGAGTCATGTCACTGGGTGCTGCGTTGTGGCACACCTCCCATCAGCACGGCAGTGGCCAGCGTCAGCGCTTGACAAAGGAAGTACTCAGTTACAATTACATTCCTGTTGGCCTGCGAACTCAGATAATTGCTTTGCAATGTGTGTGAGAACCTCATAAAGTAAACCAAGAAACAGAGGGGCCAGGTCTGAGCTAAAGGGAAGTGTCAAGTGGGGGAGGCCAGTGATGCAAGCCTACCTTTGAAGTCACTTTGTTTGTGAAAAGTCTGCTGTGCTCTCTTAAGGAAACTCCACTGGAACAAGGTTTCTGTGCATGTGGGGCTTAGGGCTATTGTTTTTGGCTCTGATTTTCACCTCGAGCCCTAGCTAGGACATGTATAAATCCCATAACAACAGCCTGACATGAAATTGCTCACCCTCTCATTGCATCAGGGGACTTTTACTCAGGCGGATTTTGAATGCCTCATTGTTTAATAGGACAGGAAGTTTACTCTCAATGTAAATGAGGAATCTTTATTTTTTTTCCCTTACCTCCTTGGAAGATTTTTTTACAGAGGCCTGCCTTGTTATCCCTAGTCTAGCTCCCAGTCTAGCTCCTTCCATGAGAGCAGCTGTGGCCCAGCAGCCACTGCCCCATTTCTCTCTCAGAGTAGTATTCTTAGGACCAAAGTTTTAGGCAGGCTTTTCCTTTGAGGGGACACTTGGTGATAGTTGAAGGAGGGGCCACCCAGGGAAAGGGAAGTGCTGGATCTTCTGAAGAGGGTAGGATTTTCTCTTTTCAGTTTCCTCATTCTGATCTGGACCAAGGTCTGTTTATTACACACACACACACACACACACACACACACACACACACACACACACACGAGTGAAGCCCCATACTCGAACCTTTTGATGCTTTTTTTTTTCTTGGGATAAATCACATGGTGACGGGCTCACATGTGGAGCATCAGGCTAGAACTCTGAAGTCAAAATGTGTCAGACTTAGCAAAAAAGACTGCATTTAGTAAACATATTCTGGTCTATATATTCTTTAGTTCAACAAATCCTTATTTAGCCCCCAAATATCTGTCAGGCACTGAGTTGGGCAGTGAATACACACTGGTGAACACAACAGAGTCCCTGCCCTCACGCAACTTGTAGTTTAGTCGGGGAAAGAAGCAAATACAAGAAAAAATAAACACATAAAATCATTGGCAAGAAGATCCCTAATTCAGAACCTGCCTCTCCATTACAGCATATCTCTGAGAAGCATAGAAACTTCTAGAAAAAGCCTTGTGGGCTCCCCCATCTCACTCCACACTTTGTAGGCAAACTCTAAAAAAAGGCACAAGTATAACCCTCTCAACCTTTTACTGATACCCCAGCCCAGAGACTGGCTGACAGAGACCCTCTAAGAGAGAAGGGGTTTCCAGATATAACTACTTGTAGTCAAAGGAAACCAGGTAAGAACGACCAAAAGGGAAACAACAGACACCAACTTCGTAGGATGAGGAAGACCTAGTTTCTTTGGTATGTATCTCCAGAATCCTTCTTTCCTATATACTTGAAAAGAAATCAATAATGGGTTTTGTGGTGTTTTTAAGAAAAAAAAAAGAAAAGAAAAAATATGAGCACCGTGCATAAGACCTAGAGATTAGTCTCAGGCTGAATTACCATCACAATTGTCTTCTACACAGAGCTTCATCAACTCTTTCCCAAGAGTCACGATGATATATGCTAAAGATGTATCAGTTTAAAATTGCAGTGTTGACACGTATTGACATACATGTGTCACGTGTGTGTATTTTCATTTACACCAGGTCAGGTACAATGAAGCAAGAAGTAGTAGCCTCAGTCATGGCCAGAGCTCTGTTCTCAGACCTGCTTTCAGGTTAGAATCACCTGCAGAGCTCTGGTCACAGCACATGGATGCCTGAGTGCCTGAGTATCTCACCCAGAGTCTGGTTTAATTGGGCTGGCCTCAGATCTGGGCACAGCTCTCCAGATAATTGTGCCCAGGGTCAACATCCACTGAACTAGACCAGTCCCCTAATGCAACCCCCTCCATTGGCCCCCAAAATCGAGCCACACTTGCCAACTCCTTGCATGACATCCCCCCTCACTCGGGCACTGGCGTTTCTCTCATCTCCCTGGTCCTAACTCTGGCTTCACCGCAGACTACAGCATCTGATATCTGGCCTTCCCTGTGTCTATACCATAGCAAAAAAGTACTCCCTAAAATGTCCTCAAGTATAATATTTTAAGTTACTTAACATTTTAAGTTTACCTTTTATGTTTTAATATTTTAAGTTAACATTTTAAATTACTTTTTCATACTCAAAAAAGAAGATTGTATGTGTAACAAATCTGGTCATTCTCATGTGATGAGATGAGAGAAACCAAGCCGTGTTCAGTGGCATGTGACAGCTTGGCTGGACCCTTCCTTGACAAGTCTGCGTACCAGCTTCATAAGGGGTGGGTGCAAATCTATCCCATGCTAGGCACAAATAACCACGTGTCCCGAACCTTCAGGAACCTTCAGGGCCTGGCACAGAGCTTGGCGCATCATAGGTGTTCAGCAAACTTCTGATGAAACTGAGAATATTAAGTCTGCAAATTCAGGGTGCTTCCCCAACCTAATTTGATTCTGGAAATTCAAACGACTGGACTGAGAAAAAGTTGTCCTGGTGATTACAAAACCCCCTCTCAGGGAACACAGCAAGTGGCAGAACTCGCCAAAGACACGCAGGAGTGATCAGCAGATATGCACAAGCACGTTATCCTCCCCGCCTCTCCGCCTTCACAGCTCCTCCCCAGGAACAGTTTCTGTCGTTGCAGAAACAGGGCTCGGGGGCTTCCTTTGCACAGAGAAAGCAATTTAGCTGATGGGGTTATAAACCAGGACCCCTCTGGGTGGGGTAACGCGCTAAGTTGCGGACGAGGGGATTTTCTTTAATCTATGAAAGCACTCAAGTGCCCCCGAATCCTAACATTGCCCCTTTGTCTTCTTTGGGCACAGTATTGCCCATCTTACCTCATTCTGGGCTTCTTTCTGGAAGGAGATAACAGACATTGAACCAGCATATGTTGGTTTACGGTACTATTTTGCATTATACTCTTGAGTACTTTTAATTAACATGTTCTAATATCTGGGAGGACAAGCTTCTGCCAACCTACCTCACTCCTATTTTTCAAAATTGTCTTTGTCATTTTTTTCTCATTCATTAAGTATGGATTTAAAGAAAAAAAAAATCAATGAATCCTGCTGGGGTTTTGATTGGAAGTGTAATGAATCAGCAAATTAATTTGAGTCTAAAGAAATCTTCTAAATTTAATTTTCCCATTTAACAATACCTATTTTATTCAAATCTCTTTTTAAATTTTCCAATAAAATTATGTAGTGTTCTTTATCAGGATCCCACTCAAGTTTATTGCTAAGTGGTTTATGGCTTGTGATTACGGTTCTCAGTAGCTTACTGGTACAGATGAATGCCTTGACCTTGGTTTGTTTATCTTGTGTCCAGTCATTTTTCTAAATCCTTTTATTAATTCCAGTAGTTTTTAGCTGGTAGCTTTGATTTTTTAAGGGTACAACCACATGATTGCAAGAATGATATTTTATATTGATGTACAAGTCAAGGAAAGTAGTGGTCCAATATACAGTGGACCCTTGAACACACAGGTTTGAGCTGTGCGGGTCCACTTATAAATGAATTTTTTTCAATAAATAGTGTACAGTACTGTAAATGTATTTTCCCTTCCTTGTGATTTTCTTAATAGCATTTTCTTTTCTCTAGCTTACTTTATAGTAAGAATATAGTATATAATACGTATAACATATTAAATATGTGCTAGTCTATTACTTATGTTGTCGGTAAGGCTTCTGGTTAATAGTAGGCTATTAATAGTTAAGTTTTGGGGGAGTCAAAAGTTATACACAGAGTTTTGACTGCACAGTGAGTTGGCACCCCTAATCCCCACATTGCTCAAGGGTGAACTGTATTTAACAAAGTACCACAAACTGGATGGCTTCAAACAACAGAAATGTATTCTCTCACAGTTCTGGAGGCCAGAAGTCAGAAATCAAGGTGTCAGCAGGGCTGGTTCCTTTTGGAGTCTCCAAGGGAAAATCTGTTCTATGCCCCTATCTTAGCTTCCATGGGTGCTAGTAGTCCTTGGCAACAGATGTATCACTCCAATCTCTGCATCTGTCTTCCCATGGCTTTATTTCTCCTATGACTGTGTATCTCCAAATCTCTCTCTTCTTTATCATTCATTGGATTTAGGGCCCACTCTAATCCACTATGACCTCATCTTGGCTTTGGTTACATCTACAAAGATCCTATTTTCAAGTAAGGTCATTTTTATAGGTACCAGGGGCTAGGACTTCAAGATATCTTTTTGGAGGGCAAAATCCTGCAATATTCAGTGTGCTTGTCCCTGATCAAGCTACATCTAAAACTTTAGGTCCAGCTCAAGAACCATATCTCAAGATGTATGCTGAAAAAGTTCTTGTGTCCTGATGAAGGTGACCATATAGTGAAAGATCTTGTACCCGCGTGATACTAGGAATGAGGTCATGGGAACTATATTCAGCTTGGCCTTTGGAGGAGTGTAATGTCTGCCTTCACGTAGTTATAAGGCTTTTGTGGTACACCTAATCTGTATTGTTCCAGGGGGTGGCATTCAGAGGGAAGTAGATTTTGTCTAAATGTAATATTGGCTCAAAGATCCAAAGAATCTTTGAATTAAGGTCATCTCCCAATTAAGGTCATCCTTCATTCATCTGACAAACATTTACAAGGCCTGTCATATGCCAGGTGGCAGGTACCGGTTCAGACACTGGGACAATGACAGGCTTAAGATAGAGAGGTGAGCCTTGCCCTCAGGAAGCTTGCAGTCTAGTGGGTCCTGAGAGGGTCTAAGCAGCCTGGGTGAACGTGTTGGTAGAGATGTCTCAGAGCTATGGCACCGTGGTCTTTATGATCCTTGAGAAGCAATAGGTAAATGAAAGCAGGAATTTGGGATGGGGGTGGAATGAATTTTTTAAAAGTATTTAAATGCACACAGAACATGTGCAAAAAAGCAAGCTCCTTCACACCATCATGCACATGGACCGTGAGAGGAAGGATAGCTTTCATCAGCACAAGTCTCAGATTCCACTCTCCTGCTTCCCATTACAGCGTTCTCAGACTTACCCCACCCACCCTGAGTAACGAATGCTCAGCAAACAAACAGCACAGACCCACAAATGGCTGCTCGGGCCAGAGCCACCTCAGTGAGGAAGCCAAATTCTTCTCCCCAATCTCAGCAGACAAAATAGCCCGGGCCCTAGGTGTTTCCCCTTCTGCCTGGGACACCCAGCCAGGGAACGCAAAGTGAGAAGCTCTAAATCAAGTGTTTTCAGCAGAACCAGGCCCGGGGGTGGAAGGGAGAGGCCTCCGCTCTCAGCGGTTGCTCCTCCTTAATGAGCCAAAACAAAGCCAGTGCCAGGGAAGTTAATCTGCCCTGAGATAGGGGAGAGCCACTCCCTGAGGTGGAGAGGGAGCTGTGGGCCCAGGGCACGGTCTGGCCAGGAAGCTGGGACTGCCGAGGTGCAGGTGGCCAAGGTAAACCTTCCTCCACGAGGCCCAGGTGAGAGCAGGTCCAGTCCTCCAGGAAGAGGAGCCCCCGTTTGTTTGAACACTACCCTTCGACCGTATGAGAAGATAAATACATTTTTTAAAAGATCTGTCGTTGGTGCTGGGAAACGCCTGGTACTCAACACCAAGGAGGTCTTGAAAAACAAAAGAATCCATCTGGTCCTGATCATAGTGTTCCCGCCCCCACCGTCCATCCTCTCCCTGCTTCTCCACCCAGGCACACACATCCTCAGCCAAGCACGCACACACACGAGCACACACACGTGCGCTTACACCCGTTCACAAACACACGTGCACACATGCATGTGCACTCTCATACACACGTCCATCCTCTCATACACCCTCACACGCAAGGACGTATGTGTGTGTCCTCACATACAAGCACATGTGTGTGCACACATTCTCAGACAGAGCACACATGCCCTCCCACATGGGAATGTATTCGTACGCACGTGCATCCTCACATAAACACCTGCACACATAAACATGCACTCTGTACACACACAAACTACACCCTTACCTCTTCGCACATGTACACACGTATGTGCATGCGTACTTTAGTGTGCATACATTCACCCTCACACACAAGCACACACATCCTTACACATAGGTGCACCTTCACATACAAACGTGTGCACACATTCTCATGCAACACATGCCTTCACACACGTGCACACACACCTCTCTCACACATATGTGCATCCTCACAAACATGCACATGTGCACACACCATCAGCACACGTACACCCTCACACATGGGTACACACTCCTCCTTACTAATGCACACCCAGTTTTGCTGATGCTTCTCCCAGAGTTGCCTTGACTCCTCATGACAAGGTGAGGCCAATACTTCTTACTGGGCTGGGTTTCTGTATAAAGCTCCTGGCCTGGCACCCAGGTTGGCAGACAGATAGTAGCAAAGACTAGAGTCCCAGGCCATGCACAGGCATCCATTTGTCATGCTCCTGCCATCCATCTGTCATGGAAAGAGCCCAATGCAATGCTCACGGTAGATCAGGGACTAGATATGTAACTTCTCCGAAACTTAGTTTCTCATCCAAAAAAGGGAGCTAATAACACCTACTTCCTGGGGTTGGGAAGACTGAGATGATGTAGGGAAGTGGCCACACATAGTAGGTGTTCAGGAGAGAGCTTGTCCCATTTTGCCACCCTGAGTCTCCAGAACTTCCTAGGCCATCATTTTCCAGGGCCCCAATCATGTTAGGGATGGGAGCTAGTGAAATGCTAAAGGAAATTCATGTCATTGCCAGTCAAAGGTGCATTTTATAAGGTATCCGTCTGCCCCGGCCCTGCCTTTGTGAAGTGCTAGCCAAGACATCTCCAGGGATCTGAGAAAGGAGCTATGGTTGGGTGATTTCGAAGGTGATGGGAAAGATGTCGTTTCTCATATATATAGCTATGATGGCCAGTTGAGGAAAAGCAGAGGAAAGAGAATCCACAGAAGCAGAACCTGAGAGAGCTCCACGGGCTGCTGCCTGAAACATCCGGAACTGCACTAATGGGCATGAAGGGAAGCGCCGCCCCTTGGCACGTGCTCCGAGAGCCGCCGGAGGGAGTGGGAGCAGACACCGCGGGACGTTCCCCCTGAGTTGTTGCGGCATCCTTCTGGGGCTGGTCTGAAGTCTCTTCCCACCAACCACCACTTGTCCTCAGTTTCTCATTCTCTAAGGTGGGCAGTTCGGTGAAGATGCATAAGCCCATGTCTTTGGGGGCAAAATAAAAATATAATAATGTGAGTCCCAGACACCGTGATGAGTTTTGCACATGCATCATCTCAATCCTTGAAACAACTCTAGAGGTGGCAATTATTATACCCCTTTTACAGATAGGATAACTGCTCAGACTGGGTGTGAGCCGTGTCTAAGGTCACAGAGCTGGCAAGGGGATGGGGTGGGGATTTGAACTCAGAGCTGTTTGCTTCTTAACCCCAGTGCTCCCCTGCTGAGGAAGGACAAGCGTTAATCTGCCCGTCTCTCCCCCGCACCGGGACTGGGCTCCGGGAACTGCCGCCTGCATGACCTCAGCCAGCCTCCTTGTTTCACAGACGGGGAAAGTGAGAACAGAAGAAGGCCTGGGACTGCCCCCCGGTCACGTTGCGTCCTGTCTCTTCTCTCCTCATTTCCGGACTTCGCAGTCCCAAGCAGCCCCAGGACAGAGCTGGGGAAAAGCCTTCAGAGACATCCCCTTGGGAAGACAGCTGGAAGGCAGGGCTGAGCTGGGGCTCTTGTGACCCAGTGATGAGGTGATGAGGTGGTGACGAAAGGACTGTGTTTTCCCCTTTTGAGAAATGCTTTGCCATCAGACAAGTCTTGTGGGGGAGGTGAGAGGAATTTGGCAGGGATCTGCTTGTAAACCATCTGGAGGCCGGCTGCCCATTCAGTCTGGTCTCATCCTTAACACGGTGACAGCCCTGTGTGCACGGGAGGCTCAGCTGCTGCCTGACTCTAGCTTGACAGGGAATTTCAGAGAGAAATTCTACCCCGATTCCCAAAACAGGAAAGGGGCATTCCTGCCATACAGTTCTGCAGCCTTTATCCTATGGGACCAAGCGAAAGATGATCACACATTCGCCTGCCCGCCAAGAAGCAAGTCTCACATCATTGCATCAAAAGGGTGACATCCTAATACAAGTCACCATGGCTAAGCAACTCCCATGTGCCAGGGAAAGTGCTTCATATTTACATTTTCTTGCTGCATCTTCATCACTATCCTGTGCAGGAACCATTATCTGTCCCCACTTAAGAGGACACTGAAGCCCAGAGAGTTTTTTACAGGGTTACAAAGGTGATAACGGAGCCGGAACTCAAATCCAGGTATCTGAGGTCTGAGCCCAGGCTTCCACCCATGACACTGCTGCACCTGCCACCCACTTCCTGGTGTCTCAAGTGACCCCTAAGCATCATTCAAGCAGAAATGGCCACTTCCTGGCAATCACCTCCTGCCCCACTTTCCCCTCTGAATTGGAGACCTTGGCAGACAGAGACTGTGCCCGAGGAGAGTCCACCCGTCCCCTCCTGTTCGCCTTGCTCACCCACAGATGAGTCAGTTGGAATGTTTGGACATCCCAGGCTCGGCCGGGCCGGCCGTGGTACCAGGAGCTGTCAGGAGGCAGGAATGCCAGGAATGCAGCTCCCTGAACTCCCGCCTGCCCCCGCCCCCACCCCCGCCTCCTTAGGCTGAATCCGAGGTTTGGAAGGTAAATGACACAGTGTTTGTCAAGGGCTTGGGATGACAGGTGCATGTGAAGATGAGGACAAAGACTGATTCTTTTCTTGGGTTGCCAGCACAGTTTCGCATCCCTCCCACGCACGTCTGCGTTCCAGGCCGGATGCTTCGTGCCCTGGGCTCCGATGATGGGCAAGAAACCACTGATTAGGAAGCAAGGAGAAAAGAAAATGTCCCAGGCTCTTAAAAGATGGAATGTTTGACCTCTTTGCCCAACTCTGAACTGGCTTACAACTCTGCCATCCTGAAATACTACTCTGATTCTGTCACCCTCTTGCTCAAATGCCTTCATGTAGCCCACGTGTACTTTTCCCGGCACCTTCTCTGTGCAGGACTCTGTCCCACCACTGAATAGAGAGTGGTGAAGAAGACAGCGTTAGTCCTTCCCTTGAGGCGCTTTCCTTTTAGAGAAGGATTTAGACAATAAACAAGTGAGCATATGTAATTACAGATAATCAGTAGGAGGAAGGAAACAAACCAGGTCTATGATGGAAATCAGGGGGAGGGGTTCCTTTAAAATGAAGTTGAACCCTCAGGGTTGTGTGCTGCTAAATTTGTCACCTTCCTGCCCACTGAGCACACTGTCTTTCCCCACCTCGTCTTTTCCTCCCACCTTTCCAGGGGGTGTGCTCTCCTGCCATCCAAACCCTCTCTGCCCTCACCTCCTCTAGGCCCTGTGGATACTGAATCACTTCTTTTCTCTCTCCCTGGATCGTGAGCTCCTCAGGGGCAGGAAGCGGAGTGGTCTCAGGCACCGACGCTGTGTGGGAATTCCCTCTGACACAAGTGCCCCAGAACCTATTATTTTGATGCCAGGCGCCGGGAAGACACACAATAAATATTTCTTAGGAAGTGGGCACTCCAGACTCTGGCTGACAGAGGAAGGTCGGGAGGATGTCGGGGTCTGAGCACAGCACTATGTTTGGGGAACACTCAGTGCGAGAGCCAGCTCGGAGCCTGTGGATTCAGGAAGTCCACATCACACCCATTCTGTTCAGGAAGGAGGGAGGGCTGAGGGTACAAACTGTTTAATCAGCCCCTCTTCCGGAAGCCTGGGCCCCAGATGTTGCCTTGATTACCTATCAAAATGAGCAAATGCCAGAATTCACCCAATGCCTTGCTGACGTAGGGCACTGGAGAGAGAAAAACCACTGGGCTGATTATCTTGGCTTTATCTGCCACATCTGTTTTAGCTCAGCATCTCTGCTTTTCATCTATAAAGAGATGACTGCAGAGTTAACAGAATCATAGAGTTGGAAAGGGCCTCTAAAGTCCTCACATTGCACCTCTTCCCTTTGTACATAAGGGACGTGTCACTCAGAGGCTGTAACTCACCCACAACCACACAGCTGGTAGGAGGCCCAGGTGGGACCAAACAGTGGCTCTCGCGTCTGAGGCCAGAACTTTTCCCAGTTTTCCAAGCTGCCTTTCAGATCACATCAAGTCATTTCCATATGTGCCTCCCTGAGGCCTCATTAGTAAGGAAAGCTGGCTGTGGACCTTTTTTGCTCCCTTCCCTCATTGTCCCGCAAAAAAAGTAAAGAGCAGTTCTATTCCAGAACCAAACAGAGATCATTTTTCTTGTCACCTGATGTTTTGTACTATCCATGCCAGGCTCCACTCCAGGGGCACAGCCACCTGCACTCACATGGTGCATAAAAGAATGTCATTCACCCTCCCATCAACCCTGAGAACTAAAGGCCATTTCTCAGTTGGGGAATCATAGACACTGTGAGTGCTGAGGACTCAGAGGGATTCAGCTCTTCCCTCATCAGCCACACTGTCCTTAGCCAAGGCCTCCCCAAGGCACCTCAGCCCCATTTCCTGAGCCCCTCTGTTGGGACTGTTACCCTCCATGCAGTCCAAGTTGGCAGGCTCTCTGGAAGGTGCTTCACATCCATTCTGGAAGGGAGGGATTATTATCCCCACCCCTACCCCATATTTCTTTTTAACAGATGTAGAAATTGAGGCTCAGAGAGACTAAGTTACCTGCCCATGGTCACCAAGCTAGCGAGTGGGGGTTCAGAACTCAAACCCAGGTCTGACTCCAGAGCCCAGCTCATTTCATGAGGCCTCTCCATGTACCTCAAAGGAGCTGGAAGCATCTCAAGACATCCCTGCACACATGCTCAAAATAGTCCCCCCACAAGCCTGCCCAAGCGCCTGAAATCCCCTCATTAGAGTCATCTCTTGTGTGACCGCAGCTTTGGGTGACTAGACAGTCCTTCCTAAAGGGAAAGGCTGGGGACGAGTAGAAGGGTATACAAGAAGTCCCTTGGCAGAGGTTTGATGATCACAGGAATGACCTGAGGCTTGACAGCAAGGCCCAAAGGGGTGAGGACTTGGGGTTGACAGAAGGAAGGGAGAAAGAGAGAGGGAGCTCCATAGTGGATCCCAGAGGCTGATGGGAGAAAGGCAGCACCCGGGGGCCGAGGGGGGCTGAGGACAATGGGACCTCCTTCAGACTTCCACAGGGACCAGCTCCAGGCAGGGATTGGTTTTGGGGTGGAAGGTGGAAGGGCCCAGCGTGACTGCGAGGCATTAGTCAGCAGCGGAGGTTTATGAAAGGAGAGATTGTCCAGAGCTTCCTTACTCACCGGGCCAACTGGGTAGTCCCCAGAGCCCGAGGAGCCAGGCTGGTATCAGAAGGGGACCGGGAACTCCACGCAGCTCACTACCTAGGTTGAATGGCTGGGGCCATGGGGCCAAACGCGGGGGCCCTGTCCGGCCTCAGTGGCCTGTGAGTCACAGCCCTCAGCTGAGTTTCCTCATTGTCCACTGTCCATGGGACAGTGGGGCTGGAGCCCTGGCAGGGGGCCTGACTCCCTCCTCTTGTGATAAAGGAGACCCAGGGCTGATTCACGGGTGCCTGCCCTGTTGTCACTCCCCTGACCTGCCACTCCCACCTGAAGTCTACGGAGCTGTAGCTGCGCCTGGGAGACCCCGTGCGTTCACCCATCCCTTCTTCAGTCATTCACACAGTCGTTCTTTCTCTTGTTTTCCAAGTGCAAAAGTAGCCTACTATGTCTTATCCGGCCTTCAAAAGGAATAAGATTCTGACACAGGCTGCAACATGTGTGAACTTGAGGACATGATGCTAAGTGAAATAAGCCAGACACAAAAGGACAGATACTGGATGAGTTCACTTATATGGGGTACCCGGAGGAGTCAGATGCACAGAGACAGGAAATAGAATAAAGGTTACCAGGGTCTGGGATAGGGGAGCAGAGAGCTGCTGTTCAGTGGGCAGAGTTTCAGTTGGAGAAGATGAAAAAGTTCTCGAGGTGGATGGTGCTGATGGCTGCACAACAGTGTGACTGTACTTAATGCCACGAAACTGTACACTTAAAAATGGTTAAAATGAGCCGGCCCGTGGCTCACTTGGGAGAGTGTGATGCTGATAACACCAAGGCCATGGGTTCGGATCCCTATATAGGGATGGCCGGTTCGCTCACTGGGAGAGCGTGGTGCTGACAACACCAAGCCAAGGGTTGAGATCCCCTTACCGGTCATCTTTTAAAAAAAAAATGGTTAAAATGGAAATTTTTGTTATGTATACTTTACCACAATAAGGAAAAGCAAACAAAAAGTAATCTGTTATTTAAACAATACATAAAAGTAAAAGATAAAACTTAAAAGTAGATGTCCTCAAAATCTTGTCTATTATTAACAGTGTGGAATATTTCCTTTTAAACCTTTTAATATTTCTATATAATCACATGTGTGTTTAACAAAATAGGCCCTGAGGTAGGGAATGTGGTCTCCAAGCACCAGCCACGCTCCTGTCTCTGTCTCTTTGGAGGACAATGTCACGTCTGCATCCCCAGGTGCCAGGCAGCAAGGTCATGGCAAGGTCACAACATTGACAATAACCACCACCTAGTGATGTCTTAGACACGTCGGGCTCGGTGCTAAGCCCTTTACACTCATGAACTCACTTAATCCTTACACCAGTGCCAGGAGGAAGGTATATTTTTATGCCAAATTCAAAGTCCATTTCATAAATGAAGGCTTTGAGAGGAAAGGAAGTGCCCAGATCTCATCTCGGGAAGGAGGCAGAGCCAGGGTGAACTGTCAGGTTGTCCTGCTGGATTTACAGAGATGCCTCGGCCACCACATGCCCCCTTCTTGGCAGGATGAGGCTTTACAGGGCACTCGCGCGCTGTGGAAGGATGCCTGCATTTCTGGCTTCCCTGTCGACTGCACATTCCACAGGACAGGGCTTGTGCCTTCTTGTTCCCTGTTTGGTTCTCTTCCAGCCTCGAAACACAGTAGGTGTTCAACAAATGTTTGTGGAGAGAATAATTCTCATTCATTTCTCTGTTTGATCTTCCCCCACACCCCTGTGAAGTAGCAAATTAGGAAATATAATTTCTGCTGGTGTTAGTCATCTGGTTAGCGGGTGAGATGGAGTGACTTCCTCCAGGTCACACGGCCAGGGCCTGCTGAGCTGGAGTCTTGGGCTTCTGGCTCCCCTCCCAGGCCTTTCTAATCCTGTCATCCAGACCTTGGCTCCCGCTGTTAAAGGACAAAGTTATTAATTGGGAGGAGGAAATCTTTGAGTCATTACCAGCCACAATAACAATAATTACAATCATACTCATCATAAGTTTTAACTCATGAAATCCCCACATCCACAGCACCAATGAGGTAGTTGTTATCCCTAATAGATAGTTCTACTGCTAGATAGAGAGGTTGAGTAACTTCCTCAACATCACACAGCTAAGAAGTGGCACAGCTGGGATTTGGACTCCGTCTCATTCCAGAGCCCATACGCCCCATGCTGCAAAAGTTTCAGGTCCAAGTTTGAGTCTGCTGGACCCAGAGACTCACAGCACAGGAGGGCTGAGTTGGTGAGGGGAGCGTTGAACGAGATGTCTATTTATTGCCTTTTTCATTCAGTCTGTCAGTCAGTGAGCATTCTCCGTGACTCTCCTGTGTGCTCTGCCAAGTGGTCTTAGGACACAGCAAGAGCAGGAAGGGACCCTCCCTGTCCCCAGGGAGGCTTTGGCCAGGCAAGAGAAGCAGACGTTAATGACATAATTATCCAGGTAATTGTCTCATTAGACTGAGGAGGGTTAAGGCTCTGTCGACCTCTAACGGATACGACCAGGTGGGAGCTGGGGAAGACTGCCTGAGGAGCTGCTCTCTCAGCTGGAACCTGAGGGTAGTAGGTGTCAGAGGAGAGAATGGGAGAACATTCCAAGAGAGGGCATAGCCTAGGCAGGAGCTTGGCTCTGACTAGGATGCCAGAGCTGGCAAGAGAGGAGGAAAGGCATGGGGGGTGGGGTGCCAAGGGACATGGGCCAGTGCCGACCTGCCCAGTGCCTGTGTCCTCCATGCGGAACCAGGGCTACTATTATCTTCTTTACTTTCACAATTATCCTTACAGAACAGTGGAAAGGCAGTGTTAAAAGTTCCCATTCCTCCCCAGATTGCCGGGCTTGGATTGGGCCTTCGACAAGCATTTGCTCTACCATGCCACACACACGCCTGTGCAGCTGTGTGCACTTGACAACGTGCTCGCTGTCTTGTGTGACCCTCACAACCACCTGGAGGGAGGGAAGGAGAGCAGGTGTCAGGCCCCTGTACAGAGGAGGAAACTGAGCAGAAAGGGGCCGTGTCTGAAGTCCAGGCCTTTCTTTCACGAGGGCCTTTTCTCTTCTGTAAGATGCACTCAATAGCACCTTAGTCTCTGGGTTGCCGGAGAAAGAGGAGGGTTACATGACATAACCCAGGTAAAGAGCCCAGCAGGTAAAGGCTCGAGGTCAGCGTTCAGTTCATGGTGGCTGCCGTCATTATCATTATAACTACAATCATGACTCTTATTATTCCCACCCTCGGCTTTTCCCTGAACATCTGCCCTGCTGTGTGCCAGGCACCATGCCAGGGCCTGGTGGGCAGGGGTGTAGGATGTATCCCCTGCTGTTAAGGAGCTTACAGTCTAGTCGGGGAGACCATTCATTAGCGACCAGAGCTCAGGTGAGCCATGGGCAGGCAAGGCAGGGGATAGCCCACAGGAGAAGGAATTGGAGCTGCACTTGGAAAGCAGCTTGAACCTCTGAAATGGGAATGGGGACAAGGACTGGGGACACTTCAGATGGTTTGTGGTAGGTGTTCCCTGGGGCTGGGGTGGACAGGGCTGAGGCTGGGAAGTTAGTGAGGGTTGCACTCAAAGGGCCTTGAATTTTAGCTCCATGTGCAAGGGTGAGTGGACGTCCACCTGGGATAAGGTTTAAGACCCATTGCCTGGATGATCACAATCAACACAGCAGTGAGAAATGTGAGGCTGTATCATTCCGTGAGGTGTTCACCAGTGGAGCAGATCCTTCTCTACAACAGCTTCTATTTGGAATTCTTTTCTAATTATAGAAGTAAAGTATACAAAATGCAGAAAAGGTGGGACATGCATGTGCACATGCACCGATGCACACAAACAATGGGGGAAAAGTTGAAATCATTTGTAGCTCACCCCCCAGCAAGCCTGGTTAACCTGTTGAAGTACATCCTTCCAGTCTTTTATTTATCCCCCAAAGGGGCCGGTTCCAAGTGCTGTAAGAGAGGAAGCCCAATGAAGTTACAGGGACTGGGACTTTGGGACATCTTTGGGGAGAAGGTGGGTTCACACTCAACCTTAAGAGAGGGGCAGCATTCAGAAAGACCACAGTGAAAGGAGAGGAATTCTAGACCAGGGACCAGCAAAGCTAAGGCACAAGGGCTGGGGAAGTGAATAAGTCACGTGACCGTGACAGTCTGTGGAGCACCTGCCCCTGGGCCAGCCCTCTGTTATGCATAACGCGTGTCACCTCATCTGATCCTCCCAGCAGCCGATGGGCTGGAGACAAGAGTAAACTCATTTTAGGGTGAGGAAACTGAGATGCCCACACCCACTGGCTGTGACGTGGCTGTGGTTGGGACCCAGGACCGGCTCACTCCCAAGCAAAGGGGGGCTGCCTGGAATGGGGACTGGGCCCCTGAGCTCCAGCGGTGGGGCCCTCGGGGTGCCTGTCCTTCCAAGGTAAGGGAAGGAGCGCCAGGAGCCAGAGCAGGACAGGCAGGGTGAAGGAGGGCGTGAGGGGACTTTCCGTCTGCTCTGGTCCTGTGCCGTAGGGGCTTTATCAGGGTGCCACAGACCCTGACAATCGCTGCTGCCCATCTGAAGCCAGGCTTCTCAGAGCATGGGCCAGCAGCCCTCGAGGTCGGAGATAAGGCAGCCCCAGTCATGGGGCTCTAACTTTAGGTGACCAAGCAAAAGCCACACAAAGATGATGGCCAGCTGGAAGCAGGGGCCTCTCCAGTGTCTTCTGACCACTTCTGCTGGCTCCTCCAGATCAGCTGGGTGGGGAGGGCAAGGGCAGACCCCGGTGAGGAAACAGCGGTGAGAGTAATACTTAGAACCCCTCACCTCTGTACTGTGATTTTTGGTTTACGAAGCACTTTTCTTCATATCCTCAGCATGAAAAGAAAGGTGAGCCTCAGAGCTGGCCCAGGGTCCAGTCCTCAGGCCTCCACTTGTCAGCTGTGTGACTGCGGGTAGGTGCCATCACCTCTCTGAGCCTCAGTTTCTGTAAAATGACAATAACACCAACTCTCCTTTTCCCAGCTCAGTGTCCAGCCAGCCTGTTGCCACCTTCCCCGTGGCCCTCTTTCTTCTCTAGTGGTCTCCCCCTTTCTTGGAGGGTACCACCTTTGCACTGTGCCAGACACCTAGGCCCTTGCCAGGCCAGGAGTTGAGTCAGACCTCGTCTCCCAACATACTGCTGGGTGGATAATCCCAGACAGCCAGAGGATTCTCACCCCAACTCCCATCTGGCAGCCAGCGTTCTCCAGGCCCAGGGAAGGCTGGGTGGAGGGAGAGGAGGAGGGGAGCCCCCAATGGGAAGGCTCCGATTTTGCCAGCAAAGGCTTTTGCACTCTGGAACACCACGCCAGGGCAGTCAGCTCCGCCAGCGAGGAGACTGGTCTCCAACAATAATGTTTTTCCCTGGGTTTTCTAGAAGGCATCAGCTGCTTTCTAATTTGAACCATCAGGAGCAGGCTCACATGTGCTGAGTCTCAAAATGCCAGTAGAAAGAAAACTGCTGCCCAAGCCAGACAAGAGCTGGCCTGGACGGGGCTTTGGCCAAGGGGCCCCTGAACGGGAGGCTGGGAGCGCCCCACCAGGCCTCCTCCGTTCCAGCCCAGGCCTCGGCTGGTGTCCTCTGGGGCACGCCTGCCGCTGTTCACTCCACCCACATCCAGCTGAGCCCGCTGGGCGCCAGAACCCCTGCGAGGCTTTGGAGTGATCATCGTAGCTGTTATTGTAGTTAACTTTGACTGAGCACGTGTTGCACGCCAGCAACCATACTAAGTACTTTACAGCCACTATCTGTCAACCACCTACTACTATCACATTCCACAGAAGAGAAGGGTGAAACCTGGCAAGTCCCCCAGCAGCAGTGAAGGGCTGGGTGTCTTGCCCTGGGTCTGCCAGGGCTCCATTGCCTGGCCTTGCTGCCAGGCCTCGCTGCCCAGCCAATAGAAGGTTTAAGACATCACTTCACACCTTCTAGGATGGCTAGAATCAAAAAGTCAGATCATAACAAGAGATAGCCAGGATGCAGAGAAACCAGAACCTTCGTACACTGCTGGTGGGGACATAGAATGGTGTAGCCTTTGTGGAACACAGCCCAGCAGTTTCTCAGTTACCACTGACCCAGCAGTTCTGCTCCTAGATATACATCTAAGAGAAAAGAAAACATACGTCGACCCAAAGACTTGCACACGAACGTTCACATCAGCACTATTCATAACAGCCAAAACGTGGAAACAACCCAAATGGATAAACAGAATGTCGTCTATCCATACAATAGAATGGTATTCAGCCATAAAAAGGAGCACAGTCTGACACATGCTACAACATGGATGAAACCGTGAAACATTATGTTAAGCGAAAGAAGCCAGTCCCCCAAAGGTCACATATTATGGTTCCATTTGTATGGAATGTCTAGAATAGGGAAACCCATGGAGACCAAGAGGAGATCAGTGGCTGCTTATGGTGGGGGGTGGGAAGGAAACGTGGGGAGGGGGTTATAGCCAAAGGGCACAGGCTTTTTTTTCCGAGGTGATGAAAATGTTCTAATGGCTGTGGAGATGGTTGCACATACGTGGGAATACGCTAAAAATCATTGAATTGTGCGCCTTAAAGGGGTGAATTTTGTGGTGTGTCAATTCCATTTCAATAAAGCTGTTTTAAAAAGAAAAGGTTTAAGATGAAAAGTTTAAGGGACTCACAGGTGAAGGAGGACAGAGAACCAAACGATTCTAGACACCAGCAAGCACAGGCCAAGGCAAGGAGAAGGCGGCCTGATGCGTGGGGTTGGCCAAGTCCAGGTGTCTGAGTTCTGCTGTGAAAATAACAAGTTCACCAAAGAGGCCACATTCGTATAGTGCTATGGGAAGGGAGCGGGACGCTTCTCAGCCTAGGAAGCTGGAGTGAAGGGAGAGGCAATCCAGGAAGGCTTCCTGGAGTCGGTGCTATTGGCTTGAGTTCTGAAGAATGAATCCAGGAAGAAAGCTAGGGGCAGAAAAAGATGTCACAGGTGAAGGGGGAGGAAATACATGCAGGAAATCTTCTTAGGGGCTGAAGGCAGTGGGGGTTGGGGAGAAACTTCCTGGTGCAGTGGGAAGGACAGGGCCCCTCATCTGCCCCTGTGTTCCCTTGAGCAAGCCCCTGTCCCTCTCTGGGCCTGGGTTCCAATAAAAACTCTTCCATCTCTGAAGCTCTGAGTCTCTGAGGCTGAGATTGGAGTGAGAGAGGGAGGCAGGGGAGGGATGGCTTGTCAGATGTCAGGGCCTGGAGACAGAGGGACCAAGGCCTCTCAGCCTCGTGGTGCTGGGTGGTTACCTGCCGTCCACAAGTCACATCCCCCTGCCCCCAGGCCTCCCCGGGAAACACGGTGCCTGAGGAGAAATTGAAACAGAAACACAGGTTTCTGTCCCTGGGCAGATTCCAAGAAAGAAAGGAAAGTGGCTTCTAGAGGAGAGAACTCATGAGCTTTGAAGGGAGGAAGGAAACCCAAGCTGTGAGAGGAAATGGAAGAGGCGGGTAGGCGTCAGAAAGAAGCAGGTGCCCAGGGCGGGGCTGCAGCGGCCACACTCCACGTGTGCTCAGCCCATGGCCTCCCCGCCAGGCCTGTTTACGTGAACCCAACTACAGGCAGCTTTGAAAGGGCAAAATGAGTGTGTGTGGAGAAGGAGCAGGCCCTGGCAGCCCCTGACGCTCTCTTCCTTCCCCACTATGGCCTCCCTGAGTCGCCGTGGCCATGGCTTTCATGGGTCCTGAATTTGGAGCTGTTGGATCTGGGCTCAGGTTTTGGCCCCACTGGGTCTTAATTGAGGTCTCTGACCCTCAGTTTGTGCATCTATAAAATGGGGATCACCTGTGCTGCTTTGGCTCTGCTGTCAGCAAACTGGGAAGAAAACAAAGTAACTCACGTGAAAACACTGGGTCAACGATGCAGATCAAGGAAGGGGTGAATCACGGGCATGATGATTGACCTCTAGTACAGTTTTGTGCAGTGTTTTCACCTTTTCAAAGCTTCCTCCAAGGGCTGTCCAGTTAGCTCACTCGGTTAGAGCATGGTGCTGATAACACCAAGGTCAAGTGTTCGGATCCCCATACTGGCCAGCCGCTAAAAAAAAAAAAAAAAAGGAATGGAGAATCCAAAGTTTCTTCCCATTTGTTACCTCCTCTGAGTGAGGAAGGCCAGTCAAGTGTTCTTGTACCCATTTGACAGGAGGTAAAACAGAAACTCAGAGAAGTGGCATCATGCAGCAGGCAGGAGGACCATGGGGATATCGGGCTCCTCAGGGCCAGGACGTCACCACTCACAAGGTCCACTCTCCTTTGGCCCCATTGGTTCCCCAGCGGGGGCGATAGGATCCTGCTTTTCACACAGGCGGGAGACCACCCCCACACCCCAAGTTAAACTTCTGGGGTCACATGGAAGGTGTTCAGTCTGGAGCACGAAAGATGCACAAACATGTCCTCAAACATTTGAAGGTCTCTTAGGTAGAAGCTGAATGTGGCTAGTTCTAGATGATCCCAAGGGTACAACAAGGACAAATACCTCATATAAATTTATAGGAACACAGAGGAGGGATTAATTTCAACTCATTGTGAGAAGAAACATTCTGAACTGGTTACAGATGGAACAGGCTGCCTGAGGGGTAGTGAGCTCCCCGTCCTAAGGGGTGCGCAAGTGCAAGCCTGACAATCAGTTGGAAGAGGTAGCTCAGAGTGCAGCAAATTCTATGAGGTTAACCTAGAGCTGGGCTTCTCAGGCTCAGCATGAGACTGAGATGCTCTAAGGGGGGCTGTCCTGTGCTTTGTAGGGTGTTCAGCAGCATCCCTGATCTCTCCCACTAGATGCTAGAAGCACCCCCAGTTGTGACAACCAAAAATATCTCCAGGCATTGTCAAGTGTACCGTGAGACAAAATCACCTCCCTGTTGAGAACTACTGACTTAGAGGACTTTCAGGATCTCCTGAGATCCTGTGATGCTGTCATTCTACACGAGGAACCACAAGACTCACTATCATTTTTTGAGCCCTGTGTGGCCTGCACGATGCTAAGAGCCTTGCTTATATCATCTCGTTTAATGTCCATCCTAACCGCCTTGGTCAGTCCCTCTTATCATGCTGTTCTCCCCCACTGCTTGTCCTGACTCACTTTAGCTCTTCCCTATGTCCCAGATTAAGTATGACTCCCACTGCAGGCTGTCCCTGCCCCCGTTCTGTCCCATTTCTGCCCTAAACAGCGCAGTGTGTCTGTGTGCCTCCAGGTCTGATTTCCCACTAGACGGCCGACTCCTGGAGGGCCACCTGGGACTGGCTCAACTCTGGGTTCCCACATAGTAGGGACCCAATACATGTGCACTGTGGGACCAAGGCAGAGATGTTGGCTCAGCACCATCAGTGACCTGCCCTGGTTAGCCACGGCAGTGTGACCACAGCCCCACGCTGCCAGCATGCCCCAGTCACCCTCTCAGGAAGAGCCCCCTGCCTGACGTGTGCACAAGTCTCTGACAGGAAGGAGGAGGGGTGAGTCTGCCCTGTAGAAGGAAATGACCTGGAAAGGGAGGGTGACCACAGCCTTGTTCACCAAACCCCAGACACCCGAGCTGGTCTCTTTCTTCAAAGCTGGAAGGAGGACACTTGGGGAGAAGAGACGGAAGCCCAGTCCAGTCCTGCCAGGGAATGGTCAGGTGGAGCACGTTCCTGCTAACTGGATATTCTGATTAAGTGGGAAACTCACTGCTCTTTGGGGGGCTGTCTTCATGGGTTTCTTTTGTAAAGTTAGAAAGCTTGGAACTGCATTTGTGGTTTCATGCTTGTGGGTATTTTTATTGTGTTTTTAGAAAAAGATACCCCCCTGCCCTGGCTTCTTAAAAGAAAATCTCATGTACTATCCCCATATGTAACCCCCCCCGCACCCCCGCCACACAGTGGTCCAGCCTCACAGGGCTCCTCAATGCCCAGTTTGAAACTCACAGGGTTTCTCTGAGGCCCTTCTAGCTGCCGTGGTTTGCGATTCTATAACTGACCCCACCTAATGGTGAAATGCACCCCAACATAGCAGGGTGGGTATTGGGTGACTCTAAGGCCCCTCAGGGTCTTGCAAGGTGATAGCTGTGACTCGGGTTATCCTTGAACATGCTGAGACGGAAAATTCTGGTCATCTGAGTATGCTGTTTGTTTCTGTGGGTCCCTGGATAAACAGGAATTCATAGTACCCAACAAAGATAAACTTATGGAACTCATTACTCCAGAAAGGGTTACAGGCTAAGGACATGAGCACACCCGTGCGGGCCCTGCTGTGTTTGGATGACAGAGCTCAGAGTGGGGACACCGCAGATCTGGTCCCAGCTTGATAGCAGTAGCCACAGGCCTGAGAGAGCAGCCGTCACAAGGCCAGAGCTCTGAAAAGCTGCACAAGCATTTTTGCATCCCTTTGAGGTTGTCTGTGCATTCTTCTCCCTTTTTCACTGATTAGGAAACAGAGGCTCAGAGAAGCAGAGTCCCTGGCAAGTGGCCGAAGCCAGAGTTCTCAGCTTCACTATCAGGGGCCTTCCACGCCATCCACTGAGTAGCTGGAGCACATCTGGGCTTGGTCTTCTAAGCTGGAATTGGGGCTGTTTGTCAGGAGCTCACCTTCCTGTGAAGACACGTGGGTCAAGTGATTGCTCTGGGCTCAGGATTGAATTAGACACTGACAATAGAGAAATTAATAAGGACATGGCCCCTGGGAAGAAGGGCCAAGAGTTTACCAAGAAGCTGGTGGGGGAGTGAATGGAGAAGGTTTTGATGAGAAGGTGATGTCTGAGCCCATCTGAAGACTGAGCAGTCAAGTAACAGAGGCAGCGGGGAACAGCATTTCTTCCAGAGGGAACAGCGTGTGCTAAAGGGCAGAGGCATGAGGGACAATCTTGAAGGATTCCTCCAGCTCTGACTGCCAAGGGTACTGGTGGATAATTAAGAAATGAGGAGGAAGAAAGGGTGGGTGTCCCAGGGGCAATATCTTGAAGAAAGAGTAAAGTAAGTGTTCTCCTTCCACAGTCAAATTCCCAGGCTTTAGAGACCCTGGGGCTGCCCATGGGGAATGTTTCTGATATTTGTGAGAATCTCTGAATCAGTTCTTATTGGACCTGGGAGAGCCCTTTAGGGATTGTATTTGTTTCCTGTGGTTGCCATAATAAATTACCACAAACTGGGTGGCTTAAAATAACAGACATTTATTTCGCTCACAGTTCTGGAGGCCAGAAGTCTGAAATCAAGGTGTCAGCAGGGCCACACCCCGTCTGAAAGCTCTAGGGGAGAATCCTTCCTTGCCTCTTCCAGGTGGCTTCTAGAAAATGGCTCCAGGCACTTCTTAGCTTGTGGTTGCATCACTCAGTCTCTGTCCCTGGCTTCATGTGGCCTTCTCTGTGTGTCTCAAACCTCCCCCTGCCTTTCTTTTATAAGGACACTTGTCATTGCGTTTAGGGACCACCTGGATAATCCAGGCTGATCTCATCTAGAGTTCCTTAACTTAATTACACCTACAAAGACCTTTTTTCCAAATAAGGTCACATTCACAGTTTCTAAGATGTGGACATATCTTTTGGGGGGCCACCATATAACCTATATCAGGGATCACCCATTCAACATCATTTTGCAGTTGGAAATGCTGAGGCTCAGGTTAAAAAAAAAATGCTAACCAGTCAGTGACACGGGGATCCCCATGTACCCCAGGATCCCAGTACTGAAGCCACCATTGTCATCATAACACAACATGCATGTTACTTAGCACAGGCCGATATTGTTCCGTGTTGTTCATCTGTCAACTCAGAGCAATCCTGTTCTACAGAGAAGGACGAGAGAGGCACAGAGAGGTCCAAGAAGTTTCCCAAGGACACACAGCCTGTCTGTGGGCCTATGCTCTCCCCTGGGGACCCCATGTGGCCAGAACAGTCCTGACCCATAAGAGTCAGTACACGTTTGCGAGAACCAGCAATAACCAGCAATAGAGTGGTCCTCTGCAAGGCTCTGAGGCTTTGGGGGATGGAACAAGAGTCTACAGCCACGGAGATTGACACATACAAGATGGTTTGATGGATTGTTGGGGAGAGGCCAGCCTGGGAGTGCAGGGGGGATTCTCAAAGGAAAAGGCCTGAGTTGAACCTCTAAGAGGGAATAAAACCATCCAGAAGAAAAAGCCTGGGAAGGATGTTCTAGGTTCAGGGACTGGCTGCACAGAGACAGGAAAGCCGGAATAAGCGTGTCCTGGGGGCAGCAAGCAGTTGGGTTTGGCTGGAGCAGGAAGAGGTGGGGAGTGAGGCCAAGAGGTAGACCGAGCACAGGCTGAGGCTTTGCACTTGAACTGAGGATACTAGGGAGCGACTGAGGGTTTAAGCAGTAGCTGTATCAGTCAAGTAGAATTATTATGGAATTAAATAAACGAATGCCTGTGAGATGAGTTTTATGTTAGTAAACTTTAAAGCCCTGTTCACCTGTAAGGGATGATTTTTTTATGTACACTGTATTTCACTTATCCCCTACTTATCACCTCCTTCTGTATGCCTAACATTCTACCATTAGTCACTTGCTTGTCTTAGGTCACTGAAGGACCCAATTAAAATGTAAATGTGTGACTTAGTAGTGTCTCCATCTCTGAGCCACCAGCACCCCTGCCATGGCCTCATGTTATCATCATTGGCAATTTGTTCACTAGATTAATCCAACAGAAAACTCTGTGGAAGAGGGAACGTGGGGCATAAAATGATGTTGTTGGGTGTTCTAAGGGTGCCTTGGGGGGCATGGTTTGACCACTGTCATGCCACCCCAGACAGGCCTGGGTCCTTTCTCCTACCTCCAAGGACACCCAGATCGGGGGTCTTGGAGGGGGCTAGCCAAGGCTGGTATTTATGGCTGAAAGTGAGCCTCTGGCCCCTTTTGCCAAGGCAGCCAGTGGCGCAGGGAGTCTGAGCTGCACTCTGCACAGCCCTTCCCCTGGGGTCAGGCCAGCCGGGACAGCTGTGGGCTCTGGACAGGACATTCCCTCTGGAAACACAGAAGGGAGGTAGCTGCTGGCCATGGTCAGGATTGGGTCCTCCCCTGTCCTTCCCCAGCCCTTACTGCCCACACTCCCACCAGCACCTCCACCAGGTGGCAGCTCCCCGCCTCCTGAGCTTTCCAGAGGCCGCCCACTGCTTCTGTGTATGAACTTGCGTTGACATTGACCTCTCAGGTTGCTGTGTGAGTGTGTGTGAGAGAGAGAGAGTGTGTGTGTGTGTGTGTGTGTGGGTGATTGTGTGTGATTGTGTGTGTGATTGTGTGTGTGGGCACGTACATGTATGTGCACAAACATACAAACAGGATCTGAAGCTGAGGAGCTAGACAGTTTCAGGTGGCTCTTGTCTCATATATCACCATAGTCTGGGAGCAGATTAAATGCTGAGAGATGATGCGTTGATTGATGGATTCATTCTGTCCAAGCTTCCCAACCTCAGCACTACTGACATTTTGGGCCAGATGATTTTTTGTGGAAGGGGATTATCCTGTGCATTATAGCATGTTTAGCAACATCCCTGACCTCTACCCACCACCTGCCAGTAGCAACCTACCAGTTGTGTGTGACAACCAAAAATGTCTCTAGACCTCTCCAAATGTCCCCTGAGAGGCAAAATCACCTCTGGCTGAGAACTACTGATTTTGACTACCAGAGGTTTGAACCTCCTCCAGGGACTCACTGGGGAACCTGCACAACAGAGGAATCCTCCCCAACAGAGGCCCATGGATTTCCCTAAGCCTCTGGCAAAAATATTCTGGGCATCTGGAACAATACCAGGTGCTACTGGGAAACTCTAAAAAGCAGAAATAAGGGTTTGTCTTGGCCAAGAGATCGAAGTCACTGTGAGCACAGAATGAACACCGGCCAGTGCAGCCTTGTGTTCTACAGGCAGTGGATGATGCTTGGAGTCAGAGGTTCCCGAACCTGGCTATACACCAAGTAACCCAGGGAGCTTGTTCTGGGGCCTCTCCTTGTGGGCCTAGTGGACTCTGGAGGTGGTCCTGGAATCTACCTCTCCCGTGTTTCTTTCTCAGCCTGTGCAGCTTCATTCCCCCAGCAGGTGTTTGGGGCTGATCCTGAAAGCCCCTTGGAGGGAATCACAGCCCAGGGCTGCTGGTAGGGGAGATGGTCTGGAGAGGGCACTTGGGGGTGCATGAATCCTGCCACGTGGGTGGCTGGCTTCTTTGCGTCAGGCTGGTCTGGTGGAGACAATGACCTCACCTGCTTGGAAGAGCCCTTGGCGGCTGCTCGGATCTGGGGTCGGGGAGGGGTCTGAAGGGCCAGACGGAGAGGATCTTGGGGGCTGAGAACACCTCCCCCTGGCCTGGCTGCAGCCCAGCATGGCTGCCTGTGGTCTGGCCCAGGAGCAGGGGACAGACCTCCCCCGTGGCTGGCACCCGCTCAGCAGCCTCTTCCCAGCCATGATGGGGAAAGTGAGAGGGGCTGACGTGGGGCTGACCCCATGCCTGGCTCCCCCTCCTCCAGCACCTCCCTTGGGGCTCCCTGCTGCTGGGAAGCAGGACCTCCCGGGGGTTCTGGAAGAAGGGGAGGCAAACAGAGAATGTGAGGGGAGCTGAACTGAGTGGGGGTGGGGGGGACTTGGTCCCCAACCGGGGACAGGAGCTGGGGTGTGGGAGAATGAAAGCCCTCCCACACCCCGATATCTCCTCTGTGGCCCACAGGAGAGCTGAGGCTTCCCGGAGGAGGGTTGCCATGGTGGGAGGGCTTGTGAAAGTTCTAGAAATGAATCAAGAATGGATGGCCCTTGTGGGCAGGGTAGGAGGAGCAGACGCTGCCTGGCCTACTCCCTTTGTGTAGCAGGTATTGTCTCATCTACCTCTCTCAATGGCCATATGAGGGTCATGTGACAGATGAGGAAACTGAGGCACAGAGAATTTAAGAAACTTGCCTAAGCTCTCACAGCTGGAAAGGACAAAGCCAGGATTCAAATGGAGGCATGTCAGAGCCCTGGCCCTATGCTGGGTGCTGTATATCAGCTCTTGTCAATCCGGAGAGAACAGAGTCCGCTGAGAATCACATTCCAATTCTGCAGGTCTGAGGTGGGGCCAAGATTCTGCAGTTCTAAGCTCCCAGGGGTGCTGGAGTGGCTGGTCCATGCTCTGCCCATTTTACACAGCATAACATGGTCAAACCCGGCACGGGCCTTTAATAAACAGAAGCCGCATTGCTATTACCTGTGTAACATACCTATGACATGCTCTGTGCATAGTAGGTGCTCAAAAAACAGTAGGTCCTTGCGAAACATGATCCTTGGTGAGTCTTAGAGCCCTGTATAAACTATGGTTGAAGCTAAAATGGACTTAGGAGTCCTGAGGAGTGAAGGAATACTTCATAGAGGAGGCGACATTTGGGCTGAGCCCGTGGCTCACTCGGGAGAGTGTGGCACTGGGAGCGCCGAGGCCGCGGGTTCGGATCCCATATAGGGATGGCCGGTTTGCTCACTGGGTGAGCGTGGTGCTGACAACACCAAGTCAAGGGTTAAGATCCCCTTACCGGTCATCTTTTTAGAAAAAAAAATCTAAAAAAAAAAAAAAAAAAAAAAGAGGAGGCGACATTTGAGCACGGCCTTGAAGGACCAGAAAGAATTTCCCACATAACAAAGCATTCTAGACAAAAGGAAGAGCTAGAGCAAAGGTGCTGAGAGGCAAAAGGGTGTGACATTTAGTTGACCTTCAAGCCAACGCCATGGCCAAAGGGAAGCAGGCGTAGGGGAGGCAGCCCAGAAGGTTAAGATGGACAAACTACATGATTTGCAAAATGGAAATGCCAGACTTCTTGTTCAGAAACAATCGTGAACTTCAAGACCGCAACGGCAGAGCATTAAGCCAGCGCAGGGCCCTTCTGCATGAGGGCCCCATGCAGCTGCCCAGGTTGCACACACGTCAAGTCGGCCTTGAAGACGGGAACTAGATTGTGGTCCACAAGAAGAAGTTGGCACTACCCTGTTGGCAGCTTGAGCAGGAAATTTTAAAGGCTTTTGAAGTGAGGAGGTGGTTTGATCAGACTGGAAGCCTCCAGGCAGGGAGATGAGCCTGAGGCTGTTGCAGGTGAGAAGTAACAGGATGGTGGCAGGGACACAGAGAGGAGGGCATCACCTTGGGCCACATGGAGGCTGATTTGGACACGTTTAATGCAGTTGGCACAGCAGACACTGGAAAGGTTTGGGTGGGTGTATTAGTGTCCTAGGGCTGCCATAACACATTGGGGACTTAAATAATATGCATTTATTCTCTCATGGTTCTAGAGGCCAGAAGTCCGAAACAAAGGGCTTGGCAGGGCTGTGCTCCCTCCAAAGACTCAAGGGGAGAATGCTTCCTTGCCCCTTCCAGCTTCTGGTGGCCCCAGGTGTTCCTTGACTTGTGCTACATCACTGCAGTCCTGCCTCCACCTTCCCATGGCTTTCTCCTCTTTTCTCCTTCGTGTGTCTCTTCTAAGGACACTTGTCTCAGGACTCAGGACTCAAGCAGATAATCCAGGATGATCTCACGTCAAGATCCTTAATTACATCTGCAAAGATTCTTTTTCTAAATAAGGTCACATTCACACGTTCCTGGGATTAGGACTCGGCTAAATCTTTTTGGGGGCCACCATTCTATCCCCTGCAGCGGGGATGCAGGTGACGTCCCTGCCCGAGATGGGATGGGACGAGCAGAGGAGGGTGCGGAGAGTTCTGGGCAGTGGGCTGCCCGCACCTGGCCCTCGCCTGTGGCACACTCTCATCTGCAAAGAACTGTCCCTCTGGGGAACTGGGAGGCTTCCAGCTGGCCTGCTGGGCTGCAGGGGTAGGGCCTTGGTGAGTGGCCAGGACAGAGCCTGCTGACAGGTAGAGCCCTTCCCGGCTTTGATTCATTGACCGTCTGGGCAGGAGCTGGACCGAGCCACTAGGAATTACAAAAATGCCTCACACATATTTTCCTCTCGGCGGTGGTTTTGTTCTCAGCCAGCGGACAAGGCCTGTCTGCTAAGCTAAGCCCCGCTCGGCCCCCCATCCCATCGCCCGTCTGCGCCCCCCCCCCAGCCCAGACACCCTCTCCCCACACCCCTTTCCTCGCCCCCAGTCATTGACGCTCGGCTGGAGTGGGCAGGGCTTGACCATGTCCTCATAATTGAAATTTTTGGGCCCCTGAAGGAAGGCCAAGGCAGGGCGGTGCTTCCCCCAAGTCAGAGGGAAGGAGTCAAGCTGCAGCCTTCGCTGGGGCAGGAGGGGGCGCGGGCAGCGGCCTGGAGGCCTGAAGCTCTGCCATAGGAATTAGTGGCCCGTGATCTGCAACATTTATTTTCTTTCTTTTGATGGTCTTAGTTTTCTCACTCTGTTTATATCTTCTCTGGTCCTGATGCTTAATCTATTTTGTCAGTACCGTATTTTTATCATGTCCCTTCTTTTGTAAGCTGCTTGACATGCTGTTTAGAACAAAGAAGACTATAAATAAGGAAGTAAAATACATCGTGGCTCCATTATGATCTTTTTATTGCTGAAAACATGGTTGTTTAGCAGAATAAATGAATTGCCTTTCTGCATCATCTTTGGATTTAGGACAGGGGTTACCTGGGAGATTTTCTTTCTTCTACCACTAACCCTTGAGCTCCTTGGCTATAAAGCCTGGCGCACAGAGGCCCTTACCAGTCTTGACTAGTAAGTGGAGAGACGATGTCCATAAAGATGAGCAAACACCAAGAGCATCTCTCATAGCTGAGTGATGTCAGGAGTGTCACTTTCCCTCCTGGAGCCTCAGTTTTCTCATCTGTGAAATGGGCAGGGGAACCCAGCCCTACCCTCACAGAATGGTTGGGAGGATCTAATGATGGGTGAGAGAAAGCTCTGTAAGCTGTAAAGTGCGGAGCCCTCACAGATCTTGTAAAGGGCTTGTGTATCCAGTGGGACAGCTATTGGTGATTAGCCTCTTGAGATGGGGTGGGGGGTGGGAGGGCAGTGTTCATGTCCTTTTGAACTCCTGAGAGCCCTCAGTATCTGAGCTGCGTCACCGGCTCCACCACATGCCTGAGGTCAGGAGGCCTCTCTGTCCAGATCTCCTCTAGGCCTGGGACTCAGGTTGCCGTCAGAGGATCAATGGACTGGGACATTTGTCCACCCTACTCCCCATCAACCTAGCCATGGGCTTGGACTCAGAGCTGTCAGAATTTTCCCTTCTGCATTCCCTGGGGGAGAGTGACATCTTTCCCCTTCCAAGAGGGCGCTAGTGTCTGAGATTCCTTCTGCTTTGCCCATTTCCCCTGTGCATGCGCAGCCGTGGCCCTGGCTCACAAAGCATTTCCGTCTCCCTGCTCCTTGGCTCCTTTGGGCAACCTTGTAAAGTAGACAGGATGGCACTCATCACTGATTATTCTTGCAACTTCTCAGATAAGAGAGCTGAGCTCACCGATAGGGTCACAGGACTGCACGTGGCGGGGCTGGGCCAGGACCCCAGCCTCAGGAGCAGGCCTTCCCAGCAGAGCAGAGCAGGCCACCTCCCTTCCTCCCACAAGTGATTGTTTTCGCCTCTTATTTGGAGGGTGACCCAATAACCAATTTAACAGTCCTTTGTTCTGTCTGGCCAGGGTTAGGCCCTCTCCCAGACCCAAGAATTCCCCAGGCAGAGGCGAGGGAAAGAACCCGAGGGCCTGGGCCGCCCAGCCAGCCCCAGTGGACGCCAGTTAGGATCTGACTCCCTGTAATCCCCTCCCTTTCTTTGCTCTGGCATTTGTTTTGTTTTCCTCTAGTTTCCTAGTAAAGGTTTCTTTTGAAAAGCTTTAACCTTGTTTCCCCTGAGTGAAGGGGAGGGGGTGTTTCCACCACTGGGCGGGCTGGGAGGACGCTGGAGGGTGTGGCAGGGGCAGAGGGACTCAGCCAGCTGGGAGGGGCGAGAGGTTGGGGCTGTACTTCAGGGGGAAGACTCAGAACAGCTGTAGGCCTCCAGCCTCTCCCTCCCAAGCAGCCGCCTGCACGGCCCTTGGTGATTTGCACTTGGCTGGTGGACTCACGGGGAGTGAGGACGGAAGGGCCCCATGGCCTTCCTGCAACTTTAATGTGCACACCAATCACCTGGGATCTTGTTAAAGGGCAGATTCTGTTTCCGCAGGTCTAGGGTGGGGGGATAGGCCAAGACTCTGCATTTCCAACCAGCTCCAGGTGAGGTCCATGTTGCACCACGTTCTGGGTCTAGTCCCTTCGTTGTACAGGGAGCAGAGAGGACCACAGCCCAAGCTCCCTGGACCCCAAGAGCAACTGCTCTCCTCTCCTGACCCCGCCGCCTTCTGTGTGCCTCTTCCATCACACACATCCTCCGGATGGGGTTATTAATTGTCCCCACCAGCCCGGGAGCTTCTAGAGGGCAGCCACTGTCCTGTACACCTCTGCAACCAGCACAGGATCCAACATCTAAACATTCAAAAACGAGCAAGTAGGTGACTCTCAGAAACACAGCCCAGATCCCCAAAATGAATCTCAGCTGGGGGAGCCCCAGACCTAAACCTCAGAGCAAAGCACAGGGTGAGATTTGGGGCCACTGCCAAGCCCCAGTGTCTGTGGCTACCCAGTTCTAACCTGTCTCTCTTCTTCCCTGGGAAGAGGTCCCAGGGGGCTGGGAAGAAGGTTGCAGTGGAAAGGGGTCCCCAAGTGCAACACTAGGCCCAGAAAAGCCCGATCGATGGAAAGGTTGTCAGGGCAGGCAGGTGGGTGGGTCAGCCCTAGTTCTGGCCCCAGCATCCTGTGTGATTCTGGGCAGGACCCTTCGCCTTCCTGCTCTGGAGTCATTCAGGCTTGTTCCCGTTTTGTCCCTCTGGATGATCAATGGACCATTCCTGCATGACAGAGACCTCAGCCACTGGCATCTTCTAGGTACCTGAAGTCCCATGTAAGGGAAAGAGCATGAGATCTGGAGCCAAACGGGAAGCCCTAACTGGCCCAGGTGACCGTGGGCATGTGGTTTCATCTCTCTGAGCCTCAACTCCTTTCTCTGTTAAATGGGATAACTTGTGAGGTTACTGTGAGAGTTAAATGAGTGGCTGGGACCCCACTTCCGAGCAATCATCACTTGCCTTGAGGGCACCCCATGATCTGGACACCACTCACCTTGTTCTGTCCTGGACCAAAATCCTACCCACCTGCCAGTGCCCTTGTCCACTGGGGGTGCCCTTCTTCCCACCCTCCTGCCCTTTGCCAAGCCGAGCCCCCCTTAGCTGGTACCCAGGACAGGGACGGTCCCAGCCCCTCCAACCCCATCTCCCTACATCAATACACTCTGAAGAGCTTGCCAAGAACAAATTCTTTATTCATTTCTTTTTTCTTAAAAAAAAAAAAAAAGTATTCCTTCGGTATAAAAAATAAATATTTTAAATATGACATTGAATAAATAAAAATAATCTGTCAGTATGAAACATTCCCACAGGGTACATTCATCAAAGAG
This sequence comes from Cynocephalus volans, assembly GCF_027409185.1. Lineage (NCBI taxonomy): Eukaryota > Metazoa > Chordata > Mammalia > Dermoptera > Cynocephalidae > Cynocephalus > Cynocephalus volans. Next base: position 203,978,896 of record NC_084461.1, read on the forward strand.
GAATTTGTCATCCAAGGCCAAGTCCTTTCCGGTGGAAAGGAGGAAGGGAAACCTCGAAGGCCACATGGTGGGCCCACTGAGCTAGCAGTGTGGGCAGGAAGGAAGCCCAGGTATGGGGACCGGGGGTCAAGGTGGGGGGATGAGAGGTGACGCTAAGGTAGGAACGTCTGTACCGTCTGAAGGGAAATCACTACCTCGCTGGATTCTGGGGCTCCAACCCCACGAGCTGTGTCTCCTCTGGAGAGCAGGCAAAGCAGAGCTGGACTGCTTCGGTCAGGGTGGAAGTCTCCCCAGTTGGGGACAAGGAGAGGACGAGAGCGAGGAGGAGACACAAGTAAATAGCAGTGCTTCGTTGTTTAAAATTTTAAATAATAAATAAGGGCCTCAATACTTCTCTCTTAATAAACTGCAAAATGGTCCCTCCCTCCTCCTCTGGCCCAGGCGTGTGACCCAGATGCCAGGTGTGGGTCCACACCAGCAGATGAGAAAGGAAGACAGGCACAGCCACCTGCCCCCAAAGCTTTTTTGCATGAAGGCTCCATGATTCAGTGCTGTTGTGCGAAGTGGGCGCCCATCTGCCGGGCTGCATCTAGAGACGGTGCCAAGGATGGGGACTGAGGGCAGAGTCTAGGCTGGGCAGGAGGGCATCACGGTGCCAGGCCTGTGCGGGCAGGGAGGAGGAGATTCTCTGGCTTCCTGAGCCCTCAGAGGCTGCTAGGTGGGCTCAGCACAGAGAGTCCGTGTCCACAGGGAGAAGAGATGACAGCACAGCCAGCTGGCCCCGGGCTGCAGAGTCATCAGTTCTGGCTTTCAGACCAGTTTGTCCTTCTCCAAGCCCAGCTTGGGGAAGTACAGCCAGCCCCGAGCTGAGCCCAGTGGAGCAGAGGGATGGGAGGGCAGCAGCCTGCGATCCTGGACAGGGGTACGTGTGACCCACTTTTAAATGGCCTCAGAACAATGCCACGGCCGTGGTCTCCTCTGCCATACACTCCACATCTTAGTCTTGCCGTTGGGACGGACACCTCCAAGCCCCCCGACCACAGCCTCAGGGCCTGCCCGTCGCCTGCCCACCTGCCATGCAGGTAAAGTGCTTATAGAGGTGCAGTGAGTGTAAGGTACTGGGATTAGTACCACAATCTGGTCGGCTGAACTGCTAGGATGGCCGCCTGCTTGGGGTTTGAGAAGCAGCCAGAACACTGCTCTGAGCAGCTGCCCCAGCTCGGCGGCCTCCCTGCTCCCAGACTGGAGGGCGTTGCTCCGCTCGCCTGGCCCCGGCACAAAGGAAGGGATCGAGTTCCCCGCCTGGGAGCCCAGACATGGGTGGGAGTGGGAGGGAGGTGGGGCAGGAGGGGACCACAGCTTCCTGGTCTGAGTCCCAAGCGACTCAGGCCTCATTCTCCTTCTCTCCCGAGCAGGGGGCAGCTGCTCATCCCCACCTGCCCCAGCTTCCTGCGGTCTGGTCCAGCCAGGCCCTCGCGCCCTCCGTGTGTGTTCAGGTCACCTGAGGAGCTTCCCTGCTGGATGCTGGGGCAGAATTGGTCCAGGGCCCCTCCACTGCAAGTGGGTGGGCCACCAGGACTGCCCTGTCCCCTGCCCCAGGGGCACCGTTTCAACCATGAATGGTGTCCCTCACAGCATGACTGAAGGGGGCACCAGAGAACACAGTGTGAACAAGCCCCCTAGAGCCAGGGGAAGAAAGCACCTGTCCACTCCACAAACTGGCCCAGTCCCTGTGGCCTGGACCCTGACACCGCCAAAGCAAGTCGCACTGGGGGTGGGAGGGATGGAGCCAGGCCCCTCACCCCCACCCCAGCTGCCCAGTTCTCTCAGATCCTGACCCTTCTCTGAGCTTCACCCGTAAGGCTAATTCTACTTGTAACATCATCTACTTCTGGCCCAGACCCTGCTAAGGCCTGGCCCTGGCTCCAATGGAAGGAGTCATCATATTATTTCTGTTGGGTTCAGAGCAGGGAAGGGGGAATTAACTTTGCCATTTAAAGCACCAATAAGTTAATATAAATAGGACATCATAATAAATAGACAATCATGCTGGGTCAGACACACAGCACTCTTGGATCTCAGCCTTCCCCAAGACCCTGACCTCAAGTTCTGCTGTCCCCTTGCTCTAGGGACCAGAGATAATCTCTGGTCCCCCTCAAGTACCTTTGTGTGACCTCACAGGGCCTCTATGGGCCTTGGATGTGAGCTGCTACTCTGAGCTACCCTGCTTCTCCTTTACAGACCCTTGCCCAGAGGTCCCCTCAGAACCTCATCACTTGACTTCCCAGCCTGCCCCTGTCCCTGTGCACCTTCACAAGCCCCACCTCCGGGTCCAGCCAGACCCTGGCCATCCCAGTCTGCAGGAAAGACTGCGGGGAAGAGAAAGAAGAGCCCGCCAAGTCTCTCAGGGCTTCTCCCCCCTTCCAGAGTCTTCCTCCCAGGCCTGAAGGTGGCCCTCTTCCCTCCCCAAGAGACTGACCTTCCGGAAACTTCTGCCTGACAGTCTCTAGGCCTGAGCTCTTTGATCAGGCTCAAGAGAAGACAGCATCCCACCTCAGAGTCCCCTTCTCTCTCTACCACTCACCAAACTTCTAGGGGATAAGGAATCCTTTGGGATCCTAGCCCCGCTTGTCCCCCTAAGTCCCAACCAAGTCTTACAAAGTCTACCTAAAGGGCAGCAAAGGCACAGATGGTGGTCATTCCCCGGGGATCGGGCAATGCCCCAGACCCCTGCTGTCTTGCCCTGAGGTCAGGGCTCCCGTAGACAACTTGTTGCGGCTTGCTCACTGCACAAAGTGAACAAGGGGCCAAGGGGACATGTGGGGGGAGAAGTCCAGCCCACACTCCCCTCGCCAGTCTGACACCCTGGTTGCAATCTCCCGGAGGGAGGGGCGCCTTCTAGTGGGTGCTGCATAGAGGCCCTGCCATGGAAGTTTCAGCTCTGTTCGGCTTCATCACAGCCCACCCCAGAGTGGACTAGACTGGCCAGGAACCCACCGGGGTCTGCTAGCAGCCCCCATTCTGGTTTAGCGATGCCCTGGGCCCCAGCCACACTTTGAGAGCCCCCCCCCCCACATCTGGATCCTGCTCCTGAGATCCCTCAGTTCATGGCATGCTTCAAGACCTCCTGCCTAAAAGGCCTGGGCCACCACGGCGATGACCTGCTTATACTTCCCCAGGAGCTGACAACCCAGCTTTTTCTTCTGGAAGACGTCCTTGCCTGAGGTGTCAGGGCCGTAGGCCACATCCACGTGGGCCACGTGGTACTTGCTGCACAGGCGGCACAGCACGTTGCTGAGGAGGCCTCGCATGATGTCCGCGGTGGCATTGAGCTTGCTGTGGAGGCTGAGGGCGTTGGGGTTGAGGATCTTCTGGTCCCGGGTGATGTTGCCCAGGGAGGTGCCAAGGTAGGTGATGATGCGGTATAGCTCCACCAGCTTGGCCTTCTCCGTGCCATTGGCGTGGAAGGGTGGGAAGTCTGTCACGTTGGGGCCACACAGCTTGTCCAGGTTGTTGGGAAACGGCTCCCCCTGGGCTGTGTACTGAGGAGCAGAGGAGCAGAGAGGGGGTGACATGGGAGTCAGGAGTTGGTGTCCCAACCCTGCCACCAACCCTCTCGGCAAGCTCTTGAGCCTCAGTTTCCCCACCTATGGCATGGGGACCCAATTTCTTGTCCTGTAGGCATCTAGAATTGTCATGAGAGCCAGAAGTAATCATAAGTGCAAACGCACTTGCTAAAGGCCACGCAAGTGGTTAGCAGCAGCATCATCACTGTGACCGCACAGCCGGCACACCACACACTTGTGCTTTCACCCACCGCTCTCACCCTCTTCCTGGGCGTCCCTTCACCCAGACACACACAGCCCACTGTGTCTCTCGACAGCACCTTCCGTCCTCCCCACCGCCACCTTCTCCTGGGTCTCTCTTCATTGGCCTCTCGCTCCATGTGGCAGAGCAATCGTAAGACTCCTCCCCCAGCCCTGCCCCTCGCTGACTGGGCACCCTGGGAAAGTGGCTTCCAGTCTCCCAGCCTGGGCCAGGGCATGAGGAGGAAGCGGAGGGGGTCTGGCTGTGGTTTAACCAGGCCCCCTCCCAATCCTCTCCTTCCAGCTCCAAAAGGGCCCCCTACAGCACAGGTCAGGGCAGCCTCTGCAGGTATTTGCAAGCCCCCTCTGTGCAACCCCTCCCGCCCCCTTCCTCAGTGTCCTGGGGGTAACTTACATAGAGAATAAAGAGGGCGTTGGCACTGCCATTGAGCTGCGCCAGTTGGTTCTTGATCTGGCTCATAACGTTGCTGTGACATGGGTGGCGTGTGACACAGGTGGCATTGACAGGGGTGATGGGAAGGGGGCTCCCCGCTCCGTGTTTCCAGTGCAGAACTAGTAGCAGGGGCACGACTCCTGGGAACAGGCAGGAAGGAGCCATGAGCAGAAAGGCAGAAAACTGTGGCCTTGGGGTCCTGTCACACTGGATGGGGGTCGGGCAAGGGGCTCATGGGAGAGGACTCCCCTTCCCCTCTCCAGCTCCAGCCCTGTCCTCCTGGGCGGGCCATTTCTAGTTTTCACTCCATCACTGCACCTGTTTCCCTGTCTCCCTCTCTCCACCTCCTTATCTCTCCCTGTCTCTTCTGGGCTGGGAGAAGGAGAAGGAGGGCAGTGCTTGCCCTCAGGAAGGCAAAAGCCCCAAGGCCTGCTCGGCCTCTGGCTGGAAGTCCCCAGTCCCCGGGCCAGGAGGTGCAAGGAATCTGGCTCCCTGGGCCAAGTGTCACCTAATTCTGCCACCCTTCCCCCATCTCCTCTATCTCTGTCCTTCCCCTATGTGCCCACTCCCCTATCTAGGACCCTCAACTTCACCGATCCTGCAGGTCTATCCCCACTCTCCATCCTCAAATCATCATTCAAAACTTTCTGTCCCCCCCGGCTCTGTACAGCCCCTTGGCTCCACGCACTCTCCCCTCTTGTCTACTGTCCCATGCACTGAGCCCTGGGTTAGAACATGGAGAATCCAGGGGTCCCACGTGCCACCCCCTCCCCACCACCACCTGGCCTTGGGGAGGGAGAGGAAATGTTGCAACCAGGAAAGAGAAAAGGGGGAAAGGTCGCAGGCGGCCGGGTGGGCAGGAAGAGGAAGGAAAGTGAAAGGTGACAGATCTGGGAGCTGTCCCGGCCTGTCCTGGACCGCCCCTCCCCCAGGGCCCATGCTCCCCCCACCTCGTCGCCCTCAGCCCCCCTCAGAACGGCCTTTCCAGGGCCCAGCAGAAGGCTCATGCAGGTGGTCAGGGCTAGTGTCAGGGGACCGGTGAGGCTAGAGACCCCCGCCCAATCCCGCCTGCTGGGACAGAGGACCCGGTGGCGCCTCCAGTTCACTTCACCGCTCCCCCCCAGCATCCCCAGGCAGTGCCGAGGCCCCCGGGATGGCTGGAGGGTTGGGGGGCCCCGCACCCCCATCTCACCTAGCACAGACCGCACGTTTTCCAGGCACTAGCGGGTGGAGGCAGCACCTGCTCCCGTCCGGCCGGAGTTTGCAGAACGCTCGGCCGCCCGCGCCCCTCCCAGGGAGCAGCCCGGGACGCGGTTGGAAAAGAGAAAGCGGAAAGAAAGAACAAGAAGGAGGGAGGGTGAACCCGGGAGAAGGCAGAGAGGGAAGCGCAGCGCGGGAGAGCGGGGGCCAGGCGGCGGCGGCGGCGGCGGAGGAGGAGGAGGCGCAGGAGGAGGAGGAGGAGGAGGAGGAGGAGGAAGGCTGCGGGGCGCCCTCCCTCGCCGCCAACCTGCTGGCCCGGGCGGGCCGGGCGCGCGGTGCCCGGGACCATGTGCCGCGCTCGCTCCCGGCCGCCACCCAGCGCCTCCGGCGGGCCGGGCGGCTGCGCGGGCGCCCGAGCGTCCGTGTGTCTGCGGCGGGTGGGTGTCCCGAGGGCGCGGGCCCCAAGTGGCCGCCGCGTCTGCAGCGGGACGCGGAAGCCGGCGCGGGCGGGTGGATTTACCTGCCGCCAAGACCTTCATTATGGGCTGGACTCCTGCAGAGGGCCTTGGAGGAGACCTTAGATGCCGGCAGTTTTCAGAGGTTCATGCTCAAATGGGGAATTTGCCTGATTTATATACTGGAGCCTGTGTTGTAAGACAGAGAAACAGCTATATTTAGCCGGGATCCCCAGTCCAGGAAGTTGTTTGAGGTGCATCATAGGAAATTATGAATGGAGGAAAGTGAGAGTGGGGGGGGGGAGGGGGGAGCAGACTTTTTCCCTCTTCTAAGAATTTGATTGATAAAATTGTAATGAAATCTTGACAAAACGCCCTGCGGTTTTCCTGAGTGCGGTGCTCTGGGAGTTGTCAGAAGATGGGGAGAGCGGGGAGGGGGCCCCAGGCCGAGTCGGCGGGGTCCCTGGGCACTGGGCACCCCACACGGCCCTGACTCACCTGGGTTTGGGGAGGTGGCGAGAGACTGGAGAAGCAGATGGAGGCTGGCATCTGTGGTCCCTGATCGGGGGATTTTGGGGGGCAGTGGGAGGAGGCAGCTGGGGCTTGGCTGAGAAGGAGGCTCCAGGAAGAGGGGCTGGGGCCCGGCTTGGACTTTAGACAGTAATAAAGCAGAAGTGAACGTGGGCACTGGAAGCCACCTCAGAGGTGACCTCCTCCAACCTGCCCATTGCTGCTGGGCAAAGAGGGGCTGCGAAGGGAACGCTTTGCCCAGGGTCCCAAAGGGCAATCAGCTCGCCTGCTCTGCTGACCACCAGTCCCTGTGAGGCTGGGGAAGGGGCTAGGAAGATGGGGTGGGAGTGGCTGTGACTCCGTTATTTGGGGACAGCCTGGGCGGGAGCTTCTGAGAAGGTGGTCCAGCATTTCCACTCTGAAAGGGATGCCTAAAGCAGACACCAAGGAGGCTTGGCAAAATTGGACCCCGGCTCCTCCTCAGGATGCTGGGGGAACAGAGAAATGGCCAGCCCTCCCTTGGAAGCCCCTGGCAGCTCAGCTTCAGAGCATGATAGTGGCCCCCAAAATGTGCTTCCAGAGTCCCTAAGGCAGGGTCCCAAGTTCTGGGGTCTGCCATGGCCAGGTGGGTTCATGAATGAGTGACGAGGGGCAGGAGGGAATGGTGGGGACCAGGGCAAAGTGAGTGCGGAGATTCCTCCTCATTAAAAGGCAGTAAAAAGTTAAAATATGTATACATATGTGAGGCTGCTGAGTGCTGGCCAGACAACATACATACATCTGGGGCCATGCTGTCCCTAAAGCTGCCAGCACCCCCATACCAGGAGATGCCGCATTCCCCTGGGGGACCCCACCCCAACCCCCCCACCTGACCCTGACCCAAGATCAAGGTCAGGTTTTCCAAGGCCAGGGAGCTCCTGCGGCCTTGCCCGGGCCCTGCCAGCCCCGCCGCCCCCTTGCCCATCTTCCATGCCCCCAGCTCCTGCCTCTTGCCACATCCCGGACCTGCCCAGCTCCACGCTCCTCCCTCATCATGCCAGGACGAGCCCTCATGCCTGCTGTTGTCCCCGCTCCCCTCCCGACGCACCCTGCCCGATCCAGGCCTTTGTTCCCCCATGCTCTCCCGGCAGGGCCTCGAATGTGGGGTGATAAAACTGCCTATCACAGCTGGCACTTTCCAGCAGGGAGGAGGCTGGTGGAGTCCACACTGGCTCTCCTTCCTCTTCTGTCCTCCTCCCTGCTCCCCCCACCTTGTCTCTTCCGTGGGGGGCTGTGGAGGGCCCCACCTGGCACTTACTGCTCCCATACACCCCCAGGAGGCCCACCCACCCTGGCCTGGTGTAGGCAGCCCTACATCCCAGGACCCCTAGCTTACCCACTCTCTCAGCAGCCCCCTCCAGCATCTCCTGCACAGGACCTGACCACCCAGAACACGTGACCTCTGGATCACCCCTCAGTTCTGCCCCCACATCTCCCAGCCCCTGTCACCTGACTCAGTCTGGCTCTCCTGACCTGGACCCCACATCCATTTAACAAGAGCCTCCCTGTGGCCCCCTCTATCAATCCCCTGTCCCCTGCCTGAGTCTCTCACTAAGTGCTCTGGCTGTCCTGAAGGTCACCACCCCGTCTCTCCCCTACAGCTTTCCCGAGTGGACTTCTTGGGCCTTGCAGTGCCCTCTGGTGCCCCAGACCCCACATCAGCGCTATCATCCACCCCCAATAGCCATTTAATCCCAGCCCCACCACACAGGAAACAGGAAGTGGGAACAGGGTCTAGAAGACACTGATGCTAGGACCACTTAACCCTGGCCCTGACTGGCCCCCTTCCGTGCCTCAGTTCCCCTCTCACAGTACCTGACTTGGTATGTGCTCCCCAAGTGCTCTGGGCCCCTTGGTGCCACAGGCCCAGCCTCCCTCTCTTGTCCATGCCCAGGCACCACCTGCGTTGGGCCTCTGGGGGGAAGGATCTCAGGGCCAACCGCAAGTTTGTGAGCCGCCTGCAACGTGGCTGCGGCCCCCAGGAATCAGCCGTCCAGGCCGCACTCCAGGCCAGCTTTGGTCTCCCAGAGTTTGTTTTCTTCCCTCCCTCTCTATGCTGCTGTGTGTGTGTGTTTCCCCCGCCAGCTCCCTCACAGAAGACATCCTCCCTTCTTGGCTGCCTGCTCCCAAGGTTGTGACCCCAGGCCCCACCCTGGAGTGGCAGCCCCAGCCCGGCCCCTTCCAGCTGTGACTTCATCTGCAGCCTGTCCGGCTCCTGCACACTGGGTCTGCTTGGGATCTGACTGGCCTCAGGATGAGGGGAAGAGCCAGGCCCACATGGGGCTCCCCTCGGCCTGGGCAGGGGGCTGCCAGGCCAGGCCTAGAGGTGCTGTCTCCAGGTGGCTGGGCTGTCCGGTTGTTCATCTCCCCAGGAAGGAGCATGTAGGCTGGCCCAGAGCATCCTAGGAAACTTCAGGGCTCTCTCTCCGACACCCTTTGGCACGTGTGACCATCTAGCCCCTCTCTTTCTGCTGATTTTTACCCGCCATCTGCAAGTCTCTCCTAGAATGTCACAGCTGCTTATTTTTCAGATGGAGAAACTGAGGCTCAGAGAGGTAAAGACACTTGCCCAGGGCCACACAAAGAGTTAACAGTAGAGCCAGGTCTGGAACTCAGGCCTCTGGCTTGCAGGCCACAGTTATCCCAGCAGCACCTCACGTTAGGGGGCCGGCTTCCTCCAGGAAGTGCTCCCTGTTTCCCACAGCCCTGACGGCTCTCAGCTGCCTTGTCCTGCCTGCTTTTGTTTCAAGTGGGGACAAGTCTAATTCCTCTGTCTTTGAGGGCTTGGATGGGGTCTGGTACTCATTTGTACTCTTGACAGCACCTGGCTCAGAGTTATACTCAGAGTAGATGCTAAGTATTTTTTGAAAGCATTTTACAACTTCCAAGTACTATCTGTGCCAAATCTCTCCTGGAGAGGAGGCAGGAAGTCTGAGGATTTGAAGCATGGACTTTGACCTCATTTAGAAACAGATTGGAGGTTTGGCTCTGCCAGTTATGAGCTGGGTGACTTTGGGGAGGTAACCACCTCTGGCCTCAGTTTCTTCATCTGTCAAATGGGAGTAATGGCACCTACGCAGTAGGTTTGCTGTGAGGGCTCAGCATGGTTCTAGGCACCCAGCAAGCCCTCTCCCTACTTGTCAGCATGGGTTGTGCGGACCTCCCTGTGAAGCAGGGGTCTTGTCCCCATTTTGCAGATGAGGAAACTTCAGCACACTCCAGAGCTGAGAGGGAAAGCTGGGTGGGAGAGGGATCCCTCGGCCCTCTGCGGATGGTGCGTGGAAGCAGGACATCCTTACAGCCTCCAGCTTCAGGGGCTCCCAGAAAGATCAGGTGGGTTGAGTGGGGGGCTGGCATGGCAGTGTGCTCCTGGCCCCACACCACCCCCAGCTCAGGCCTGAGCTGAGGCAGCTGACCCAGCCTTACCGCCCCCAGGAGCTGATTCACCCCCAGGCCCCATCTGAGAAGGAAGGAGACATAGCTCAGTTCAGAGGGGCTTGAATCACCAGCCGCCCCCTGCAGAGCCCAAAGGGGGGATGCGGGGGTGGGGGCCAGCCTTCTGCGTGTCTGTCTGTCTCTTTCCTGGGCCCCGGGGCACTCAGGAGAGAGGGCAGCATGGCAGTGGCCACTGGCAGGGGGCAGTGGGGACGTACCCTCAGTCAGGCAGCCTGTGTGGGCAGCCAGAAGCTGTTACTCACCAGGTAGGCAGCTCCCTGGGCATCAGGGAATTCCCCAGGACCAATGACCCAGAAACCGAGTGCTCCAGGCCACCCCCCCACCTCCTGCCTTCACCACCCCCCTCCCCCATCCCCAGTTCTCTGAAAACCCAGCCAGCAGCTGCTCTCAGCCCCTCGCTTCGAAGTCCCTCCTAGGAAATGAGCACAGAGTCCTCAGAGGGACCTGGGGAGGAGGGAGTTGGGGGCCACAGGGTGTGTTCCAAGACCAGGGCTGGTGACGGGCCGCCAGAGGAGATGGGGGAAGCTTAGGAATTCCTGGCACAGCCCAGGGAGTTGAGTGTCCTGTGCAAAAAAGGCAAAAGCACCTCCTTATTCAATACTTGAGAAGCAGGGTGTAGCCACACCTGGGGCCTCTGTCTCCACCACCCGTGAGCCTTGGGTTTGTAAGTCAGCTGTGGCCACCTGGGGCCAGGTTAGCAATGGCACCAGGTGGGTAAGGGTGGGGTCTTAGAGCCAGACAAGCTTGAGTTCAAATCCTACACATACCACCCACCAGCTGTGTGGCCTCGGACAAACGACTTCCCTCTGAGCCTCAATTTCCCCTCTGAAAATGGGATGCTATAGCATGTACCTCATGAGGCTGTTGTGGGGACATTAACTGGGAAACATAGGTAAAGTGCCTAACGTGGCAATCATTCTAACCAGAGCTCAGTGTGGCCATAGAAGGGGCTGGAACCTCAGCCTGAGTCGGGGACATGGATTGGGCCTGGGTCCAGGATCCGGGTACCATAGTGCACCAAGAGTTAGGGCACAGGATGGCTCCCAGGTCCTCTCACAACAAGGTGCCTCATCAGGGAACGAACACTACTCCCCCCACCTCAGGGCCCCGGGGAGCCCAGCTGCCCCTGCTCACCCTTGCCCCATCAAATCTCTGGCAGGGACCAGAGACAACCCCTCAGGGCAAAAGAGGAGCCAGAAGCTACCCTGGCCTCCTGCCAACTGCCCCCACCATCAGGCTGACATTTCCCGACTGGTTCTGCGTCAGGAATCAACCCCCTGGAGGTGAATCAGAGTGACTGCATTTTTTTCTTCATTTCTGATAGAAATTGCAAGGGAAGCGGCAGCCCACAAAGCCTTGGTCATTGGCAGAGCCAGAGGCCTGGCCATGGCATTGCGTGGGGCCCTCAGCACCTCCACCTCTGAGATGGGCCACTGTCCTCCCAGATTTCGTGGGCATGGCATTGAGACTCCGCAAGCACTTTTACCTCCTCCAGTCTCTCCCTGAATCTCTAAGGAGCCCAAGACTGTCACAGGCAGAGGTAGAGAGACTCTTAGTGGGGCAATATTCGGGGTTGCCACCAGCACTTTCAGAGAGGAAATGGACTAGAACAATCACCGGTGTTGCCCAGGGCAAGGGCAAGCATTGCTCCACGCGGCACTGGCTTCCCGTTGCTTTATGTGACTGTGTGTGCATCATCTTCTGGTCGCAGGATGCACCGTGTTTCTTACTGTGGGTTGTGGTCAAAAGCATTTGCAAGCCACTGGTATCGATGATGACAGCCAGGCCCAGAGGGGCTGTAGAGTGACTTGCCCAAGGTCACTCAGCAGCCAGAGGTATGGGGCTCCCAACTTCCAGCTCAGCCACTGGCCCTGCCAGCTCAGGAGTGGGCCAGATGTGCTGCAGGGTGGGGCGGAGGCCTGGCATCCCCAGTGCCATGCCCAAGGCCCTCCCAGAGCCCAGCCTCTGGCTGTCCACTCCCTTCTGCAGCCTCAGACCCCCAGGCTCCCAGCCCCATCCGCCCCACCTGGCTGGGGCCCAAGATAGTCACAGGCCTTTCCTCACTCTGCCTGGGAGGACTTCATCCTCACTTTGGGGCACAGGAGGAGAAAGTGGCCGCAGCCCACCTTCCCACAGCAGCCGAGGCCCTGAGGCCGGCCTGTGTCTGGGAGCGCTCGCTGGGCTCCGCAGGTCTGGGGACATGGCTGGGCCTGTCTGACTGGGTCTAAGGGGCATTCGGCTCCGTATGTGTGTGTGTGGAGTGAGCGCTTTTGTGGTCTGTACACATCTGTGTTCAGCTGTGTCTGGCCCTGCGGGTGTGCACACGTGTGTGCGTGTGAGGATCTGTTTGCCTTTGTGTGGCTGGGAGACAGCTGGACCATGTACATCTCCCGGCTGATTTTGTGAGTCCTCTGTGTGGTTGTGTGAATGTGTTTGTGCATGTTTGACCATGGTCGTGAATCCTGTGCGAGTGTGTGTCCTTGTAAGTCTGTGTGGGACAGTGGGTTTCTAGGCACCAGGGCTCAGTGAGGAGGCATGACCTTGTGCGTGCATGCATGTGTCCCAGAAACTTCAGGTCTGTGTGTGTCCCAGCCTGTGTCCCCAACAATCCCTGCTCTTCACTCTCCAGCCCCCGCCCCTGGGAACCATGTAGCGGCCTCACGTCACGGGGGCCACAAGCAGATGGTTTCCTCCCTACCCCGCCCCAAGCCCCCCCGCCCTGGCCACCCTGACTCTTGGCGCAGGGACAAAGCTGATGTCAGAGCCAAGCTGACAGCTTCCTTCTCCCACTGGATTTTCCAAAAGAGAGAGACCACAGCGCGGCTCCTATTAAATAATCGCGAGGTGGGTGGGGGGGTGGGGGGGGATGTGTCACTCAATGATTTCCTGAACTCAGAGGCAATAAACAGAACAGGAAGTGGCCTGCAGACCCACTCAGCCTGAAACTGGCCGTGCAGAGGTGAGGCCCGGTCTCCTCTCCTTCCCTTCCAAGCTCACTGGACCACCCTGACCTGACCGAAAGATGAGGTCAGGGAGAGAGCGGGCCCTCTCCCCAAAGTGTCCCTCAGTGTGCAGGAGCTGAGGAAATGTTCTGAGGGTGGTGGGTGGGAGGTGATGTGAGCCTCCTTCTTGGCGATGGTGATAAGATGGAAATACTAAGGCGGTCCCATCCTAGCAGGTGGGGAGGAGGGAGGGATGAGACCCGCTTAGAGTTGGACTGTCCTCTTTCCTGGGAAGAGAAGAAGGGATGTGCTCCCTGATGTCAGGGAGGGACAGGAGCAGGTGAGGGGAGCAGCTAGAGGGTAGGCTTCCCCCTGCATCTTTCGGGCACCCCGGGCACGATGCCCATCTCCCACCCCCCTGCACTCTGGGGCCACTCCAGACCTCTGGGGCTTCCCAGCCCAACTTCATGCTCTTCTTGGGGTACCTGGCTGACCCCCACAAGCCCCAAAGGCCTTCATGGGCTGCTCTCCCATCCCTCCCCCCAAACAAATAATTGCAAAGTGCCCCCCATGGTTTAATTGCAGAGCCCCCCATGGTCTCCAGCCCTAACCCCTCTCTCTGAGGAAGGCTCTTGAGTCCTTGTTTTACAGACTTGGAAACTAGGCTCAGAGAGTTGAATGATTTGTCTGAAGTCATGAGTGTGTAACAGAGCCAGTTCTCCACCCCATGTCCCCCACCCCTTGCCTAGTCCCCCTAATACAGGACTAAGGAGTCCCAGGTGTGGTCTGGGCAGCAGGGGCCCATGAGGGTCCCGCGGAAGAGTTACCCTCTGGGGAGCCCCTCCCGCCTGGGCCGGGCTGCTCAGCTGCTTATCAGCCACAGGGCTCCATGACACAGTCCTGTCTGATCTCCTGCCCAATCTCCTGCCCAGCCCGGCCTCCGCCCCCACTCCACCCCTGGACCCCATTTCCGTTTCCTCCCTTTCTGGGTGGGACCTGGCGTCACAGTGGGCTGTCCAGAGAGCCAGCTTCTCTGCGAGCCCCTCAGTTGCTGAGGCCAACCCTGCGTCCACTCCAGCCAGCAGGCTGGCCGCAGGGGACCCCATAGAAGGCGGACAGCTGCCAGTGGCTCCCAACCATAGGACTCCCCCCTAGAGAGCCCACCTGCCTTCCCAAGAGACTCAGCTGGGAGGGACTTTGAGTTCATCCCAGGCTCCGCTGGCCTCTGCATCCCCACTTGTAAAGGGAAAAGTGGGAGCGGATGAGGCTGTTTGGTGGAGGGGAGGAGCGAGGGGGGCTTGGGAATCAGCCAGACCTCAAGTCCTGCCCGGCTCCACGACTTCCGAGCTGTGCGACCTCAGGCAGGTGACCTCACCGCTCAGGCCTCAGTTCCAACATCTACAAAATGGGGGAACCGTGTCATTGACCTGTGAGGTTAGCAACGCCCTCTGGGAGCCGGCAGGTGATGAAGATGTGCTTTTGTTACCGACATTATTATGTGAGCTGTGAAAACTTCACAGGTGGGGCTCAGAGGGGAAGTCACTTTTCAAAGTCCACAAAGCGAATTAGTGACACCTCCCCAGTAGCACGTGGGCTGCTCGCCTCTCTTGGGCTCTCAGATACGGGGTCAGGAACCCTGGGTTTCAGTCCTGATTTCCTTGTGAGAATTCCAGAAAGAAGCTTCTTGGAGTCTCTGTTTCCCCGCCTAGATAGAGCCATCAGGCTGGAAGGATCTAGGAAAGGATCCTCAAGGCATGGATTGTGGGGAGGGGTGGTGGGGGATAGAGAGGGCCTCCTGGGTCCCCTGGAAGGCTGGGCCCGGGGCTGGCGGAGGGCCAGGGCTCCTGCCCTGCATTCTGTCTCCCCGCCACCTAGCCCGGCTCCAAGCCGTGGGCAGCAGCGCCCTCCACTGCCCAGCGGGCAGCAGGCAACACCGCCGCAGCCCCGCCAGCCCCGCCAGCCCCAGGCCTGTCTCAGCCAGTGCCTCCCCAGGGCCAGGCGGGGCGGGATTTGGGGATTTGAGGAAGTGGGCAGGAATGCCCGAGGCTTGGAATGGAGAGTGGGCAGAGGCCATTGACCAAGGCAGGGGAAGGTGGCGCAGTTGAAGAGGTTCTGGAGGGGACTGTGCTCTGTCCAGCACCTCCTGGGGGGAAAGCCCTTGAGGACTGGCCGCAAGGGGGCGCCAGGACCATGAGCGGAGGGCGGGGGGGGGGGGGGGACGCCTCTGTCCAGCTGAGACTCTGGGAGGGGAGGGACAGGAGGGGAGACAATCCTTCTGCAGACCCTGCTGCCCCTTCCCACCCCGTCCTCAGCAATTCTGCGAGACGGGGATTATGATCTCCATTTTACAGAGGGGGAGAAGACCCAGAGAGGTGGAAGTAAACTGTCCAAAGTCACACAACAAAAAGAAAGCAGAGCAGGGACTTGGTGTACCCAGAGATGCCCAGCTGCAGGGCCTGGAATCTAGGCTCTCTGCTGGGTAGCCAAGGCTGCCCCCAACCCCCTTCAGCATACCAGGTGACCTTAGCGTCCTAGCCCAGGACCAGCCCTGGGAACAGTTTCCCACCTTCCCAAAGCCTTTCCTCAGTCCTCGGGAACTGCTGATGGCAAGAATGGAGTCAAGCCCTTCTTGGATTGTTTGGGCGAAGCTCCCCTGCCATGCCAAGCTCCGAGCAAGGACTTTGCTTATGTTTTTCCTTTCTCCCCACCAGGACCCTGTGAGCTGGTGCTTCTATAACTGGGACCATTTTGCGGAGTGAGTGAGGCACACAGTTGTCAAGTCCTGCACTGGCCCAGGGTCGAAAGCATAGGGGCCATGACCTTGACCAACGACACACCCAGAAGCCTCCTATGACCCATTGCAGCCCCCACAGCAGACAGGGACCCTCTGCCTGCCACGTCTCCAGCTGAGGGAAATTGAGGCTTCTTGGGAGAAAGGGAACTGAGGATCCCTTGGGAACCAGGAATCAAGACCCCCAGAGGGGAGACCGCTACAGGATCACATGAAGTCTGGATTTGAATCCAGGCTCCTTCCAGCCTCCCCGTCCAGCACTCCTCCTCTGACCTTTAACTCCTCGATGATCTTTAACCCCTCACGTGTCCACATGACCCTTCACGTCGTCCCATCTCTCCTGCTTTGCCTCAACATCCTCAGAGGAATGTTCAGAGCATGTCTTACCATGCCCATTACACAGATGGGGAAACAGGCCTGGAGAGTGTGGGGGCCACCAGGTGCCCCCTGACACATGAGGGAGGGAGTGATGTTTGCCCGTGCTGAGAAGAAATTTGGGGTCTGGCACCCACCCCGAGGCCCTGCCCCCCTGGGGAAGCCTACCGTGATCCGTGCCACACACGACCCTCCGGACTCTCCCAGGATGATTGCCAGGTCTTCAGTGGGACACCATTGTCTTCGGGGCCAGGCCCCCTCTGCTTCCCTCTCCTGCTGGGTCTTCTCTGGAGCTGGCTCTTCACCCCGCCCCCAGTTGACTTCCCGTCCAGAGCCGGGTGGCCCTGAGGCTCCCCCCACTTCCACCCCACCCCACCCCCCGCTGAAGGGCTGGGGGCAACAGGTACAGAGAGCCCTGGTGCCCACCCAGCTATGCCCGACACAGGTGGGGCAGAGTCTTCAGGGCGGCTGAAGGGAGAAGCAGGGCCGGGGTGTGGGGAGGGGGCGTCCTGTGCCCGATGCCCCTGCCCGCTGCTGCGTGGCGAGGCCGCTGGGGCCTGAGTCACAGCTGACTGGGCCGCGCCCAGCCTGCCTGGGTGACCCAGGCCGGCATAAGGCGATGACTGGGCAGCCCTCCGCATGACCAGCCAGGGTCGGCCTTAGGTGTTTTGACTCAGACCTGCCACAGGCCGTGTGCACCACAGCCATCCTCTCCTCGTCCCCATCCCCAGGAGAATCACAGGGCTGCAGCTGCCCCTGGACACAGTGCCCCCCCCCCCAGCCACCACTCCCTGCCACGGCACCCACCTCAGAACCCCAGGAGCCACCTGGCCCGTCTGATCCGCCCTCTGCTGCAGGCTCCAGGGCCCCACCTGCCCAACCCCCCTCCCTCAGAGACCTTCGCCCCTCCCCGAGCGAGCCCAGCCCTTGGGGACGCCCCAGGAAGCAGAGAGCTGGGCGGGCCGTGCCCAGGGCCTCCCCACTTCAACCGTGGACTGTGACCCTTCCCTGGACACTGGAAAGGGGCTCTGTGGATGCCCTCAGTCCCAGGCCCAGTGTGGGTGGTGGGATGTGGGGGGACAGAGACAAAGAGAGAAGAGCTGTGAAGAAAGACACCCAATAAGGAGGGAAAAGGAAAACGAGAGGAAGAAAGAATGTCGACCACATGCCTGCTCAGGGACCGTGGCGACGTGGGCATCGTGCTCGTGTCGTCTCCCAGGGAGTCCTCTGTTACAGCTGGAAGGGGGGCCAGGCACACCCATTGTACAGAGGGGGATGCCGAGGTGAGGCCCGGACAGGTGGACACAGCTGGGAAGGGCCGGGGGCTGAGGTCTGACTCATTTTGCTTAACTCTAAAGTACTTTGTCATCCCTCACTGAAGAGGGGGAAAGTCCCATTAAAACTGGTAGACAGCGAAGGGTCTAAGGCCAGGGAGGCTTGGGAAAGGTGCAGGTTTGTATCCTGGTTCTGCTGTTCCAGATAAATGACATGCGCCAGGACCCCATCCCTACCTTTTTCCTGCAGGTTCCCTGCACTCCAGGCCCCTGTCCTAGGGAACTTTTGATCCACATGTGTTACGTGCAGCATTGACTGAGAGTCTGTGACTGTCACCCTGGAAAATTGGAAAAAGAAAAAGAACTCACTGTTTCAGGTGGATTCTGGTGGCGAGACCACAGCAGGATCCCTTTATCTCCCTGAGCCTGGGGCCAGCTCGCTGCGGCACGGGACCACTCGTCCCTGCACACGAGGCGGTGCAGGGGGCACACATTTATTGCAGGCTCTCGGGGCATTGCCCCTTCAGGGAAAACATGCCTTGTGGGGCATCAGTTCACACCGTAGCACAAAAGCCTTTGTTAGTAGAGCCCAATCCCACTGCTTTTCGCAGCAGATGGTTGTGGGGACCTTATCACGCAGCAGTTCGTGCTGTGGAGGATGCATGGTGGCTGATGGGGATTCCAGGAGTGACCCCTGAGGGCCAGCTGAGCATGGAGGGAATGCAGAGATAAGCGGGCTGCAATTGACAGGGGCAGCGGAGAGCTGGGACCTTGAATCGCATGAGGAGTTTGGAATTGCTACTATGGGCAGCGGGACGGGAGGGCGTCCTAGGAGGTCTGAACAGGAGAAGATGTGATGACAGTGAGATTTTGAGTCCATGTCTGAGGAGCCGGACCCTGGCTGGCTATGGGGAGAGAAGGAGGTGTGTGCGAGAGACGGGGTGTGGAGAAGTCATGGGATTGAGTGATTGATGGGGAGAGGAGAGGCCATGGGAGAGGATGGGCCGGGATTCTGGAAGCTTAGTGGGGGCATGTAGAGAGCAGTGTGGGGTTCAGGGGAGGGTGGTGAATTGGGCTTTGAGGCACCCATAGGGCTCCCAGCAGATGTTCCTGCTAGCTGGGTCTGTAGGATCTAGGCTTGGGAGAGGATCAGGCTGCAGATGGTGGTTTGGGGTTACCTGAAACTGTGACATTATGGAGCTGACAGGTCCTCATAGATGGGACACCGAAGAGCCCTTCCAGAGTCAAGTTCCCTCATCTGCTTCCTGTGACGTAGATGCGCTCCAGTTCAAAGCCAGCCTCAGACACCCCTCTCGGGTAGGGGGGAGGTGAGGGGTCTGGCTGGTGGCAGGGTGGAGGGAGGCAGCCACACCGGGCTTCCCAGCTCTTCCTCCGCAGATCAACCTCAGCACCCACCACAGCACCCACTCAGTGCCTTCCGCTCTGGGGACCTCAAGGTGCCCTGCTTTTGGCAGCTGCTACCTCCCACCCACAGTTTCCCAGCAGCCGAGGCCAAGGAAACCCCCTCCCCCCTGCTGGGGCAGGGTAGAGGCGAGAGAGGGCTGGCCCCCTGCTGTTGGCAGGGCCTGGAGCCAGGGGAGGCCGGGTATCGGTGGCACCTGTACAGGATGGGCTCCCTGCTGCACTCCCCAGCTTCCCCCACCGACACACTTGCCCCTGTCTCCTCTTTTGGGCTGGGAGGTGGGGCCCATCTGCCTTGCTTCTCACAGAGCTCCTACCGTGTGCCAGGCACTGGGCTGGGTGAGGGACAGAGTGGAGCCAAACAGATGCAGTCTCTGTCCTTGGTAGCTCCAGGCTAGCAGGGAAGGCAGCTGGTAATGTGGACACCACACTGAGTGAGTGACCCCGAGGGGAGAGTTTTGAAGGAACGTATAACCAAGGTGCTGGACCCAGACCACAGGATGGGTGGGGAAGAGCTGCAGAGGATGCACCCTTGAGCTGAGATCTGGCAAGGTGGAGAATTAACTTGATAAAAAAAAGGGACAAGGAACAGCATTCCAGATAGTGGAACAGCACAGGCAGACCTTGTGGAAGGAGGGAGCCCCGGACATTTCAGGAGCCAAAAGGTGACCACCGTGACAGGACCTGGAGGGCGAGGGCAGCCCAGAGGGGGCAGCAGAGGGCCCTTACTAGGTTCTTGGAAATAGCCTGGAATAGATTGAGCAGCTGCCGGAGAAGACTGCTAGGTGGGTGTCAGGGGCCCGGGGTTCTAGCCCCAGCCCTCACTCTGTGATCTTGAGCAAGATGGTTCCACTCTCGGGGCCTTTCTGATAAATCATGATGCCTTCCCTCACTATACTCTAATCCTTGAATGCTCAGAGCCTTTGCCCTAGCTGTTCCTGCCACGCCTTCTGCATGTCATTCGGACCACAGCACAGACGTCACCTCTCCAGACACCATCCCGACCAAGCACTTCGCCTGACTCTGGCTCTCTATTACATCATCCGGTTTTATTTCTGCCGAGCATATACCACAATCTTAGATGTTCCTTTTGCTTGTCTACTGTCTGTCTGTCCCTTGCCCCAGAGCTCTGTGCCCTCAGGGACTCGTGAAATTGTCAGCCAACTTACAGAGGCAGAGGGGTTCCAGGAAGATTCTCCCGCCCTGGAGGCCAGTGGGCCTAAATTCAAACTGTGCCCAGCCCAGTTAATTTGCTCTGAGGAGGTGGGTAGACCACTCAAACTCTCTGAGCCTCAGTCTTCTCATCTGTGAAATGGACCCTATCTGTTGCTGGGAGTCCCACACCGGGCTGTCCTCCACTGTGAAGTCAAGTCCTGTTCCCATCCTGTTCCCACCTCTACATGCCATTTCAGGAAGTGGGGTGACCAGGGACTGACCCAGGTCAAGATCATCTGTTTCTGTTAGCCCTTCCTCTGTAGCTCTTGCCTCAGCATGTCATCAGCCTATAGGTGCCCCTCCCTAGGAGGGACCTTGGGCATTTGGGAGGGAGCCCAATTTTCTGAGGGTCAGAGAAACCCTAACCACTTGGGCCCCTTCAGGAAGTAGTTTTAAGCACATAACAGGTCACAGGCGCTGTCTGAAGCAGGATCTGTTGTTCTCTTGTCCATTTCAAAGATGAGGAAACCAAGGCTCAGAAGCATTAAGTAATTTGGCCAAGGTCACCCAGGTAGATGAGACAGGGCTGAGACAGGGTTTTGAACCCAGCCAAGTCTGTCTGGCTCAAGTGTCTTGCTACCACCTCCCCTGTACTCTGTGCACACAGCCATCTCTTTGTGGGTGTCTGCCATGTGGCCACTGTGCATGGGCAGACTGTGGAGGGCAGGGGTGGGGCTGTGAGCTCAGGGGTTGATTCATTCTACACGAGCTTAGGGCACCTACTGTGTTCCAGGTGCTGGATATGCCCTTGTCCCTCCGGGGTGATCCATGAGTGTATACATATGAGAGGACACATTGGCAAAAAACTCCACTTGCACACACATGAACATATGTGCTGAAACACCCTCGGATATCCATGCACATGCACACACACGCATAAACAAGATACTTACAGACATAAGCACCCATTAGGATACTAACACCCAGGCTTCAAGAGGAGGCAAGAAAAATACAAACACAACACATCAGTCCAGTCACCCCAACCACATAGGAACCCAGGCACTCCAGCCTTCCTTCCTCCACTCTTTCTCTCCCACCCCGATACCTTCATCTGCAGTGTCTCAGGGGAGACCTGTTCAGCCATAGTAGACACCTTGTCTATGTTTGAGATGTCCCCATAGTCAAAGCCCCGGGTTAGCTGGGGCATGTGACTTCCCTTCCTGGACAGAGCAAGGACGTCCAGCCCCCCCCCCCCACCAGGGCATGAATGCTTGTGGTTTTGCCACCTAGGGACTCTCCCCAAGAGGCTGCCACCACCACTCCTCTCAAATCCTCTCCCACAAGGCAACAGAGAGACACAGGGTCTTTAGAAACCAAGAAAGTTTTAAATATATGTTGGTACAATATTAACATTAAATACACATCATAAATAAGCTTTATAAATACGAAACTGATAAAAATTGATAAATTAGTCACGTCGCTCCTAGGAATTAGCCCAGCAGCTGCTGGGACCCCCTCCAGGAGGGCACTGGGTTCAGTGTGAGAAAATTCCATGACACACCACCAGGGGGAGCAGCCAGCTGCGAGGACCCGAGAGTGGGCGCTTCCAGACGCTGGGAGGTCTCCTACAAAGAGAACGCAGTCTGTACTGCCCCATGGCCATTTGCACTGCCTGTCCCAATTTACAGAGAATTTGATATCCACTCTATGTCATGGAGTGCCATCAACTGATGGGCAGACAGGGCCTGACACAGTCCCCAACCCCATGGCTTCATAAGGAGAAAACTGAGTTCCAGAGAGGTGAAGTGACCTGCCTGAGGTCACACAGTGATTTAGGGGCCTGCTTGGGTCCTGAGCCCTGTTCCCTGGACTCTCAGATCAGTGCTCCTGCTAAGATACCCTGCCCCTGTTACAGCTGCCTAAAGTGAGGTCACCCAGACATCCAGGTGTCTGGCCTGAGACGTGATGAGGCATAGGAGGCCAGCTCAGTCTGTGACCTCCCCCTCGGAACCATGCCGCCACAGAAAGGAGGAAGTCTGGGGGCAACAGCCCTGCAAGTCATGAGAGGGAAGGACCGGCAGGCCTCCGGGAGCAAAGCAGGGGGGCAGTCAGCCCAGCTGTGAGTCAGCCTATGTCATCAGATCCCTGAATCAATGGAAAGTAGGTCCCGCATGGCCTGACCCTGCCACCCCACCACGACTGGGGAACTCGGGGCTGGGGGGCGCAACTGCCTGACTATCGGTCCCCCAAGCCCAGAGGAGGTAGGAGGGGCCTACCCAGCTCCCATCCCTTAAAGCACACTTCTGAGAGTCGGGGAATGCAGGGAGCAGGTTTGAGACCCCAGGGAGGCACCAGCCCACTGCAGCTCCTCCCACGAACAGAGCACCTGCTGCGTCCTTCACCTGCACGGGGTGCCCCTAAGGCTACCGGGGAAGCTGCCCCCTGGGCATTAGTCTGTTGTCCCCGCTGGATAGTCTGGCCCTGCGGGCCCCCATGCTCAGGGCCTGCTGGGGGCTGTGTGTCTGGCTCCGACTCTCCTCCCACTCACTGAAAACCCTCCCCACGGAGCGCATGAAGCGATGGTAGCCATGCAGGAACCTGCAGTCCTCCAACTTGCTCTCAAAGGTGTCCGGGGTGGGGGTAGATGGCGGCGAGGCCCCCGGGCCCAACTGAGTGGGCTCAGCTGTCTCCGAGGAGTCGTCGAGCTGCTGGGAAATGCAGTAGATGTTGTTCCTGAGCCCTTGGATGTAGAGCCTCGCCATCTGTAGCTTCTCCGAGTACTGGGCCTTGGGGGAACGCCGCTGGAAGGCAGCCAGTCTGTGCAGGACACGGTTCAGTGTAGCGCTGAGGGTCCGCAGGAAGCCCCGCTTGCCCAGCCCCCTCAGGGTGCCTTCGCTGGGGAAGGCCCCAGGACGCTCTTTGCAGTGCCCTCTCAGTATGGGTGTGTCCAGGCCTTGGATGTGGATCTGGGGGAACAGCAGTCAGGGGGTGAGCTCTGTAGCCACCCATCCACACACCCACAGAGTCTGCTCTGGTCAGCCTTCAAATGCTAGACCTCTGATCCTCCCATTGTACAGATCCAGGAACTGAGGCCCGAGAGGGGAGAGGACTTGGAGATCACTGCAGGCAGAATCAGAAGGACTGCTGGGGGTGACTGCACAGGTGACGATTGTAGTGTGGAGATGTCAGTGGGGAGTGGGAGCTTAAGGAGGGCTGGACCCTGTTTTGCTCACTGCTATGTCCCAGTGCCTAGAACAAAGCACCTGGCAGGTGTGTCATAAACACATGCTGGACAAGCAGATGAATGAGGCAGTGGGGCTGGGACTCACTCCAGGCCCACGGAGCCAGGGAAGCTGTATACTCTCCTTAGCTTCTTGGGGTTAGGGCTGGAATAACACAAGGACTCAGTTTCCCCACCTGACTCATCTTGAGTGGGATTGGCCTTGTCCTCCCTGTGGCTCACTCCCTTCCTAAACCCAGCAGTTCTCTGAGACTCAGATGACACAAAGGGCCAGGTGCTTACATAGTAGTCCAGGAGGGTGCTGGTGTCCTGCATGAGATCTGCCTGCCTCTGGAGTTGATGAAGGAGCACTCGGTATGAGGAGCAGTTGCCCATAGCTGCCATGCTTGGGATCAGGAGTCCGAGGACCAGACCTGGGGCAGAGAAGGAGGGTGTCACCTGACTTGGCAAGAAAGCCAAGCGTCCCGTGGGGAAGGGGCTCAAAAGGGCCTCAGAGGGTGCATCCCCTCAACCTGGGCTTTGTGCAGTTGAAGGCAGGGGCTCGGTGCCATGGGGTGCTGGGTATGCACAGGAATACCCATTAAGGCCATCACCACCTCCCCAGTGAGTTACTGCCCAGGACCTGAAATGGGGGTGGAAAGGACCAGGACAGTGGCTGCAATTTACCAAGTAGGTCTTTAAGTGGAGGTTGCAGTGCCAGGCTCAATCCCGCCTGCATCACAGCACTAACCTCAGGAGCTGACACTGTGCAGCCCAGGTGGGACCAGCTCTTCCCAAGACCTCTGGGTTAAGGGTTCCCACTGTCCCAGGACCCTGACCTGTCAGCCACTCTGGGCCCCCTGTAACAGACCCCAGCTTTCTATGCAGACAGGCTTGAGAGGGCTTTGGGATGGGCAGCCCGGGAACAGCCCAGTGCCCTGAGCTCTGTCTGCAGAACCAGGAGAGGCTGCCTTTCCATCTGAAGGCTCAACATGGAAAGGATGTGGGAGAACATTCAGTCCATGCCCCCATTTTACTGACAGATAAACCGAGTCGCAGGAAAAGGGCTTTCCCAGGTCACACAAGGCCAGTGCTCTCCCCTGACCTCTTGTGCTTCCCTTCCCCGCCCCCGTGAGCCCATCAGAAGGTCCTGGGGTGGGCACAGTTACCACTCCCTGCTCCCCCCACCCCTTCCACCGGCAGCCACGTGGTCGGAAGGGCCGGTGGCGCAATGGCCCGGAAGGCAGTGACACCATCGCTCCCTTCCTCAGAACCGTCGGCTCCCTGGGGAAGACAGGCTGCTGGGGAGGGCTGAAGGGCTGGGCACCCAGTTGCAGTGGCCACAGGGTGCCCTCACTGCCTCCCCAGGTATCTGCTGCTGGGGTATCTGGTGGGGTCCTGTGTGTGTGTGACAGTGTGCACGTGGGACTAGGGCATCTACAGGGTGTGCATCCAGGTCTGTGTGAGGCGTTAGGGAACACCTGCTCCAGTCTCCATGGGGGTCCTGGTCTGCATGTGGGAGTTCCCAGGTTGGTTAGATAGAGAGCTCTGTGTGACATCATGTAGTTCTGCGTGTGTGTCACCATGTGGGTGTGGCCATGTATGCTGTGTGATTGTATGGGTTCTAGGGCCCCTGGGCCTAGCTGACTTTCCATCCATCCCAGACCCTGGGAATTGGGGCAGGAGGAGGCCCCACGGCCCCTCCACACATTGCCACTTCCCTGTCCCTCCTACAGCCTGTTCCTCTGCCAAGGACATCTCCCACCTCCCTCCAGCGTCCCTGGCCGCTTCCCAATCCATCCTCTTCCCTCACTCCCTTGCTCCCAGAATTGCCTCTACATCACCTCCCCCTGGAAGTCTTCCAGGGATGGCCCTTCCCACGTGTGGGGATGCTGCGTTCTCCGTGGACCCCTCTCTGTGCCTGACTCCTGGCTCTCTCCCCTTCTCAGCATCCTCTGCCTGGCACCCAGGCTCCCTGGCTCCCCAAGGGCAGAGGGTGCCCTGCTCTCCGCTGGCACCTGTGGGCACAGCAAGCGGTGCTGGCGGGAGGAAGGAAGTGCTTACCGAGCAGCGTCCTCCGTGTGAGCTGCGCCCGCATGCTGGGTGCCTGCGCTCCGGCCCGCGCCTGCTGGGGGTGACACCTCCTGGCTGGGAGCCCTGCGGGCTGGCAGCCACTTTATGCCCGCTGGGGTGATTGGCCAACACCTCGTGAGGTGGGTGGGGAGGGGGAGGGGAGAGGGCAGGCCTTCTGGGAACATGACCCCAAAAACCAAAGTTTCCACAGGCGGCCAATGGGCGCTGGGCGCGGTGGAATACCCGCTCCTCCTCCTGTTTTCTTCGAATTCATTCTTCGAGGTCCGCCCCATGCCCAAGGATGATGCAAACCGCAGCCTCAGCCTTCTTGGGGCGAGCGGGGAGCAAGGGGGTTCATGCCATCTTCAGGAGGCTGGACCTGGGGTAGGAGGGAAGGACTGTGATCTGGGCCTCTGGAGGCTCCAGACCAGTCTCGGCCCAGGAGCCATTGAACTCACAGGACCCACTGGTTTAGGGCTGAGGGGAGCGAGACATCTTCCTTCTTGAGTGCCCTTCCCGCCCTCTCGCCGGGGCTGTTGGGACATCTGTGAGCGGAAACCACCGGGCTCTGGGCACAGAGCCAGACCCATGCTGGCAGCCCCAAGATTGTGGTTCTGGCCCCCAGACCAGCATTCCCCAGCACGGCTCCTGGCCGCCCTCTCCACCATCACGGACGCCCTGCCAACTTTCCCCAGCCAGGTCCATGCCCATAACCAGGCACTTTCTCTGCAGACAAGGTCCTCTGGGGAGAACTGGACAGTTGGAGTAAGAGAAACAGGAGACCAGGGTTCAAGCCTGCAAACATGCTGTGTGACCTGAGGCAAGTCACTTAACCTCCCTAGGCCTCAGAGGCCCCACCTGTCGAATGAGGAGAAAAGCATTTCCCGGCCCACTTCACAGGGCTCTGCTGTCATGGACATAAAAGGCAAAATGCCTTTGAAAGAAAAAGAAGAGATGAAAGTCTAATTCCAGGTACTAGCTGTCGGGGGGTGGGATGGGCGGTGGAGGAGATGGGGAAACTGTGAGCTCAGAGGGGAAGCCGGGGAGGGGGAGTTGCCGTGGTGACGGTTGGGGACCAGGTTTCACTTTCTCTGAAAGATAGTGATCGTGGGTTGTTCCTCCACTTCTCAAGACGTCTGAACACGAGAGTGAAGGGGCTCTAGTCAACATGCTACTTTACTGTGGGGTAAACTGAGGCCCGGGCAAGGGCAGACAAGGAGGTGGAGGGACTGGCCAAGGCCTGCAGGCTATGCTTGACAACCCCAGCACATCTACCAGGCCCAGAAGAGGGTCCTTGGCCTGCACCTGAGAAGTCTGGCTGCGAGGAGGCCCTCAGGGGGCTGGGAAGTCAGGGTGGGGCCCGTGGGGGCTGTCAGGGGGTCCGGAGCTGCTCCAGCTGGAGGGAGTGTTGGTCTGCAAAGCTGGACAAGGAAAGCGGAGGCAGCCAGACTGAGGCTGTTCCCATCCACTCTCCACCTCTGTAGACGTGGCCAGAATCACTCACTTGTTCATTCAGCAAATTTGTTGTGGCCCCACTGTGTGCTGGTCACTCCCAGGTGCTGAGGGGCCGCAGCAGGCAAAACTAGGAAGCCCCCACGCTCACTGCGCCAGACCCAATACCTCACCATCGCCACCCCCGTGGGCCAGTTCTGGATTCTCATCCTGAGAATGTCGCTTCCACTAAATCCCTCATCTCTGCCCACCCCCGCAATATCGTTTCCTGTGGCCCATGCCAAGCTGGGATCCTTCTCCATTTCACATCCCTGATTTCATCTTGCAGCAGCCCCAGGAGGGAGGGCAGCCAGGCAGGGACAGAAGCTTCAAGAAGTTCAGGGGCTGACTCAAGGCAGGAGAGCCGGATCTGGCTCAGAATTCCTTGCTCCTCTCAGCTACTGCTGACTGACTGCCACTCTTGGGGACAGCCATGTGCCTTTAACCATGGTCCAGGGAGGCCGTATTATCTCCTCAGTTTAAAGTGGCCTCCGAGACCCAGAGAGGAAGATTGCTTTGCCTGAGGTCATTACCCTGCGAACAGTCAAGAGGAGCCGGGCCTTCAAACCAGGCCTGCCTAATTTAGAAGACCAGGCTGTTAGCACATGACTAATCAGGGTGCCCTGGGACCAGGGTCACCAAAGGCAAGGAGAGCTTGTATAGTAGTTTGCTCGGGCTGGCATAACCAGGTACCACAGATTGGGTGGCCTAAACAACAGAAATTTATTTTTTCACATTTCTGAAGGGTGCAAATCTGAGTTAAGTTGTTGGGATTGGTTCCTTGCAAGGCCTCTGTCACATCTTGCTGTGTCTTCACATGGTCATCTCTTGCTATAAGTGTCATCTGTGTCCTAATCTCTCCTTATAAGGATGCCAGTCATACTGGATTAGGGACCCCCCCAATGACCTTGTTTTTTACCTTAGTGATCTTGTAAAGGCCCTATCTCCAGATATAGTCACTTCAATATGTGAATGGGGTGGAGGGGGTGGCACACTTTAGCCCATAACAGCTTGCAAGAGGAGTCATGGTTGGAGGGCTGCAGGGAGTGGGGATGCCAGTGGAGGGTTGAGAGCTAGGTGATGCTCAGGAGGACGGGGAATGGCCCAGTCGTCCCACCGTCTGAGGGGAGCATGAGGGAAGATGCGTCAGCGTTTCTGGTGAGGTCAGAATCCAGTGACGTCCCTCTCGCCAGCAGGAAAAGCTTGCAACATGGCCCAGCCAGTATAAATAGGCTCCCCAACCACAGGGCCTCGGCTGTCCCCTCTTCCCGGGCCACGTCAGCCTGGTCCGCGTGATTTGGAGAGGAAGAGAGGACCGGCTTGGTTCCTCAGAACTGCAGTGTTCTCGCCTTTCCGGCCCACCCTCTGGCTGTGGGGGCCCTGCTGCTTTAACTGCAAGGACAGGATCCAGGATGGTCTTGGGGGGTAGTTGAGTCAGAACTGGAGGCAATGGGCCACTCCACTGGGTAGAGAGAAGGTGGCTCCCACCTGCTGGGTCAAAGGTGGAGACCACCCAAGTCTCAATCTGAGTGTGGGTTCAGTGTTCTGGACCCAGTCACATCCCCTCTCTGAGCCTCAGTTTCCCCTCTGTAAACTGCAGTGACACAACAACAACAAAAAGACGAACTATCCAGTTAAAAAAGGGGCAAAGGGTTTGAATAGACATTTCTTGCTCTTTCTCAGCAGGGCCGTGCTGGGGGCATCTGTGGTGCTCGTCTCCCTGAGCTCTCTGGTGCCATCCTTGTCCCTGAGGTGACACCTGCACCCGCTGCTGCCATGATGGAACAGATGACCTTCCGTGGTACCCTCATGGGCCACAATGGCTGGGTAGCCCAGATTGCTATCACCCCACAGTTCCTGGACGTGACTGTCCTCCTCTCGAGATAAGACCATCATCATGTGGAAGCTGACCAGGGGTGAGACCAGCTATGGCATCCCACAGCATGCTCTGTGGGGTCACTTCCAGTTTGTTAGAGACATGGTCATCTCCTCAGATGGCCATATTGCCCCCTCAGGCTCCTGGGATGGAACCCTGTGCCTCTGGGATCTCACAGCAGGCACCACCACAAGACGATTTGTAGGCCATACCAAGGATGTGCTGAGTGCGGCCTTCTCCTCTGACAACAGCAGATTGTGTCTGGATCGTGAGATAAAACCATCAAGTTATGGAATACTCTGGGTGTATGCAAATACACTGTCCAGGAGGAGAGCCACTCAGAGTGGGTGTCTTGTGTCCACTTCTTGCCCAACAGCAGCAAAACTACCATCATCTCCTGTGGCTGGGACAAGACAGTCAAAGTATGGAATCTGGCTGAACAGCAAGCTGAAGGCCTACCACGATGGCCACACAGGCTGTCTGAACACTGTGACTGTCTCTCCAGATGGATCCCTCTGTGCTTCTAGAGGCAAGGATGGCCAGGCCATGCTATCTTGATCTCCATGAAGGCAAGTACCTTTACACACTAGATGGTGGGGACTTTATCAATGCTCTGTGCTTCAGCCCCAACCACTATTGGCTCTGTGCCACCACAGGCCCCAGCATCAAGAAGTTATCAGTACCAGCAGCAAAGCAGGGCCACCCCAGTGCACCTCTCTGGCCTGGTCTGCTGATGTCCAGACTCTTTGCTGGCTACACAGACAGCCTGGTGCGAGTGTGGCAGGTGACCATTGGCATCTGCTAGAAATTTATGGCAGAGATTTAGAAATATAAAAGCCGGCTTTCTAAAAAAAAAAAAAGAAAGAAAGAAAGAGAGAAAAGAAAAGAATAGACGAATAGACATTTCTCCACAAAAGATATACAAATGGCCAATAACCACAGGAAATGTGCTCAACATCATTAGCCATCAGGGAAATATAAACCATGACAAGATACCACTTCACACCCGCTAGAGTGAGTACAGTCAAAGACAGACGATAAAAGTGTTGATGAGGATGTAGAAAAATCAAAACACTCATACACTGCTGGTGGGCATGCAGAATGGTGCAGCCAGGTTGGAAAAGAGTCTGGCAGTTTCTAAACAGCTAAATATAAAAATATCATATGACCAACAATTCTACTCCTAGATATATACCCAAGAAAATTGAAAACATACATCCACACAAAAACTTGCAAATGTTCATAGGAGCAATTATTTACAACAGTCCCAAAGCAGAAACAACCCAAATGTCTGTCAACAGAACATGGATAAACAAAGTGTGTTCTATCCATATAATGTGATATTATTCAGCCATAAAAATGAAAAGAGCACTGATACATGCTACAACATGGATGAGCCTTGAAAACATCACACCAAGTGGAAGAAGCTAGTCACAAAAGGCCACGTATTGTATGATTCCATTTATATGAAATGTCCAGAATAGGCACATCCAGAGACACAGAGAGTAGATTAGTGTTTGCCAGGGACTGGGTAGAATAGGGATGGGGAGTCACAGTTAATGGTTTGGGGTTTTTTTTGGGGGGGGCTGATGAAAATGCTCTGGAATTACATAGTGGTGATATTTGCACAACCTTGTGAATGTACTAAAACACTGAACCACACACGTTAAAATGATCAGTGTGATGGTATGTGAATTGTAGCTGAATTTTTTAAATGCAGTGGGAGACGCTACCTCCTAGGACGGTTGGCGTAATTCAGTGAGATGATGCACGTGAACACTGACCCGTAGCAAGTGCTCGATGAGCACTTACCCCCAGCCACTGGGGCAGACGAAGGCACACATCTGCTTATGTCACAGGGCGGCTTTGAGGGCAGTTGGGAAAGGCATGTTACATAACCCTGGGTGAGCCGGGATCTACCAAATGCCCTCCCCAGGAGGTTAGTGAGGTCACCCTGGGCTGGGGGGATCCCTAGGCTCACAACCTGCCACAGAGTTCTTCTGGCATGTCCACAGTTGTAGGAAACCATGTGTCCCCTGAGTCCAGTGGCTCCCCCAAATTGGGTAACTGACCCCCTTCCAGGGGCCTGAACACCTATTCAGGGAAGTACAGCAGAGAAAAGGAACTCTCTTCTGTTCAGTAGCCTACTGTCAGCCTCACACCGGCTGTATCCACAGGTCCTCAGACTAGGCCCTGGCACTGGGGACCCCCAGATTGAGGGAAAGGTATAGATGGGATGCCCACAATGATGCTGACTGGGGTGGCAGGAGATGAGGGTGCTGCCCTGCTGTCCACTCTCTGGCTAGTCTGGAATACCCCCCACCGCCCTCCCTGAGCCCAGGGTCCTGTCTGTGAGATGAGGAGACAGGCAAGATGACTGCAGAGAGCCCATCATCCTACATGGCCAGACAGAGCCCCTTAGTGGCTCTAAGCACTGAAATGTCACCCAATTGAGTCCTGACTTGTCATGATGATGACATACAATGCATGCTTTGAAATATCACATTCTAGTCAAAAATATTTGGATGCCCCAGGCACCCAAACATTATGGCCCAGTGGCAATAATCGGCACATTTGTGCGGGGCCCCAGTGTGTGCAGGGCCCAGTTCTAAGAATTTCACGTGGGCCACTTCATTGAATCCTTGTGTCCACCTTATGAGGCAGTATCATTGCCTCCCCCCTGCAAATGAGGAAACTGAGGACTGAGAGGAAGAGTCCTGGGAGGGAGCAACGGCAATTTGGGCCCAGGCAGCCTTCCTAGGGCCATGAGATCGATCGGCATTCCCAGTGGATTGTCTGGAATGATGTTGTCAAGCGGCTCAAAGAAAGTGAAAATAATGGCTCTCACAGTGGGGAAAGGGGAGATCTACTTCTCCGGGGGAGGCTGTCCTGGGCGGTAAGCTGGATGGCGCAGGACCAGTTCAGGGAAAGCTAGGAGTGGCTGGAAGTCTGACAGGGAGGGAGGACATCAAGGAAGGAGGGGGTCACCCACATCTCGCTGGGCTTGGCACCCATTGCCCCTGGGGAGGGGCATATACAACACAGCCCGCTCGTACCCGCTGCTTAGAACGCTTCCCTGGCTTCCCATTGCCATTCAGATAAGGCCAACATCATTACCACAGCCACCAGACCCTGCTCGTCTCCCCAGCACCGCTCGTACCTTTCTTGCCCCACGCCTTCTCTGGCCTTCTTCAGTCCCTCAGGGAAGCTGAGCTCTCACCACAGGGCCTTTGCAAACGCTGTTTGAACTTCCCGAACACTCTATCTAATGCCACCCAGACATCAAAGTCCAGTCTAAGCTTTGCCTCTTTGGGGAAGCCCTTCTGACCTTCCTTTGCCCCAGGTTGGTCCCTGACCCTGTGACCCTCTCGAAATACTGTGTTTCCTGTGTGTAGCACTCTTCAGAGGTGTGAATTTTTACAATTATGGGTTGTCTCTTCAGCCAGAATGTAAATTCCAAGAGCTTGTGCACTGGTTGCGGCTCCCCGTCGTCTCTCCAGAGCATAGCGAAGGCCCTGGAATGTAGTAGGTGCTCAAGAAATCCTTGGGGCGTGGATAAATGCACGACCATGTGGATGTGGCCATCTGCAGAAGCCCCAGGAAAGTGAGCTGCGGCTCCCAGGCTGCAGGACCCAGTGTGCCCCTGTCCCACATATGGTGCACCTGCAGCCAGGCCTCTCAAAGTGCAGGGCCACCTCGCTCCTAGGTGGCAGCAGCTTCTCCTACAGCTTTTTTTCCACAAGCTCTCTGGTCCCCTTTCAAGGAAATCAGCATTCTATCATTCACAACACACAAAGGCACGTGCCCATTTCTGGGCAGCCTCAATTTGAAAGACGCTGACTTTTTCCTCTATGACAAATTTTTAAAAAGCAAATTCAAATTCTGCCCTTTCACCCACTGCAGATTTCAACACTTTTCTGAAAAGTGAACTAAAAAAGAAAAAGCCACTAATGCTTCTTTTAAAGAATTCACTTCAGAACAAATTCCACATAAGTGGCACCTCATGGTTATAGAAAGAGGCCAGTCTTCCTGGAAGGGGGCAATCCTACATTTTGTAAAAACAGACAAATCACAGGGTCTTTTCAGTCCCTCATTCGACCTATATTTAAATACCCACTGTATGTGCTGGGCCCCAGCTGGGTGTGGGAGATAAATCAGCAAGAAAGAGAAGGCTGACAGCCAAGTGATTTTTCTATGAATATCTTTTTATATCCAGGCTTTGAAGGATGAATAAACACACATGCTTGCACATGCACATACATGCACTACCACCCAGCATGTGGAAGGGCCTGGAAAACCCATTTGTCAGTCAGCCCATTTCTCACCCCAGGCCACAAGGAGGCAGCACGCAACCCAACCTGGCCTTCATGGTCCCCAGAGTCTAGCAATGCACCTGCCTCCTGAGCAGGACCAATCAGAATCCTTCCCTGGGACTCATGTCAGACACGGGAAGCACATCTCTGTCACGTGGCTGGGGGTTCTGAGTCAGGATGTCACCAGTTGGCTTCTATGGAAAGCTACCTTTTCCAATCCCACAGGCAAGGGTGAGGGTCCTGCTGAGTGGGCAAGACCATAGCCGGCACAGCCAGGGAGGCCATCATGTCTCTGACCCCTGATGCCTGCTGAAGCCAGGGCCAACCACATGGCATGTCCCAGCCACAAGGGATAAGATGCAGGTCTCTCTGCTAGATGAGCTGGTTTTCAGGCACTTGGAGCTGAGAGTCCTCCATCCTGCACAAGTAGGATGGGGGCAGGAGGGGTGAAAGGCACAGAGGGAGGAAGTAGGATGGGCTTGGAGACTTCTCTTGGTGACAGCTGCATGGGCACAGAACGTGCAGCAGAAGGCCAGAGCCTTTGCACAACAGAAAAGGCAAAACCGGAGAAAGACAGTGGGAAGAGGCCAAGGTCCCCTTCTTCAGAGCTGTAGAAACAACAGCCCCGATCCCAAGGGGAAGTCTGGAACACAGAGGTGCAACTTGCTTGCGGGAATGCTGATCACCTTCAGAAGAAATGACCTGGAACCAGTGCTGTGGAAGGGTTGCCTTCTGCCCCCTCTTGTTCTTGGGGAAACTCCAAGGAAACTCTGGGCATTTATCTTGACACGAAATAGAGAAACAAATCCTGCAGTTCCACAGAGAGAGAAGGCCATCAAAGCTTGCTCTATCCAAGGGCCATTCAATGGGTAATGGGGTGTGACCAGCTGAGGCCAGGTCACCTTGTCCGCAGAATGAACGTGTAAGGAAGGAAAGCAGAACAATATGGCATTAAATGCAAATGCTGGGCAGCTCCCACAGCCAAGAAAGCAGAGCTTAATAGCCAAGGGGTGGAATCAACCCAGCAATGGGTAAACAAACTGTGGTCTAATCATACAGTGGAATATTATTCAGCCATAAAAAAGAATGAAGTAGTGACATGTGCTACAACATGATCGAACCTTCAAAACATGCCAAGTGAAAGAAGCGAGGTGCAAAAAGTCACATAATGTAAGACTCGATTTCCAGGAAATACCTGGGGTAGGCAAATCCACAGACAGAACATAGACTGGTGGTTGCTAAGGGCTGGGGAAGGGAGAAATGGGGAGCAACTATTTAATGGGTATGGGGTTTTCTTTTGGGGTGCTGAAAATGTTTTGGAACTAGAAAGAGATGATGATTGCACAACATCGTGAATATGCCTGATACAACTAAATTGTTCACTTTAAAATGGTTAGTTTTATTTTATTTGTTTATTTATTTTTATTTTTATTTTTTTATTTATTTATTTTTATTAATTTTAAAGATGACCAGTAAGGGGATCTTAACACTCGACTTGGTTTTGTCAGCAACACACTCTCCCAAGTGAGCCACCGGCCAGCCCTAAAATGGTTAGTTTTATACTGTGTGAATTTCACCTTAATAAAAATAAATTTTTTTTTTTTTTTTTTTTTTTGTCTTTTTCGTGACCGGCACTCAGCCAGTGAGTGCACCGGCCATTCCTATATAGGATCCGAACCCACGGCGGGACGGGCTCAGCCCTGAAAATAAAAATTTTTTAAAGGTCAGTGTCACCTCTTGAAGAGTGATGGAGACGCAAAAGATTACTCAGAGCCCATGTATTCAGAGCAATGAGAAGCCCAATGGGACTGCACCGAGGAAAACTCCTTCAGGAGAGGAGAGCCCAGGCACACCCTGAGTCAGTTTTTGCTTCAGTTTTTATTGTAAAGACAAAGTTACAGAAGAAAAACAGGTGGTTAATCAATCACAGTGAAAACATAAACTGGCTACGTGACAATCTTCATTAAAGCAGGTGTAATTTAAAATAGTTTAAGCAATTTACCATCAAAAGGAATCATAAAGCTAAACTATGTGATGAACAAAAGGAAACTGAGATAATCTCCAAAGTGCTTAACTCCGCAAGAAACTCAAAGAAACAGCTTAGGGCAAGATGTGGAACGTCCCCCAAGCACTAACTAGCAGAATATCCTTGCAGCTTTAATTTAATTTATTTATTATTATTATTTTTTTAAAAAAAAAAGATGACCGGCAAGGGGATCTTAACCCTTGGCTTGGTGTTGTCAGCACCACGCTCTCCCAAGTGAGCCAACCGGCCGTCCCTATATAGGGATCCGACCCCATGGCCTTGGTATTATCAGCACCACACTCTCCCAAGTGAGCCACAGGCCGGCCCTTCCTTGAAGATTTTAGCTCACATACTTTCCCAGCATTTAGGTTTAGCTGCATCAAGAGCAACTGCTCCCAGAGCAATCACTTTTCACTGTGCTTCAATTCTCTTAGCTAAATCAAAGGCTTTAGTCCTGTGAAAGTTTTCTGGTCTTGCTTAATCTTAGCATTTCTACATGTTTTCCTAAATGGTTGGGCTTTGGCCCCCTAAACTAGAGGCTTTGGCCTCCTAAAGTAAGGACTTTGGTCCTCTAACCTACAGGCTTTGGCCTTTTACACTAAGGACTTTTGCCCTGCGAAATACACGTGTTTTATTTCTATCTCATTAATAACTTCTTAGTCAATATCCTCTTCATATTAAAAACACAACAACCCAGGAAAACCGAGGGGGCTGGAAAGCAGTGAGCTCTGCTGCAGACGCAAGAGAAGGGCGCTGGGCCTCCCGTGGCCCTTCCTGTTTTACTGCTTATTTAGCTCTTGTCTGAGGCACTTACTTACGGACTTAGAAAAAGGTTAACTTAGATTTCAAAGGCCAGGGCATGCCAGCTCAGGACAGGGCCTGATGGCGGCCCGGAGGGGAGGCTCTTGGCTTTGGGGGAGAGCAAGCCTAGGGGGAAGGACTGTGCGGCAGGCGGCCAGGGAAGCTGGTGCAGGCCAGAGGTCTCAGAGGAAGACCTCATGAGCAGGGTGCTGTAATCAGGCAGGAGGGAGTGCACTGGGGAAAACTCACTTGTGCAGCCAGATGAGAGGGAGACTGAGGCAGAGGGACCAGCCTGGAGTCTGGGGCAGCAACAGAGGCAACAACCCTGGGCTGAACTGGAGCCCTAGAAAGTGTGGCATCCTGGGCTGGGAGATGCAGCGGGCTGGAGAGCCAGTGGAGGGTCTTTGGGTCAGGGTGGGGAGCCCAGGCTGAGCAGTGCTGGGCACAGGGGTGCTAAAAGCAGGAGCAGGCTTGCTTCAGGCTGCAGACAGAAAAGGGGGACAGAGGAGGAGTGGGTGGAGAGGTAAGAGGGAAACCAGAGAGGCTGAGGCCGAGGCTGCCAGGTGAGGAGGGTGAAGGGGACGGGGGTGGGGAAAGGTCACCCTGGTGACTGCAGGGGAGCTGGGGCTTTGGGAAGCTGGGTCCTGGGGCCAGTGCTGGGGAAGTAGCAGTGCAGCAGCAAACCTGTCCCCTGATCAGGGAGAGGCAGGGAGGCCTGAGGGGAGGTGGGTCCAGGGAAGAGATGTGGACTGGAGGGTACACACATGCACACGTGTGAACATGAAAGATGCCAACACATGCTCACACACTCACACAAACATACAAAACCAGCCCCAGCCACATACAAAAACAGACATACAGAAACACAGCCCCCCCAATGCTCACATGTGCACACACACGCACAGATGCACTTACACATGTAGGCACACACGCAGAGACAGGCCCGGGCCCACAGCTGACTTTCATACATAAACAGATGCACATGCAGCCACAGACGTCCAGACCTCCAACACAGGAGGTCCAAGCACACAGCCACACTGGAACACACTGTCATTTGTACACATGTGTGGACTGTCACACACACACACACACACACACACACACACACACACACACACACACACTCTTTCCTGCCAAAACAGACTCATTAGTAGAGACGCACATACAGAGTCCTGCACTGATTGTGAGTGTAATTCTGTCCACATACACCCACGCAGCAGGCATATCCACATGGCAACATGACCAACCCCCTGGGAAGGAAGCTCTGGGCACCCCCATAGAGGCTGCCTTGGCTCTGGAACCCCAGCACTAGGGCCTGCCTGGGAAAGTGAGACAAACCACAGCCATTGCCCAACACACCCACCCTGTCCAGCCTAGGGTCAGAGGAGCCGGGGCCAGGCCTCGCGTGCCTGCCTATGCATCCGTTGCTACCGGTAGCAGACACCCAGCCACCGACGCAGACAGCTGGGATTGCAAGGGATCTTGCAAAATCTTCCCCGTCCTTCAGGGTTCAGCTAAAGTGTCTCTTCCCCCAGGGAAACTCCCCAGGCTCCTGTGGGCATATTTAACCTTCCTTTGGAATTCTGGTTCTGCCATGCTCAGCTGTGTGACCTTGGGCAAGTCACCTTATCTCTCTGTGCTTCATTTCCACCTGTATAAAATGGGGATAACAAAAGCACACATATAATGGGGATAACGAAGCATGTATATATGAATACATGTGCAGTCGTGCATCACTTGATGGGGATATGAGAAATGCATCGTCAGGCAATTTCATTGTCATGCAAACATCACAGAGTGCACTTACACAAACCTAGATGTCCTAGCCTACTACACACCTAGGCTCTATGGTACATCCTGTTGCTCCTAGGCTACAAACCTGTACAGCATGTTACTGTACTGAATACTGTAGGCAATTGTAATACAATGGTCAGTATTTGTGCAGCTAAACATATCTAAACATAGAAAAGGTAGAGTAAAAATATGCTATAATTAAGATGAAAAAGTCACACCTGTGTAGGGCACTTACTATGAATGGGGCTTGCAGGACTGGGAGTTGCTCTGGGTGTGTCAGGAATGAGTAATGAGTGAACGTGAAGGCCTGGGACGTTACTGCCCACACTGTAGACCTTATAAACACTATACACTCAGGCTACGCTAAATTTATATTATTTTTTTTCTTCATTTAATAATAAATTAACCTAAACTTACTTTCATTTTTTTACTTTATAACCTTTTAAATTTTTAAAAACTTTTTGACACAGCTGAAAACACAAACACATTGTACAACTGTACAAAAAACTTCTTTCTTTATATCCTTATTCTATAAGCTTTTTTTTTTTTTTTAACTTTTCTGTTAAAAATTAAGACACAAACATACACATTAGCCTGGGCCTACACAGGATCAGGATCATCAATATCACTGTCTTCCACCTCCACATCTTGTCTCACTGGAAGGTCTCCTATGGTAACAATGCCTTCTGGAATACCTCCTGAAGGACCTGCCTGAGGCTGTCTTACAGTTAACTTTTTAAAATCTTATGACCGTATATGAATTATCTACTGGAGCATACTCCCTGCCTCCCTGTACAGACATGTGCAGATGCGAATGAGGGAAGCAGCTCCCCTGTGCTCACACTGTAAGCCACTGCAGACGTGGCTCACCGTCCCCCTCTGCCCCTTTCTCCTGCCCCCTGCTTGGGCCCTTCCCACTGGACAGGACCCTGGGGCCGGGAGGAACCTCAAGAGGATGTGCAGCTTGTTCTCTCACCTCTTACAGAGGATCAAGAAAGCACCTGTGAAGCAACTTGTCAAGCCTAGGACCAGGTGGCCATGCCATGCCTGGCAGGGATAGAGATGGGGACCTTAAACCCCGGATTTCTGCTACAACGTCTCTGAAGAGGACTTAATGCTTCCTATGCATCAGCACAAAGATCAGAAAGGGTGGAGATAAGCCACTGACTCTCCCTGGCTGAGCTTTCCTCCTCTTCTGTCTCCACCCACCCAGACCAGCGTCCTCCCAGCAGAGCCTCTTCCCAGGCAGCAGGCTGCCATCTTTATGCGGTTGAGCACTTCGGCTCCCAGTCTGTGCTGATGTGGTCAGGTGAATGGGGGCTACAGGGCTGAAAGGTTGATGTGGGCTGCGTCCCAGTGAGTGCACCCAACCCCAGTTATGAATGACCCACGCAGAGCCCAACCATCAGCCTGGGGAAGCCCAAGGCCAATCGGTCTGACCGGATCCAGAGCATCAACCATGTGTGAGGTCCAGGGTCATGTCCCTGGGAGATGCTCCCCTTCTCAGCTGTGTCCCCAGGGCACCTCCCAAGCCCTGGGTGTCAGGGTTTCCCCAGCACTCCCAGAGCACATCTCCGTATCTGTAACCTGCTGGAGGCCGAGAGCTGGCCCAGTGACCCCCAAGGACCCTAATGCCCTGGGAACTGAAAACCCTCCACAGACACACTCAGGTATGTGGCAAAGAGACACACGTGGGCATGCCAACCTGTAGGCCTGGGTCCAAGTGAGACCAGTCTGCTGGGGTGTACCTGTGGCCCCTCACCCAGGCCAGTCCCAAGCGTAGTCTCAAGAACTAGCCAAAGCCACATCGAGACGTGGTTTGAGGGACCCAGGCTAGACCTGAGGCCCTTGGAGAGCCAGTGTGCCAAAAATACTCAAATCAGGCAGTGACTCACAAGCAGACAGATGTTCAGATCCCCAGAGCTAGACATGGGGCCAGGAGTTCTCTAGCTGCAGGTTTAAGCAGCCCCAAGAATTCTGATTTTGAAGCCCCCACCTCAAGCCCAGGACATCCCCCAAGCCAGGGCCCAGACCGAGCCCTCCAAAGAGATAAACCTGGACTTCCCCACCCCTCAAAGAAATGTCCCTCTCCCAGGGTTCCTGAAAGACTTGCCTCCTAGGTCTCCATGCATATGGGGAAACTGAGGCTGAAGGGAAGGGGCTGGTCCAGGTCCCCTACTGCTCACTCAAAAGGCCTGGGCTGCACTCTTGGTTGCTCTGATCTGCAGCTGGAGGTCCCAGCCCCCCAGTCCCCAGGGGCAGGGCAGGCGCAATGCCAGAGGCTTGGCCCCTGTTCTGGCTTTTCCGGGGAGCATCTCAACCTCTGAGTACACAGAAGTCACACCCTTCTCTCCTTACTGAGTGTAGGCGGGTCTGGGCTGAGGGCACCTGATAACCTCTCAGTGTATCCATGGGGCCCTATCAGGCCAAAACGGAATCCCAGCCTCGCTGAGCAGGGAGGCAGCCCTTGCAACAGGAAAATTCAGGCCCAGATGTGCCCAGGTACATAGTCCTCAGGGACAGAGCAAGCTCCAGGTGGCTTCCAGGCCCCTGTCCTGTCCTCCTGGCCCTGCACCTCTGCAGGGAGAAGCCCAGTGTGTAGGACCTCCTCCCACTACTCCAGGACAGCCCTGGTGGCAAGAACTGACTGATCTCTTAGGGACAGCCAAATCTCAGGCGTGGCCCAAAAGAAAGCAAGCAGCAGCTTTGAAGAAAGGTGCTTTGGGGCCCTCCTTGATGCAGGCCAGTCATACCCACAGTGGCAGGGAAGGCTGAGGAACCCCCAGGCAGGGGGGTCTGGGAGTCTCTATCCATGTTCAGAACCTTCTGGGCTATTGTGGAAGAAGCAAGGAATGAAGAAAGAGTCCAGACTTTAGAGGTAGGCAGCTCTGGATGGACTCATGTGAGCTTGGCTAAGTCACGTCCCCTCTCAAAGCTTTGGTTCCTCATCTAGAAAATGGTGATGGTTCACATACTGCTCAAGAAGCTGCGGTGAGCAGTGAGTGCCTGAGGCAAGCCTGGCCTAGAGCAGCTACATGGGGAGACACCAGGACCCTGGACAGAGGGGCTGCGAGGTGGCACCATGGCCAATACTCAGTCCCAGATGACACCCAAGGACCACAGTCCAGCCCAGGCACTACAAAGTCCTTTATTAACAGGTGATAAAAAAAGAAGAGAGAGAGATGTAAAAATACTTTCCTTGGAGGCCCCAGGAGGGGAAGGCACTGTCAGGACTGACCTGGCCAGGAAAAGCAACCCAACCAGAGGCAGAACGGAGATGGGGGCCCTGTCCAGGGGGCAGCTGGCCCCAGGGGAGCTGAGAGAGGGATGGCTCGGGCCTCAGGCAGGGACTGTGCAAATGCCGAGACTGCGCAGGGCACAATGGGGTGGGGGCTTCTGCCCCGAGCACCGTGTTCCCCTGTGTGGGCAGATACATGGTTGGGCTAGCGCATTCCACCTGTGGGTGCGCGCACGTGTCCACATGAGAGCCGGTGCCTGCATGCAGCTTACATACAGAGAATGGAATGAAGGGTCCCCCAGCAGGAATGAGGTGCTCATCCCAGAGCTTAGGAAATAGCTTAGAGAAGTGTCCAGAAGCCTGGGGAGCAACAGGAGAGCAGGGAGTCTCTGTTCCCCATAGACCTCAGGAAGCCAGGCCCTCTTGTCGTCGCTGGAGGACCTTGATGACGTTGCCGATGCCATCCTCGGGCACCTGCGGGCAGGTGGGTGGGAGGGAGGGGTCATGGTTGATGCTGGCCAGGGCTGTCCCAACTTCCTAGCCCAGCTGGACTTCCTGCCCTCCTATCCTTTTGGGCCTCAGTCTCCCTCTATGAGACACCCCCCACCCCAGCGCATGGTGCTTACCAGGGCATGGTCAAAGTTGAAGGTACTGATATAGTAGGCAGAGATGTCGGCAGCAGCCAGGGGACCGGCAATCTGGGCCACAATCCCACATTCATCTGAGAATTGAGGAGGGGTACATGTGGCTCACCCGGGTCACCCCACAGGCCCTTTCCCCCAGCACAGGGAGTGGCCCTCACCGAAGCCCAGGGGCTGTCCGCCGATGCGCACCATCCTCCACAGCTCCCCCGAGGAGCTGGTCAGCAGGAGGTCACTGGGGAACCTGAAGAGGCAGGCGGGTGGTGAGCAGGGCACCCCCATCCACCCCATCCATTATGAGCCCCTAGGGCAGGTCAGCCTGCTGACCTCAGCCTCTGACACCCCAACTCCTCCCTCTCCTCCCACCTGGGGTCAGGAGTCACATACTTTTTCTGTGTCTCAGCATCCATGACGATGGAGATGTAGCCCTCGATGAGGGAAAAGGCAAAGAATGTGATGGAGCTGTGTTCAGGACTACCAGAGGCTGCCTCCTTGGGGGCACTGGGGAGGGATGGGAGGTTCAGGGGCCCTGCTGGGCACCCAGCCATTCCATCTTCTCCCAGTCAGCCTCCAGACCCCTGGGAAGGCCCTTCTGTCTCCAGTCCCCTGTCCCTGGGTCCCGACCTCCTCACATGGAGATGGAGCAGGACACTGAACCCTGCCCTTGCCAAAAAGGAAGGGCTCCACAGGATAGGACTCCAACTGTGGGGCTGGGACCTTCCCCAAACATCAGTGAAGGACATGAGAGGGTTACAGGCTGCCAGGAACCCCGTGACACAGGACAGGGCACAGAGTTACAGAACTGACAAAAGGGAGGAAGAGGGTGGTACCGAGCATAGGGAACACGGTAGGAGGACAGAGATAGAATGCAAACAAGGCCCACCTGTGTGAGTAGAAGAGGACATCAATGAGGATGGTGGCAATGGCAGGCAGTGTCTCAGGGTCCAGCGTGAGGACACAGAAGCGATTTTGCGGGCTCTGGATGGGGTGCACCGTGGGGCTGGGCCCTGCTCAGGCAGGATGGGCAGCTGGTGAAGGGCGCCAGTAGGCTCGGGCGCCCTCTGGTGGCCAGTCAGGGAGGGGTCTGGGCTGGTTATAGGTCACGCTCTCCAGGAACCAACCTGGGTCCTTGGGCCCCCACCTCCTCATCTTGTGAGGTAGTCAGGGTCAACTGGTGTCCCCACGCCCACAGACCCATACCCAGAAGGGAAGGACCCCAGTGGGAAGACAAGGCCCCACCTAAGTCTAGGTGTCATGGGGCAGTCCTCACCATGCTGGGCACGGGGAAAGCCATTGCTGGAATCATCCCTGGAAACAGGCACAGGCTCCCCGCCCACCTCACGGTAAATGTCAAACTCCTGGGCCAGTGTGTGGATCACCACGGACAGGTCCTGCTCCCGTACCTGGGCCACAGGCAAGGGCACATCACAAGGGTCAATAGGTACCCATGTCTACCCCTCCCTGCCCCAGCACCTGCGGGAAACTCACCAGGATAAAGTCCGTCTGGTAAGTGGACAACATCAACACAGACACATGGTGCTCAGCCAGTGGCGCGATGACCGAGCGGGCGATCTTGGTGACCCCAGCGGCCTGCACTGCTGCACCACTGTGAGATGACACATTCAGCACCAGCCACGTGGCTTCAGCCACTTGCAAGAACTCAGATGGAGGCAGCTCTGTGGGTAGGGGGTACATGTTCAGTCAGGGCCTGTAGGGCTGACCCTTGCCCCTCTCTGAGCCTCAACGTCCCTGTCTGTACATTGGAGGTAAGAGCAGGTCTGGAGACAGGGGCTGTCTCTCCCCAGTTCCGCTCGCAAAGTCCGAATGTATGCAAAGAATGAGAAGTGCTTCAGGTGCTGGCCTGCTGGGGATCCAAAATTCCCAGTTAAGATCAGAGCTTCAGATTCAGACAGACTTGGGTTCAAACTACAGCTTTGCTTTTTACTTGATGTGTGACCTGGGGCAAGTGATTTGAGTCTCAGTTTCCTCATCTGTAAAATGGGGTGACAATCCCTCTGTATCTGTGGGTTCCACATCCACGGATTCAACCAACTGTGGATCCAAAATATTTGGGGAAAAATAAAAAATAAAAAACACCCACAATAAAAAATAACACTTGAAAATACAGCTTATCAACTATTTACATAAAATTTACGTTGAATTAGGTATTATAAGTAATCTAGATTATCATCTGAAGTATATGGGAAGATGCATAGGTTATATGCAGATACTATGCCATTTTATATCAGGGACTTTAGCATCTGCAGAGGCGGGCAAGAGGTTCCTGGAACCAATCCCATGCTGATACCAAGGGACAACTGTTATTTATGCCATGATGATCTGTAGCTTAACAGTGGCTTTACTTCACATGGCACCACCAGGGGGTGCCAGGAGATCAGGTTGGCTGGGGATGCCCTTTTCCTTCTGCAGACCCAGACCTCCCTGAAATTACAAACAGGGAAACTAAGGCCTGAGCAGTGGGGGATGGGCCAAGCTCCAGTTGGCTGGCCTGAAGCTCCAGGCCTGTCTGCATGGGCCAGGACAGCAGGAGTAGGAGCCAGCTCCAGGGCCCAGGGAGTAACCAGGCTGGAGTCCAGTCCTGAGCAGGGACCAGTGCCTGGGTGGCTGCTGTTCACCCAAGCACAGCCAGGAGGACCCTGCCCTGGGATGGCTGCCTGATCCTTGCATTCCTTCTGCAACTCTCAGACTCCTCAAGTTCGCAGACCAGCAGGGGAGGAGGTGACCCAAACCAGGGGGATAAGTCCAGGCTGAAATAATACCCAAGGGGCTATAACAGCTGCAGGAACCCCTGCTTCTTGCCCAGAACCATAACTGAGGCCCAGCTGCTGGCCTAAGACTGCTAAGTGCCCCTCACACACAGCCCCCTCATGGGTTTTAAGTTTATAAATCCCTCATGGGACCCTATTATATCAGAACCATAACTATACCTATTTTACATAAGAATAAACAGCTTAGAGAGGGGAAGAGATTTGCTGAAGGCATATAGCCAGTGAATGATGGAGTAGGATTCAAACCCAGATCCATCTTCTTTTAAGGCCCAAGCTCTTGGGACGCTGGATCCCAGCATCTGGTGAGAATCCTGCAAAGAGGGGAGAGCGAAAAGCCCTCCCGTGCTCCCCCTTCCCAGACCGGACCAGCCCCCACCTTTAAAGCCCTCTTCGTCCACCATGAGCGTGTAATCCTCGGGGGTCTCGGTCAGGCTGAAGAACTTGCACCTGGTTGGGGATTGGGAGCATCTTCAGCTTGGGGTGGAGAATTCCCAGGGTAACAGGGTGGGTGAACTTTGCTCCACCCGCCCTGAAAGACTCCCCGCCGGGCACTTTCCTGCCCTCTCAGGCCTCAATGACCTCTCCAGAGCAATGGAGTGTGGGCCCCATCTCCGGGATCGCGGGCTGTTTTCCGCCTCCCGACCCCCCCAGGAGCCCTCCGTCCCCTCTATTCGGGGAGCGAGAGGCTCACAGCCGCGGCGACAGCCCCTGGGTCGTCGGACCTTGGGTCCCCTAGTCCGGCCCTTGGACCTGAAAGGAGGCATCTGGAAGGAGCTCCCGCAGTGGCCAGATAGGAATGCCCCCATTTGACACCACTCGTGGT
The DNA here is from genome assembly GCF_027409185.1 of Cynocephalus volans. Taxonomy (NCBI): domain Eukaryota; kingdom Metazoa; phylum Chordata; class Mammalia; order Dermoptera; family Cynocephalidae; genus Cynocephalus; species Cynocephalus volans. The sequence goes on from NC_084461.1 coordinate 204,023,860, forward strand.
TAAGCATTGCCCACCCCAGGCTGTTTGCGCCTTGACTGGCCCTGGGAGGGGGCCTCAAGGGGCCGGATAGGCGGAGGTCCCAGGAAGGGTAGGCCCAGGCCGGATGACGGCCGGAGGGCGAGAGCCCTTCCCACCCGTTCCCGCCCGCCTCGCGGCGATCCTAATCCTCCGACCCTGTCCCGGAGCAACAGCAGAACCCGCAAACCCCATCCGCGCCCCCGAACCCGGGCGCGCACCGGCTGCGGCGCGGCAGGAACAGCAGCTTGATGAGCGGGTGGGTGTAGAGCCAGAGACCGGGACGAGCGAGGCTCAGCACCCGCACCCGGTGTTCTAGGATGTGCAGCTCCATCGCGGATCGCACGCACCGGACTTCGCAGCCAACTAGACCCAGGCCGCGCGGGAGGCGGGGCGGCGGGGGTGGCACCATGGACTTAAAGGAGCCTCTGCGCTGCAGCGTCCCGTTCCTTGACCAACACGCCCCGCGGAATGCGAGGCCTATCCCGGGGTAGCCACGCCTTCTTCTAACGCCAGGCCCTCACCCGGCTCCTTCCAGTCCGCTGAGCCCCGCCCCAGATGGCTCCGCCCCTTCAGCGCTAGTTCCGGGATCATCGCCTAACCCCACCCCCTTCTAGTCCTCCAGTTCTGCCCCTGTCCCACCTCCTCCCCAGATTCCGCCCTTTTTGCGGACGCCTACAGCGTAAGGGATTGGGAGCGTCGCAGAGGCATGGGGTCCTTTCTGTCCTTCAGGCCGACACGTGGGTCTTATGATTAAGGTCATTGAGTTTCGGAAGGGCCGCGAGACGAACCAGAGCTCGGCTGAGACCAGAATGCTGTCCTCAAACCTCTGGAGCGTGGGAGGACAGAGGTCCACTGTGCAGCCCAGGCGACCCTGTGATTCCCTACCAACTCTCCGGGCGCATCTCTCTTTCCTCTCAAGGCTCGGCAGAGGACAGGGCCGCCAGAGCTGACTGGGGCGGTGATGCCGAAAGTTCTCCATTCCACCCATCCCCCGGCAAGGGCTGCTCAGGATTAGTATTGATACACACCCTTCCCAGCTTTGCGAGTGGGCTGACCAGGTGAAACCTGGCCTGGGTGGCCCGACTTGTCCTCCAGGGCACAGAGATAAGGAGAGTCCTAGCTACTTCTGCTAGAGCAATATACTGTGGGGTGGGGGACTGAAAGTGGCCCGGGCCTAAGGTTTGTGATACTTCAATACAAACCAAGCCCTGAGATGCTAGGGCCAGGAATGCCCAGGGCTCAGACGTTGGGGGACCCACGCAGGTGAGGCTCACTGGGACTGACCTCAGGCCTGAGACTTGAGCTCTGCTAAAGCCTCCCCAAAGCCTGTGACCATTAACAGAACCCAACTGGCCCGAGCACATCTAAACTTGCTTCAGGTCCAAGGAGGCCCCCAACACTGGCAGACACCCCAGATCTTATCAAGTTTCCACAAGTCTAAGATCCCAAGGGTGAGCAGGCATCCACATGCCCAGGTTGGTGCCATAGCAGGTTCCAGCATGCTCCAGGGTCCCGTGTCTGGCTTGCGGATGCTCAGACCTTGGATCTGAGGCTTTAAACCAAGTAGTTTTTAAAGCAGGCTTCAGGCCTGATTGGGATCCAGCAGGCCTGAGCAGGCCTTCTGCCTGCTCTGGAGCCTCTACCATAGGCAGATGGAAGCTGGGCTAAACATCCTCCCTGGACTGTTGGGATTGGCAGGTTCCTGTGGAATACTGTGCAGCTACCACATCCTGGCCTGTCCCCTGGAGGACTGGGGGGAAGGAGTGTTTCTCAAAGGCTTGAACCCATCAATGGCAGGTGCAGATGGGCTGGGAAACCATAGGGGTGACAGGTAGGAAACAGGAAGTGGGTGGCCTACCCTGATACTCTCATGTGACCCTTCACCTCCCTAGGCCTCAGTATCCCCAGCTGTACCAGGACAAGATGTTCCAGGTGGAGGCGATGACTGAAAGCTCCCAGGGAGGCTCTGCTCCTCCCTCCTCTGACCCCTCCCCTATGGCCTGGCCCAGCTTGGTTGCCTGCCAGGAACAGCCACTATTGTTTAACTGGAAAAGCTGCTTCCTCAGCAGAAGGGGGGGCCTCACTCGGGGACACCCTGTCCTCACCCTTGCCAGTCATCAGGTTGTGACTGCAGTGTCTCAGCTCTCAATGGCATAGTCAGGTCTCTTGGAACCCTGGTCAGGAGGGGGAGCCAAGTAAGAGGCTCTGGGTTCAAATCTAAGTTGACTTTCCTCTGTGGGGCAGGGAGGTTCCTTTCCCACTGACTCAGCTCCTGTTTCCTCATCTGTACAATGTGAGCTGCTGTTTTTTTGTCTGTACAAAACAGAGCCTATCTGATCAGGCACATGACACGAGTCCAGCCTGGTATATGGTAAGTGCTCAATAAATAGAAAGTGGCATTTTATCGAGGACCCAGACTTCTTCCCCTCTGCCTCTGAGGGAGGGCTGAGCTAAGCCTGTGAGGACATTCATGGTGCCAGCCCCCAACCCAGAATGAACTCACTGGGGCCTGAGGTGGCATCCAGGCCAGGCCTTGGAGGAAGACACTGAAACATCTCCTTAAGGAGCCTCCTCCCCCTCAGTGATAGGTAGACCTGGGGAGCATGCCCCGCTCTGCCCCAGCACTGGGCTCCAGCCCTGATATCCCTCATCCATGGAAGAGGTGGACGTGGGACAATGGGGATGGAGAGAAAATGGGGGCCAAGAACAGAGGGTGGCCCTGGACTTGGCATCTCCTCTGGCAAAGATACTTCTCAGAAAGCCTCTGGTGCTAGGTTGGGGGCCCAGGATGGGGGGTTCTGTAGGACGTGGAGGAGAGATGCTGAACATCAGGGTGGCACCCCCTCCCTCCCACTCCCTAGCTATACACCAGCTCTTTACACAAGCCTGTTTATTTCTGTACAAAACCATGTTTCTATTTTACACAAAGAACACCCCACACTGTCCCCTCATGTCACTGTCCTAGCCCTGGAGAGCACCCCCCCAGGAAAAGGGGGCTGAGTGAGGCCCTGACCACTTGGCCCTAGCTTCTGCCTGCCCTGGCTGGGCCAGCCCGAGGTCTACTCTAGAAAAAATAAATAAGGAGGCTCAGGCAGAATCTGTGCCAGGCCAGCCAGACTCTGTCCTGGCCCAGTGGCCAGGCAGGTGGCCTCTCAGAGGGTGGGCAGGCCCTGGAGTGTCAGTCTGTGAACAAAATAGGTGTGTGAAGACCGCACCCCAGCAGCCTGAGGTTACAAGTAGGTGTCCTCACTCTCCTGGGATGTCAGGCTCTCCTGGGAGTGGTGGTGGGCTGAGTCCTGGGGAGCTGAGTCCTGGGGGGTTGAGTCCTGGGGGGCCAGGTCCTTCGGAGGCACATCCAGTGGGGGACATGCATCTCCTGCAGCAGCCACCACCACAGCTTGATTTGGGGCTGGAGGCTTGTCTGGTTGCCCACTCGCCTTTGTCCGCCTCCACTGCTCTTTCTGGACTTGCTTGGGCAGCTTGGGCTTGGCTTTGGAGCCAGGGAGGGGGGCATCTGGAGGCAGGCGGATGGACGGTGAAGGTTGCAGGGTGGGCCGGGGGCCAGGCTCTGCATCCAGGATGGCCTTGGCGCCGTGCAGCCTGGGTGGGGAACGGCATTGCAACTCACCCCGGGTCTCCTGCCAGCGCCGCAGCTGGATGAGGTGCTCACGCTCAATCTGGCGCTCTGTCACAGGCAACTCTACCACCTGCAGAGGCAGTGATGGGCAGGTGGGCACCAGGAAGAAGGACATCCCCCGTCTGCCTCCCAGCCTGTGCCCCCACTCTCCATCAGCAGCCCTAGCCCTGGCTGCTAAATGCTGACCAGGAAGGATGCAGGTATGGTCCCAAGTCCCAGAGCTGTTTGCCAGGTGAGCAAAGGAGAAAGGTGTCTCAGAGGAGAAAGCTGCCCACAACTCATAAGTCCTCTTGCCCAACTATGGGGCAGAAGGGGTAAAACCTACTCAAATAGGTAAAACCTACTCTCTGCCAACATGTCCCCCACCTCCACTGCCTGGGGGAGACTGCCTGGGCTCAAGTTCCAGCTTCACCACCTTCTGGTGACTTTGGGGGAGCTGCTTTAAGATCCTGCCTCTGTGAGCCTCCGTTGTCTCATGTGTAAAATGGGGATAAAGCCACAGCCCTCAGCAGCTGTTGGGAGAAGCAGGTGCAAAAATGGACACTGTTCTTCTGCTTCTGCCCCACACACTGGCATCAGCCATGCCCCCAGCCTGGTGCTCACTCAACCCAGAGAAGCTAGCCATATACACATCACCTCACTGCAGCCCTTGAGAGACATGTATCCACAAAGAAAGAAAAAGGAAAACAAAGCGAAGGCCGTGAACATGGTACCAGGGAAGAAGAGAAGGTTATGGGTTGCAGCTACTCTGTTCCCAAGTGGCTCAGATAAGGAAGGCCCCAAAGCTAGGCCTCTCTGTGCCCCACTTGCCTCATTCAGACAGGAGGATGAGGCTCCCCACACTGTCCTGGGCTCCTAAGCAGCAGGCCTGGTCCAGGTGACCCACCCTCAGGGGCAGAGAGCAGGCTCCCTTCTGCAAAGCCCCCACCATCTCCCCCTCCCTTCCCAGTGGCGAGGGGCAGGTGTGGGCCGCACCTCCTGGACCAGGAAGGCCTCCTGCATGATCTTGGGACTGAGGCTCCGCAGTCGCTCGATGGTCTCGTACTGGCCCTGGCAGGCTTTGACCTTCTCAGGGGAGCCCAATGCATGCTTCAGCAGCACCAGCCCCACCCGGAAGATGATCTTGACTCCTGCATGGGGGCAAGCAGTGAGTTCAAAGGGCCTTTAGGGGATTTCAACAGAAATACAGGCTCCCTGTTGGGTGGGCTGGGCTGAGCTGATACCTTCGCAGAAGAACATATCCCAGACGCGCAGCACAGAGCTCCAGGGCAGGGTGCGAGCGAAGGCGCACATGAACCACTCTGTCATGTAGAGCAGTGGGTCGATCTTCTGCTGGTTGAGGTGCTTGTAGGCCACAGGTGACACCTTCTGCAGCAGCGAGAACAGGATCTCCCCATCTAGCTGGATTGCCTCCTGTGGGGGACATTGAAGCCATAGGGCCATGACTATGGCCCACAGGAGCCAGGGCAGGGACTCGCCCCAGTGCCCAGTACCAGGCATGCACTCATTCATTCATTCCTCAGGCAGCTGCTGCCTGTAGGGTGGAAGCCTCTGTGGGGTGCTGGGATCCAACAATGAGCAAACCAAACATGGCTGGTCCCCCTCACAGAGCTTATAGTGAAAAGGAGCACATGAGCATGAAGGAGATGGAATTGAGTGCCCACAACATGGCAGGAACAGGAATGTTCAGTGTGCCTGTGCTGAAGGGTCCCACCTGTCAGGATCAAGGAAAGTTCCCTGAGGGCTGAAAGCTGAGGGGAAAGAGGAAGGAAAGGAGCTTCCAAGCAGAAGTTTAAGCCTATGTCAGGGCAGGGAGGAACTTGGTGCCCTGGAAGAACTTTGATCCCAGCAAGAGGCCAGAGCAGCTGGAGGCAGAGATGGAGGCAAGTGTGGAACTAATGACGTTGGAGCCTGGGACTTGAGCCTTCAGCCTGAAGGCAACAGATACTGGAATGGTTTTTTTTTTTTTTTCCCGTGACCGGCGCTCAGCCAGTGAGTGCACCGGTCATCCTTATATAGGATCCGAACCCGCGGCGGCGGGAGTGACGCCGCGCTGCTAGCGCAGCACGCTACCGAGTGCGCCACGGGCTCAGCCCAATACTGGAATGGTTTTAACCTAGGCAGGAGTGACTGTGGAGATAAGGGCCTGGAGGAGCCACAGAGAGCATCTAGACTGTGCAGTTCAGGCCAGGCAAGACTCACCAGTTTCTCACTGTAGTAGCCGGGCAGGTACTTCTCACAGATCTGTACCAGGCACCAGAAGGCTTGCTGTAGGAGAGACAGACGTGAGGCCTTGCTGCTGGGGGTTCCCTGCCCACCCTCCTGCCCGCTTCCCCAGGGTCTGATGCTACCTCAGCAGGCATGTGCATGAGCAGAACGGCAGCAATGGGTGCCTGGGCCTGGCAGTAGCCCTCCTCAGGTCGGTACAGTGTGTAGGCCTTCAGCACACGGAATAGGTCCTGCTGACTGTGGAGAGGCCAAGTGGGGTAGTGATGACAGGTGTGACTCTGCTACCCACTGTCCTCACCTGTGCCCCACTGGACCAGACCTAAAAATCTATACTTCCCTGGAGTGGGAGGTGACCTGCTTGTGGTCACCAAGGGGTCAATCTCCCACTGCAGCATATGGACTCTCACACGCCCAGAGGAGGAAAGCAGGGAGGGGCTCCCCCACAACAGGTGAGGAAAGATACTCAAAAAGAAAGCAGGGAGCAGGGCCAGGGCAGGAGGCCAGCCAGATACAGGGTGAGGATGTGTCAGGGCTGGAAGTGGGGGCCCCTCCTTCAGCAGCTGTGGCCCCTCGGCCAGGCCAGCTTTCTCCCAGGCCTGCTCTTCTTTCTTGCATACCCCCTGCCTACCCAATTCCCTCTAACCCTCTTTCTCCCACACAAAACCTGTTCCCAGAAGAGGGCCAGGTTGGGCAAGCCCTAGCACTCTAGGGAGTAAGTGATGAAAGCTGCCCCAGAGGTAAAAGGAGACGCTAAGAGCACCCATCAGACTCAAACCAAAAAACGGAAATGCTAAGAGTGCTGGGTGAGGGCACCAAGCTTCTAGGCCCTGGAGGTACTCCCAAACTCATTGTACCTCCTCTGTGCCCTGAGGGAGGCAGCCAAGAGCCACCTCCAGCCCAGAAGGCCCAGCCTGCTCACCCATGGCCCCCCCGGGACACAAACATCTCATGGAAAGGGAACTGCCGGTGCAGGTCACGCTCAATCACATCCAGCCACTTGGGGTCCCCAGGGGACATGTCCAGCTCCTGGAAACAAGAACAAGGGCACACGTTAGGGGCTGGGGAGGGTGGAGAGGGCACTCCTGACAGGATACAGCTGTCCCAGGTTTTGGAAGAGCCCTCCACCAGGGGCAATGCTCACCCAATCCCATTCCCATCACAGGACCAGGCCTCCCTGAAGACAGGTAAGGAAGCCTGGGCAGGGGCAAAGGGGCAAGGAGGGAAGGGCTCTGGAAACCCTGAAGGGGCATCCTGGCTCTAGCATCTCTTGTAGGCAGAGAATCCATCCCAGGTGTGGCTGGAATGACCTCTATGCCCTACATTCAAGACTTAGATACATTATGTCACATCCTTAAGATGGAAGGCTACTTATATCAAAGCAATAGCTACCACCTGTTACCACCGCTCTGCACCAGGTGCTGAGCTGAGCATGGATCACCTGTGGGCCTCACTGACTCTTCTCAACTCCCAAGGACAGGTCCTGTTCACAGATGAGGAAACTCAGGGTGAAAGAAAAGTCACTTGCCCAAGGCCTTGTGGCTAGAAAAACGGTGGAGCTAGGACTGGAAGCCAAGTCTGACTCAGAGCCATCAACCCAACTCCTCTGCTACTCATCTCCCTGTGCAGGTGATGTCACCTATTCAGGAAGGTATCTGTGTGTGTGTGTGATATACACAGAATGCTGTCTGGAAGGATGTGACATTTGTCAAACTATTAACCTCAGATGCTTTTCTAGGTGCTGAAGTTTCAACGTTTTCTTTTCTTTGAACTTCCATGAATATCTTATAGCATGTGCTCCTTTATAAAAACAAAGTTATACAAAAAGAAAAATCTTTTCTTGATTCTTTGAAACATTCTTGGTCTTAATTTGCATGTTGGTTACATGGACATATATTAGTTGTCAAAACTCAATGAATGGCACACTCAAGATCTGTGTGTTTTACTCTATGTAAATTCTTACCTCAATTAAAAAAAGAAACAAAGAAAAAATTGATAAGAAGGAAACCCAGAGGGCTGAGCAGGTAAGCAGAGCAAGCACAAGTTGCCTGCAGGGCAGGAGCAGCACCAGGGAAGGCCCTCAGGATGGAAGCCAGGGCCTCAGCACACACACCATGTGGGCACAAACCCAGACCATAGCCCTGACCAGCAGGTGACATCATACAAGCCCCTTTCCCTCTGTGCCCATCAGGGAGGGTATCCCTGCATTAAGCTAAAGAACATAGGGTGCCAGGAACTTGACTGGAGCATCATTACTGAGATGAAAGGCTGACAGAGTGCTCAAGGCTGGAGAGTGTAGGGAGGGGCCAGGGCCTCCACAGAGGGTCCTGGAGCAGGCACACAGCGAAGTAGGTGGGTACACAGAGAAATAGGTGGGTACACACCCTCTGTAGCCCAGTATACCCCCAAGACAAGGGCCTGTGTGTTTCCAATGCACCCCTAGGCACTGTCTGAGGACAATGGAGGTTTGCTTTCAACAGAAAAGGGAGGAGGGCCCCACAAATTCTCCTGGTGGTTCCTATGAGGTGGGGTCCTGAGAACTTCAGAAGTCAGTTCCTCGAATGTGTTCATCTGGTACCTCAGCGGCCCAAGGCACTCAACTGCACATGGTTGGTGAGAAAGGAGAAGGGGCCTTCAGGGAAAAAGGGCACTGGGAATCAAAGGCAGGTGCAGGCTGCTGGCAGGTATGGGCCTGCAGCCTCCATGAGCCTGAGAGGCGCAGGTGCCATCATGAGGTGAAGCCAGAGAAGAAAATCAGGTAAAAAAGGACAGGAAGGACCTGCCTGCCCAAGGAAGGAGGAAGAAATAGTAAGTGCAGGAGAAGGTGGAGCCGCTAAAGCCTATAGAACCTGCCCTGACTTCTGCGGTCGGGGTCGGCCACCAGGGCTGCAGAGTTAAACAGAGGGCCCCGGGGTGGGAGTGGTGGTATGCTGCCACCACAGGGCCCTCACTGTACCCTGCCTTGGCTCACATACCCACAGCAGCCAGAGGGAGTTTCTCATCCTTGTCTGCTTCCTCTGGGTCACCTACAGGCAAAGTCCTTCCACATGTATGTGCAAACCACTCTTCCAGCCCCTAGGACTGCTGCATGGACTCACCACTTAGCTTCCGTGCACTGAAGGCCTTTCCTGGCAAATCTACCTTCTTCCACAAGCAAACTTCCAGACCTGATGGGGGTGGCTGATTCCTCTCTGACACACACACACACACACACACACACCCTCTGATTCCTCTCTGACACACACACACACACACACACACACACACACACACACACACCCTCTGTACTCTGCACACTATGGATGCGCTCACATCTGCTGAACTGTGCCACCCATGCCTGGGCTCTGGCAGGCTGATGTAAGCTACAGATTTGAAATGGGGCTCCCACCCTGAGCCTCCCACTCTGCCCAGGACACAGTCCTTTGAAATGGAAGAGATGTAGCCACTGGGAGGAAAACTCTGGAGTCGAGAGGCTGCTCTAGTGGGGCCTGGTATTGGTGCTCTGTGGGATAATACAGTCACCCCAAATCAGAGATGCCCCCAACCAGATTCTCCACCAAGGCCCTATCCTTTTGCCCACCCCAGAACCCCCCCTTCCCCCCACCATCCAAGTGCTGTCAGCTAACAGTTCTTGCCCTCTCCAGGTCAATAGCAGAAACTCTAGGCTGCCCTGCCCCCACCTACCCTTCCAAGAGAACAGGTTTGACAAGACAGGAATGAAGACAGTATGAAGTATGTTAACAAAGAGCTGGCCAACTGCCTCCCCATAGTTCCCTAGGGGAGCAAGTTAGAGGAGCTGCCCAGCTCAGTGAATGAATGGAGGAGTATTTTACTCTAGCCAGCTGCAGGGCAGAGGAAGGCATGGCAGCAAAGGGCACCCTCTCTGTCCACTGACTGGCTTCTGACCCCTGGCGATACTGTTTTGGCTCTGCCACGCCCAGGGCTGACAACCCTACGAGCAACCCAGGTGGACTGTGTCTGGCTGGGTATGGGTGAGGCATTAGAAAGGTAGAGAATGGGAGGCCAGAAAATGTTCAGGGTCCTGTGGTCCTGTTGGGCAAACCCTCAAAGACCCAGAGTGCAGAACCCAAGGCAATCAGAGAAGTGGTCTGAGTGCCCTCTCCTGATGACCAAGCATTGGGATGTAGCCCACTGAGCCCAAGAAAGTAAACTTGAGTGGCTGTCAAGAGAAAGAGCTAGAATGAGGGGTAACAAATCTGTCCATTCCATTGAGGTCTGCTCAGGGCTGGAGCCTCAGATGAGCAGAGCCTCCAGGGGTTACAGGTACCCAGGACTGGGCCAGTCTGGCCTCCCAGGGCCTGGACAGTCAGGTATATGACTGAAGGTTCCATTGACTGCTCATCCTGCCGAGGTCCAGGTAAGCATACGGAGGATCGCTGTCATGAGGAGGACTCTGAGAGACATGGAAAAAAGGGCAGAGTAAAGGAAGGGAAACTCACGTCAAACTTTCCAGGGTTCTGCTGTAGCTTGACCTTGCCTCCTGACAGGTACTGCCAAGCACGGCCCCGTAGAGAAGGTGGGATGCCCTTCTGGCACCGCAGACGGATCTGAAAGTCAAAAGGACAGCTGTGCCCATGCATCCTCTCAGGCCAGCCCCTCTGCAAGTGCAAGAGCACATCAGCAAGAGTGGAAAGGGGAGAAAAGAGGACTCTCTCTCCTAATGTTGCAATAATGCAGATCCTATGTGGAGGTATGGGGGGTGACTGCAATTAGATATGCTGCCACAAGGTAAGGGCAGAGTCTCACATCTCCTGGTCCAGCGACAACACAGGCATTCCATAGAATTCCAAACCCCCACACTATTTTCTGAATCAAAAAGGAACCATACAAGTTGGGCAAGCCCCACAATTTCTCCCCAGGAGAGGATCTTCACTGTGTAGGGCGCTGGTTTAAGCAGCCCTGTGGCAGGACACAGCCAGCCTGGAGGGAAGAAACCTCAGCAGAATTCAGAAGAAAGAGAGGAGCTGCTAAAATGGCTCCCTCTTTGTTTTGGTCAAGAATCTCCTCTCTTCTCCTCTTCTTGAACCAGAGCTCCCGAGGTCACCAGCCTGGGGCAGAGGCAGCTGGCCTGGGTGTGAGTCCTGATCGAGGGCCCTTGCTAAAATGGCCCAGGTCGTCCCTGCCACTCACAAAATGGGAGAAATAAGGGAGGAAGTGTTTGAGGTAGCTCATGACTCAGAGTTATGCTCAATTCAGGCTAGCTGTTTTTATCAGAAAAAGTCTGCTGTTGCCAAAACCCAGTTTGAAAAACTATCGTGTCTTTTACAAATGCAGAAACTGACACAGAGTGGGAAAAGTTGAGGTCACACAGTCAGAGACCCAGGGATCCAGCCCCGTGCACTTCTACTTCACTGGTCTCTCAGAGATGGACGGGGAGGGGGCTCCCCCTGGGCTTGGGACCAGAATGAGGCTCTGAAGGCAGATGCCCTGACCCGTCAAGGAGAGTGAGGGCAAAGGCAGAGGCACCACTCCTATGGAATGCTGGGGGGGATTTTGGAGGGGTTGGTCAATGACACTCCCTCAGCCCCTGCACTAAGCAGCCTGGCCTGGGATAAAGGAGATGGGTGCTCAGGGCATGAGAAAAGCACCTGGATGTGGGCTTGAATCCAGCACTGACCTTGAGCCCATCACTTCTCATCAACTGTAAGGTTAGAATGATAATTCCTACTACTCTGCAGAGCTGTTGAAAGGATTCCATTAGAAGGATGAAAAACGTGCTTAGCGTGGGACCTGACACATAGTCTGTGTTCAGTAAGTGATGGCTTCCTCTCCACCCCTCCATCCCACGAGGTTGCCTGACATGGAAGCTCCAGGGCCTTGGTTCACACCTAACTTCCCCTCACCTGGAAACCCCCTCAAACAGTCCCTCTGGGAGCTCTTAAGAGGAGGGAGACACAGAACCCTGGCCTTCCTGAAGACCAGTGCAAACAAGAGAAAACTTTCCAAGGGTCAGAGAGGGTCAAGAACCAGGAAGGAGACAGGCAGGCAGGCTGAGGGCAGAGCAGAGAGAGCAGCAATGGCTGGTCAGAGGAGCCAAGCTAGCCCTTCTGGGACAGGGGGAAGAGGAAGGGAGCAGAAGGGAACTGCTCCAAACCCTGGGAACAGTTCCCCACTGCTGTGGGACAACGGTCTCCTTAAGGAAGCCACTTTGGGCAGGCTTTGGCAAAGGGATCTAGTACAGCCCAGAGTCACAGGCCCTTCAAGCTGCCCCCAGGGCCAAGCTCAGCATGAGGCAGGCCCCCCATCATCACAGCCCCTATCATACTTGGCTTGCTCCAGAAGAGCCCTGGAACACTTTCAGTCCACTAAGTTTCCCAGAGAGGCCCCGCTCTCACTACAGGCCCGAGGCTGCGGGGCTGGGGAGCTGGGGACAGACAGCCAGGAGTATAGCTAGCCTTTCTCACTCTGGCCTCCACTGTCTTCCTCAGCACAAAGGTTCTGAAGATGGTAATCTCTACCTGCCTGCCTTAGGGAGGATGGTAGGGATCAGTAAGGATAAAGCATGAGAAAGTGCTCCCAGAAAGCACAAAAGATTAGCATTCTCTGAGACAATGCTGGGAAAGGAGATCTCCATGACAATAGTGAGGCTATACCCTTGCCTGATGAACTCTGGGAGGGCAGGGTAGACCCCCAGGGCAGGGCCCTACAGGGGAAGAAAGCATTCCAGTCACAGCCCTGCCTCCCTGCAGGCCCAGAATTCTGTTCTGGACACAGCTGGCAGAGGGGGAAGGAAGGCAGCTCTCAGCAGAACTCAGATGAGTCTAGAAGTGTTGAGTCTGAGCCCACTTCCTGAAACAGGTATTGTCCTTCCTGTGCCATGACTTCCTGACCAGAGAAGAGCCCAAGCCTCCATAGGCGGGCAGGAAGAGCTACCAGGGCAGGGTCAGTGTGGTCACACCTTAGGCAGCAGGAGGAGTACCATGTATTGGCTCTCATCTGGAGCGGAGCAGTGGATTAGGCTTCTGGGGAGGGTGGGTTGAAGCAATCCTGTGGAGGCCTCTGCTGGGCAGGGGCAGCCCTCAGACTCTAACCACAGTGCCAGGGAAGCACCAGGGAAGAGGAAGTGCTGCTGGCTGCTCTGCTGAGAGGAGCTCCTCAAGGCTCCCCTCTGGAACCTCCCTTTGCAAGGAGGCTGAGGCAAGAAGGCCAGAGCCACTGTCCCTGCCAACTACCCATCACTACATCAGACAGGTGGAGACCAAGCCACAGCTCAGGGCAAGAGCCTGGGGGGTGATGAGGCAGAAAAAAAGACCACAGAGTCAAGCAAGAGCCTGGGGGGTGATGAGGCAGAAAAAAAGACCAGAGTCAAGCAGGAAGCAGCTGAGGAATAACTGCCTTTAATTTTTTTTTTTTTTAAAAGAGAGAAAGAGAAAAAGGTTTTCTAATAAGCAAAAAAAGAGTATCCCAAAGCCCACATGGAATAACAAGAAAGCCCATGCCTGGGTGAGCCTCTCCTCCCATGGCACAGGGCTTTAACCTCTGTAAAGCACTGATAGTCACCACCTCGTGGGAGCCTCACAACAGGATTATCACTACCACTTCACCAGAGAAACTGAGGCTGAGAGGGTGAAGTGACTTGCCTCAAGTTACACAGCTAGCCACAGGCATGAAGAGAAGAAGTGAGTGGAGCTGGGCCCAAGCTCATACCTGACTTCATCCTGAGCTTTTTGCTAGGCCTCGCAGCCAACTGTGCCAGCCTAGACCACACCAATGTGCCAGCTGATGACAGCAAACAATGCTCAGCTGTCACCAGGACTTGGGATGAGTATAGAAGTGTTGAGTCTGAGCCCACTTCCTGAAACAGGTATTGCCTTTCCTGTGCTGTGACTTCCTGACCATAGGGAGAGTCCAAGTCTCCACAGGCAGGCAGGAAGAGCTCCCAGGGCAAGGCCTGGTGTGGCCACTGCTGAGGCAACAGAAGTCCACTTTGTGGACTGGGAACTTGTGCAGAGACACCAGCTGTGAGGCTCTGGACAGTCCTACTCTAGGCTGAGGGCAGCCAAGGACGGCTGAGGACATCAGCACACACACTTTACACGGGTGGGCAAGGACGTTCCCACAGGGTGAGAGAGCTAGTGCCTAAAGATAGCCTTACAAGAAAAGGATCACTAACTGTTTTCATTTTTATGGGGACCATTTGTAAACTGTGAGGTTTCTATTCCTTCTTTTTGCTTCAGCCAGGAGGCAAGAGGGGAGTCATCAAATTAATCTAGAGGGTGAAGAAGGCCCCTTACTGTGATGGTTTAGAGGGCAGGTGCTAAAGTTACACTTCCTGGGTTCAAATCTTCATTCTGCAGGTCATCTGCAAAGTGGAGATAGTACTACTACTACTAACCTCATTGGCATGTTATAAGGATTAACCAAGTCAAGTGCCCAGCACGCTGCACAGGTTCCATACCTGTTAGCTCTTATTGGTAATTATAAAGGCCTCCCTGATAGGTAGTGAGCAGCACTTAAGGCCTTCTGCCAGAAGGGCTAGAGGAAAGCTGCCAAGGGCTACTAGTGGCTAAGAGCAGCTTTGAAGTTTAACTCCAGGACAAAGTACTGTGTGAATCTGAAGTCATCTGTGAGGGCCCAACCTTCACCCTGCCTTCCAGCCAGCTTTTGCTCCCCATCTAGCAGACGGAGGACATCTAAGACAGTCTAGCGGTTGGAGAAGCCCCTGCTGTCCCAAGCTGATGAAGTTCCTCCCTCTTCCTCCTCCTCCCCAGGCTGCCAACTCCCAGCCCAAGGCCCAAGGCCCCACCCCTCACCTTTTTGTGCTTCTTGGCCATCCATTTGTCCCAGTTGTTGAGCATGTCCAGCCACTTGGACTCCCTCTGCCTCAGCACCTCCAGGGGGACTTCCTCCAGCCTGTAGAGCAGAGGGCAGGGCCCATCAGATGTGCCAAGAGAAGCAAAGGCCCTGGCTTCAGCCCAGCCACTAGCCTGGTTGGACCCCACTTCCCTTGCCCTCCATCCTGCCATTCCCTTTGGGGCCACTAACTCATGAATGCCCTATTGCAGATGAAAGGGAACACTGCCCCCCTCCCTGGAAGGCAGAGGCCAGAGAGACACCAGGTTCAAGTGCCTACTCTCCCAATGTGTCATGGGGCCAGGAGTCACTGTGCCTCTCTGGAGCAGAGGACAAGTGTCTGCATCTGTGTACCAAAGCAATGCATTCTTGTGCTGGGTCTGCCTCAGTAAATAAACCTCTTTAGAGGGCCTTTGTGCAAGGTGCAGTGTTGGATGCAAAAACTAGTCAAACAAGTACAGAAATAACATACTCACCTCTTCACTCAAGCCAAACTAGTTACTCAGAGTTTCCCCAATTACGCTTTGGCCTTTTCTTACCTCTCAACCTTCACTCATGCCAGTCCCTTTGCCGGAATGTTCCCCAAGTTGTCTCCACCTATTAAAATCCTACATATACTTCAAAGCCCATCAGACACTACCTTTTATATTCTTGCAACATCTAATGACTGAGCAGCTATCACAACTGTGCTGGCATTGTTCTAGGGTAAGAGCAGGCTGTACGGATGTGTTCCTGTGACTAGAACAAAGTCCCGATTCTCCTGGAGCTGACGTTCTGGTGGGCCCTGAATGTGGGGAAAACCCCTCAGCATTGAAACCCACCACAGGCAGCAGACCTGCACCAAAGCAGGCAGAGGTGGGCTGGGGCACGAATCCCTAGCTTAGCCAGAGGGTAAATCAATTGAGTGAGCTTCCTGCAAGGAGCAGGTCCCCAGGAATTCATAAGTTCACATCACTCTGAGGAGCAAAGAGAAGAAGCAGATCAACATCTGTAGGCTAGGCATTCTATACATGATTTCTCGTTTAGCCTGCAGAGCAATATTGGTAAAAAATACATATAGGTGTGTGTGTACATATGTATGTATGTGTGTATGTGTGTGTGTGTGTGTGTGTTGCATCTCTCCACATACACACACTCTTTTCTTAAAGTTACTTTAAAGTGGTGGATTGCAGGGTTTTTTTGTTTGTTTGTTTGTTTTTTAAAGATGACTGGTAAGGGGATCTTAATCCTTGACTTGGTGTTGTCAACACCACGCTCACCCAGTGAGCTAACCATTCATCCCTATACAGAATCCGAACCTGTGGCCTTGGTGTTATCAGCACCACACTCTCCCAAGTGAGCCCTGGGCCAGCCCTGGATTGCAGACTTTTTACATTTCTTTCTTGTGCTTCTGGTGGGGTTTTTTTTCCCCAATTAAAAAAAGTACTTGATGGTATTAACAAAATAAAATATTAGGCTGGTTGGTTAGTTCAGGTGGTTAGAGCATGGTGCTTATAACACCAAGGGTCTAGGGTTCCACCAGGTACCGGCCAGCCGCAAAAAAAAAAGAATCTGTATCTATATAGATATATTGATATAGATATAGATATAGATATAGATATATTAATGACAATTGAGGAAACAGAGGCTCAGAGAGATAAGATACCCAGGGAGGGTATCTTGCTCAGAGTCAATCAGCAAAAACAGCAAATCAGTGGACAAACCCGAAGTCAAATCCAAGTCAGATTCTAGCCACGAGCCAGCACTCAGTCTTGCCTGACCTCCCAGAAAGCACAGGGTGGAGGCACTCAGGGCACCCAGCTCAGAGGAGGCTCCCAGGAACAGGACACAGTGAGGCTAGGGCTTGGCCCAGCCCTCCAGTCTTTGATTCTCTCTCTGCTGGAAGGAAATGTGCTGCTATGACTTTTACTGGTTGGAAGAACAGAGGGAGGGGCCCTGGCAGAGCTGAGGTCTCTCAGACCCAAAAGGGCAGGTTCTCTTTTTCAGTGCACTCGATCTGGGGAACTGCCTAGGCTTTGGAGCTGAACAGCTGAGAGACTACAGCCTGGGGCAAACCAAGCCCCCTCAACACACTGACGTGTCACCTCTCCCCTGTCCCCCCCTCCCAACTGCTGCCTCTTTCACCACATAAGAGGCAGAACTAGGACACAAGGACACTCCCTTCCCTTCTTTCCCTGATAAGAGAAAAGCAGGGACCAAGCCTTTAGGTCAGGTAATTTACAAAGGGACCCACCTCTCCAGGCAACACTCAAACACCCAGGAAGCAGAAACCAAGGGCCCACACATCCCAGGCCATGACACGTTTCACTACCCACAATGCACTCGTTCATGCAGCAAGGCAGGGTATGGGCCTTCTAGTTAACTAAACGGAAGGGTGCCCACACTGAGTCAACAGGAATTTATGTATGAAGATAATATCTGATCCAATCCCCCCGTTGAGCAGATGAGGAAACTGAGGCTCACAGAGGGCAAGGCTTTCACCTGAGACGACCAGTTTCCAAAGAATTCTCATGTGATTAAATACATGCTCATTTGTTTGCCTTTGTGCAGCATGGTGAAAAAGAAAATAAATAAATACATGTCCATTTGACACCTCAACACTAGGGTCTGGCTTTATTGATAAAATCCGACTGCAGGACCTCAGAGACACCCACTCTCCCAACTGAAGATACACAGAGAAACACATTAAGTTGAGAGTTCTTTTAACTTATGCCAGATGACAGCTTTGGCAGTTTCAGAGCCCCAACATCAAACCTCACACTGGAATTTCAATAGGGCATAAAACAAGTGACCATATTTCCTATATTCTAAGACACCATGGATTTTAAGCTACATCACTGATTTGGCAAGATCTCAGAAACAAACAAAAAACCCTACTCCTTTTTAAAAAAATTTTTTTATTAGCATATTCATTGTTACAAAACATACTTATTCTTTATGCCCCTTATCTGATCTACTGCTTTAAATGTACTTGTCAATTGAAAGATCCATTTTGATTTTTCAAACCTTAAATTGGAGAAAATTTCAGGAAATATGGTCATTTGAATGGCTCTCCTTCAACTGCAGAGGACTTTAATCTACCTCAGGATGGTGAAAAGGATAACACTGGAGTCCGGCTGTACCCACCACTCAGCATACCACATGCTTTATAACTGCAGCTAGACATCTCTTTCTGCACAGGATGTGTTCCTGAAAAATTGTAGGCTATTCATTTTTTACAAATCAGAAGTTTCACTTATCCTTCAATTGAGTCATTCAGGATCTCAGAAAGCACCTGATCCAACTGCTGTCTGAGACAGGAATCCCTTCTACACAATTCTCAGCCCCTCTCATAGCAAGCACATACATGCTCATCCCTTGTCATCTTCTTGTCTATCTCTACCTGGAATGCCCTTCCTTCTACCCTCTCCAAGTCACAGTAACCCTTCAGCCCCAATATAACATTAAACACCACAACTATAATCCCCGAACAAAAAAAAAACCCAAAAACCCCACAACTACAACAACAATAATAGCATCAGTAATAGCAGTGACCATATGTACGTTGTTTACTACTTACCAATTTCTATCACATGTACATTTCATAATCTCCCTACCATAATATTATTCTCCCCATTTTACAGTAGAATCGAAGACTAAGTAAGGTTAAGTGTCTTGTTTAGGACCATGTAGGTTTTTTCCGGTTTTTTTTTTTTAATTTTTTTTTTTAAAGATTACCCTTGACTTGATGCTGTCAGCACCACGCTCTCCCAAGTGAGCTAACCAGCCATCCCTATATAGGGATCCGAACCCGTGGCCTTGGTGTTATTAGCACCACACTCTCCCAAGTGAGCCATGGGCCAGCCCTAGGACCATGTAGTTTAAGTGGCAGAGCTGGGACTCAAACTCAGGCCTGTGTGACTCCACAACCCATGCTCTTGACCCTTGCACTACACTCTTCTGCCTCCAGAGGCCAAACCTTCAGCCTCCACACAGCCTGCAGGCCTGCCTGCCCTGATCTCATTAACTGTCCTCCAACCTAAAGACCTTCACTCTGGCTTAGAACATCATTTCTCACATTTAAAACTGAGAGCCACAGTAAGAAATACATTTTATAATGACTTTACACACATCAACCGAAATACACATTTTATGAAACAAGTTGCTCTTACACGTACTAATAATGCACTCTGATATTTTCAGTTGAATTTTATATTATTCTATTCTACTTATTTATTATTTTAATTCTGGTCACCATCCCCTGAAACTGATTTCAGCACCAATTCACGAATGGGTCAAAACATGAAGTTTGAAGTGAGCACTTCATTACAACTGGCTCATATGGCTCAGCGTGGTTCCCCACTAATTGGAGGAGGTCTGGAACTTCTATAACTCCCACCACATACCTCACAGGTTCTCAACAGGTACCTGCCTCCATGACATCATTACTTTCATCTGCACTGCATTCAGGGGCTGCAAGCCACTTCCTACAGCAATTCTGTTCCTCTAATAGTGCAGTGAGGTGGAGCCCTCATAGATTAATTACTATTTCCATTTGGCCCATGAGAGACTGGACCTGATCAGAGAGGTTGTATGACTTGGGCAAAGTGACAAAACTAGTAAGTGGCTGAACCAAGGCTTCCCCTCTGCCACAGTGACTGGTGTGCAGCTTCTGACTTCCCTGGGGAAGGATGTGTGGAAATCAAACCATTCTCCAGTTGCCACTGTGTGGCTTGATCTCTGGCCCCCAAGTCCCTGGAGACAGTCTGACCCTCTCCTCTAGAGTTTGCCCCAGTGAGAGGTCTGCCCATACCTAGTAATGCTTGGTGAGGCCAATATGCTAGATGGGCATAGCTTGTAAGCACAACGTCAGTTGGAGATGGTAAGCTTAGGCAATCTCCCGTTTGCTAAGGAGACAAAGATGGAGCCTAATCACAGATCACGTCAGGCTCCCCGGTTGAGCTAGGCTTCGCCGTGCTGTGCCATGTCATGGACAAAGGTGGCAGTGACACTCTGCTGACCCCATTCTCTGCAGGCTCCTCATTCCCTAGCCTTTTCCTGAAACCCAGAAGCTAGAGGCTTTCAAAAGCTCAGAGGGACAAGACCAGTTCCCAAGGCTACTGAGACGAAAGGCTAGGCCCCTCTCTCCCCCTTGTCCTTCCAGACCTCTGCTTTCTACCAAACCAGATCTCAGCCCCTCCAGCTTGGTAGACTTAGCAGGGGTGGTGCCTATGCTTATGTCCCCTTTATATTATGGTGGAAGATAAACTTGCTCCCAAGGAGCCAAACTACCCCCCCCCCACCTCCAAACCTCACTCACCAAACCGGCCCAAACGAAAAGAAGCACACCCGAAGCAGAAAGTTTGCCATCATAGACCACAGGATAGATCCTCCCCATCTCACCCATTGGGAAGGTCAAGTGAGGCGTGGGGGAGAATAAACAGAGTGGGGACTTTGAAGCCAACCAACCTAGGTATCTATTCTAGTTCCTCCATCTACTACCTGGGAGACCATGGGCAAAACACTAGACCTCCTAAGCCTCAACTTCCTCATCCTTAAGTGCGACCATAATACACACCTCACGTATATGGGGCTGCAATGAGGAATAAATGTGTACAAGGGCCCAGCCTGGCAGGTGGCCAGCAAATGGTAGCTATTAGGTGGCTGGTAGTTGTAGTTCACCAAGCCACTTTCACATCCCTTTTCTCATCTGACTGGTCCCCATGCACAGACCTTTGAAGTAGGCAGGGCAAGATTGTTCCTGTTTTACCCATGAAGCAATTGTGGCTCCCAGAGATTACGTAGTTTGCTCAGTGACACACAACTATAACTCCCGGCCTCTGACCCCAGCTCTACTACTTTACAGCTGTGTAAAATGAGGCAAGCTGCTCCACTCCCCTTGTCTATAACATGGGGGCAATGCCACCTCCTCAGAGAGCAGTGGTAAAATAAAGTGAGGGATAAGAGCTGACACATTTTAAGTACTGCCTGTGTACTAGCTCTGCCAAGGACTGCAGAGGCACACAATTCCCCAAGGAGGTAGCTTTTATTATCTCCATTTAATAGAAGAACACTAAGATTCAGCACAGTTGAGTAAACTGCCCAAGGTTACACAGCTTGGAATTAGAAGCTGCCACTTGAGAATAATTTATGCAATACATATAAAGCATCCCACACATGACAGGGCCTCAATCCCTGTCACATTCCCTTCCCTTTTCTTCACCATCTCCTCAGAGAGCAATGGTAAAGGTGACTTCTGTGCTGAGAAGGGCAGGAGTGAATAACATAAAAGTGGCCTCTCACATTTGGGTCTCCAGGACAGTGAGGAGGCAGTGGGAGGAGTCCCACCAAAGTGTGGAAAATCAGGGAGTGGATATACAGAGAGAGCACAGTCAATCACAGATCCAGAGATGAGGGTGGAGGAGTTTCCCTCTTCCACACAGAGCTCGAAAGAGAAGTGAGTATAAACAAAAGGCTGACCTACTTTGCAGGCTGAGTAACAACCTCTGGAGTTCATTACCCTAAGAGGTGGGAATGACTGAAAAGTATAAATAGCTTTTAGACCAGTTCTATAAGAAGTGATGATGGAAAACCAGAGTCTGAGAGAGGGTAGGTTGGTGGTGTGCAAATGGCTGCTTGACAGGACTGGGAGGCTGTGAGATCACCCAGTGAGTCCACCCCCTCCCCAGACAGCCAGGGAGGCCTGTGGCCCTGAGGATAGTAATCTGTGCAAGTTCACGCTGTGAGTTGTGTGGAAAAGGAAGATGGTCTGCAGCAGCTTGGCACTCCCTCTCACGACCAGGCCACTCCCGCCTTGGAGCTGGCTGGAAGTGTCCAGTATCCCTATATGGGTGAGAGAGTCTGGCTTGCTTTACTCTCCCTCACTCCCAGTGCAGGCCAGTTCTGGGCCTGCCTCTCTTTCCCATGAGGAATTCCCTGGCTCTGCTCCTTCTAGCCCTGGGTCAGTGCACAATGGTAAACAGGTTTCTCTCCACCCTTCACTGGCCTTGGTGCCCTGGGCCTCTGCCCAGCTCTCCACTCTGCTTAGCTCCACCTTGCTTACTATGAGAAGGAAGAAATGGTTCCTTTAAGCACCAGTCTTGCTGGCTAGAAAAAGCAAGCAGTCCCCCTCCTCCAGCCCATTCAGCAAGGGAAGAGCACAGACCACATCAGAAACCCCCAGAGCAGCTCCCCCAGAGCAGCTCTCCCTGACAACTGCAGAAAGGTATAGAGACTATTTGTAATAGAAGACATCCCTTTCCCAAACCCAACACCTACCATGCAGAGTGGTACTTGAAATTCCCTGCTAGTGACAGGGTTCTTGGATCATAATCTCACCAAAGGTACCCAGGAGCCACCCTGACTCATGTATGCCCCCTCACCCATCCTTACCAAATTACTTGATCTTATTGATAGATCTTACCAAAATGAGTCCTGGCTCACTGTTCATATAAGGCTCTTCCTCTGCCCAGACTCTTTCATGGCTCCCTACTACCCTCTTGGTCCAACAGAAGCCTCAGGCTCTGGCTTTCAGGACCCCCTGTTCCCTGCACATCCCTCCTTTCTCCCCTAGTCCTATCCCTAGTCATCCCTCCCCAAACCTGCCCTCCCACCAACTCTAATTCAGTGCCACTCATCTTGGGAGGCCTTGTTCAGAACTCCCTCTCATCTCTACAAAGCCTTTCCTCTAACTATTCCAGGGACAGAGCACAATCAGCACCTCATTTTATTCCACACATATCTCTCTAGAGCCTCTGTTCCAGGCCCTGAATCTACAAAGATAAATAAAATGCAGTCCTGCCCTTGAGGTCAATCTGGCAAAGAGGACACATGGATAGGTAAATAATCAGTATACATAGAAGTGCTATCACAGAAGCGTGTAAGAGGTGCTAGGAGACTCCAATAAGTCCCCAGGATAAGGGCAGGGGATGTTCAGGGAAAGCTTTAAAGGGGAGCTGACTTTTGAATTGGGATTTGAAGGGTGACAGGAAGTGGCCAGGCTGAGAAAGGTGAAAGGACACACCAGGCAGAAGGCCCAGTATGTGCAAGTTCGAGTTAATAGGAAAGGGCAAGGCTTGTTTGGGGAATGTAAGCAGCCCAGTAAAGCGGGTACAGTTTCTCTACCCAACTGTCCACTCTGCTGAGGCAGCATTCCCTGAGAAGGTGTGCTCCTAGAGGCAGGGGCTCTGACAGTCTCATTCTCTACAGTGTGTCCCGGGCCTAGAACAGTGCCTGGTACCTAGCTGGCCCTCAATAAATGTGTACTGACCAATTCAATAGCTCTGTGAAAGCAGACACAAAGTTTCCTCAGGAGTGAGGTGGAAATATTGTCCTCTACCTTGAGATCAGGTGGGTAAAGAGCCTGATAAAGGGCACTCCCTCTCTGGCCTGATACCAGCTCTAGATCTTTCTTGAAGGCCAGCATAGGGTTGAGCACAGATCTGCTTGACAACAGCCTTTTACAACATTACAATTCAATAACATTCAATTAACTTAATTGAATATCTGTTACAACAGTTAGCAGGCACTTGCTATGTAGCAGACACTGTGCTCAACACTTAACTTACATTATTTCATTTAATCCTGACAACAGGCCCATGAAGACAGGTCCTCTAATTATCAACCTTCTTTTGCAGATGAGGAAAATCAGGTTTTCAGCAAGCTAGTACCTGGCTAAGGTCCACGGCAAGCAGGAGATGTCACTGGGAAATGAATCCAGGCCCTGCTCTTCTCTTACTCTCACTTAACTCTAGCATTGAGTGCTGCCCATGAGGCTGGGTGCACATAAGCTTTGCTGCAGGGGAGCTTGGAGATCAGTGGACTAAGAGCCACAAACTGCATGATGCTGGGCAAGTCACTCTATCTCTCTGGGATTTGGTTTCTGCCTCTGTAAAATGGGGATTATGATAATGACTACACCTCACAGAATTAAATGAGGTGGTGTAGGTGGAAGTCTGGTCCATCATACAGGCTCCTCTGTGAAATGGCATCATCATGACTATGATGGGAGGATGGAGCAGATCACTCAGAGGCAGGACAGGAAGCCCAGGATGAAAGTCTACAACGAACACAGAAGGCAGGTGGTGGCAATTATGAAATAAACTCAGACTCCTTCCCTAAGTGACTGACACTACCCAGGAGGGCAGAGGCCCCAGGCAGCGCTATGGTTGCATGCTTTGAGTTGAATCTTTCTGCAGGCCCACCTCTGCTCTCACTTCTGCTTTATTTTCACAGGCCAAGGAGATGGAAGATCAGGCCGTCAGAGTCAGGGTCGCCTGAGGGACCTGCTCCAAGTGACTCAGTGAGGAAGTGATGGGGAGATTCCCAACCTGCCCTGGCAGGCCAGGAAGCTCCAGACCACAAGCTGAGTGGGACTGGCTCCTACTGTACCCCCAAGTCCCTGATGTGGGGGAGGGGGGAAGAGCATGTGAGGGAAGCCAGATCTTTACACCCATGCTGCCTTGCTCCCTCACCTAAGGGCCTAAAGTGAGATCTTAGAAGGTAATTCACACTCAGATTGTGAGAGCCACCAAGTTCCATGGAGCTCTTACCTCGTGGCAGACACTGTGCTAAGTGCTTTACCAGTATCATCTCCCTTAATCCTCGTAATACCGCCCCCCTCCCCGGAAGCTACCACTGGCCCCCCATTTACAGATTCAGAGAGGTCACATGCCTGGAAAGTGACAGAGCCAGGATTCAACAGATCTGCTGGTGTCTTGTACCTGGGCTCTCCCAAGCCCAAGTTTAGGTTTTCTTTTCTTGTGAAGCCAAGGTGGAGAGGGAAGGGAAAGAAGCTGCATCCTCCAAAAGTGGCTGCCTGGGAAGGATTGCTTCTGGACACAGCGTCCAGAGCCCGGAGTGCACTGAGGAGAAACAAGAGTTCTCCACACTTATGCTCCCTCACTGGGCCCTTCACGATCCAACTGCTCCTGTCTTGTCTTGGGGTACACGTGAGGGGCTGTGTATGGGACAGGAGTTGTGCTGTCCATCATAACAACTCAGCAACAAAAATAATCCAAGGGGGCTGGCCGGTTAGCTCAGTTGGTTAGAGCATGGTGTTATAACACCCAGGTCAAGGGTTCAGATCCCTTACCAGCCAACTGCAAAACAAAACAAAACAAAACATAAAACTGAGAAGCCTGTTAGGAGAAGTACAGACACTTGAAGTCCTAAGACTGGGGCAGGGAGGGGAGAAGAGGCCACATGTGGCTAGAAGCTTTGGCAAGATGGGAAATTGGAAAGGAGGAATCCTGGGTTCTAGGCCCTGATCCATCACTTGCTCAGCCTTGGTTTTCCTTGTCTGTGAACAGGGTAAAATAACACTTCCCCTACCAATTTCCCATTACTCCTATAAGGGTTACTGCAAGGCAATGGGAATTGAAAGCACTTTGCAGACTAAAGTGCTAGACAAATCAAAGTATCCTTTGATTTGATTAAGCCCCCAAAGACATGAGGGTCACTGGTCCTGCACACAAAGAGAGGTCCTCTTACAAGAGGAACAGAGCATGCTGGAAGCACTGGCTTCTGTGGCATGTGCTGTATGACCCCTTGCACGTGTGGTACCACTTACTTCTCAAAGCAATTTTCATATACTCCAACGTCAGTCTCAGAATGTTAGAAATAGACATTGTCCCATTAAAACTGCCTTGTTTTACATGTGGGGGCAACTGAGGTTTAGAAATATTAAACTACTTTCTCAAGGTCACACAACTGGTTAATGACTCAGTGAGGCCCAGGATTCGGGTCTCATAATCCCTGTTCAGCAGTCTTTGTTTACGCTATGCTCCTAATCCAGTTATCTTGTTTGATCCTCACAATCCTTTGTACACAGCCACACCTGGAACTACTTGTTTAATGTCTGAATTCCCTACTAGGCTGTAAGTCCTGTGAGGGCAGGACCAGGTCTATATCCTAAGCCTAGCAGAGGGCTGCACACATAGTAGTGCTGGAGGAAAAACAGGGAGCATTAGCCCCATGGTTGGGTGAAGAAATGTGCCTAAGTCACAAACTGCAAAGGTCAGTGATAAAGCCAGCACCAGCACCCTAGCCCCTGTGCCTGTTCAGAGGCTGGCCACATGCTGGCCTAAATTCACATTTCCAGCCAGAATCTCTCACCTCCAAGAGCTGCTGGTAGAGCCCCTAAGCACAGAGGAGTTTGCTTTCCTGTAGGTGCTAGACTTATTTCCACCTGTCCCAGCCAAGGCACCAGCTCCAAGAACAGAATAAAGACCTTAGGTGAGGTCAAGCCAGCTCTCAGCTGCCATCTGCCTCCTCTTGATCGATTTATGCTGCACCCAAAGGCCCAAACCTACACACCCAACTGCCATGCCACCCTAAGGCAGGTTTTCCAAGCCTTCAGTCTTCACTACTCTCCCCTTGGAGAGGAGCCTGGCTCTCCTTGCAGCCTTCCTTGCAATCCAATATGTTTACCAGGCAGAGCCCACACAACTCAGAACCACTCCTTCCCCAACCAGGTCAGCTAACCCACTCTTCTGCTGGAAGGAGAGAACCTCTTGATGTGCCCTGGGCATGCCAGCCATGCCAGGCACCTTGGGGAGCCCAGGGCTGTGATAAAGCAAAGTCAGCAGCAGCCCACTGCCCACTTCAGAGGAAGGCCACAGCTGGCCTTGCCTCCCTGGAGCCAGAAGGCCCTGGGCTCTGTAAGAGGTCAGTCCACTTCAGGTTGCCTGGAGCCTTTCCATATCCCCGTCAGTCCACACAGCCAGTCACAAACCAAGCCCTAATGACTTATAAGTCTCTTCATCCTCATAGCTCCAGACCTCTACCAGGCTTAACCAGAGCCCTTTTGGGCTGTCCTGGATTCTCCCAACAGGTCTCATTGCCTGCAGTTAGGTTCCTCTTTATGCCATCTTCCACGCCAGATCCAGACTAACCTTTACAAAATACAGCCTGACATTCAAGGCTAGACTGGGTCTGCCCGATCTACTTTCCTAGCCTACCCTTGCTTCATGTCATTGTCCTGCTTCCCACTTTTCTTGTTACCTCTGCTCTAGGCACACACTACGTTTCTCAAACTGCTGGCTTTTGGAGGGAATTTGCACAGGGGTCCCTTCCCATCCAATGGAATGCCCTTTTTTGCCCCTTCTGAGGCCTGGATCAAATGCCACTTCTTTCTAGAATCCTGTAGGTGAAGCTGGCTGCTTCTTGCTATATATTTGCAGAGCAACCATGCACCTTAATTACAGCCTTTATCACTCAACATTGTAAAGATTTGTTTGTGGTTATATTTTCCAACCAGCCTGTGAACCTCTTGAGGGCAAAAAGACAGACATCTTGTTCAGTTCTGTATCCCTTGTCCCAATCACTGGGTCTGGCAGAGTGGGTGCTCAATAAATGTTTGGTAAATAAGCTCACTGCTAAGATGGATAAGCTGGCAAAAGTAAGCCTTGGCTTGCTCTCCCAGGCTGCTGAGGAGCAAAGAGCTAAGATGGGACAGCTTCTGAGGAGCTGGACGGGGCATGGAATGAAGTAGGGTGGGTGGAAGTAAGAGAGACAGGGAAGGGAAAGATGGGAAAGAGAAAGCCAAAGTTGGCAACTGCCCTGAAATCCTGGATAGGGGACTTCTAAGCAGGTTAAGCAACAGGAGTGTTGGTTTGCCAGTGGGGCGGCCAGGACAGTTTTTCCCCTGCCAGAGAAGGTCCCTGGGCCCAGGATGGCAGCAGATTTACCAGGCACAGACTAATCAGCTAAAGGTCTCATCCCCCTCCAGTGTGCTGCCTGCAGGATAAAGAAAGTGATCAGCTAGGGTACTGACAAGGGGTAGGTGATGGCAGGGCTCTGCTCTGGTGGGCAATACATCCTGGGCCTGGAGGCTCAACTGGCTTGACAGTGAGGGAGAGAATGGGCAATGCCATGTAGCTGGAGGAGCACTGGGTGGAGAGATGGGAGACCTGGGATCCTTCTCTGATCTGGCTTGACTGTTAACTATCCTCAAGTGATCTCAAGCTTCTGATTCCTCACCTACCTAACCTACAAAGAAATGCTTCTTCCAAAAGGCACAGACTGGATATCAAAGTCAGATGGTCATTATGCAACATTCTGGAGTCAAGACCAATGCAGTATGGACTCTGACCTATAGGAAGGCTATGCCAGGACTGATCTGGCCAAGCTTCCAGGGTGTCTCCAAGGATCTTCCTCCCTGGACCTTTCTCCTACTTGGATGGCCATGAATTTTAATGGTACTGAGACTTGCCTTACCTTCCACACTAGGATGGGGAGGTAGCCAGGTTCCTGCTAACTCCTGCCCTGGGTGTGAGGACCTTAGGAACTAATGAGCACCTGGCCGCTTGTCTGTTGCCACCTTAGCAGACTTAGTCACTGGATTCAGCGTCAAGAAACAGGTTCTAGTCCCAGTTCTGCCATTTACCAGCTGGCAAACCTTGGGCCCTTTCTTCTCAGGTCTTCTGTGTGCTCATCTACAGATTGGGGATAACCACCCTCTTAGGAGAAGTGAGGGGTCACTGGGTTAGGGTTCATTCCTGCCCAAAGTGGGTGGGCCTCTCTGACACTCTTCATCACAGCCAGAGACGGGAAGCAGAAAATGAAAAGATAGGACCACTGGCTACTCCAGTGTTTAAAGGGGGAAGAACACTCACTGAACACCTACTCTGTGCTAGCCTCTTTTCAAACATCAGTTCATTTTAACCTCACAACAATCCTGCAAAGTCAGTATTATCATAACCATTTTGCAGATGAGAAACTGAGGCTCAAAGAAATGAAGCAACATGTCCAAGGTCACACAGACAGCCAGGCTTCAGAGCTTGTGTAAGGAGGGAGGACAGAGCACCTTCTTTCCCCCACCTCCATGTAAGCAGATTGGGTGGCTGGACCAGAGCCAGGCCTCACTACCCCTCTGGAGCTCCTGTTTCAGACCCAGATACTGGGAGGACAAAACATCAAGCAGGCCCCACCGCCTTATCTCTTTCCCACAGCTTAGGGTTTCCTAGCAGGCAGACACACAGGTACCTTCCCAGGGCAGCAACTGGTGTGCTGGCCCCTTCCTTTACCAAGTCAGGTCTTGTCTGCGTCCCTATAATACCCACAGGGCCACCAAACCGGATTTTCCTTTGAAACTAAGAGAAGGGAAGGAGGAGAGAAAATGGGAGGGCCTGTGGTCTAGAGTCACAGACCAGGGCCCCATATGTGTAGCTGCCTCCTTCCAGATGGGCCACCCAGACACCACACCATTGCCAGCCCCTGGGATCAGGAAAAGTGGATGCTTTGAACTTAGAAACTAGAGAGGTGGTGGCAAGTCAGGGAGGCAGGCTCTGACCTGCCAGGAGGGCCCTGGCCTTACCCCAACAAAAACTGGCACAGCTCAAACTACATAGATGCCAATTAAGCCAGTTCTATGATTTCCAGAGTCGTAAGGCTGCCATAGTTGGCTAGTAGTGCAAGGTCCAGGGAACAGGGTAACTGAAGAAGGCAACACTGCTGTTCCAGATGTTTCTCCCTGGGCCCAGCTCAGATCTCTCATTCCCCTAACAGGAAGCCAACGCCCACGGGATTTTACAGAGCATAGCTCCTCACCTCATCTGGCCTACAGACTGAGCAGACTTAGGCTGGGTGGGAAATTCCAGCTTCAGGGGGCCAGTCCTGACAATCACACGGGAAAAAAAGAACAAGCCCAGGGACCCACCTTTCTCACGCCTTCTCTCTCAGTCCGGGAGACCTGGTATACAACTTGTATCCTCCTTTCTCCTCATGACCACCTCCTCTGTGCTGCACAAGGGACACCGAACATTTCTAACCCAAGATGATAGAAATGGTTGACATCACTTCTCCCACCCTTCCCTGCTGAGATCACTTCTTTCCCTCATCTGGTCTTTCCTGGGCTTCAAAGTCCAGCTTATTCTCCAGCTAAGCCAGAACTAATGCTGCCAGCAACCCTGTCTGTGCCTACACCACCCACAGGGACACTGCTGGCTGCTTTCTTGCCCGTACTGCTCAAGAACAGGCAGGCACCACCTCAGTCCTCCCCAAAGGTTCCCTGCAGAATAGGCTCAAAAGACAGATAAGGTGAAGAAGTGGAAAGGCATAGGACTGGGAATGAGGAATTCTGGGTTTAATTCCCAGCTTTGCTCCTAATAGACTGAAGAGGGGAGGCTAACCACTTCTCTCAGGCCTCCATTTACCTATCTGTATGATGATGGCCAACTCTAAGGTCACTTTCTGTTTTCTGACTTGGAACGTCTATCAGTAAATCATTCAGTAAATAAATATTAGTTGAGCATGTACACCACTGCAGGCCTGAGGAGAAAAAGGTGACTAAGCCTGGTCCAGTCCTGAACCTGATCAGTCTAATGAACTGCTAATGACAACACACTCTTACCCTTCTGGGCTATCCCTGTTAGCCTCCTACACTGCTGGGAGAGTCAAAAGTGCTGAGCTAAGCCAGGGAAGGTGAGGGTAGGCAAGTTCCTGCTAAGTAACCTTCTGTTCCACCTGTTTGACACCTGATTTCCTGCTGGGGCCACAGGCCATATTTACGGATGGTGAAGGCAGTGGAAACGGTCCTGACCTGGGAGTCAGAAACCCTAGCTTCAAGTCCTAGTTCTGCCACTGATATGCTAGTTATCTTTAGCAAGTTACTCTCTTCTCTGGGCCTCAATTTCTTCATGTGTATAATAAATAAGGGCTAAGCTGGTCAATCTCTTAAGATCCCTTCCAGCTCAAACGGTCTATGATTTTATGATCTACTCATGTCAGGTACCTAACAACCACCTGAGATCTCTGATCTGCTTTCCTTCCATACCCCTAGCCCCCAGCAATTACCAAAACTGACCTTTTTGAGGAAACTTTTGGCCCACGCTGGCTGAAATGGACCTTAATCTCGAGCAAGAGTCTCTTCCATCTCTACTGCAACCATTAGTGCTAATGTTTCACTTCTCTGTGACAGCACATGGACTCCTAGCCCTCAACCACGAGACTGTGTTCAGGGCAGTTACCCTGAAACTTCCCATAACTTCTCCTCTTATGGCTTTGGGCAGGGACTTACTCTTGGCTTTTTTGGAACCACAAGATAAACAAAGCAGGGAACATCCAAGCTTTCAGATACCAGAGATTTTAGGTTTACCGATAGGCTCAAGAAAGTGGGAGGGTGAGAGGAGTGGTTCTGGGATTCTACCGCAGCCCCAGCCCTACAGACACCAGTGATGTAGAGGGCATCTGCAGAGCCACATCCCGGGTTTGTGGTTGAGGGGTGGGGAAGACAGATGTCTGGCTGCCTGGTTGAGGACTACAGCCAAAGGGAGGTGCTCCCACCGGGGCCTCTCTCTGCCCACAAATACCAGAGGTTTGCCCTCATTTTTCTCCTCAATTCTCAGACCCTTAGAAGGAAAAGAAAAGAAACTAACATTTTCTGGGCCACTATTTGTGCTAGGCACCTCCACATACCAGATCTCATTTTATCCCCACAGTAATGTTGGAAATAGGTGTTATTTTTGCCCTTTACAATGAATAAACAGGCTCAGAGATTCAGGATCTTGCCCAAGGTCACACAGACAGCAAGTGTGATTCCAAAGTCCAGCCTTTTCCCACTATAGCACACTGCTCTCTACACTCTGAGGTAAACTGCCTGATAAGATTGTAGTAGAAATTCTCATGCCCTAGAATTTGCCAACAAATCTGAGCTCTTCCTTCCAAGACCCCACAAATGCAACTGTGAACTACTTTCCCAGTTTTTAAGACCCCACCCCTCTCTGGGCCCTGATCCCTGGTGACTGCTCCCCAGTACAAAAAAAACCCTAACTCCCCTTTGGGTTCCCACAAGTAATCACTTGGAAACTGTGACAAAGCATTAAATCAGGGTGAGGAATTAGAATCAGAGGTGCTCTCTCAGTCCTGGACTGGACTAGGCTTAGCCTTCTGTGAGCAACTGGGGAGGGGCTGGAGGAGACAGAGGATAGGAACTCCCCTTAGGGGAAGGGCCTAGATTTTTCCAAGGCAAAAGGAGGCCTGGTGAATAAAAGGCTTTGGGGCTGGGGAAAATCCTGGAAGTGACCTTTATGGGGCTGCTTGTGTGGGGTAGGGTTCTTAGATAGTCAAGTTACCTCCATAAGTCATGAGAGGCTGGGGGAGCCTTGTGCAGTCACGACTGGTCAAAGAAGAAGAGGAAAAACAGCCTCTAGAATAGGGGCATGACTGGGCCCCATGGGCCCCACTGGTGATTGTGAGGGGCTATCTCTGTCGAATGGGAGGCACATCAGAAGGGAGGCTTGTTGGTTCTGTGCACAGCACTGGTATCCTGTGACAGGACAGCTGGGATGGGAGTGGAGCCTAGAGTCCATTTTTCCAGCCCATACATTGATCTCTGTGAAGATTAGGCTTGGGGGTCCTGTGTGGCAGTGTGGCTGCCCAGCTTGCACAGCTTGGAGGGAGGGGCTACTCCACTGCCTCACATTTCTCCGCCTGCCAGCTGGGTGCCTGGGTGCTCTAGGATGGGGCATCTGGGTGTGCTATATAAGCAGGGACCCTGCTGTCTCCCTGCCTGCCCCCACCCAGATCTGCGTTTTGGGAGGAGGTACATGTTCCCACAGCACACACAGAGTCTGCCTGCTGGCTTGTGTGGCTGTTGGAGCTGACAGTCTGTTCTGGAGGTGAGGCACTGTCACTCTGTAGGTACTGGGAAGGGAGCGTCTGCCCACCAGTTGCCAGTGACAATGGAGAAAGGTGCCTTTGAGGGGGGAGGAGAACACTCTCTGACCCTCCCATGAGGGTAAAGAACTGTCTGTTCCAGGATGGGACTGTCTGTGAGGGAGCTGACCCTCACATCCAGATGACTGGGTGTCAGTTCATCCAGAGATCTGTGTGCCTTCAGGTAAGGATCAGTCTGTCCTGGAATAGGGTGGAGGTGGGGCAGTCAGTCCTTTTGAAGTCTGCTTAAGATCTCCTGGTGAGGGGGTGATGAGACAAGGACATCTATGAGGGAGAGAGGGAGAGATGGAGAATATCTTTCTGTTGGGTGGGGGACCGCCAGTCATCTGTGAGCCTGTCAGGGGGGTGGCAAAGTCAATCAGCCCTAAGCCCAGGGTGGCAGCTGTGGTTTTGGGAAAAATGTCTGTTCTGTCCCACAGTTGAGAGGAGGGCAACAGTCCATCCTTGGGGGGGAGAGGACGGGTTAGTTTGGCTGCGGGGTGGGGGTAGGGGAGAGGAGGTGTTGGCCTGTCTCTAGGTCGGAAGTAGGATGGGGGGGCGGGTCTGTGGGGCAATGGGGGAAGTGGGGGTGGGGCAGGAGAGGGAAGGGGTCGGTTGTCCCTGGTTGAGAGTGAGACATGTCGGTCGGTCCTCAGGGGGATTTTGTCCAAGTCCAGGCCCCACCCGCGCGGGTCCCGCGCCCGGTCTCGAGCCCCGGCGACACTCACGCGCCCTCGGCGTCCTGCGAGCCCACGATGAAGCCGAACTTGTCGATGCGGCGCTCCGCGAAGCCGTTGGCTTCCGAGTCAGAGCCTAGAGAGCTGAGCTCGTCGGCGGCTGTGGCGTCGGGGCCCTGAGCCAGGCTCTCTCGGGTCCCCGACAGGCTCCCTCCGGTCGCGGGCGCGCGCGGCCCATTCTCTCCGCTGCTCTTCGCCATCCCGGCCGCGCCCGCCGCCCGAGCCCCAGCGGCCACCTCAGCCGCCTCAGCCGCCTCAGTCGCCCGGCAGCCGCCAACCCCGCCGCCGCCCCGCCCGCGCGCAGCGCCCATTGGCCGCCGCAAAGCCGGGGGCGGGTCTTTAGGCCCGAGCTACCCCACACCCAATGGGCGCCGCGGACCGCGGACCCCCCCCCCCCCCTCCCCCAGGCTCCGCCCATCTCTCCCAGGCTGGCGCCAACAGGCTGGACTTGAGGGGGCGGGGTAGCCGTCACTAGGAGGCCCCCCCCACCGGGCTGCCAATCACAAGAATTCACCTGGACAAGCTCCCCCCTCCTTTCCGGGTTGGCCCGGGGCCGGACCTGTCACCTGCAGCTACGCGCAGGCAGGAGACCGAGGGCTTCCGCTTGGGATTCCGCATCAGCCTCTTGAGCCTCGCTTCTCGCGAGACCCAAGGGGTGTGGGTGGGGATTTTTTCATCCATTCATTGATGAGGAACTCCAAGGAGACTCATGTCTTCAGGTACTCTCCCAGGGACACAGAGCAGCTTGAAGGCCCAGCCTGAGCTAAAAGTTTGGCAACCCGATCCCCCCGCTCACTGCTTCTGGGGCTTTAAATTAGCTGGTGGTGGACCCAATTAGTAAGAATAATGACCAAAGTTTATTGAGCTACGCACTGCCCTAAGCTCTACCTGCTTTCTTTTGTAATCGTTATTTTCCCGACAGCTTTACTGAGATATAATTAATGTACCATAAATTCGCAATCCAACGATTTTTTAGCATATTTACAGAGTTGGGCAACCATCTCCGTAATCTAATTTTAGAACATTTTCTTTTCTTTTCTTTTTTTCAAAGATGACCGGTAAGGGGATCTAACCCTTGACTTGGTGTTGTCAGCACCACGCTCTCCCAGGTGAGCAAACCGGCCATCCCTATATAGAGATCCGAACCCCTAGCCTTAGTGTTATCAGCACCACACTCCCAAGTGAGCCAGAGGCCAGGCCTTAATTTTAGAACATTTTCATCACCCCAAAAAGAAACTTACCCATTAGCAGTCACTCCCTCTCCCAGTCCCTGGCAACCACTAGTCTACTTTCTGTGTCAATGGATTTGCCTTTTCTAGACATTTCATATATGGAATCATACAATACATGGTTTTCTGTCCAGCTTCTTTCTCTTTAATATTTTCGAGGTTCATCAACAAATGTACTACGTATCAGTGCTTTATTCTTTTTTATGGCTGAATAATATTCTTTTGTGTGGGTATACCACATTTTGTTTATCTGTTTGTCAGTGAGGAATATTTGGGTGTCCGCTTTTGTGTGGACATATATTTTCTTTTTTTTTTTTTTAATTAATTAATTAATTAATTAATTTATTTTTTTAAAAGATGACCGGTAAGGGGATCTTAACCCTTGACTTGGTGTTGTGAGCACCACGCTCAGCCAGTGAGCAAACCGGCCATCCGTATATGGGATCCGAACCCGGGGCCTTGGTGTTATCAGCACCGTACTCTCCCGAGTGAGCCACGGGCCGGCCCTGGACATATATTTTCATTTCTCTTGGGTAGATACCTAGGAGTGGAATTTGTGGGTCATATGGTAACTCTGTTTAACCTTTTGAGGAACTGGCAAATTGTTTTCCAAATTGGTTGCACCATCTTGTGTGAGCTTTTAGCGATATATGGGTATGCACATACATATATACATGGGTACTTCAAAAAGTTCACAGAAAGATTCATATTATCTTTCAATTCCATTTTTCCTCAGACTTTTTTTCCTGGAAACTGGCTGGTACAGGGATCAATCCACAAACTTTTTGAAGGTACCCTCGTATATACTATTATTAGTCCCATTTTACAGTTAAGGGAACTGAGGTGCTGAGAAGTAAAGTCAGTTGCCTAAGGTCCCAGAATTAGCTTGTCAGAGTCTGGATTTGAACCAGGCTCTTACCAACTGCTTATATTGGGAGGGATTGGCCAATTTTATCTGTATGGATTCAGCCCCCAGAAGCTGACTTTTGATCCCAGCAATTGTCAACTCTTGCAGCTATAATAATGGCTCCTCACTTAAGTCTAGTACTTAATGGTTTACAAATCACAAGCATGTTGTCATCTGACAATCCCCCACAGACCTGTGGGGGAGATGGCCAAGTGGTGAAAAGAGATTGGAAGAGTTAGACCTCAGCTGCAAGGCTTGGGACAAGCTGCTAGGGGCCCCAAGGCAAGCCCTAATAGGGGGTCTTAAGCCTTGAGTGATTTCACCAGCAGTTCCCTTGATGTCACATGGCTCACACATTCTTGAAGACTTCGCTAAGCAGTCTTCACATTCCACAGGTTTCTGGTTTTCAATAAACAGGGCAACAGCAGACATGGGAGTGGGCACAGGCTATTTTGGTCTTAAATCCTCAGTTTGGGAGGATGTTCCTCCTCTCCAGAGTGGTAAGTTTTTTGTTTTTTTTTTTTTCGTGACGGGCACTCAGCCAGTGAGTGCACTGGCCATTCCTATATAGGATCCGAACCCGTGGTGGGAGCGTCGCCGCGCTCCCAGCGCCGCACTCTCCCGAGTGCTCCACGGGCTCGGCCCCAGAGTGGTATGTTCTTAGTCCCCCCAGCTCCCAGGAGGGGCAGAGTAGATCTTACATGAGGAGTGTGGGCCTATCCCAGGAAAGAGAGAGGAGCCAGACATATCTGGAGACATGAAGCTGCAAGCACAGTAAATCAAAGTATCCATAACCCTTTGACTTCATAATTCTGGTCCTAGGGTCATATTCCAAACACGTTCTTACTCAGCTCTGTAAGGGCACATACACAGAGACATTCACCCCAGGGGTATTTGGGATGGGGATGGCGGGCTGGTTAGAGACACCTGTATGTCCATATTTGGGAGACTGGATAGATGTTACTCCGGTTAAGGCCTTGATACCCCAGTTCTAATTTTCTTACATCAAACCACCCAAGATTCAAATTTCTGTTCTGGCTGTCATCATGTGACCTTGAGCAAATCACTTCTCTCTGAGCCTGTTTCCTTATTTGTAAAATGCAAATACTGAAAATACTGAAATACTCCTCCTCAGAGTTGTTCTGAGACTTTAGTGTGACAATATGTGCTAAGCACCTGGCACATGGAGATGCCCAGTAATTAGTAGCTAGGAGCGGTGACATTTTTAGTTTGCAAAGCACTTGCAAATTTGTTATGGTCTTGAGTGTTTCTCACCACAGCTGGTGGCTACAGCAGGGGAGTTTACCCAATTTAATCAATGGCACGACTTAAGAGACTTCATTTCATGGTGGGGCCCCTCAGTAACCGGGCGTTCTTGAGAAAATTGCTTAACTTTTTGGAACCTGATTCCCTCTTCCGAAAAATAGGAAAGTCAATAATTACTTGGTAAAGAGGCTTCCTCTGAAGCCTCCAGCTCATAGTAGGCACTTAAGTGTTAATTTCTTTACTTCCTTTAATCTCCAGAGCTCTTTAACTTATGTAATACAACTATAATAGGCTGTGCATTACTCTAGTGAACAAGAGAGATTAAATTCTGGCTCAATAGAGTTTACAGTCCAGTGGAAGAGGGAGAACATGAACAAGTATAGAACATATGTCAGGCAATGTGAAGAAAATAAAGCAGGGTAAGTATAGAGAATGCTGGGGTGGGGGTGGGGGATGGATGGAAATGAGGTAGCCCATCTGGGGGATCTGGGAGAATAGTATACAAGATGTGGGACAGCAGGTGCGAAGCTTCCCCTTGAAGAAGCAGGCTCAGAATATGGTACGGTTAGATTGGAGTGAGAAAGCAGAGGGAGGAGTGAACAAATAAGTGATTAGGAAGGAATGCCCTGCAGAATCACGTGGTTCACTGGAATACAAAATAGAGGCCTTAGGCAATGCTGTGAAACATACTGGTGGACTGGTTGTTGTGGGCATTCTTTGAAAGGTGAGAGATGTTTACCAGGGCTACAGGAATGTGTTGATATCTTGGAGTGTCATCCTGCTGGGGTCATTCCCAAAAGCTGGGGCCGAGTTCTTCACATAGGCCCCTCTCCTGGATCCTGGAACACGTAGTTTGC
This sequence comes from Cynocephalus volans, assembly GCF_027409185.1. Classification (NCBI taxonomy): domain Eukaryota; kingdom Metazoa; phylum Chordata; class Mammalia; order Dermoptera; family Cynocephalidae; genus Cynocephalus; species Cynocephalus volans. Next base: position 204,061,185 of record NC_084461.1, read on the forward strand.
ATGTGCTCAGGTAACTTGTCACATGGGCCATGAGCAAAAAGTCCAGATGTCATAGCCTCTACCCATAATAGTAGAGTTGAGGCTCAGGAGGTAGACAGCTGGTGTCCGGCAGCCTACAAAAAGCAGGTAAGTTACAAAACTTAATTATTCCAACATGAAGGATAACAGTTAAGAATCTTTTGGCCCAAGTTGCAGAAAACACAACGCAAATAGGCTTAAACTAAAACTGTATTTAGTGGGTCCACAGCTTTGGAAAAAAAAAAAAAATCATAGGTAGGGTAAGCTTCAAGAGAAATTTGATCAAGAGGTTGTATCACCAGAGCTATGGTGTCATTTTTCTTATCCCTCCTTTTCTTTGTCCTCCTCACTGTGGCTGCTTCATCTTCAAGCTAGAGCCCTTTATGGCAGCAGCTCCTGGCCTTACATCCTTCCTCACACATCCACAAGTCTTCTGGTAGCTTCTGTTCAAGGGTGAGGAGGCTACACTCTCTCATGTCAACCACTTACGCTGGGTCACATGCCTACCCTAATCATCACAGCTCAGGGATAGGAATCACTGATGGGCTTAATTGAACTTGGTTTAAAGCAGCAGTAGTACCTTCTCTGTAATGATATAATGATGAGCAGGAGTTTATTTTGTCCTGGTTCATGGATTATAGGGCCCAGGGATACCGAGATTTGCTTACATGCTCTTTTTAAAATATAACAATGCAGAATAGTTAAAAGCAAATCGCCAAATCAGGCAGTTAATGATCATAACTCCAAAATCTTACATTTTACTTTTATTTTTAAAAAGTAAACTTCTAAAAATCTCATATACTAGTGTGTATACTCACATATACTCTTAAATATGAGCTGTACTATACTTTTCTGATTTTTTTAATATAATTTTTTAAAAAGTTGAAACATAGTTGTTATCTTGATTTCTTAATTATGGGGATAAATCATATTACATATGATTGCTGTAGTTACAATACATAGCAGATTTCCATTCAAGTATATATCCTAATATAACCATTACATATATTCTCTAACACAATATATAACTTTAAAGTGAAATGGGTCTGATCTAGTGACCTCCTCAAGGCTACATAAGTATTCACTTCAAGCAGCAAGTTCAACTGAAAGTGAAATTCCTTAATGTTTTTGACTCCTGGAGCTCTCTGCATACAAGTCTTTAAAATTATAGTGACTCTGAAAGTGTCAAGTTCACCTGGTTTTCCCAGGGGTCTCACAACGGGAACATTTTCTCCCTATTTCACAGCCTGGTGTGGCGGAGCAGTGCAAACACTGTGGTCACCAGGAATGGATGAGCTGCTTTGGCTTTTCAAAGCCCTCACTGATTATGTGACCTTGGGTATTATACCTCATTTAAAAATGGGACAATTAATCCTCAGGAGATTGCAGTGAGAATCAAAAAAGCTGTGCTAGCAGCTTTGTAAAGAGCAAGGTGCTACCTAGTGTTGCAGGCCCTAAACAGATGTGCAGTACTGGACCACATGCTGGGCCCGTCACCGCTGATGGTCACAAGGCCTTGTGGTCGATAGGCCTTCTGTGACTGAGTAGGCCAGGACAGATGTTCATTCAGGAGGTCCAGGAAACTGGGCTCACTACCCACAGGGTGGCTCAAAGAGCCCATTCACTTACATTGCGCCCAGCAGCATTCCTGAACCTGTCACAGCCTCAGCCACAGAGGCCCTCTAAGGTCTGTAAGTCCACGGAAGAGAGTACTCTGACACCATGTCCTGCCCCTTCCCACTCCCAGAAAGAAATAAGAGCCTAGAGTGTGGAATTGCCCCAAGTCCCTTGACCCCTTTCCCTCTTGGTATAAGACCCAGGTAGTCCTCAGGGGCAGTTTTGATGTTGGCCATGGAGAAGCAACCAGCAGTGGGCTCACTGTAGGTACCTAGATCATGAGGCCCACCTTCAGGAAGCCAAATCTTGACTTGTTTCCAAGGGCAAACTTTTAGCAATCAAGCTAAATGCAAATTTCAGCCAGGGTGAGGAACGATATCCCATCAACAAAGTTAAAAAGGTGATGAATCCAGCAATTTGTAATGGAACCATGACTGCACTGTGTAGAGGGGCTGCCTGAGCCCTAGGTTTGGAATTGGAAGCTCTGAGCTTGGCTGAGGTGGTGACTCGATTACTGGTTCTGTGACCTTGGCAATGGTCTCACCCCTCTGAGCCCTGGAGATGACCTGATGGGGCAGCTAGGAGGATCAAAAGCATTGGGAACTCTCAGGGGCTACACACGTGCCATCTTCAGGATGCAATGTGCTTTAGGTTTAAAATCAGGAAACGGTTATCAACAGGCTCTGACCTTCCTTCCTCTGAACACCCCACAGCAGCACCTATCTCCATCATAGTGTGATTCCAAAAATAACAGCCTTTGTCTGGCCCTTAACTCAGGGACCAGGACTATAACAAGTGTTTTGCATACATTCTCTTTTCATCTCTGTATTGTGTGGCTGTGGTCACGTGACTTACCCTCAGTCTCGGTGTCTCAGTTTATTCAATTGTTAAATAAGAATACTCTCATGAGGATTATATCAGTTAAAATTGATAAAGTGCTTAAGACAGTAAGGAGTAAAATAGCTAAATTTTATAAAGTCCTTAGAATAGTGCATGGCTTTGGCACTAGGTGTTTGTTAAGTAAACACATTTTAAAGAAACCTCATGTCCGTGTTCACACCGGGTGAGTCACCTGCCCAGGGCCACAGAGCCAGTCAGGTGATGGGTGATCCAGGCTTGCAGGAAACTGCTACCTTCAAGTCTCATCTCCACTGCCCACTGACCCAGGGACTGCGTCATGTGTCTTTGTTTTTCTGTGCTGCCTGGCATGCTGAAGGCATCCTGTGTTAGTCTGTTACAAACACAGGGCTAGGCCTTTGGAAGTTCCCGATGTTTTTTTTTTTTTTTTTTTTTCAAGATGACCGGTAAGGGGATCTTAACCCTTGACTCGGTGTTGTCAGCACCACGCTCTCCGAAGTGAGCTAACCAGCCATCCCAATATAGTATCTGAACCCATGGCCTTGCTGTTATCAGCATCACACTCTCCCAAGTGAGCTACAGGCCGGCCCTAAGGTCCTGATGTTTTAAGAGAGCAATACAAATACTTTGCTTTTTAAAAGTTTAAGAAGATTCTAGTACATAAAAGATATGATGGTGGCAAGAATTTACTTACAAAGCCTAGGATTCCTCAGAGCAGAGGACCCACATAGCACTGTATAGTGTTCCCACTGCCTCAAGTCTGGACAGGGCATAGGTGGCCAAGGGACAAGTCTCATTACACTGATTTCACAAGAAGGGTCCAAAAGGTTTATTAGCCCATGGCAAGATACAAAATGATTAATGACAATAACCATATTCTATCAGCCAAGTGCCACTTGGCACTATAAAACTATCCTACAGGACATCCCTGGGCTCTCAGTTCCTAATGGACTGCCCAAAGAAATGAATGCCCTCAAATCAAGTCCCTAACACAGAGGGATTCCAGAGAGTGGCTTAAAAGGCCCTGATACTCCTACCAATGTGGAGAAGGGGTGGGGGAAATGAACCTCTGCAGGACAATCTGAATTCTCAAACTGAGTAAAAGGGACACAAATGTACAGGCAGCTCCTGAGGCCCCAGGTAGGCCTCCTCATCTGGGGCAGGGGGTGGGGGACAGGAGAGACAAAACGGCAGGGACCGGACAGCGGGTTTCTTTCTTCTATTTCTTCCTCCCGCCTCTCTCCTTGAGAGCCAGGTGGATGACTGCACCATTGGCCATGTTGTAGTAAGCCAGTGAGTTGGAATCCTTGATGAAGATGCCCTAGAAAACAGATGGCATGTCTTAGTGCGGGACAACCTGGCCTTGAGCACACTGCCACAGCTTCACAGCTCTGAGCTCAGGCTGCTCACACTCTGAATTTAGCAAATACAGGCGCTTGAGGGAAGGTGGGGGGGAAGGGGTACAGTAGATTGGAGGGCTCTGGCTCCCCATCAGTATGCCTTTTCCTTCCTTCCCATTGACTTATGCTTCCCCTTTGTCAGCATTTGGCTCAAAGATCAACTCCCCAAGAAGCTGGCCCTGACCAACCCCTTGAAGTTTTAATTCTCAACTCATAAAACCTTTAGAAATCACCTGGTCCACAGCCTCACTTCATAGAGGATGAAACTAAGGCCCACAGTGGGGATTTGTTAAAACTCCAAAGACAGATAACATAGCACCCTGTGTAACCTGGTGGGCATCAGGCTGGGCTGGACTATCATCTCCGTGTCCACGCACAGAGCCATGTGCCTGACGTCACACTGGCTGGGATGGCCCCACCACTAGGTCAGAAACCCACCAGAGCACTCCCAGGTCTTGCCCCCAGATCTCTAGCCTCAGTTGCTAAGGTAAAGGGTTTTCTGGATCCCATACAAGACTGTACTGTCAGAGCCTCATGCTGTCAGGATGATATTGGCAGTGGGCTTGTCATATATGGCTCTTACAGTGTTGAGATACTTTCCTTCTATACTTAATTTGCTAAGAGTCTTTATCATGAAGGGATGTTGAATTTTACACTTCCAGCCAGCATCATCACTTCTAGGATGGACTCAGATATCCATACCCAGATATCTCCCCACTCCTGTTTGTTTCCACAGGGGATTTAGCTTCTGGGACAGCAGAGATGTTGCGACCCAAGGGGCAGGACCACGGATGCTTTGGACTCACCTCATACTGTAGCTTCTGTTTCCCTGCAGGCATGCCTGTGGCTTCGTGAATCTTCACCTTGATGACAGAGACCTGTGGGACAAGGAAAGGTTATTCACTCCCTTGCTAAGGCCAGCTGGAGGAAGCTGTCCCCTGATCCCTTGGTTCCCATGCACTTGATGTCAGTTGGTATTAGCAAGCCATACCTGGTCTGTGAGTGGGAGGGTGAAGACCAGCACCTGTCCATTCAGTTTCCATTCTGTTTTATCCTGCATGTTGGGCACCTGGACTTTGATGGACACTGGACCCTGCAAAAGAGGAGATGGCCTTATGACCTATGCTCTGCTATCCCAGACCCAGTGACAGATAATATAACCTGTCCATCTAAGCTCCTGGATTCTGGCCCTATTCACTACTGACAGCACTTGTGAGGTTGCACTAGTCATTCGCCCTTTTCAAGATTTGGTTTCTCTTCTTTAAAATGATCCCTGCCTTGCCTCCTGATAAATCTGGAGCTAAAGTGAAGAAGTTAGGTAAAAATTCTCTGTAAACCCCAAAAAATACCCCATGGGGAAAGAATATGACCTGTGAAGTCAGAAGACCTAAGTTCTCAATTCAGTTCCCAGCTGACTAGGTCTTTCTGAGCCTCAAGGTGATTACCTGTAAAATAGGGTCAATCACAACTATAGCAGAGTACTGTTGTGAGCATAAAACAAAATAGTGCCAATAAAGGACCTGGTTCTATCCTGGCACTTGAGTGAGTGCTCAAGAAACGAGAACTATTATTAGAAAGAAAACAAAGATTTGGTCAAATGCATTGGTGGAGTGGGGGCTAGGACTGTTTTCTGCGTCCTCACTGGAGCACAACACTTCGCCAAGCACTGGCAGTGACAAGGTTCCCATCTCTCCTTATTCCAGCACCACAACAGGATTCCACCCCAACATGCAGACCTCCTAAGTGCTGGAGCTCAGAGGAAGGCCACATTGAACTTATGTGCGGTGCACCCAGGATTTCCTCCAGGTGTCTAGAGGCCCTTTGTTTTTTGGTGGCTGGCCAGTATGGGGATCTGAACCCTTGACCTTGGTGTTATAACACCACACTCTAACCAACTGAGCTGACTGGCCAGCCTAAGAGCCCCTTTCATACCCAAGTCATACTACTACTGCAGCTAGGTCTCCTTGCTGGCCTCCACAAGAGTCCACACCAGGGGTGTTGATGACCACCACTGCTCTCTGCTCCTCCACTTGCCCCACATTTAGTGTGGCAAGAACACATTTACTGTGTTCAGAAGCCCTCAGAAGCCTTCAGTGGCTGACCTAGACCCCAGAAGCCAAAACTGTAGGAGTGGAACAGGATCAGCCAAAGGAGTGACTGGCTGATCATGTGCCTGGGCAGTATTGGATCCCCTGCTAAACACTCCAGGCCACAGGAAGCACTCTGGGATCCCGTACCTTGTTCCTACGCAGGAACTCCTCCTCAGGCATGAGGCTGTCCTCTGTCTTCAGTTTCTTGGAGGCAGGCTCATCTTCCATGGGTGGTGGAGGGTGCACAGGGGGCATTGGGGCTGGAGCTGGGACAGGTGCCACAGGTGGAGCAGGCACAAAGGCTGCAAAGTCAGGAATAATCAACCCCTTGAGTCAGGGAAACGGGGTGAAAATCTGACAGGGGAGACTGCAAAGGTTTTGCCCAGTCAGAGGTGTGAAGTGCTACTCCTTACTGAGTCTGGAAGCCAGCAGCTTCCCCAGCAGAGGGACCTGGGAGGCTGCCCAGATTGGGCAGCAGGGGACTGGAGGAAGGGCAGGACTGATGGATGGACTGATGGATGGAGTGGATGCCAGCTGACAACAAGCATCTGTCAGGTCTGAGCCTGTCTGGGGCCTGCCCCTCGTACACAGACTCCAACTACACTATTTTAGCCTCCTATCCCACCCCCTGCTGCCCCCCAGAGCTGTGGTTTCTGGCTCTGGGATCTTTCACTTAGGAAGCCAGGGCTCTCCTCTGTACTGGATACCAAGCTGGAACAGCTGGCACTAACATCAGCCACTGCTGTACTGACAGTGCTTAGCTTGTAGTCCCTGACCCAGTGGCCTGAAAAGCAATATGAGAGACACTGACCTGTTGGCACAATCATGGGGGGTGGGCGGGGTGCCATGATAGGAGGGGCCGAAGGAGGCATGGGCACCACATTGATCCTGGGCGCATGGATGATGGGCGGCATGGGGGCAATAACTGAGCCTGGGGGCAGCCGGACCACAGAAGCCATCGGGGGCCGGGGCATGACAGGTACTGCGGACACAACTGTAGTGCGGACGGGAGGTGGCATCTGTGGTAGGGAAGAAACCCACAGATCATAGGAAGAAGGGCACGCACAGCTGGTAGCTGGCAACATGCAGCTCTGAGGACTGGGACTGGATAGCTCCAGCTCAGCCCCCAAAGACCAAGAGACTACAGTCCCACACAGGTATCTGACAGAAACTGCGCTGCTGAAAGGCCCACTGTGACATTCTCTCCTCTTGGGATTTGGCAGGTCACACCCAACCAGCTGCTCGTGGAAGACGCTAAGAGCACCACTAAAGAGGCTGACCTTGACTCAGCTTCCTGTAGATGGGCTAGCAGTTTTCAAAGACCTTGAAGCCCTGCAAACTTTCTCTGCCTCAAACCTGCTTCTCATATTTGCCACTTGCCTCCCTCCCTGTTCTAATCGTCCTCTGTGGAGAGATCAGGCTATAGATTCCCACTTCCATTTAAAGGGTTCTCTTTCAACTTGACCCACTCAGCACCCAAGTCCCTCTATAAGGCACTTGCCCTTCGTAGCCAACAGTATCCAACCCCAAGAACCAAGCTCTAAAAGATCAGTCACATGAGGCTGCTGGCTTACTGCAGGTGGTCGGGGCACTGAGGTGATGGGTGGAGCAGAGCTGGGGATGTTGGTGGCTGAAGACGGAGGTGGTGGCTGCTGGGGGATCTCATTGGGCTTGCTAGGGCCAATCTTCTCTTTGGTGTCATCTTCTGGCACCAGGCCCTTGGCTTTGTGGATGGCCTCGATCTGTTCCTGGAGGGTAATGTTGGCCTGGGCAGCCTGCTGGGTCCGGGCCATGCTGCCTGAGTGGCCATCCCAGGTCACCTGCAAGGGAAAAAAGAGCCACAGCTTGTCAGAGCTCTTGGAACTGAGCCCAAGTATGGGAAACTGAGGGCAGGAAAGGTACTAAGATCCACTTTGGCCACACCTTTTCCTCTGGCTTCTGAATCTCCTCCTCACCGATCTTCTTACCGATGGCTGTTTCCTCTACACCAAAGATGTCAGTACGCCGCTCGGCCAACTGCTTCAAGCTGCTCTCAATATCCAGACCTGTACACAGTCACAGAGTGGAGGCAGGGGAGAGAAAGAGAAACTGAACTAGGTGCTCTCCTCACAAGGCAGCTGCTTTTCTGGTGTGCAGGTTGGAGGCCGATTCCATGGGATGAGGCTGACTCTAGGGCCTAACACAGCATTCTTGTTCTCCGAGCCTGGGGAAAGCTGCCCAGTCGGCACTAAGCCTATAAACCCAGTACTTGTCCAATCTCTGGACTTACAAAAGGACGGTGGGCCAGAGAGGGGAAACTGCAAGGACAAGGTCACATGAGAGGCAAGGAGCAGAATCGGGACAGAAAGCCTGGCCTCCTGTCTCTGGCACAGTTCCCTATCATACTGCTTCTCACACAGCAGGAACAGGACCATCGTTATTTCGTTTCAAGGACCTCAAGGTAGTCCAGCCACCAGTGCCCTCAGGCTAAAACAGACATGGGAATGAGTGCCCCTCCCAGCTATAGCCAGATCTTGTTCTGGGATGTCAATAGGCACATGTCATCTTTGCCAGTGCCTGCCTTTGGAGAGTTCCTGTGGAGAGTCCTACTGGAAAATGGGGAGTTCTTTTGCAATATCAGAGGCTATGTCTATCATCAAAAGCTTTTGTGGACCTTAATTATTGCTTTCTATGTTTGCTTAAAGCAAGTTGACCGTAATTCCATAATTTGGAGATTCCCATGGGCTCTCTCATAACCCCCATCTCACCTGGTGCATACACCTCATCGTCGCTCTGCTTCTCACGGATGGAGCGATCGCGCTGCTCCAGCCAGCGGGGGTCGAGGAGCCCGATGCGCATGTGTTCCTGCATTTTGCTGGCAGGGATCTTCTCCCCAGTGATAGGGGACACAAGATATTCATCTGGAGCAGGGGCTGGAGGCAGGGGCTTGGAAGCTAAAACGAAACAAAGATGGTGAGAATACTGGGTGGCAGCCTGGGTTAAGAGGGTGGCGTTTCATTCATGAACCATTCATTTGAGACATATCCATTCAGTGCCACCTGGCACTGCACAATGCACCAAGGCACCAGAGACAACTAAGCCCTGTTCCTTACCTCAAGGCCTAGAATAGAGGGGCTAGCAATGCTTTTATAGCAAGCTGCCTCAAACCCTCTAAAAAACAGGTCTGAGGAACCAAGAACACACAAGACCTTTCTGGGCAGTCCAAGGGCTGGGAAGCAGGCCCTACCTTTGGGATCATAGTCCTTTCGGACAATGACTTGGTCTGGAGTTGGGGGCAGAGGAGGAGGCATGGGCGTCTCTGGGGGTGGGGGCACTTTCTGCCCGTCTTCTTCATCATCTGAACCCTGAAAAGCAAAGCAGAGGCAGGACTCAGAGAGGTAAAAAGAGGTCACCTTCCTGCAGCTGATCCCTGGCCTTGGCTTCTGCCAGCCAGTGTCCATGTACTAAGCCTCCCATGGCAGTAGAGGCCAGCCGGCAGCAGGCCAAGCTGCTTCCTCACACCACGAATGGGAGCGCTGAGGGCCTTGGTGCTAATGCTCCTCCCAGGCATTTCCAGCAGCTGGCACCAAGCAGTCCCAAGAGGCCAAGGGCACTTAACATGCTGGGGAGGGGTGAGGGAGGGCGAGTCAGCACTCAATGGTAGCCGCTCATGGAGCAATGCTGGGAGGGAGAGAAAAAGTCAATTCCCACAGACACAGAGGCCCTTTCTTCTCAGGCTACACACAAATTCTTTCCAAAGGGTGGGGAGAACAGCTTGGCTCTGGCGACTATGCCTGCTTGAAGGGCCTGGCTTGAAGGGCCTGCTTGAAGGGATGTCTATAAGTGTAGGCTACATTTAGAAAAGCTCTGGGCCTAGCTAAGAGCTCAGAATGCACCAAAGCATAGGGCAACGTCGAATTCCCTAACTGAGGGCTGGCATGGGAGGGGTGGGGGAGCACGGCCTCTGAGTCAAAGAAAGGCCACAGAACAGGGCCGGCACAGCTTTTAGATCCTTGCCTGTGAATGAATCTTTGTTGCCAGAGCTGGAAAGAGACTCTGTGCTGACTGGGCTTCGGCAGCTGTATGGCCTTGTTCAGGGTCCACGCCTCCTTTCCAGCCTCACAAGGGAGCTGGATCTCTGACTCTGGTGGAGAGCACCCTGATCACCTGGGACTCCAGGGAGGAAGGTCACCTGCAGGCCTGCCCAGGAGCATACCTCATCCATGTCTTGCACTTGGGTGTCCTGATCCAGCTGGGAAGGAGGCTCCTCAGCTTTTTCCTGTTTCTCATCCTCCTCATCAGACTCAACCTCCATCTCGACCTCCTCACTCTCTCCAAACTTCTCATAGCGCTCCTGAATGAGGATTCGGGCTCCCAGCTCCTCCGGTGTGGTAGGTGGAGGGAAGTTCCCTGGCAGAAGGTGAGCCAGAGTCAAAGGGATTCCTGATCAAAGGCTCGTCTATTTGCCCTGTCTGTCTGAGCTCTCCAAGGGCCAGGGCTATGTCTGACTTCTCTCCCTATCTCCAGAGGCCCACCCAGGGTCTGGCAGAATATGTATTTGTTGAATTGTGTTTTATTTGGGCAAAATGGTAGAACTGAAGTCTTCTGGGAGCAGAGAGGAAACAGACACTGATAAAGCCCTCTGAGAGATACTGCTGCTCCCTGGGAACACTTGTGCCACATCTCCCAGGATGGCTCAAAGCTCCTGGCTCCCCACCTGGAGTCACTTTCCTCACAGACATACCCTGCTCATTGGGTTGGAAGTCCACTGTTTCTACCACCACAAAATCATGCCAATCGATCTGAGCATAGGCCACCCGCTCCTTCTCCTTCTCCTCCTCTTCTTTCTTCCTCTCACGCTCCTGGAACTTGGCCCACTCCACTCGGTAACACACCTGCAGGGACAGGAACCAGCATGTTGCTGAGCTGAATCGGGTTCTGCTCCTAATGAGACTGTCACTTCCAGAGCCTTCATCAAACCCAGCATCTCCTTCAGAACAGGATGCTGCTCTGTCCATAAGGGGAACTTCCTGGAGCAAACTATGGCATTTGCGTCTCATTTCAGCCAGGCCCAGAGTTTGGACAGGATAAAAATTCTCAATGCTACAGAAACCCTCTGTCTGGGCCCCAAGGGCAACTGTTTGTTATAACCTCAAAGTTTTCTGCTTGAGTTGGCAAGGGGATCTTTGTTCACAGAGCAGCAAAATCCTCCAGGAAGTCTGCATGACAACCTAGTGTCCTCAAGAGGAGCAGCAGTCTGACTGCCTGAAAAACAAAAACATTCACACAGCCTCCCCAAACACCCAGCACCAATATGTCTTTGCGACTCTGACAACATGGGAGCTTCAAAAGGCATTATCACCAGAGGATGTGCCTTGGAGTTGGCCTTCTAGCTATAGTAGATTAGAGAGAGACCTACTAAAGCTGAGAGCTAGGCAAGAAGTAGCATTATATCAGGAGGCATATGGAATCCAGGTTTCCTTAGCCTTTGTAGCCAGACAGAAGGCCTTTCTTCCTACCACTCCTATGCCTGGAACATAATAAGGTACTACCTCAGAGACTGTTTCCAAACACTAAACAGAACCCACATGGTAGAATTTGCACCATCAGTTACTTGTTGCAAGAAATCCTATTTAGCTTACCTGATCCAAAACTTCTCGAGGGTTTTCAGCCTCTTTCTTGAGCTTTGCAAATAAACCTTTGGGTGGAATCAAGATCTGAAACAGAAGAGTTAAAGCAAATATCAGTATACCACAACCCATGGGGCAAAGATGTGGCTCTCCTGAGCCTGCTGTAAGGCCCCGGAGATAGGAGAATATGGCACTCTAGGTCCCAAATCCAGCTCCACTTGGCTGTGAAACTTTGGGCAAGTTACTTAATCCCTGTAATTTAGTTTCTTTCTACAAAATGGTGACACCACCACTTAAAGTTGGCACCATCAACTTAAAAAGGTTGCTTCAGGGCCGGCCCATGGCTCACTCGGGAGAGTGTGGTGCTGATAACACCAAGGCCCTGGGTTCGGATCCCATATACGGATGGCCGGTTCGCTCACTGGCTGAGTGTGGTGCTGACAACACCAAGTCAAGGGTTAGGATCGCCTTGCTGGTCATCTTTAGGAAAAAAAAAAAAAAAAAAGGTTGCTTCAAGGATTAGTAGGGAAGAATACAAAGCACTGGCAGATTACCCAGAACACAGTATATGACGGCTGCTTTCCTGAAACTGATCTGCTCCTACCCTTTTGAAAATGCTACTCAGGCCTCCTCTGACTATCCTATTTAGGACTGCAGCCTACCTGCCCCACATCCCTATATTTCCATCCCCTTTCTTTCTCTCTAGTATTTAGCACCATCTGACATACACTGACATCGCACTTGTCTCCTCTCCACTAGACTACAAACTCCATGAAGACAGGGATTTCTGTCTTCTGTTCACTACAATTCCAGCACCCTGAATAATGTCTGACAATGTATATTTACTGAGCGAATAAATGCTACCTGTTCTAAACAGCCAGCCATTCCAACTACCCCAACAGTTATCTGTTGCCATTGGCGAAGTGGCTCAACCCCACCCTGATCCTCCCCGTACCTGTACCCCAAGGAACTATCTGCTCATAGAGGCTTCCACGGCTAGAGACAGACACCAGTACCCTCAAGTTAGAATAGTAAATGCCAATACCAAAGTTCTGAGGGGGAAACAAACAGGAAAGTAATAAAATAAACAGGGATCTGGGGATCTTCAACCCCAGAAGCAGGCCACTGGGAGAAATTAACCCAAGCCTCAATGTTTGATATTGTGTACTTAAAGTAACCCTTTGGCCTTGGGCCTTCAGTAATTGTTATTTTAACTACTCTACTACTAGCTTCTGGATTTGGTCATTTTCTTTCTTTCTTTCTTTATTTTTTTTCTTTTAAAAGATGACCGGTAAGGGGATCTTAACCCTTGACTTGGTGTTGTCAGCACCATGCTCACCCAGTGAGCAAACCAGCCATCCCTATATGGGATCTGAACCCATGGCCTTGGAGTTATCAGCACCACACTCTCCCGAGTGAGCCACAGGCCGGCCCCAAGATTTGGTCATTTTCTAAACACAAACATTTTTACAATTTTTTCTAATCATATACTTAGAGTGAATGAAGTTAGAGGAAACCCTTATGAGTTCTTTCAAGTCACATCTTTAATGTACTGTTTCTAGATATCAAGAACAGATGTGTAGACCATCCCACTGAAAAGTGAGGAAAACAATCTCTGCTATATATGTAGCAAGAAAAATGTGTGACAGGCCAATCTATACCAGTGCACTTTGCAATGAATTAATGATCTGATTATTTTATTTTATTTTATTTTATTTTTTTGTCTTTTTCGTGACCGGCACTCAGCCAGTGAGTACACCGGCCATTCCTATATAGGATCCGAACCCGCGGCGGGAGCATCGCTGCGCTCCCAGCGCCACACTCTCACGAGTGCGCCGCGGGCTCGGCCCGATCTGATTATTTTAAATACCAGTATTGACTTGTTCAGATACTTGATTGCAGTAATGTCACATGGTAATTAAGATCTTAGGGTCTGGAGTGAATAATGCCAGAGCTCAAGTCACAGCTCTGTAACCTCCTAGCTGTGTGGCCCTGGCCAAATTAACACCTCTGTGCTTCAGTTTTCTCTTCTGTAAAGTGAGCATAATAGTGGCTACCTTATAAGACTATTAGAGATTAAATGAGAAGATGCTGCATATGTAAGCTCTCAATAAAGGTTAGCTATTCTAACTTATATGAGTATTAAATGATTTCCCAACACCTATTTAAATGATATTTCTGATTTCAGGTATTCTGTAGGGTAAAGAACAAAGGTTTTAGAGTCAAATGTGGGTTTAAATCTCAGCACAGCTACTTAATAGTTGAGAGACCATGAGTACATGACTTTACCTCTCTGAGCCTGCTTCTGCTTCTGAAAAATGGAAAAAAACACTTCCCTCATGGGTTCTTGTGATGATTAAATTAGGTAATAGGGGGCAATTGTTAAGGACTTGCTTCTTTTCAGGCCCTGCACTAGGCAACTGAAAATGGAAAAGTAGTTAAAAGCAGCTAGCGTATCTTGACCTTGATACTTAGCAGGCAAACACCTAATGGTAGTAAGCAAGCATGTGTTTCATTTCTCTTTAGAAATAAGAGGTCTGTGTTGCATTTAAAGGAACAACTGAATAGAAAAAGGCAAGATTTTTTACATTAAACTGGGATTCATCTGCCCAGAGGCCCCACAGGGAAGCGATGTCCTCATAAATAGTGAGTGGATGGAATGCTTCCAGTGGTAAGATGCCTTTCTTTCCTGGGTCCAGCCCACCCAGCCCCCACTCGGCCCCTGCCCTGCCCAGGCACCTTGGTATACTGTTCCACCAGCTTTGTGAAGTAATTAAAAAGGCTGTGCTGCGGACGGAGAAAATCAAACTGGTAATTGCGCTGCTCTTTCTGCATCAGCTGGGTCAAAAACTGGCGCCCATTCCTGGCCACAAATTGAGCAGTCAGCTTCACCACATCAAGGTCAAAGGCTGAGATGGAGGGGGGGTCAGCAATGAATTCAAACTCAGGAGGAGGCTCTTTTGGCACGATGGTCTCTTGGATCACCTGGGCTTGGACCTAAGATGCAGAAGGAATATGAGGCAAGAGGTTCAGAGGTGGACTGACTCCAGAGAGAGGGGATGAGAACACACCCCCAGCAGGATGGTCATGGACTTCTACGCTTCTATTAATTATGCACATACTACTGGCACTTGGTGTGAGAGAATCCTAACTCACAAGGGCATCAATTTCTAGGCCAACTGCTGTTTCAACTCCCTGAACAGCTTTGAGTGTCTAAGACCCATGACCGTCTGTATCTCTGCTACTGCCCTAAAATCTAGGGTCAAAAGTGGGTGGTGGAACACCCAGGAGGAACATGGCTTATTAAATCCCACCTAAGGGGGACAGAAATGCAGGAAGGCCTACATGTGTGCCAAGAACCCTACTGTACACCAAGAACCCTACTGTACAAAGTGTTTCCACAACCTCCACATGAACAAGGCAGACAGAGCAGGTACTGTGAATCCTTTTTACAGATGAGGTAACTGAGGTCGCCAGAGGCCCTAGAAGTAATTAATTGCAATCCAAGATCTTAGAACCTGACTTTAACCTTTACATCCCACTGCAAAACAAGGGGCTACTTTTCCACCATGGCTCAGGAGAAGAACAAAGTGAAGAGACTGGTCCAGGTCTACACAGAAGCAAAATGTGTTGGCCCTTCCTATCTTCATTCACAGAAGTCCCCAGTGCTGGACCTTAGTGCAGGGAAGGTGGTATTAGGGCAGGTCAAACAGAGGGGCCCTGGGAAGATGAGACAGAAGGGAAAGGATGGCACAAGAAGGGGACATAGACCACACTGCATCCTTCAGCACAGCCAGGTCCTTCATACACCATGGCACTGCTCTCACACCACGGTCAAGGCCTTGCATAAATCACATTTCCCTAGGCCTCAGATTCCTCATCTGTAAAATGGTCGCTCTGCCAGCCTCCTCATGCAGTGCCTGTGAGGAGTCAATTAAGACAAGGCTCCTAAAGCACTGAGCACACAGCTGGACAAGCAGTGCTCAGGAACTGCCAAGCGTCATCAGCATTTCACTGCCTCAGCCTCAGCGTCTGCCTCTGTAAGATGGGGACAACCACCTCACTTCTCTCCCTGGCTGGTTGTGAGTATGGACAGCAGAGTTAAATACTATGCACCTGCTTCCTGTCCTTCCCACCCTTCTCAGCCCTGGGGAAGTAAGGGGAGGGTTTGGGAGGGGCTGGGCTCCAAACCTTCTGAGGAAGCTGCTGCTGAGTGGCTTGCTGCTGCTGCTGCATAACTTTGGGAATGGCAGCCGAGGGCTCCTGAGCCTTCCCCTCCTTGAACTCGCTGACCTTGTGGCGGTAGTAGGCATGGTAAGGATCATTGGGGTTCAGGAAGTTAAACTTGGGGTTATTGATCTCGTTCTGTCGTATCCTAGCTTCAAATTCAGGTCCATTTCTAGAAGAAGGAAAAATAGAAGAATAACACCACAACCTCATGACTGCTTAAATCCAGAATACCACCATATGAGCCTCCTTCTTGCCACCACCCACCCACTGCTTAAAGCAGCCTGTGTCTCAGCACAGCAGACATGATCCTTGAGCCCTCTAGCATCAGCGGGCAGTGCCATCTGCCTTCATTCCACCTGACCCAGGCTATCTTTACCACAGGGTCTTCCTGACTTTGGTCATTCCTTAGCCCCTCTGCCAATCTTGCCTTTTCCAAAACCATCTGGGCTATTGCTTTTTCCTCTTAATAAAATTAATTTACTTGAAAAAATGTGTTTAAAAAGGAAAGTACCTATTACTATATCAAATAAAATCAGTATGCCTTTACTAAAAAGTGTTAGTCAAAAATAAATACTGTACAAGACTACTTAGAAAAGTTCATGGAAAAACAGAAAAGATAATACATTCAGCAAAAAAAGATAATGCAAATCTTTCCATGAACTTTTTGAAGTACCCTCATACAAAGAAAAGAAAATAATGTTGCCAAAGTTTAGCTAGACGTTTGCTGAGACTAGTTATCTTAGTTAAAAGTGGGCATTAGTGCTAGAGTGATGTTAAAGATATACCAGCACCAAAAGGACTTTGTCCTTTCAAGAATGAGAAGGATTGGAAAAAAAATGAAACTTTAGATGATTTGACTAAAATACCTCGTCCAAGTACTGCCTAAAATCACCTCATTTCCCACTGGTGAGGCCCACACTAGTAGACTCTCTGCAAGGCGCATTCAGATGACATGGTGTGGCAAGGTAAGTGGGGGTGGGGGGGTCCTCCCCCTGCTCTCTGTACCCCAGATCTTTCCCATGTTTCCAGTTTGCATGCCTTCAAAACCTCAGGATAATGAAAAAAAATGTCCCTATCATGATGTTTAGGCTACCCTGATTTTTAAAGAACCCCAATGTAATATTTGAAGGCATCACCCATACAGAAAACACTTTTGTCAGTGAGAAAGCACAGTAACCTTAAAGACACAAGATGTGTACGCATTCAAGTTTCAGGTTCACTACTGACTCACTCTGACACAGCGAAAGTTACCAAAACTACTCTTTGCCTCGATTTCCCCATGTGTAAATGTGGCAAACACTGCCTTCCTTCTGTCTTGAAGAACTGTTGAGATCAAATCACTTAAGAAGATGCCAAAGTCTTTTTAAATCATACAGTAGCCTACAAATGCAAGGGGCTGTTCCATAAACATTTGAGATGATTTGGGTATTAGGAGATGTCTGTCAGGTTTCCATCACTCTTTAGGCCAGAACCCTGCACTAGAGATGCCCCAAACACACCAAGGGGCTGGTGCCAGTCAGGTTGCTCCACTCTCCTTAGACTTTCATACCCCCCTGGCGTTTTCAGTTAAAAAGAGGGCAGAAGACAGGGTACAGGCAATGCTGTGCCCAGATTAGGCACCACAACAATATGCACCAGGCTGGTGGTCATCAAAACCCAGGCTGGTTCCTCAGCAAGTTCTGGTCACACCCTGTAGTGTGACTAACACCATGAGGTCTCAATTTGACAGTATATTAGCCCAACTGAAACCTCATGCTTTTTTGAAGAAACATTTCCTCCCTCCTAAAATAATGCAAACCACACACAAGGAGTAGGTTGAATGCATACTTAAATCCTGCTAAACTAGGCCACCATCCCCAGCAAGTGCCCAGGGCAAATGAAGAGCTGCTAGAAAAAGGTTCCCTGATTGTTTCCTACATTACTGCCTCACCACATCTGGGAACAATCTGAAAGAAAAACAATGAAAAGGCAGACATGTTCATTCCAAGCTATTCTGTTGTTTTAAATCCTAATGTTAATTTTAGGACTATATCCTCTAATATAGAAGGAATAGATTTCAGCAGAAAAAGACATGATTTTGACTAAACGCAGCCAATGGGACTTTTTAAGGGTAATTTCCACTTCAGTTTCTTGACAGCAAAGTGCAAGGAAGGGAAGATCTAATCTGGAGGAAAAAAAATCTCCTTTTGCAAAACCACACTGGGTTGTTGATTTCTACTGCATGCTCCATGAATGTGTGTGAACCCAGCAGAAGTAGAGCACAGAGTCCTGCTTGCTTGTTTTATCCTAGAATGAGATATTGGTCTGTCCCTTCATTGCAATGTAAATGAAAGCAAGTTTGCAGATTTTAGAAATGCCCACAAAAGCAATCACCATAGCTAAAAATCGATTTAGAGATGTGGATGTATGCTCATTTTTAAGGGAACTTGGATAAACAAACTCTTATTTCTGTGGCAGCAGAGGACGGCATAAAATTAATTAAAAGCTACTTGGCAAAATGTTTAAGAAATCTTTAAAAACGCTCTTTCAGCCAGTAATGTGCCACACAGAATTTTATTCTAAGGTAACAATCTAAAAGAGAAGGAAAATGCTCAGAGACTTCCCCACAGCTTCATCTGCCAAACTGAAATGCTGGAAACAACCTCAAAGGAAAACATACAGGAGATGGTCAAGTCAAGGACGGCCTTCACCTCAGCAAGGTGCATCCTCTCAGAGAAGGACCGTGCAGTATCAGGAAGACCACAGAGCAATGCGGAAAAATGCTTACAACACAGCATGGGAGGGAAAAACGGGATGTGAATGTTATCTCTGCTAGTATTACAAGGACCGAAAAAAAGGATGTCAAGGGCTAGAAGGAAACAAGAAAAAGTGAAACAGTTGGTAGAAACTATACTGGTAGTAAGACTGTGGTGATTCTTCACCCAACACCCTTTTCCTATTTATTCGGTATCGGGGAAAAGGGGAAACATGACCGTTGCTATAAGACATTAAACATTTATCTTAAACTTGACACCTGCTGCCCTAAATATGACATGGCACAGAGCAGCTTTTAATTGAATAACCAAGTTAATCAAAACCCTCGAAATGTGATAAGATGAATCTGTACAGAGCTAATACAGTGAGACATCAACCAGAGTAATTTCTTTCTATGTTTAATCTTATTAGGAGGCTGGGAAAGGAAAGGTTTATTAATGATTTATTGTGATAGGGATGCTGCCTCGGGGGAGTGATTGTCAAGGTGTGGCCCCCCCAGAGAGCAAATGCCCTGACTGAAGGCAGCAGTCTGCTCAGGACCAGCTACTGTTTCTATGCAAGAAGGTGCTGTTCAGTTTATCAAGAGAAGCCAGAAATCCAGATTTATTGTGAAATCTCCTCATTTTAAAATAGCGGCGACTAATTTGAATTTAAAAAAAATATTTCTAAGGGGCCGGCCCGTGGCTCACTTGGGAGAGTGTGGTGCTGATAACACCAAGGCCACGGGTTCGGATCCTATATAGGGATGGCCGGTTAGCTCACTTCAGAGAGCCTGGTGCTGACAACACCAAGTCAAGGGTTAAGATCCCCTTACCGGTCATCTTTAAAAAAAAAAAATATTTCTAGAACAAACAAAACATCTCTAAGCTGGACATGGCCTACTAGCTGCCAAAGGAATACTTACTAGGAAATGCATTGACCTTTGGAGTCAAGTGGCCATCAAGAAGATTTCATCTAAGGATATGTGAGTGTGTAAAAGTACAAAAGGGAGAGACAGGAGAAACTCAGGCCGCTTTCCACCCCATCTGAGAAGACAGATAACACCTACGTCATGTAACAACTACTTTCAGTCCCATTACCGCACTCCTGCCCCACAACAAACCTGAGGTGGCATTGTATTCAATCATTTGAAGCTCTGTGGAATGTGGTCCTTGCACAATGAGAATGCCAAGCCCCCTTTTTATCTTCCTCAGGCCAGCAGCTCAGAAACAGACACACATACTGTCTGTGACAAAGCAGCTTTCCAGGGAAGATCTAACCTGGAGGAAAAAAATCTCCTTTTGTAAAACCACACTGGGTTGTTGATTTCTACTGCATGCTGCATGAATATGTGTGAACCCAGCAGAAGTGGAGCACAGAGTCCTGCTTGCTTCTTTTATCCTAGAATGAGATATTGATCTGTCCTTTCATTGCAATGTAAATGAAAGCAAGTTTGCAGATTTTAGAAATGCCCACAAAAGCAATCACCATAACTAAAAATCTATGGCCACTTGACTCAGGCCCATTTGGAAACAGAGATTCTTGGTGACTGTGGAAGTGGGTGTGACTCTCACTTTGGCTACTGCTGTGTTATGCTGGAGATGCCAGTCTGCATGTTAGGTAACATGTCACTGCTGTGAAAGTTTTGTTTTGTTGGTGGCTGGCTGGTACGGGGATCCGAACCTTTGCCCTTGGTGTTACCAGCACCATGCTCTCCCAAGTGAGCTAAGCAGCCAGCCCTATTGCCATGAAAGTTGATGAAATCACTTTGTGGGACCTAGACAAAATAGAGCCAGGAAAGGCAAAAAGAAGGCAGGGCTAATGCTTGCTTGTCCGAGGTAAGAACTGTCTCCAAGGACCTTCTAAAAACCCATCAGAAATCCCTTCATGTCTTTCATGCATCTCCTGCTTTGCATGTACACACATGTTTCTGTGACAAAGTTCATCATTAGATATTCTTTAGAACTGTAATAATTCGATAAGATGCCCGGAGAAGAAACTACATGCTTGGAGAAGAAACTATCCAGTTACAACACCTCAACCAATGAACTGGTGACAAATCTGACTTTGAGACTCTGAAACCAATGAATTCTGTTTCCAAGCAGCTTACATGAACCTCTCCCTTTTTGCCAGTATAAAAGTATTCTCTTACCCTTCCCTCACTCAATGCATTCATGGCCTGCCATGGTATGCATTCCAGATTATAATCCTATTTTTTCATCCTTATTTTTTTGGTGGCTGGCCAGTATGGGGATCCGAACCCTTAACCTTGGTGTTATGACTCCATACTCTAACCAACTGAGCTAACTGGCCAGCCCTATAATCCTATGTCTATTCCTAAATAAACTCAATGTACTTGGAGATATTTTTCTCTATGTGTTTTTTTTAGGTTAAACTGCCGTCTTGTAGTTTTAGATTAATTAACAGGCCTAAGCCAACAATGCCTCTCTAAAATCCCCAACATTACTCTTGTGCTGATTCAAGAACTCTTTGTGCCAAAATCCACTTCTGACCCACTCAAACAGAAGTAACTATCTTACCTGGCCACAAAGCTGGCAGTCTTGTCAACGATATTCCTGACCTCTGGAGGAGGATAAATAATCCCCACCACTGGCTTGGAAGGGGTAGAATCATCCTTTGAAGATGCTTCTTCTTCTGTGGGCTGTGAAAACAGGAAAAGGAAATAAGGTATTGAAGTCCCTGGTTTAGAGAGGGATCCCCACCATTAAACTCCTCCAAAATATTGTTGAGAGCACAGACTTCCCTTGGGTTAGAATGCTCTGCTTGAGAAAAGCAGTTCTCTTAACCACACTGTGCTTGCATGGGCTGCTCCCGGAGAACCAGTGAAAAGAGCAGCCTCCCTGACTTTGCCCTTGTTAGACTGTCTTAGTGGGACCCAGAGTCTGCATTTTTACCAAGTGCCCATGTGATTAAGATGCAGAGGCTTTGACTACATTCTGAGAAACCATGTTCCAGAATCCAGAAGGCCACATCTGTAACCCTGCACCCAGCGCTGTTTCTGGTACGGGATAGTTAATGATTTTTTGCTGAATAAACAGGAAATTCCCTGCTGGCAGCTCCTTTTTCCTTGAATGCCCTTTCCCTTTGCATCCATTCCACAGTCTTTTTCGTTTTGTTTTTTTGGCGGGGTTTTTTTTGGCCGCTGGCTGTAGAGGGATCCAAATGCTTGACCATGGTGTTATATAACACTGCACCCTAACCAACAGAGCTTTCCAATTTCACAGTCTTAACCACAATTCAATGCTCAAATGTTTTGTTCAACTCCACTTGAATATTCTACATTAACTGTCCCATCAGTTCCAATAGTCTTCCCTCAGCAGCTCCTTCCCTTTAGTAAACAAAGGGTCAAGTCTCTCATCATAGACAAATAAAGTCTCTCCCCTGCCTTCATGTTCTTTCTGCTGCTGCCTTCTTCCTCCTCTTCCCTCTGGTAGCTAAACGTCCTGAGTTCTCTGCAGTCTTGCTGTTCCCACTTCCTCACTTCCCCATTCATTTCAAGTGCTCTTGCCAGTCAAAAACCAATGCCTACAGCCACCTACAACCATCACCTGAGTGGGACTCGTGACCAGTCTTTCTCAAAATTCCCTACTCAACAAAACTCCCCACTCAATTCCCAGGCCCAATTGTCACCTGTCTTTTCTTCTTGCTCACCATGTCACCCAAGTTTCTTTCCTGGCTCCTGTTTTACTTCCTGCCCTGTAATGTTGGAGACCTTCAAAATTCTGTCCTTGGTTCTTTTCATAGTATTCCCACTGTCCTCCACTTCCCCTACCACCTGTAGGTTGAACAGTCCTACCCAAATTGATGTTCCAGATCATTCTTGTGTGACACAGAGCTTTAGATCCAGCTGACTCCTGGGCACTTTCATCTCTAACCTCTTTCCTCGTGAACGGCTACCCGGTCATCCATGCCAAAAACTCAGGCCTCCTCTCCCTTCCTCAGCCTCCACATTCAATAATAAAAACATTTATCAAGCACAGAGTGGGTCCCAGATATTTTTCTAAACACTTTAAATATATTAACACTTATAACCCTTATGAGAGCCCTGTGGGGTAAGTACTCTTATTATCTCCATATTACAGATGACAAAACAAAGGAATAGAGCTTAGCTAGCCCAATGGCAGACCAGGATTCCAACACATCATTTTGGCTGAAGAGCATGCACGATCAGCCGCTTTGTGACAAGAGCTTGCTTATCCCCTCTGCCCCATCCTCTGCCACAATCTAGGCCAGGCCCCAGTGTCTTTTGAATAGAGTATGACTGGTCTCCTGTCCTCCTAGCTATTCTCCACATCACTGCCTACCTGAATTTCTGAACCACAAATGTCACTATCCAGCTTAAAATTCTTTCTTTTCTCCCCACTGCCTTCAAGGAAAAGTTCTAATCCTTAGAATCACATCTCCTGCTACCACTGTTCCAACCTTATACTTCAACCACGCTTATTCATTTACCCTTGACTGAGGCACCATCTGATTCTTATCTCATTGTCTTTGCATTTATTACCTGGTATTAACTTGTTTATTTTCCCCCAGTGCCTGGGAAAATGCCAGGGACACACAGGCACTTAAATATTTGAGAAAAGGGCATGAGTCTCTTGAGTCACATTCCTCATTGTATTCTGAACTCAAAGCAGTGATCAGTACCTAGCATATGCTCAATAAATGTCTGCCAAATGAATCAAGGATGCTATTTCTCTTCCCCAATCTCCAACCCAATGAAGTCCTACTCATCCTTCCAAAAGCAATTTACCTCTCACTCCTGTGAGCTTCCCCTACCTTAATCTCTCCTCTACCCCAAAAAGCAATGTTGATTGGATTATCACCTCCTTTGTACCTGACGTTATAGGGCACATCATACCATACTGCAATTATTTATGCCCATCTTTCCATCTCAGCTGATTGAGAGCTTTTTAAGGGCTGGCCAGCACTGTATCATTTACAGCAATCTAAACAATACGTTGAACATTCAAGTATGTCTGTCTTCCCACTAATCTGAGCTCCCTAATGTGCCTATTCATTCCAGTAACCTCAGAGCCTGGCTCAGTGTTTGGCTTATGGTAAGCATCAAGTAGGTGCTGAGAATTAACACCTGAGAAAGAATGTAGCTCAGAGAAATCTAAGAAACACAAGGTTTGCTAAATTTAAAAGGCCCAAAGCACAGGGCTGCAGTCACATCTACCTCACCCTTGTCTGGCATAATTGCTAAAGCACACGTTTTAGCAATTGTTTCCAGACTAGATGCCACCTCAACAGGTATAAACTACCTAAACGTAATCACAAGTTGTACAACACAACCCTCATCCTTGCTGTATTTCAAGGGTTCTGGAATTTATGACGCAAAGAGCAATGTATAGCCAATAATTATGTTATTTTGGTGAACCAATGTAAATTCTTGGTAAACAATTTGGAACGGCCCCTTTAAGATTCTCCTTTTTCCTTTAAATATTACTGACTCCTCTTTTGTCCTCCGGAGCTCATTTTCACGACAGCTTGAATTTGTGGTTCCCGGGTTACAATCTTAAAATTTGGCCCAAATAAGCTGTTTTATATTTTTGCCTCAGTTTCTTCCTTTAGGTCGAAACAAACACAGATGTACCGGCCAGGCTGGGAAATAAAGGACTACTGGGCAAAGGCTGGGGGGGCCGGGGGGGCCCAACTGGCACAGAAGACCAGTGAATGGGTTGGTTCAGTGCTTCTCACGCTTTAACGAACCACCTTGCAATCTTGTTAAAATGCAGATTCCTATTTAGAAGGTCTGAGGTGGAGACTGCATTTCTGATCAGCTCCCAAGTGGTGTTGATCCTGAGGGTGCGCGGCCCACTTTGAGAACCACTGTTCTAAAGAGCGCGCTTCGCTACCGGAAGGCGGCGCAGCGCGAAAAGCGCGGTGCCTCCTGGGACTTGCAGTCCCTCTAAAACTTCCAGAGCCATCTCTTTCCTGCGCGAGCGAAAAGCGCCCGCGCCGGCGGGGAAGGCCCAAGCCAAGGCTGGGGGCCGCCAGTCGAGGTGAGGGGGGCGCCGTACCTGTTTGGGCTCGGTAGCCACGGGAGGCGGCGGAGGGACCGCCTGCACGGGTCCGGCCGGCATGACTGCGACGCTGAGAGCTGCCAGTCCGCCTCGGTGTCAGTGACCAGTGCCGCGTCAAGACAGGATCCCTGAACGGACGATACGACGAGCTCACAAGATGGCCGCGGCTCAGCAAGCAAGTCGTCCCTGGAGCGGCGGTGTGACGCACTTCCGGGACCCGCCCCCTCGCGGCGACGTGCCTCCCGCCCCTCCCTGCGGGCACGGCTGCACGGGACGCCGTTGCCACAGCAGTGGTCAGGGCGCCAGGCAGTGGGTTTCGGGGGCTCGCAGGAGCCTCAGGTTCGTCTGGGGCAGATCCATAAGCTGGCCAGACGCAGAAGCTTAGGTCGCTTCGCCGGAGACAGGTGAGATATCCTATGTCATCCTCCAGACGCCCCCTGCACTCACCTCGCGGCCCTGGCCGCTCCTTTACTCCACAGGCCAGTTCCTCTCTCCCTGTTACCCCGCCTTCCAAGGCCCCAGCTCCCTCCCGTTGGCCTCTCACTGCCGAGAGCCCCTCGTTCCTCAGGCCCGCCGCGTCAAAGCCCCACCTCCTTCTCCCTTCGCCCCCTCGTTCGCTTCAGGCGCACCTCCTCCAAGTCCCCTTCCAAGTCCCTCTCCCTTAAATCCCACTGATCCCTTTTCCCGTGGGCCTGCCTTTTCTAGGTTCCATCCCCTGCCTTCCACAGCCCCGCCCTCAAGCCCCTTCGACCTTCTCAAATCAGGGCCTCTTCTTTAGGCTTCACCCCTCACTCCCACAGGGGCAGCCCTCTCTTCCCAGAGGCACACCTTCCCGCCCGCTTCTCTCCCTCTCCTGAGATCCTCCCATCCCTGTCCTCTCTCCCCTCCCTCCCAGCTCCGGAATGCGGGGAGCAGGCTCTGAGTCCCTGCCTGGACCTCAGTTTCCTCTCTGTGAAATGGGGCAAGGATGAGAAGATCTCATCTCTCTCTCCCTCTGTCTCTCTCTCTCTCTCTCTCTCTCTCTCTCTCTCTCTCTCTCTCTCTCTCTCTCACACACACACACACACACAGAGCTGGTTTATGTCATTGTTGTTATTATTAATGTAGAATAATAATGATAGCTAGGATTTATTGACTATTTATTATGAGCCAGACCCTGTGTCAAACAATGCATGTATTACATCATTTATTTCCTATAGCAACCTATTTACAGATGAGGACAGTGAAGTTTAGAGTTGGTAGAGTGGGAATCCAAACTCAGGCCAATCTTACTCCTTTACTAGTGCAGTTAATTATTCCTTTGCCCTCCTCAGTCCTTTAGTGTTCTACGGGATCCAGGCAATTAACTCTCTTGGGTCAGAGACTGGCAACTGCCACATAGACGGTTTTAGAGTTTCTAAAGTGTCTTCATGGTGGTGACTTTGAATTTCACCGGGCACAATGGCTGGGAGGTAGGCATAACCTTTATCAGTAAGGTAGGGTACTAGTTTGAGAGAAAAGGAGCTTGAATGTTGAAAGGGAGTGAAGGAAAGACTCCTGCCCTTATCTGGGAGTCAGAGTTCACCTTGAGCCCCAGGGAACTGAGGAGAGGCGAGTTAGCTGCTGCTGTTACCTAAGGGCGGTGTTGGCTCAATTAGTGCCATCACCTGTGTCGTCACAGGTACAGTGCAGGGCTGGCAGCTTCAGGCTGAGGGTTGCACTCAAGACCTAGGAATTACAAAGAAAGACCATGTCAGATGCTCTTCACTTGACACACACCTCAAATCATGCTTCTCAAACCATGCTTATGTCTGAATGGCCTCATTTTCCAGAAGAAACAACGTAAGGTAACCTTGGATATTCTTGATGCTTTGGCATTTCAGAATCTAGTGGGACTTCGTATCCAAGATGGCCCCAGATGTACTTATTTGAAGGTGAACAGATCTGTTTCTTGGTGCCATCACAAGCAAGCTTATGAGTATTCAGCTTTGCCACCTGAATACACTTCCTCCCAGGTTGGGACTTCTTGTTAGCTTTTTATTTTCTTCATGCCCATCCCAGAAAGGAAGCCCAGAATGTTTGAGTCTGTTTTTGCCCTTTGTTTCCACCTCACTCCTTAGGGACATAAAATCTCTTGGGCAGCAATATCTTGTGAGAGGCTGTTGCCAAGGCAACACGTGTGCAGGATGTGGGCATGTGTGTGTTTTTGTGTGTACGTCAGTGTTTAAGGCTGACACACATTGCTTTCCATCCTGAGCTGACACATCCAAGCTTACTCTGTGTAAAGAGTCTTTCATACGTAATTGGTGATTTCTGGAAGACAGAGCTCTGTGTGCCCTACTCTGTCCCTATTCTTGATATGGTGCCCAGCATGTAGTAGACACTCAGTCCCTGTTTGCTGAATGAACATACTGCATCTCACCCTCTATACCTGCATTGTCCAGTACAGTAACTGCCAGCCCATGTGGCTGTCAAGCTTTTGAAAGGCATCTGGTCCAGATTGAGATGTGCTGTAATTGTCAAATAGACACTGGACTTTGCAGCTTAATGCCAAAAAAAAAAAAAAAAAAAAGAACATAAAAAGTTTTCTTAATTTTATATTGATTTCATGTTGAAAATGATAATGTTTAGGGTGTATTGAGTTAAATAAAATATTAAAATTAATTTACCTGTTTCTTTTTACTCTTTTTAATGTGGTGTAGGAGAGAAAAAGTAATATCTTTTCCTCACCCATCCTAGTGTTCATGGCTGAGACCCCTATAAGGTAAGACAGATTAACAAGAGAAAAACATACAAATTTATTAAATAAATGTCTTCTGTGACATGGGAGCCTTCAAAAATGAAGACCCAAAGAAATGGGGAAATCTGTATTTTTTAAGGACAGTTGTGCGGAAGTATAATTGGAGGACAAAAAGGTATGATCTAATAGTAACAAACTGGAGGGAACTTAGCAAAGCCTGTTCAGATTCTTCTTGGCGAATCTGTGTGACATTCCTTCCCAAGCCCACATAGGTCAGGACACTTGTCACATGAGGGTCTTCAGAGGAGAAGGGAGGGAGAAGGCCAGAGAGTAACCTTCCTAGGTTTTATGGCCTGTTCAGGGAAGAAGGACGAGTGAAAGGTGAGAGTGGCCTTCCTGCTTCTGCTGTTTTCTCAATTTCCAAGGTGCCATGTTTTGGGGTAGTATTTCCTGCACCATCAGCGGCTAGGAGAAAATCTAAAATCCCATATGTGGCTTGCATTATATTTCTTTTGGAAACTGCTGTTCTAGAAGCTGTGTGGCCTGAGGACAGAGCAGAGATGTCATACTCACAATCCCAGTTCCCCGAGTGACCTTGGGCTAGCCAACAACTTTCCAGAGTCTGAGTTTCCTCTTCTGTGTAAAGGAAGCAGATTCAAGGAAGTGGCACACAGTAGGTCCTTTAGACAGAGCTAGCACTATTGAAGCACACCCTCTGTGCTCAAGCTCAAGGCAGGTGTCCCACCTGTCCTTTCTTTCACCCCATTTTTCCAGCCTGGAACAGCCTCTGCATTCTCCCGTTCACCTTCCACCCTGCCCCCGAGGAAACGACTGACTGTGAACTCATTTACTCTCACCTTTATCCATTTTAGGGACTGGAGAGCTGCTTAGAAAAGCCCTTCACCTGAAACAGGAAGCCAGGCACCTGGATGAGCCTCTGACCTGGAGCCTACAGGCTAGTCCAAGAGCCAGACTTACTCAGGTCACTCCAACGCTACAGGCAGGAACCACGCAGAGGTGAGGGCAAGGCCCAGTCCTCTGAGAGTCCAGAGAGTCCAGTTCAGCTCTAGGGCACCACCCCTGGATGTCTGAACTTCCTAGCACCTGTGGGCACAGGCTGGCCCTCAGGCCTCTCGGCCCAGGTAGCCAGGTCATACTGCAGTGAACTCAAAAGACAAATGTGCTTGAAAGGGAGACAGACTCAAATAATGATTCTGTTCTGGTGGCAGTGTGTGCTGGGAAGAAAAAGAACAGGATGCTCTAAGAATGTGTAACAGGGGATCTCACCCAGCCTAGAGACCTGGGGAGATTTCCTGAGGAGGGGATGTTTGGGTGGAGACCTGAGGGAGGTATCTTAGCTAGAGGAAGTGTGGGGAGGGGCACATTCTGGGTGGTGAGATGCTAAGATGGGGGCAGACCACACAGGGACAACACCCCAGGGAGTGTCATAGTCTTTAGTGCTATAGAAAGCCATTAAAAGACTTTAAGCAGTTGCCTCTTTAACAGTCACTCTGGTTGCGTGTACAGAATGGATGAGGTGGTACTAGGCAGAAGGGATGTGGTGACCCCTCATGGGGGGCTGTGGTAGTGGTCTGGGGAGATAGAGGAGTCAGGAGCAGTGTCATAGAGAGAAGTACTGGGTTCCTAGTGTGGTCTGGACATAGGTAGCAGTTGGTGCTGGAATGAGGGGGTAGAGGAAGGGGATTTGAGAAAGCAAACTCAGTGGGGTGCCATTATCTGAGATGAGGGAGGTGGGGGAGGATAGGTTTGGGAGAAGAGGTTTTTCTCAGCTAGGCCTGGACTTGCTGGGGACAGAATGGGCCGTGGCCTAAATACTGGCCAAGAAGCCCCTGCATTTCAGGGGGTAGTGGGGGAAAGAAGAGGATTCCTTCTGCTAAGAAATCCAGAAAGGACAAGGGGCCCCTGATTGCAGGGTGGGGAGGGACTAGGGCTCAGCATCCACTCAGCTGCCCAGCTCCCAACGGAGTGCTGGCTCTGAAACTAGCTACCGACTCACAACCCAGGAGGGACCAGGACAGTGTTCCATTTCTCCACTTGCTGAGTCAAGGGCGATGGATGGTTCATCCAAATCAGTGTCTTCAGGTGTTCACAGAGTCCAGAAGATGGACAAAAAGCATTCTGTGTGGACTTTAGGGGAATTGGGGAATACAGTAGTCAGGCATGGGCTCAAGACAAGGATGGTCTTTGCTGTTGTTTCTGCCAATAATATTATTTATAATAATAATGCAGGCAGAGCTCCCTAATCTGAAAATCCAAAATCCCAAATGCTCCAGAATCCAAAACTTTGAGCACTGACATGATGCTCAAAGGAGCATTTCAGATTTCAGATTTTCAGATTAAGGATGCTAGGTAGGTTTTCAGATTAGGGATGCTCAACCAGTTAGTATCTGCAAATATTAAAAAATCCAGAAAAATCCGAAATCTGAAACACTTCTGTTGCCAAGCATTTTGGATAAGGGATACTCAACCTGTATTGCTTGAGAACTTTTACTGGTGCCTTGCCTTGGACCAAGGATTTTATTCATGACCCCTTTAAAAGCTTCACAACAACCTGGCCTGCTTGGGGACAGTGTCCCCATTTTACAGCTGAAGCAGCAGCTGGGGCTCAGAAGGGTATGGTGACTTTCCCGAGGCCACGTAGCCAGGAAGGGGCATGGCTGGGACTCTCTGTATCAAGATGTGATGGGCTCCCTGTCATCAGAGTCATTAGAATAGATCTCAATACAAGTTTTCAGGTTTTCCTCTCTTATACTTTAGGACTTGCTTTCCTCCAAAAGTCAACACATTTTAAATTTTCTTTGCATGGGTTGGCCAGTTAGCTTACCTGGTTAGAGCGTGATGATGATAACATCAAGGTCAAGGGTTTGGATCCCCATACTGGCCAGCTGTCAAAACTAAATAAATGGTTAAAAAAAATTTTTTTTTTCTTTGTGATTTTTTTTGTTTGCTTATTTTTTTGTTTGGGGTTTTTTTTGGTGGCTGGAGATCGAACAGAGATCTGCACAGAGATCGAACACTGGACCTTGGTATTATTGGTACCATACTCTAATCAACTGAGCTAACCAGCCCTAGGCTGGCTAAGCTGGGGATACCACAGAGACTGAGATGGCCAGGAGAGGAAGTTGTTCCAGCAGAGAGCAATCAGGGCTGATGGGGGAAGCCCAGAGGGATTATCTAACCCAGCCTGAAGGGTGTTCAGGGAAGCCTTCCCAGAGGAGGTGATAGCCAGGAACCCTAAAGGATGAGAGGAGTTCGCCTGGTAATGGGAATTGGATGGGGAAGTATGATTCAGACAGAGGGGACAGATGGGCCAGGTGTGCATGAGCTGCTGCTCATAGCTGATGGTGGTAGGAGTGGAGAGTATGGGGTAGAGAGGGGGCCTAGAGAGGGAGAAGTGAAGGATGTGCCCAGAGATGGCCTTTCTCCCATGGGCCACAGGGAGTCCCAAGGGGTGTTGGCCAGCATGATGTGGCCCAGATCTCTGGAGCTGAAGTTGATCAGATTGGAGTGGGCAGGCCTGTGGCCCAGCTGGGAGCTGCTGCAGTGGTCTAGGCAGGAGATGACAGTGGCCTTATGTGACCCAGCAGTCCCCATCGTGCTGTAGCTATAACTCTATTGGTTGTCTGTGCCCTGTTTGAGGGTTCGCTCTGGGAGGGAAGGATGGTAGGGACATTCTTGTTCACAGCTGTATCCGCCCAACATTTAGCAGGGAACCTGGCATACACAGGCTCTCAGGAGGTACTTATAGAATGTTGGAATTGTCGGGCCAGCCTGTGGCTCACTTGGGAGAGTGTGGTACTGATAACACCAAGGTTCAGATCCCTGTATAGGGATGGCCGGTTAGCTCACTTGGGAGAGTGTGGTGCAGACAACACCAAGTCAAGGGTTAAGATCCCCTTACCGGTCATCTTTTAAAAAAAAAAAAAAGAATGTTAGTATGTTGGAATTGTCATTATGGGTGTAGGGTACAGTGAGTGAGAGGGAGGCTAGTGAGGTTGTCCAGACCAGGCCCTGAAAGGCCTTGTCACCTAGGGCTGGGGAACAGACTTCTCCCCAGGGTCTAGGGTGGACTTTTGGCCTAGAGCAACTGGGCAGATTCAGGCTTTAAGAAGGTTCTTCTGGCAGCAGCCACATAGCTCTGGCTAACAGGGCTTCTCCTGCCTGCCCCAGGAGCTGTGAGGATGGCACACTTGCTGGGCAGCCAGGCCTGCATGGACAGCCTGCGCAAGGACCTCACCGACCTGCAGGGCACCATCGTAGACGTGTTCTCCCGCGCCGGGCCCGTGCACTTCCCCTCTTGGAAGTTCCCTGACCGTATGGCCTGTGACCTGGACATGGTGGCCCTGCTGGAGCACTACGACCATGTGCCAGAGGACCCTGAGTTCACACAGCTATCCCATGCTGTGTTGCTGGAGCTGGTCATTGATAGGTGAGGGTCTTGACTGAACCTGGTCATCCTGGAATGCCAGCACCTGTCCCTTAGACCAGTAGCAGCCACAGGAGCCCCTCCACAGGTAGTGATGACATTGGTAACCATAATCACTATTGACTGAGTACCTGCCAGATCAGCTCAGGACCCTCAACGTGATCTCACCTTTTTTGTGTTTTGTTGTGAGCTGTGCTGTGCTGTCATCCTTTCACCTCAGGGAGTTGCTAGCCACCCTGCTAGTCTCTGTGGCACCACAGCCCTGACTGCTGCCTCTCGGCCTCTCCCTGCTGCCTCCCTTGGGTTGCTGTGTGTCAGGGACACCATAGCTACTGCTCAGAGTTTCCATCCCAGGCTCTTTTTCCTGGCATCTTGTGGACTATGCTGTTCTTCCGTGTATAACAAGGCCAGACATGTGATGTGTTTTTCCAAACCCTGGCCCTGCTGGGAAGAGGCTAGTGGACTCCTCTGCAGCCCCACCACTTCTGTGCTATCATTCAAGTTAACATGGTCATCAGCCTTCCACTTCCTGGGGACCACAATCCAGGTTCCAGTGCTCAAAACCCTTATACACTAATAAAGCCATGGGATCCAGACAGGCAGCAAAGACATGAGAGGGACTTCAGCGGTTGCAGGATGACCTACCTGGGGACAGAGAAGCCAGGGTTACCAACTTGGAGGGCTGGAGGAGCCCTCGGTATGAAAGCACCATTTATGACCTATGAGGGGCTGAACGTGCTTGAGCACAGAACACACTTTATGTTATACCATCCCTGTACTAGGAATGTCCTGCCTGCCCCTTCCAGGTCTGGCCGAGCCCCACTCATCCATCAAGGCTCAGTTTACCTATCTTCTTCCTTGTGAAGCTATTGTTGACATGCCCCCAGCCCTGCCAGACCCCCTTGCCCACCTCTGGTTGAGTTAGCTGGAGCTTCCGCTGGGTTTCTGTGTATGTAAGTAACTCCTGGCAGAGGCCACTGGGCCTGAGACCTAGACCAGCCTGAGAACCCTGGAGGACAGGGCCATGGCACCAGCCCATGGTGTAGCATTTAGAGGTGCTCAGTTCATGTCAGGAGATGGGATTATGGCTAAGGTTGCAGAAAGCACAGCAGTCTCCCACTGTGAGGGTTTGTCTGTCTAAGCAGACAGATTGCTCTGTCAATGCCACATCTGTCCTTTTTCCAGATGCTTCCCCATTCCCTAGTGCTACTTGGCACTGTTGTCCCCATTCACAGAGGAGGACACCTTGGCTCAGAAAGGGGTAGGGCCTGGAGGCCAGGGGCCACTCCTCCCCCAGGTCCTCTCTGTCCAAGGCCCCAGTGGGCTTGGAATGACCCCCTTGCATCTACAACAAGAAAAGGTCACTTATCTTCCTGGTACGTGTTGTAAATATAATATAATACCGCTGCCTTTAAAATAGCTTGGTTCCCATGCTATTTTAAAATTAAAATATTTTATTTCCTTAAGATTAGCACCTGACTCTAATTTTGAACTTGGAGGTTAGGATAGACACCTAGCTGTCTTCAGTCTGTGTCTCCATTGTCACAGAAGCAGCTCCTCCTGCAGGAGAAGCCCCTGATTAGTATCAGGAGATTGTACATGTGCCTCTGCCTTGTTCACCCTGTGGCTATGGGTAGGTTTTTTCCCTCTCAGGGTCTCAGCTCTGTCATCTGTAAAGTGAAGGCTCTGGGCCACTTGATGTAAAGCAGGTGCTTACCCAGAACTTCCTGAACACTCAGAATACAACTGAGGTGAGGCCTGCCCGGCCTACCAGAATTCACTGGTCCAGTGGGGAATAGCCAGGCAGAAGTGCTGCCACCCAGAAGGCCCAGAAGAGGCCACTTAGCTGAGCTTGGGGCCAGGGAAGGCTTCCTGGAGGAATTAGCCCCTGGGTTGGGTTTAAAGCTGGCCCAGCAGAGCATGTTCTGGGACTCCCCAAGTCCTTGATGCCTGGGCCGATTCTCCAGAGCCAGAAGCTGCCAGTTGTGTGTATGAGGGCACATTGCCACCAGGCTCAGCTCCAGCCAACCCTGACATCTCTCCCTGCAGGCTCCTGCTGCTGCTTCAGAGCTGCATGAGCTATTTGGAGAACCTTGGCCCAGAGCAGATGATGCCCCCTGCCCGGGTTGTAGGGCCCTGCATGTCCGTGGGGCTCACAGTGCGGCGCTTCTGGAATAGCCTGCTGAAGCTGAGCATGCTCTACAAGCAAGTGGCCCCCCAGGTGGGCTGCCCCCACCCTCCACCCCCCAACTGTGGTCAGTCCCATAAACCATCCCAGCTCCAGCTTCCTAGAGCACCACATCCTTCACTGGCTCTCCACTGACCATAGGGGACAGTGTGAACTCTGGAGCCTCCCAGTCAAGGCCCACATAGTAAGGTTAAGAACACCAGCCATGAGGGTCATGTCTGGGCTGCCTGGCTCTGCCATTTATGCTGTGGGACTTTGGAAAAATCCTACCTACTGTGAACCTCAAGTTTGTTCATCTGTACTGTGGGGGTAATATATGCCCCATTTGTTACGGATTATCCCGTAATCCTCACAACCACCCAGTGGAGAAGGACCACCATCACTGTGATGGAGAGGAAACTAAAACTGAGAATGGTTATGGCAACATGGGAGCAGGCAAGTCCACTAAGCAAGAGTCCAGTAACCAGCAGCTGTTACTGTCACCATTATCCTCCCAGTACCATGCATATAATCACATCAAGCCTGGGGTGGGGATGGGGGCAGCAGAGAGGAGGAGGCCTGGGCTTGGTAAGTCAAGTCTGTGGAAAAAAGGGAGAAGTTCTCATTCAAGTTGGTGTCAGATAACATCTGAGGGTCTGAGCATCAGGCAAAACTGTCCTAGAACCTCCCCAGGGAACCAGTCACCTCCCAGGCCCGTTTCCCTCACCTGCTTTTCCTTTCTTTCCTGACCACAGAAAAAGGCAAACCAAGGGGAGACCCTTACCTCCAAGCCCACAGCCAGGGATGAGCCAGCCAGGAGCCCTGAATGTATGACTGCCAAGTTCATCCAGACCCCCTCTCCAATGCCAGGCTTGCCCCAGATTTGCCAAGAGCCGGAGAGCATACCCATCAGAGTCTCCCTGCGGTGTCTAGCCAGGATCTCTGAGAACACCAAGAGTGTCCACTCTCAGACCATTGAGACGGCCCTGGTGCCCTGTGACGCGTGCGCCAGTGTCCAGGGCAGCCTGCAGGAGGTGGGCAAGGTGGTCATCAGCCTTTGTCAGAGCCAGAATTTGCCCTCGTCCTTAGGCCAGTTCCAGCAGCTGGTGCAGGACAGCATGGGGCTCAGGCCACTGCCAGCTGCCACCATGAACCACTGGGCAGCAGAGCAGAGCAAAGACCTGATGCGCCTCAGTAAGCATGTGGGGGCCCTCACTCAGCTTGTTGGGCCCCTCAGGGCCCAGTTGGAGGGGGCTGAGGGCCAGAAGGATGGCCTGAGGAAGCAGGTGGACAAGCTGGAGCAGGCACTGCAGCAGGAGCAGGGGGAGCGGCGGCGGCAGGCGGAGGAGGCCGAGCAGTGCCTGGCCGAGTGGGAGCGTGACAAGCAGCAGCTTCTGGCAGGTCTGTGCCCCAGAGGATAACCACCTGGTGCCCCAGGGCTCTGCTACAGCCTTAGCTCCCAGACGCAGACCCCAAGACGGGGCATCAAGGACAAGCAGTGTGTGTGGAAGAAAGCCAGGTTGGGGAGTGGGCAGCAAAGAAGGGAGTGTTCAGCCAGCCAGTGATGTGAGCAGCTGCAGCTCGGTCCCACTGGGGAATGTGTAGAAGAAGGCTTGTCCCATCATGGGGAGTCAGCTGGGGTATTTATTCACCTACTCCTGTCAGTCACTGAGGGTTACTTCCAGGAGGCAATTCCCTGGCACCACCAGCTGAGCAGAGCAGCCTCTTTGGCTTTGGCCGTTACACAAAGAGATGCCACTACTGGCACTGGAAGTCAGCCAGGCCTGAGAGATTTGGCAAGTCACTGCCCTTTCTGAGCCTTACTGTCACCTCTGCAGAGGAAACCGAGGCCCAGAAAGGTGTAGACACATGGCAGCCAGTCAGTGAGAAGCAGGGTGGACAGGTCCCAGACTCCAGGTACTTCCCTTGAGCTCCTCCTGCAATCCCAGCTGTCCCTTCCACACGGTGATGGTCGCCTCCACTCTGCAGGGTGCACTGGGCATGAAGGCCACTGGCCAGGCCCAGGGACCCTCTGAAGGGCCTCTTTCTTGGCTGCCATAGAAACAAGTGACCTAAAGACAAAAGTGGCCACCCTGGAGGGAGAGTTGAAGCAGCAGCAGGAGTCCACGCAGGCTGTGGGTAAGGAGCCTTACCATATGTCCTCAGGCCACATCTCAAGCATCTTCCATCTCTGTCCCCTGAGCTTCCATGGTAAAGATATAGGGAACCACTGGAGGGTGGGCCTGACTGACCACACTGTTGGGGGATAACTTGAGCTGGGGTGCCACCCACTCAGAGAGCACCTTCTATTTTCCAATCCTACCTCAGGGGGTCCAGAGCCTCATTTTGTGGCTGAGGACACTGAGGCCCAGAGATGTGATGTGACTACCCAGCTTCAGGTCCCATCCTGGGTCAGAGGTAGTGCAGGGAGTCGAACCAGGGCTTCCCTGCCCTACCCTCTCCCACGCCTGCTCAGCCTGCTCAATCCTGCAGAGGCAAAGGCCCAGCAGCTGCAGGAGGAAGGTGAGCGCAGGGCGGCAGCTGAGAGGCAGGTGCAGCAGCTGGAGGAGCAAGTGCAGCTGCTGGCAGGGAGGCTGGACGGGGCGAGCCAGCAGATCCGCTGGGCCAGCACAGAGTTGGACAAGGAGAAGGCCCGTGTTGACAGCATGGTCCGCCACCAGGAGGTGAGGCCGGGGCCTCGCCAGGCCTTGGGCACATGCATCGTGGGCTGCAGGGAGGAAGAGCTCCACTGGTGGGGGTTGGGGGCTCATCTATGGAGTGTACCTGCTCCTGAGCACACACCCAGGTTTTAGTTTAACTCACCCTTACAGAGAGTCTGCCCTGAGCCAGGCTCTAGGGGAACAGTGGCCAAAGGACAGACACTGCCCAGCAAGGCCTTGCTCTGGAGGAGCCCTCCATCTGGCAAGGATGAGCAGACATGCCACAGCTCTCCTAACATTTGGCTAATAGGGGCAGGGAAAGTGCTACCTGGGGTCCAGGAAGGGATGGGCACCTCTGCTTGTGGGAATCCAGAACGACTCCTGGGAAGAAGTGGCCTTTGACCTGGATGCCATCAGCTGGTGATTAGTCTATCAGCCATGTGAAGGGTGGAGAGGACAGAAGGTGAGCCCAGGTGCCTGTGCCCTAGGCAATGGGTCCTCGTAGGTGTCCTTGGCTGTGGCCAAGGGAGCAGGTGACTTGTCACCTAGTGAAGGAGGCAGGTCTAGGGGCTGTCTTGGCTAGGTTTACTCTCAGAGGCTCAGCAGGGAGCCAGGAGCCCAGGTGAGAGTCCCCAGGGTCAGGCTTGGGCCCTGGATAGGGAAAGCCTTTCTACCCCATGTGGGTGCTTTTCTCAGGGTGGATGTCAGCTGTAGCCCAGGTACTGGGCTTCAGGCTCTGTAGCCGTCTCATTCTCACACCTTGCCACAACAGCAGGAGATAGATACTGTTGTCATCCCCATTTTATAGATGAGGAAACTGAGGCTTGGTGAGGTTAAGGAAGTTGTGCAAGGCTGCACAGCTAGCAAGAAGTGGAACCAGGACTCAGAGCAGACCAGTGTTGGAGTAGGAGTCAGGAATTGTGGGTTTCAGTGACACAGGCTGATGTGACTGGAGACCTAAGAAAAAGAAGAAAGCCTATTTCCCAGAATTCCTCTCTGAGTGGGTACTGAGTGTGACTGAAAAGAAGTAGGGGGCAAGGCCAACAGAGACAGCCAACGGCTTTCCAAAGGGGCAGGGTCTGCAAGCTGGGGCCTGGCCTGGACCAGGTCGGGTGTGCATCTGCTTGCTCTTGCCTTCCCTCTCCCCCTTCCCTTCCACGTGCGTGCACAGCCTCCCCCATACACAGACACATGGCACAAGGGAGAAGCTTAGAGGGTAGTAGATACTGTAGCCTCCTTAGTTGTACATGGCTGGGCCTCAACCTGTGGGCTGCACAGCCTCTCTGCCCATCCACTCCTGCTTAGTCCCTGCAGGCCAAGCAGCGAGCCCTGCTGGAGCAGCTGGACAGCCTGGACCAGGAGCGTGAGGAGCTGCGGGGCAGTCTGGACAAGGCCGAGGTCCAGCGGGCCCATGTGGAGGAGCAGCTGCAGAGCTTGCAGAGCGAGAGGGAACAGGGGCAGTGCCAGCTGCAGGCCCAGCAGGTGGGAGTGGGCAGGGCGAGGGCAGGGTGGGCTCTTCCCTTTCACCAGATGAGCCTCCAGCCAGCTGAGTGCCTGTGGGCCTGTCCATGTCTGGGGGGTGGGAGCAATGTCCCCAGGGGAACCAGGAGCCATCCTCAGAGCCAGATCTGAGTCTCCCCCTGCACCAGGAGCTGCTGCAGAGCCTGCAGTGGGAGAAGCAAGGCCTGGAACACACGACGACAGACTTGCGGCTGACCATCTCGGAGCTGGAACAGGAGCTGGTGGAGCTAAGGGAGAGGGAGCGGCTGCTGGTGGCCTTCCCGGACCTGCACAGGCCCAGCGAGCACCAGATCCAAAGTAGGAGCCCTGGGACGGTGCTGAGGGTATGCCAGGGCCCAGGGCGGGCAGCTGAGGGCTCACCTGGCAAGACACTGGGGCTGGTGGTGAGAGTGGTGGAGTGGGCGGGGGCGCCAGCAGTGCTGCCCTACAGAGCCACTATGACATGCAGGTGCTTAATGTGTTATCCACTCCTCCGGTAGACAGGGACATGGAAGCCCAGAGGTGACATGGCCGCGCCCAGTCACAACAGCTGAATTCAGACATAAGTCTGGCTGCTTCTGTAGCCTGTGTTCTCCATGACACATGCCGGTCCTTGCTCAACTTCTCCATGTCCCTCTTCCTGGCCTCTCCCCAAACCCCACCATAAGGCTGGTTCCAAGGACAGCCCCTAGCTGTCTGGTGTCCTGGACTCCATGGCACAGGAGTGCTAGGTACCCATCTTAGCACAGGATTGGATGTTAGGGGACCTGGATTCTCTTCCCAGCCTCTCCAGCTCTGGAACTGAGTCCATTTGCAGAGCTGTCAAGAAGATCTGCTGCAGTTTAGCTGGTCATGATAAGTCATCACTCTTGAGCACTGACTACATGCCAGACCCTTCTGTCCCCCCTTTGAACCATCCCACAAGGTGGTAGCAGCCCCTTTTTACAAACCAGGAAACCAAGAACCAGAACGGGCAGCAGCTTGTCCAGGTTTGTAGAGCTGGAAGAATGCATCCATCCCCAAAGCAGTGGGAGAAAACATCGTTGCTGAATCCCTGTGATTCACACCCAAGAGCTGGCTGTGTGACTTGGGACAACTCACTTTCTCTCTGGCCTGCCAAAAACAGGTGGCCTTGGAATAGATTCTTTTGCTTGTTTGCTAAGTCTTCTGTGAACTCGAGGTCCCACCCAGCTTGCAAATTCTATCATGCTGTTCTCACCTTCCAGCAGGCAGGGGACAGCAAAGGGGGAACAAGGCCACAGGAGAAGGAAGATGAGATGGGTGGCCCGGAGCACTGCCCAGGCCACCCACCTCAGCTGCTGTGCCTGCACTCTGGGGTCCTGTCCTATTGGGCACAAGAGGCAGACCTGATGGGGTGGGGTCCCAGATAACACATCTCCACAGGCTCTGGCAACATCACGAATGACATGGAAAGGCAAGTGCAGGCCAATGACATCCGCATCCAGGTCCTGCAGGAAGAGAACGGGCGGCTCCAGTCAATGCTGTCCAAAATCCACGAGGTGGCCCAGCAGGGGGGCCTCAAGGTGGGCCTGAGAGGGTGGATCTGTGGGGACTTGGAAGAGGCCCCTGCCCAGCAGAGGCCTTCATACTCCGCCCTGGGAATCTGTTAAGAACCTGCCTTATCTCATGTAGCTTTAGGCTGCACTTTTGTGAAACATTTTCCATGTTTCAAGAAGGCATACGGATGTTACAGATCAGTTTCTAGCCCCGCACAGTGCTTCACACCTTTATTTCAAGTGCAACCAGGAGCCTTGTCAGAAAGCAGCCTTCTCACGCATATTACCTGCCCCAAGGTTCGCAGCTGAGGAGCCCTGCCCCTTAGTGGAAGGAATTGTGGGTATGGGTTCAGGCCCTCCCTCCCAGTCCCTGGCTATGACACCCTTTCTGTACGGTGGGCAGGGGACTCCTGGGCCCTTCTGAGCTTGGCTTTCTTTGCAGCTGATCCCACAGGACCAAATCTGGTCCCCTCCCAGCAAGGGAACTCAGGGAGCAGCACCCCTCACCCAGGCCCCGAGAGCATCCCCAGGGTGAGTGAGACTTTGCCAGAGGCAGGGAACACAGGGGTGGAGTGATCCCCTTTGCTCACAAGAGCTCTCGTGATCTGGTCTCCCTCAGGCCCCTGGGCAGGCGGCACTCTCCTGGCACCAGGACAGGCAGCGCAGGCAGGATTCTGCCAGGCCAGCCTCGAGCATCCCCACCTCGGCAGCCCTGCAGCCAGCCCAGCAAGTCCTCCCTGGATGATGGGACCCACTCAACCATCTGCGCCCAGAACCCCATCCAGGCCTTGGCCAGGCTGAGGAGGAGGCTCTCCCCAGGCCGGGGCCAGGGCAGCTCTGCACACCAGCTGCAGGAGCGGCCCATGTAGCCTGCAGCGGGGTTGGGGCTGGAGGGCAGGTGGCTGGCAACCCACCCAGTGAAATAAAGCCACAGCTATCTGTCCGCAGCAGTCTTGGCTTCACAGCAGGGCTGAGCTGGAGGAGGAGTCCCTCTTTCCCTGTCCTTGGCAGGGGCCACTGAGTCCCCAGGCATGCAGATCATCAGCTAGCAGAGTCCTGGCACGGTGGGTCCTCAGTAAATGGGAGCTTACTGCCTCCCTCCTGACAGGGACTATGGGAGAGGAGGGCACACTGAGGGCAGAAAGAAGCTTCTAGCACCTGGGCCAGGTGAAGGAAGGGCAGTCTTGCTATCCGCATAGCAAGGGCTAAAGGGTAAACCTGGACTCAATGACCAGCACCAACTAAGAGGAGGGTCAGGATGGAGGGTGTGCAGGGCAAGGGCTGAGGCAAGGAGTCAGAGGCTAGCGTCCCAGCTCTGGGCTCATGGAAGACGGCAGAAGGCAGTGATGCTCTCAGTTCCCACCCTGGCTCTGGACCTGGGGCTGGGGACATGAAGTA
This sequence comes from Cynocephalus volans, assembly GCF_027409185.1. Classification (NCBI taxonomy): domain Eukaryota; kingdom Metazoa; phylum Chordata; class Mammalia; order Dermoptera; family Cynocephalidae; genus Cynocephalus; species Cynocephalus volans. Next base: position 204,102,195 of record NC_084461.1, read on the forward strand.
CCCCAAAATGGCAGGCCTCCTTTCACTGAAGAACTTGCCTTTAGGAAATGGTGAGAGTCATGAAAGTTTTCTCTAATTCCCAAGGTCAGAGCCCCGGGAGGCTACTGAAGGCAGGGCAAGGCCTCACCCAACCAGACAGCTAGACACCCCTGGCTTTACCAGGCCTGTCCCTTGAGGTCCACTCAGTCCAGAATGCTACGACTGGGCACTGATGCCACCAGTTTTCCTCATGAAGCCACTGGCCTGCCCTGAGTCACCTGGTCTGTGACAGGCTCTGATACCTTGCAGAGGGTGCACATTCGCAGCTTCCTCTGACATTTCCCCTTAGTGAGGAGGCCATCAGAGCACCTGTTTACAGAGAAGGGTCAAGAAAGGCCGAGTGTGCAACTGAGCTGGCACAGCCAGCGTCTTTCCAACTGCTTCTGAGGAGCCAGGGGGTTCCTGAAGGGAGGCTGCGATGTCCTGGGTGCCCCCTCATAGGGGACAGCCAGCCCTCTGGGTGGCTTCCTGAGCAGGAGGCCTGTGCCCATGTTCTGGGAAAGGACCTCTCATAGCTGACTGACTCTCATCCCTCCACCAACTCAGCATCCATTTATTAGCTCACAGGTCTGTAGGGTAAAAATCCAAGCCCTGCATAGCTGGGTTCTCTGCTCAGGGTCTCAGAAGGTATCTGCCAGCTTGCCTTCCTTTCTGATGGCTCTGGGGAAGAATCCACTCCCAAGCTCATTCTGGTTGTTGGCAGAATTCCAGTCCTTGGGGATGTATCACTGAGGTCCCCTTGTCTTTGCTGGCTGTTAGCTGGGGCCACTCTCAGCTCCTAGAGGCCATCTACCTTCCTCAGCACGTGGGCCCTCCATCTCCAAGTCAGCAACAGAGTTTCTTATGCATGGGATCCCCTTCAGGCTTCAAATTTCCGACTTCCTCCTCTTCTACTGGCTGGAGAAAACTCTGCTTTTCATGGACTCATGTGGTTAGGTCAGGCCCACTTGGATATTTTCCTTGTCTAAGGGTCATCTGTGCCATTTAGCATAACTTAATCATGGGAGTAAAATTCCTATACAAGGCGTGTTCATGATGGGGTGAGAGGATCTTGGGGGCCACCTTAGAATTCCACCTACAACAGGCTGTAGAACCCAAGGCAACTTTTTTTAATTTTAAAATATCCACACATTTTACATCTTATGTTAAAATATATCCATGTTTATTTCACTATTAAACCTTCCCTACCCCAACTCTTAGAAAAGTGGATGCCCCTGGAAGATGCACCACATTGATCCTGTGGCTTCAAGTATCCCAGTCAGTGACATAGCCCCAGCCACGAAGTACAGGACCGGATGGTTCTTAAGGCCTCTGGTCTCAGCCAAGCCCAGGAAGGGAGTCCAGCTACACAGGCAGTGGGACCTGCAGCTCCCAATGCCCATGGACTGAGGCAGCAGACAGTGGAGGAGTTTCTGGGTTTAACACCATGGCGTTGACCAAGAGGTATCCTGAAAGATGGTCAGGCCCAGGTACCCCAAGGCCAGACAGCTCCTCCCTCAAGCCACCCCCCAATAAATAAGCACAAAACCCAAACACTGTAGCCTCAGCCTCCAGGGATGCTGTGACAGGCCACACAGAGCTCCCAGAGCCCTAGGGACAGCTGCCCTGGCCCCACATTCTCTTTCCCCAGAGTCCTGGGAGTTGCCTATGAGGAGGGCAGATTCAGATGTCCCAGGATTGCAGAGAAGGGCCCCAAAGCGACCTCTCTTCCTTGACTGGTCCTGGCCCTATATCCTCAGCTGGGGGTTGCAGGTCCCTCCTTCCCAGTGTGGACACGGTGGGGTCCCTATCCTTCCTCCCACCCACAGGGCCTACTGTCCTGTCCCAGGAGCCCAGGCTGAGGGCTGGGTTGTGGGTGGGAGGGGTCTGTCCCCAAGTGGAGAGTCCCAGCTTGAGCACCTAATCATCTGAATAGCGGTTCCCTGCAGGGGAACAGGAAAAAGAACAGGGAGGGAGGCATCAGGTGGGGACCAGGTGGAATTGGCCGAGGGCCCCCCGTCCCTGATACTCACCCAAAACATTGAACTTGCACAGTGGGCAAGTCTGCTGGAGTATCAGCCAGGGGTCCACGCAGTCTCGGTGAAACTCGTGCTTACAGGGCAGCACCCGGAGCCACTGCAGGGGTGTGCGAGGAAGGGCTCAGGCCATGGAGCACAGGGGCAGGAATCCAGGTGGGGTGCCTGCCTGGTCCCGTGCCCCTCACCTGAAACATCGTGGCCCGCCCCTCTCCATTCTGCTTTCTGTAGCCCTGGTGTGGGCTAGAAAGAGAAGGGCCTGGCTGAGGTGGTTCCGAGATCTCTTGGGAATAGGGTGAGGGAGGGGACATCACAGGTCAACCAGTGGCTGGTCTCTGCCCAAGGCACTAACCTGCTTATTACAGAAGTAGTCCAGACACACGGCGCAGGTCTCCATGCCAGGCTCTGGGAGACCCTGTGCCGCCCTGTTCAGACGGCAGCGCCGGGTCTTGAGGGATGCCAGTCTCTGCACCACACGGCGCTTAAACAGGTCCACCTGTGGGGAGAGGACAGGCATAGTCCTGCAGGCCCTCGGGCTGGGATGCTGGGGCTCCCTTGGGCTAGCTCCCACCTGGCCTCCGGGCTCCTGTTGGCTCTGCCGCGATGCCTGCCGCTGGGCCTGGACCACAAGGCCTGTGCACAGAAGCATGGCCACCAGCAGGATGGCATTCCATAGCTGCTGCAGGGGCTTCTGGGGAGGCAAGCAGGTGTCAAGGATGCTGGGGCTGCCCCACATTCTTCCCTCAATGCATATGGTGGGAGTTAAGTCAAGGTCAGTGTTGTTCCTCCAGTAATTCTGAGGCCCCTGCAGGGCCAGGGCCTACACGTATTTTCTTCTTGGTTGGGGGTGGGGCGGGGTGGCTGACCTGTACAGGGAACCAAACCCTTGACCTTGGTGCTACAAGGCTATGCTCTAACGCACTGAGCTACCCAGCCAGCCTCAACCCCACTGGTTTTAAAGTGTCCTCTCAGTCATGTTTCCTTTCCAAATTCATTCATTCCACAAAGACTATGTGAGCCACTGGGGCTACAGAGGTGACCACATCAGATATGGTTCCCTCCCACTGATGGGAGCTCACAGACCACTAAGGGCAGCAGCAAGAAACTCGTGGTTAGAGTGGGTGTGAGGAGGGTTGGGGGCAGGCTAGGGGACACCCATGGTGGTCAGGGAGAACTTCTGGAACAAAGGGTATCAAGAGGCATTAGGCAAGAGAAGGGGTGGGGATGAAGAGAGTTCCCAAGACAGAGAACTGTGTCTGGAAGGACATAGACATGGGAGGGGGCGAGGAGCATGGGATGCTGAGTGGGGGTGCATGCTGCAGGGAAGGGGAGCTGCAGGGGTGGGTCTGCAGGTGAGATCCCTCTGGCTGTGGGTGGGAAATGGGTGAGTGAGGCCAGGGCAGGGAGGGTTGTGGGATGGGGGAGGGGCAAGTGAAACCCCAGGAGAGAGAAGTGACAGGACTTGGGGGGTGGCTCCCTGAGACTGAGGGCGTGTGAACATTCAGCCTGGACAGAGGTGGCTGCTAGAGGCTCTGACTACTACACAGCTGGCTCAGGAAATGATGTGGCAGAGTAAGCAAAGCATGGCCCACTCTCTCACACAGGCACGCCATTTCACACAGCCTGCAGATGTGTTATGACTAATAAACACATTAGCTTAAAAGCTTTCTGCATTCCTGGTAGCTCTCTGCCATCACGTTCTTCCCCAACTAATGCTGAAGTTCAACTACCACCGTGCTGGGGGAGAGGGGATGAGAAATGATTTGACGTTAAAGGAGGCCACCACTCCAGGCGAGGTTGGGGGCTGTCAGTACGAGATCTTGCTTGGAGTGGAGGTGCTCAATCAGTCCCGCTCCCCCTCCATCCTGCCCCCGTCTCCCCGCCAGTTGCAATGGGGTGCTGGCACCTGCTCCATGAAGTTCTCCCCAAGCCCTAGGCTGAGCTCAGGTGCCCTTGCTATGCCCTGGAGGGTCCTGTGCCTACCATCTCCTCAGCGCTCACCCCAGCAGAGTGATAGCTTATCTCCAGCCTATCTGCTTCCCAGACGGGGCACCCATGAGTCCAGGGCTGGAGCTGCCCTGCTCTTGTGCCCATGTCATACTGAGCCAGGCTGACATGTGGCAAGACTCAGAGTGGCCAGTACAGTGTAAGCTCTCCAGGGCCAAGCCTGCTCTAGAGCTCCTTGCTGTGGAGCAGCCAGCAAGTGCTGGGTGGGCCAGGGATGTGGCCAGCCTGAAGCTCTGCTGCAGACCAGAGACCCAGGCTCCCCAGGCTCAACACACCTTGGGGAGCCCCAGGTGAGGAGGGAGGGCTGGGGCGGGGCTTACCCATCAGAGCAGGACATGGTTCATCAGACCTTCCTGATGTGTGACTGCTGCAGTCTGGATTCCCAGGGGCTGCAGGGTCTGAGACACCTGCCCCAGCTCCCCTTCGGATGCCTCAGCTGCCGTGGCCATTCAACACTTGTATGGTCCTCCCCACTCTGGCCAGCAGTATGGCCAAGGCCATCCTGCTTTGCCCTCTGTACCATCCAGACCAATCTGCAGACTGTGTGCATTTCCACTGCCATGCCCCTATGGGCTCTCTCCTGGCCTGCTCCTGTCTAGCTCTAGCCTTTCTGTGGCACCCCCGCCTGGCCTCTCATCAGATGCCTGCCCTGTCCAGGGGTCTGTGTGAGCTGCCCATGAATGTACGGTCTCTCTTTACAAATGAGGAACATGAGACCAGAGTTTAAAAACTTGTCCTGAGATCACTCAGCTAAGATTTTGGAGCCAAGATTTGAACCTGAGTCTGCCTGACTTGAAGCTGCTGCACAGCCTATGTTGGCTGACACCTGCTGGGGGCTGCACACCAGAAGACCAGGGCGTGACTGCTCTGCACAGAGTAGGGACTCAAGAAATGCTTATGGATTACCTTTGAACCCCCTTGATGCAAAGCATTGGGAAATCCAGAGATAAACACAACACAGCCCTGGCTGTCAGGAGACAGTCACGTTACCCACCACATACAGGATGGCTTTCCTAAGAGCCCTAGGAAAGGCCTGACAAAGCACTGTTGTGATTTAGAAGAGAGAGAGGGACCTCAAGCTGAGGGTGCGAGAGAGGCTTTCCAAAGAAGGCAGCCTGGATGAGCTGTGAAGGTCTGGGTAGACTGGGACATAGGGAGACAGAGGAAAAGGGTGTCTACACATACAGCCAAGCATGGACAAGGCCCAGTGGCAGGAGACCAGGGCATGTGTGGAGGCCAGTGAATGGCACAGGGTGGCCAGAGCATAGGGAGAAGACTAGAAAAGTAGGATGAGTGACCAGGAGAGCTGTGAAAGACAGGCTAAGCAGCCTGAACTTTATTCTATAAGCAATGGGGAGCCAAAGAAGGCTACTGAGCAGAACGTGATGACGTTAGCAGTGAACACAGTCTGCACATGATTCTGGCCAGGTGCTGCACTGAGCACCCACTTGTACCATGTCACTGAACACTCACGACAGCCCCACGACTGAGAGAGGCTGTCCTTGCCACGAGGTGGGGAGAAGTCACACAATTTGTGAGACGAGTCATGTGTGTGGCCCCACCTGAGTCTCCTCTCCCTGGGTCCTGTATAATCTGCTGGCACCCACCTGCTCCTGGGCACGACTGCCTCCCAGGCATACCAAGTCCTGCCATCCTCCGTAGCCATCTTTGGAGAGGCCACAGGTAGTCCACAGGGTCAGCTTCCACTCAATATTGGCCGACAGGGACTCTCCACTGGTGATCTCGGCTGCAGCCTGGGTCCTCCTGGGAAGGAAAGTCACAGAGGGGCCAAACAGAAGGGCTCTTGGGAAGGAAAGCCCAAACGCACCTACCCCGGCCCTGTGGGAAAGGTATACTCCAGAATGTCACTCCTGCAGGCTTTCAGCTTTGGCCCCCAGGCCTTTCCCAGCTTTTTGTTTTTCTAGTTCTCATACCAGCCAGGCCAGGGAAACCTGCAAGTCCAGGGAGCTTGTTAATCAGGTATCCGGCTTCTTCCTAGCTGGGGCCAGCCCCCTCTGCCCACAGAGCTGCCCCCTTGCTCTAAGCACTGGCGCCTCCTTCCTGTCCCCTCACCCATTTTTCAGCCTGGGAGAGTTTAGTCTTAAGGCTAACAGATAGGGCCCTGGCCGTGAGAGCTCTGAGCCCCATGGGAGAGCCAGGGGCCCTCAGCATTCAGGCTCCCAGGCCCCGTCCTCAGGAGCCCAAACCCCAACTCACTGTATCAGTGCCTCCAACAGCTTGGTGACATTGGAAGAATAATGGAGGACGATCACTGGCCTGAGCAGAAGCTGTGATATGTCCAGCTGCAGGGGAACAGGGAGGTCAGCAGGCCCTGGTCCCCTGTTCTCCGGCGAGCTCACCCCCACAGCTTGTTCTGGTTTACCTCTCGGACTACATTGTGGTTCAGGATGAGAAGAAGCAGGGCAGAGGCTCCCAGGAAGAGGGCCCGCCGCATCTGCAGGACAGAAGGCGGGAGGCTGACACATACCCTGCCCACATACCTGACTCACCACCTGCAGCCCCAGGTGCTATTAGCTCCTGGCTCTGCAGTGAGTGTTTCCTCTAGACAGACTAGTTATAAGCTCCTGAGGTCAAGGGCAAAAACTCCTTGAGCATTCCCTTATATGCTCTGTGGGATCCAAACAATGCTGTGTCTTCCCTGGTCCTTGTAGGAGCAGCCCCCCACTGGCTCCCAGTTTCCCATACTCCCCATCCCATACTCAGAGCCTAGTGCAGCTTCTTGAACTCTCTCTGACCTCCCCCCACCTCTCTGCTTCTACACCATACTGACTCAATTCTCCAAATTGGGGTCCCCTGACCTACCCAGGTCCAGCGCTTCTCTGGAAGCTCCTTAGGGACCCATCTGGTAGCTGGCTCTAGCAGATGCCTTGAAACCCTTTCCTCCAGCCCCTCTCCCCCACATACACTCCCTGCACCTGCTGGACCAGGGCCTTGGGATAGGCCTGGGGGCCACTGTCCTGGTTCTCCTGGTGGAACTGGGCCGCCTGCTCCCTGCCCACATACGCCACTGCAATCCAGCTTTCTACCGGCACTTCCTGCTCGGCATCCACGATGTCCATCTGCGTGCAAGGGGCCATGAGCAGGGGGCGGAAGGGGGAGAAGGAAGAGAGAGCCGGGGTCGGTCACAGAGGATGCCAGGCCAGGGTTTGGGAGTTTGGAGGGGAGGGCATCTGGATCTCAAGTTTTGGAAGCCTGAATGCTGGGGGCCTGAGCAACCTGGGGAGGGGCTCTGAGCTGTCAGGGTTTGGTCCAGGATGAAGGCTGGTTCTGGGTGCAGGGTCTACAGGAGGTTTGGGAGGGGGGTATAGGCGAGATGGCCAGGTGGTCCTGCGGCGCTCACCAGCAGCAGTCGGCCGCCCAGCGGGGGCGCCGGGTCGGCTTCGTGGCCTATCCTGACACCCTCCAGGATCAGAGCGTCCTGCCGCTGCAGCTTCACTTCCACCCGCACGGCGCGGGCTCCGCCCCGGCCCGGCCTGGCTGCGGACTCGCTGCCGTCCGCCGCGGCCCCGGGCCCCGCCAGGCCCAGCCACAACGGCAGCAGGGGCAAAAGCAGCAGCAGTGGCGACGGGGGCGGAGGAGGAGGCGGCTGCGGAGACCTCAGCGCGGAGCGAGCGGCGGGGCCCATGACCGGACCCGGCGAGGTCGCAAGCCAAGGGGCCTGGGTCCCCCGCACCGCGGGGAGCGGAGGTAGAGAGGTCGAAGCCGGACGGGGCGGGGCGCCGGGAGGGGCGGGGCCGCGGCCGGACGGGGCGGGGCGCCGGGAAGGGCGGAGTAGACGCGCGGCGGTGCTCGCTCGCAGACTGGGCCGCGCGCGCCCCCTGGTGGCCACAAAGAACCCCTGCGCCGGCGGCCGGAGGAGCTGGAAAGGGGCGGAGCCTGAGTCTCGGTACCGAGGCGGGAAGTTAGAGAGAGGTGGTCTCAAAGCCACCGCGCTGTCAGACGGCGAAGACGCGGGCAGGGGAGACCGAGGGAGACAGATGGAAGGGGCGAGCTGGGGAAGCGGAGACACGATGAGGGCCAGAGAAGGGCAGGGACGGGAGACGTCTGGGGGATGGTTCTTGCTCTGCGGCGGCCCGACGGACCCACGGTGTTGCTAGGACCAAGTCACGCCCCCCTCTTCCTCGGGCCTTCATTTCACCACCCGGCCAAACAGCGGGAGGCAGACGGGAGAGATTGAGGCAAGGGTCCCAGAGAGGCAGGGAGAGGGGCTGCGGGCACGAAGCTTGATGTATGACACTTGGACACAGTTCATCAGTAGGGCAGAGAGGCTGCGTTACTTCCCTCATCTGTGAAATGGCTATGATATAAAACCAGCACTGCCTCAGCCCCAACAAATAATCTCTAATGCCTACTGGAATGTGAAAATTCACCACAGTCCTAAAACTTGTCCTTTTCTCCAAGGGTTAGTGCTGCTGAGAGCTGGCTCAGTCTGAAACAGCCTTTTAAAAATTGTACCCTGATAAAAGGGCAAAGGCCAGATGGCACTCTTTTCCCCCCAATATTTTATCATGAAAAATTTCAAATATACAGTAAAATGCAAAGAATTTTACAGTGACCACCGCTGTAAATAATGTGGTATGGCCAAGACGCTCCAGAAGAAGAGTAAAATGGGAGAATTAGGCAGTCTGATATCAATCTAAAGACAGACTGAAGAGGCATGAAACAGGTCAGAAACCCTCCCAGACATATAATATGGTATATGCCGAGCAAGCATCGCATTTTATTTTGGGGGGTGATGAGGAATTATGATGGATTACTTGATAAATCATGATAAGAAATAGGGTGAAACATTAGGAAAAGAAATGGAATTGGACCCCCATGGCACATCATATACAAAAAAATCAATTCCATGTGGATTAAAGACCTAAATATGAAAAGTGAAACTTTAGAAACCAGGTGGCTTGTTCATATATTATTTTTACATATTCTTTTACTTGGCTTGAAGTGTTTATGTATGTACAACAAGTTTTATTTATCACAGCACATACTCCTCCTATGTTACATAACTGGAAACCACCCCCACAATTGAATATTAATTAGATTGCATGAATATGTATTAGATGGCAAAACTATAAAAGTGGAATCTTGATAGAAGCTGGGGCTGTTGCTCACTCTCTTGGAGTCAGCCTGCGCTTTGCCTGAGATGAGTACTTATTTTTGTGTCAAACTTGCCTTTAGCAGGCTGTGCTCACTCTAGAGCCAGCCTGCACTTTGTCTGTGAAAGTGTATTTCTGACTTTTGTATTATACTTGGTGTGGACCCTGCTCAGTCTCTGAATCTAGAACACACTTTCTCTGTAAAGACTGTACCTCCTATCCATTACATTAAACCTGTTTTCACTTAAAAAAAAAAAAAGTGAAACTTTAAATAGTTTCTAGGAAGAAACAGGAGAATATCTGATTACCTCGAAGTCAAGAGAGATATCTTATGACATACAAGCAGATTGTAAAGGAAAAGATTGAAAATGTATGCACAATAAAATGAAAAACTTCTGTTCATGAAAACATCATAAATGCCAGTACACAATGGTAAAGAATGGTATTTTTTGTTTGTTTTTTGTTTTTTAAAAAGATGACCAGTAAGAGGATCTTAACCCTTGGCTTGGTGTTGTCAGCACCACGCTCTCCCAAGTGAGCCAACCGGCCATCCCTATATAGGGATTCGAACCCATGGCCTTGGTGTTATCAGCACCACACTCTTCTGAGTGAGCCAGGGGCCGGCCCTAAGAATGTTTTTTAAACACATCCTTATGGAGTTCCCTGCTTGTATATGATTCCATTCATATGAAATATCCAGAAAAGGCAAATCTATAGAGATGGAAAGCAGATTGGCTGGTGGGAGGGCGAGTGACTGCTTAATGGGTATCGGGTTTCCTTTTTGGTTGATAAAAATGTTTGGAATTAGATAAAGTGATGTACTAAATGTCACTGAATTTTCCTCTTTAAAATAGTTAAATAATAAAATGGTTATGGTCTGTGAATATCACCTCAATTAAAAGAGAACCTGCCCTTTACAAGATGGTGCTGAAGGTGAAGAAGGAAACTCCCCTCCCTGCCAAAGGCCAAAGCCAAGGCTTTGAAGGCCAAGAAGACAGTGCTGAAAGGCGTCCAAAGCCACACAGAAAAGATCTGCACATCACCCACCTTCTGGCAGCCCAAAACACTGCGGCTCCAGAGGCAACATAAATATCCTCGGAAGAGCGCCCCCAGGAGAAACAAGCTTGACCACCATGCCATTGTCAAGTTCCCCCGAGCACTGAGTCTGCCATGAAGAAAACAGAAGACAACAACCCACTTGTGTTCATTGTGGATGTCTAGCCAAGAAGCACCAGATCAAACAGGCTGCGAAGAAGCTCTGACATTGACGTGGCCAAGGTCGACACCCTGATCAGGCCTGATGGTGAGAAGAAGGCATGTGTTCGACTGGCTCCTAATTATGATGCTTTGGATGTTGCGAACAAAATTAGGATCATCTAAACTGAGTCCAGATGGTTAATTCCAAATATACAATTTTTTTCACCATTAAAAAGAGAGAGAGAGAGAGAGAGAGAACCCAACATGCAGGATTGAAAATATATATAGTATTTTTTCAATCCTGCATGTTGGGTTCTCTCTTTCTTTCTTTTTTTTTTTTTTTTTGTGACAGCTGGCCAGAGGACTGACTATATATTTTAGGGATGTGTTCATATGTAAGACTATAAAGAAAATCAAGGGAGTGAGAAAACAAAGTTCAGCTCACCAGAGTGGGATGTAATTGGGGAGGGATTCTATGGTATTGGTGACGTTGTGCTTTTAAGGCATATGTATGTTAGTTATATCATTCTTTATTCTTTGTACATGTTACTAGCATTCTTTTACATGTTTGAAATCACTCTTCATAAGTTGCAAAATGCACTGTGGCAGATCCTTGGTGCCCATGGACAGTCTTGCTTCTCCAATTCTGTAAATGTCCCAGCTCATCTGTCAACCCAATGACAGGGTTGCAAAGACACACCCTGTAATCAACCAGAATGTTGGCTCCACAGTCTGTCTATCCCTGTTCCCACCCCGCCCACCTAGGCAGGGGGCCCTTGCTGCCCATCCAACACACATACACCAACCAGACGCAGATCCTTGCTCACACTTGTCACCCCCAGAACACATTTCTGCTTCCCCACAAATATTCATATCCTAGCCTTCCATCAGTGGCAGCCAGAGCTCCCTTGCAAATATGGTGGGTAGCCAGAGTTCCCCTGTGGTCTGTCCTCATGGGGTAACCCTTGTTTATCCCAGAAAAGATGAGAGATTGAGGGTGTGGTCTCAATGTGGGCAGGTGTAACCCAGCCCAGCCAGGGGTCTTCTGCTGTGTGGGGTGGGATGCAGGGGAGGAAGGCGGGGGGTGGATGATGGATCATCACAGACTGAAGCCGCCCAGGAGTGGAGTGTAAGTCCAGGAAGTGAGGCAGCCAAGGACAAAAGATTGATTGCAAGGAGATGAGTGGAGGCCCTGTTGGGGAGTAGAGCATCTGAGGAAAAGGGGACTAGTAGACCCCAAAAGGAGTATCCCAGCAGGGAGAGGAGCGAGCCACCCTGCTCCCAGAGATGGATAGACTGGACACTCAACTCTGCAGGCCTCCTCCAAAGGAGCCAAGTCCACAGATCTCAGCTTGCTTGGCTTCTGGGACAGGGTGGAGAACAAGTGGGGATGGGGCTATCACTCTCTCGCCATGTGCTTCGGGGCAAGCCACTTCCCCAACTGTAAAATGGGAGCTTGGACTAAACAACTTGGGAGGTCCTTTCATCAGGCATGCTGTGATTCCAAGTAGGTGGTTTCTTGGAATACAAGATTTCCTGGCCTGGGGCTGGGCTGTGACCTGTATGGAGGAGGCCCTGATTTCTCTGTCTCTCTTCAACCTCTAAAGTTGCTAGGGACCTAGGAAGAAATGAAGTTGTTAAGGAAAGTGTAAGACATGAAATGTGTTACCTCAACCATGAATGGGGGTGGGGTGGTGAAATGTTTTAGAATTGGTACCAGGAATGGGGTGCATGGTAAGGCCAGTGAATTCCATGAGTGTGAGCGCTTCCCTGCTCTTCCTTTGTTGTGAAATGAGTTCTTTGACCAGACACCAGGCTGTGCAGATGCCATAAAAATGGATGAGTCATTCCATGAGTCCACGGATGATGGTGCTGGCAGAAAGATGAAGTGGGGGGAAGGCAAATCCACACCCAGAATATGTTTCTGTTCCAGTGAGCATGAACCTGTGCCCCTCTGTTGAGGAAGAAGGCCAGTGTAATCAAGCTGCCACCAGGTGGCAGGCTGGTCCCTGGGGAATGGGGCCACGTTTGGGCCCAGTGTTGGTCTCTGTTGTTTTGAACAAAAAAGGGCCTGGAGGAAGGCAATGCCTACCTCGCAAGAACACACCACGGTCAGGGGCTTCAGACCCAGTGGAACAAGAGAGGGCTAGGCTGGGGGACTGGAGGGTGGTTTTAGAATTCAGAGGTCCCTGAGATTCCTTCATCTTACAGGCATGAGCCCCAGGACATAAAACAAATTGTCTCAGAAAATCTTAAACTGTCCCTAGTTCCATTGCCACCTCCCTGCACTCACCCAGACACCCAGAGAGGGTTGACAACTCACCTAAGATCACACAGGGCAGATGCAGAGTAGCAGCAATGTGACTGTGGTATGGGGGGAGAGGAGGGGCTGGAAAGGAGAGGGGGCCTGCTCCTTCTCTGGGTCCAGCCCTCAGAGGTCAGGGTGAATGTTGGGTCATGCCCACAAATGGATGTCAAGGACCTACTGGGTTCCAGGCACTGGGTATGGAGCAGTGACCACGGAGCAATGGCTCCCGCCCTTGAGAACAGCAAACCATAACCACAGACACAAGCAAGATCATTTCAGGCCACAGTCTGCGCCACATGAAGGAGATAAAATAGCATTAGAGAGGGGCTGGGGACTGCTTCAGCCTCAGTACCAGAGGCACGAAGGCCTCTCTGAGAAGTGGTATATAGGTTGACACCTGAATGGCAAGAATAGGGGGAGGAAACAGGAAGTGCAAGTAAAAACAGCCAATAAATTCACCATGGTCAAGGCACTGTTCAAGGTCCTTGTTATGAATTAGCTCATTTAATCTCATCACAGCATGAGGTAGTAAGGTTATCATTGCAGTTTTATGGATGTGAAATTGAGGCATAGAGATCAAGTAACTTTGCTGGGTGATAGAACCAGGACCTGACCCCAAGCAGTCTGGCTCCAGTGCCATGGGCTCACTCCTATGCCAACCTGCTTCTTAAGGTCACTGGCGTGGAATGAACTAGCTGGCTGTAGAATCTGGATGCTATCTTAGATGCAGGGGTGGGGGCAGAAATGGCAGCCCACCCTTCCTAAGAGAAGTCTCCAGGCTCGTGCAGCTAGTGCCAGAGCCACTGCGGGGTCTCCAGCCACCTCCCGCCCTCCCTTCCTCTCTGGGGGAGTCCTAGGGCTCCAGATCCCTGCCCCCAACCTCTCAGTTCACAGCTAACTGGGCCACCTCATCCCCTTTAGGGATTTGACTTTCCGAGACAATTGGAGACGGGTGAGAAACAGCTTAGGGATTAGACAATGATACCCAGGAAGGTAAGGGACTTAATCAGGGGGGTTCAGGTGTGGGAAGTGGGGCGGGGAGAGGATTTGCGTCTTCACAAAGCCGGGGTGGACTGCGGAAGTGAGGAGGAAGTGGGGATCCTGGGGAGGAGCTGGACGGACTCGGTTTCTCACGTTCTGTTGTGCCTTCAGAAATAACACGTAATAGTGATAACAATCCCTCACATTGGTTTGCCCAATGCTTTTCGAGCCATTATTTCTCACGGAATTCTCACAGTGGCCCTGGGAAAGAGGCAAGGATTATTTTTCTCCCCAGGTCACAGCCCCCCAGAGAAGGAAGGCGACCTGAGGCAGCTGTGGCCTCACATGGCAGGGCTGGGAGGTGGAGAGGAGGCGCGAGGCAGGGCCTCTCTGCTGGCTGCTTGTGCGCACAAGGGCTTTCCAGAGAGTTCCTGCTGCCTTGGCCCCCTGGAAGTACAGTGTCCCACAATTATTTGTTGAAGGGTTTATAAGCCCGTTCTTTCCAACTCTCAAATCACTGTACCAATCTCTGCGCCACCGTTGTCTCACTGGCACCACAAAACCTGAGGTCAGGGCACCCAGGGGACCTCTGATCTCCAGATCAACACCCTCATATTAAGTGGGGAGGCAACTCAGACCCAGAGGGTATGGGCCAGCAGCCCCGAGGAGACCCCATTCATGCTTTTATGCTGAATAGTCACTGCAGCACCTTAACTCAAGAATGTGGCATAGGCTGGCAGGTTAGCTCAGTTGGTTAGAGCATGGTGTTATAACACCAAGGTCAATGCTTTGGATCCCCATACCGACCAGCCACCAAAACAAACAAAACAAAACAAGAACATGGTATAGAGCCCAGGCTCTGGACTCACAGCCCAGGGTTCCTTCCTGTGCCCAGAGCTTCCTCCCCAAAGAATCTAAGCCCCAGAATCCTAACCCCCAAAACATGCCTCCTCCTCAAGCAAGGTTTGCTCAGAACAACACACCCGTCACAGAAGGTTCTACCTCCAGCCTGCCTGATGTGGGAGGCTGGGTTCTTCCTGTTGGGCCAGGCTGTTCCCTGATAGTCGCCACTACAATACAAAGTACTGTAGTCCATGTCAAGATCAGCAGAGAAAGGCTTCTGGTTGGCAGAGGTCACATTGCATTGGGTAGATCATAGAGAGGTTCCTGGAAACAGCATTTGTTGGAGGCCTTGAAGGCTGGAGAGGATCTGGCAGGAAGAAACAGGAGAGAGCAGCAACTCTGACAGAGGCAGGAGGGCAGAGGTGTGTCTGAGGGACAGCAGGGAGTATCTCAGACTGAAACAAAAGTGTGTGGAGGGGGAGAGTAGCAGCCCAGGCCATAAGGGATGTTGAGATGAGAGCAGATAGGCCTTAAATGCAAGTCAGTGGGACTGGGCTGACTCCTGAAGGAACTGGGGAGCCATTGTAGATTCTTGAGCAGGAGTGCAACACACCTAGCAGGGAGGGAGAATTGTAAGGCAGGGGTTGGGGATAGAGAAAAAGTGGGGGTGGGAAGGAAGGACTCTCTTTCAGTAACCAGCTAGGAGGAATTTGCGAGGCTATTTATCTAGGATTTATATTATCAGATTAAGTAGCTGTTTCACAGTGGCTGGAGACAGGTAAGTCTCAGTGGAGGAAGAAGGGGAAGGAGGCAGCCACAATCTGGGAGCGGCAGACTCAGGAGAGTTTTTTACTTAGGCTCTTTGGTAATTCCAGATGGAGGGATGGGGTTTTCCCCGCTGGGCGAATGTGTTCTTTGTGCTTTCCCGGGCAGCCTCTGCAGGCAGTCCACACCTTGGCCTGACAGCAGTTGGGAGACTTTGGCCTAGAAACCAGAGACTTGGGTTCAAGTCCCAACTCTGCATACGCTCGCATGTGACCGCCTCTTTCCCTCAGGTTCCTCAATAAATCACCTGACCCGCCTACCTTACAGTATTGTCCTGCCCTTAAGTGAGAAGCTAGATCTGAAAGTACCTTGTAAATTGTAAAGTGCTGGAACAACATAAGGGGCTGTTCTTCTATTTTCCTTTGAGTAGGCTCTACCCTGTAAAGAACATCCTGCCCCTGGAAGGGTCTTAAATAAAGATCTTAGCCATATATCCAATATGGAAGGCAGTCATGCCCTGCCCCAAGCCAGAAGCCGATGAGTCTTTAACTAGGGCAAGACTGCTGGGACAGCCTGAAAACTCTTTGCAGAGGTGGGGGCTGGGGGCCTTCCAGTCACAGGACCGGACCCTCGACTGTCACTCTGCACCCTGCAGCCACAGACTCCTGGGCCTAGCTCTGCATTTATTTCAGGCAGCAAAGGCAGAGCATGACTGAGCACATTCCATGTCCCAGGCACTGGGCACTTTACATCTGTCATTATCACTAATGGCCCGGGGTAAGCTATGCCGTCTTTGGGCCTCAGTTTCCCCAGCTGTTAAATGAGGTGAGCTGCATGATCCCTGAATGATCTATGTTTACCTCTCCCTCCCAGGGCTCTGCCAGCACCTGGCTCTGTATTGGAGCATTTCTTGCATTCATTTGTTCAGCATACATTTATTAACAATCCCTTTGTGCAGGAGGCTGTGCTGGAAGCAGTGGGCTTGTGAGTATTTAGAAGTGAATAAAATAGGGCCCTGATCTCAAAGATCTCAGGCTGGTAGGGCTGATGCTACTAAGCAGGGCCACATCAAGGCTCTGAGGGTCCTCCCTGACTACTCCTCTCTCTACCTCTCTGATTGTAGCCACACTTCCCACCAACCACCAAAACTTTGCTCATGCCAAAGTGTTGTTACTTCCTGACAACACAGAGAATGAATGAGCCTCCCTTCCATGTCTCTTCCACACCACATGTTAAGGTCCAGACCAAATGCCACTTCCCCCTTGAAGCCTTCTCGGATTCTTCCAACTCAAAGCAAATTCTCTCCCTTTTAAGCTCCCAGATGCTTGCTGCCTCTCTTTGGGACATTTATCTTGCTCTTGTATTCTAGCTGACAGTGCCCATTTCTTATTTTTGGAAGGGTAGGCTGGTGTTGGATGCATTTCTGGGTCCCAGAACAGTGCCTGTGGCCTGGCTCACAGTAGAAAGAATGGCTCAAGGTGCTACCATGGAGGCAGGATTAAAGTGGCAGGGGATGCAGGCAGAAGGGAAAGGCTGTTAAGCTCCGAAAAGAGGAAATGGCTTCACTGAAGGGACAGAGACTGGGGTCTGGACAGTCAGGTGGCACAGGCTGGAGAGGAGGCTGCTGGGCTGCATCTGCTGGAGCATCCATCCTGTAAGTCACACTTGCAGCTACATGGGAACCCACAGCTCTGGCCCCTGGGCAAGAGCCAGGGAAGCAGATAAGCTGAGAGCAGGCCTGCTTTCCCTGGGCCATTGCTTTCACAGTGGCTTCCTCCATGTCTATCCTCCATCCACACCCAGAGGCTGAAGCCTAGCCAGAGAGGTAGCAAAGGGGGGCTGCGCAGGAGACTCAGAAGTGGTTACAAGATGTGACCCCTGTGCTAAGCTCTGCACTAAGTGAATTATGTATTAGCTCACTTTAGCTTCCTGCTGACTTGAAGTCCAGATTTCACCCACATTTGGTGAATGAAGAAGCTGGGATTCAGGGAGGGGAAGTGGTTTGCTGAAGTCTCATAGAAAGAAGTGGAGGATGTGGGATTCAAACCTAAGTCTTCTGATTTCCAGAGAGGAAGCACTCCTCCACGCAGCGAGGTGTAAGCACGTAGGCGTAGCTCTTGGAGAGCAGGGAAGGTGAGAGGCACAGGACAGGCCCTGGGTGGAGAGAGAGGGGTCTGTGTTTCCTTGCCCCTCAGCCTGGAGCCCTGTCCTTCACCCTGCCTTCTCCCCAGGTGGAGGGGAAAGGCTGTCAACACTGAAAGGTCCGGAGCTGGGGCTAGCAGCAGTCATCATAAACGGATGGCAGGACAAGAAAGAGGAAAGCAGGGCTCCGTAGAGGAATGGTCAATACCACAGTTCCCAGGGACAGTGTGATGGCTAGGTTAAGGGACATCACAACACACAGCGGCACCAGGCAAGCTCTCTACCGTCTTTGGAGGAGGGGAGAGGTCCTGCACTATGGGGTCCTGATCTTAGAAGAGCTCTTTAGATAGCACCTTTCAATATCCTCGGTGTTCAGATGGGAAACAGGTCCAGAGAGCTCAGGTGTCTCGCCCAAGGTCACACTGTGAACTAAAGGTAAATATGGGACCCAAACTCAGTCTTTCTGCTCTTCTGATGACCACCCCGCCTCAGTCCCGGTGGCCACTCCTGCTCGCCTCGTGCCTAGGCCCCCGACTTCAGGAGGGCGGAGGGGGTGCGCGTCAGAGCCTTCGGCGACTCAGCGCATCTCTCGCTACCCCGCCCCTCGGGTCCTTTAAGAGGCGGGGCTTGGCCGCCAGCCCCGTGGCCCGGGCTAAAGGCTGGGACTTTACTCCCGCGCGGGCGAAGGAGTCCGTGCTCCATCGGCTGCCGCAACCGCCGCGCCCGAGCCTGAGCCACGATGAGCGGCAGAGTCGGAGATCTGAGCCCCAAACAGAAGGAGGCACTGGCCCAGGTGAGTCCTCACCCCGCCCGGAGCTGTGGCCATCGCTCTCCAGAGAGCGAGACGCGGAGGGGCTGGGTGGGGGCGAGGGACTGTCTGCGGGGGGCGGGGGGCGGAGGGACAGCCGCGGGTCACCCCTGCCTGGGCCGCACCCCGCGGACGGCTGCTGCCTGCCCCCGCCCGCCTAGGGGTCCCCGGGAAGTTTGGCCACCCGCGCCCCAGCCCCGAGCAGCCCTGGCGATGCCACCTGGGAAGAAGTGGTTGCTTGGAAGCTCTCGGAGGCCGCTGAGGGCACAAAGGCAACATTCATCCTCAGGCCTGGCAGCTGTGCCCTGGGGCAGGGGCAAAGCCCCAAGTTTCCTCCCATTTCCGGGAAGTTTTCCTCTTGCTGGAGCAGTGGCACGATGGACAAGGCCCTGGACAGCTCCTTAGGATACTTGGATAGCCCCTGACCCGGCACCAAGTCGCTGTACGACCTTGGGCAAAACCCTGTCCTTCTCTGTTTGCTCCTTGATGAAATGAAATGAGGAGGTTGGACCAGATGATGCTGAAGGGAGAGCCAGCGTGTGCGAATTCCAACCCCCACCCCCACCACCCCTTTGACTCACTGGATTGGGGTTAGTTTGAGCTGAGACCAGTCCTCCCTTGTCTTGCAATCCAGACCCCTGCCTGGCTCGGAATTTAGGCTGATGCTCCTCAGAAGGCAGAGATAAGCCTGGCTTTGCCTTGGCACCTGGGCAGAGGAGGCAGGAGCAGTAGTTTGAGGGCTGGTTTGAGTAGTTTCAAATGCCCTCCCCAGCATCTGAATCTCCTCTTCTCCCCTGCCTTTGGGGACAGGGGAGGTCGGCTGTTCTCCCTTCCAAAGCCA
Organism: Cynocephalus volans; assembly: GCF_027409185.1. NCBI lineage: Eukaryota > Metazoa > Chordata > Mammalia > Dermoptera > Cynocephalidae > Cynocephalus > Cynocephalus volans. The sequence goes on from NC_084461.1 coordinate 204,121,258, forward strand.
GTTTGGTCCAGCCCCACGGTTTGGACGCTCCACAGCTGGGCAGTTTTCCATTGCTGGAGGGGGTTGGGGCAGGGATGCAGATGTCTCCTGCCATGGCAGCAGTGGGGAGGCACTGGCCTCATGTAGGCTTTGTCCCAGGCTGGGCCTCCCTCATTGCGGGAAGGCTAGATAGGGAGGCTTCAGATTTTACTCCTGACCTGCAGAGCAAGTCAGGCAGAGAAGGGATTAGGTGGTATTAAGCTGGAGACCAGGGGATGGGTAGGGTCTTTGGTGAGGGGTGGCTTCATGTCTGCAGTGAGGAGGAGCAGTTTCCCTGGAGCACTGGGAGCTGCTTTGGGGGTGGGATGGTCTGAGTCCTTGGCTGACCTAGGCAAGGGGCAGAGGTGGCTGGTCCCCATTGGCCCGCTCTGGGGCTGTCCTGTAGGTCAGCGACCAGGGAAAGGTGAGTGGCTGGGAACAGGAGACTCCGAGAGGGCACATGGGGGCCTGCTTTCCTACAGGGTAGTCAGAGATTGGAGGTGGGTGTGGCTGTCCCTTGGAGTCACTGTCCCCTTCCCTTGTTTGGCACTACCTGCACTTTCCCCTTTCATGGCTTCCTGATGGAACTGTTCCCTCGACCTGGATTGTCCACTTCCCTCTCCCTTTGAAGTCCTTCAAGCCCAGTTCAAATGCCATTTTGTATATGTAGCCATATGAGACCACTCTCTTCCTTCCCTCTGCTCCCCCAGCACCACAGTGGAAAGAGAGTGTGCTCTGGACTCAGACAGAACTGGCTTTGCATCCAAGCTCTGCTAATTACCAGCAATGTGACCTTGGACATGTTACTTAGCCTCTGTGAGCTTTAATTCCTTCATCTATAAAATGGGGACAGTAATATCTCTAGAGACTTTGAGTAAGGAATGAATAGGATACAGTGCCAAGATCAATGCTGGGCACATGGGGCATGTAAACTGACAACTTTTACTGTGGTACGTGCCAAAGTGCCTACTCTCACAGTTAGCTGGGAACACATCTGCTTGCTCGCCAGACTGGTGTGTAGAAGCGCTTGCAGAGAGGCAGGGGCAGGGGGCTTACTCCCTTCTCTCTCATCCCCTGCTACCTGGCACCCCCTGGCAGGACAGAGTGCCCCATGCAGTCCAAGTGCTCGGCCAGTGGCTGCAGAGTTGAGCCGTCTTAAAGAGAGATCCAGCAAAGGCCCCTATGGAAAGTCCTGGGCAGAGGGCAGTCAGGTGGGACCATCCACTCACCCAGCTGCCTCTCCCTACAGTTTCGGGAGAATGTCCAGGATGTGCTGCCCACCCTGCCGAATCCAGATGACTATTTTCTCCTGCGCTGGCTCCGAGGTGAGGGAAGAGGGGCTGCGGGAGTCTGGGGCAGGGGATCAGTCTGGGTAACAGAATGGCATCCTCTGGAAACCCTGCCCCTGGCAATTTGAGAATCTAGAGTGTTCAACGTTTAGAGCCCAAAGGGCTCTTGGTGATTACATAACCTCACCCATTCTATTGGATAGCTAGACACTCAGAGAGGTGAAATGACTTGTCCCAGATCATACTGTGAGCAAGCCGCAGGCAGAGAGAAGACCAGAGTGCAGGTCTGCTGACTCTCAGCCCTGCGCCCTTTAAGTCCCCTCGATAAATCTTTGCTGATGGACGTGGGGAAATGGGCTGAGGAAAAGACAAGCCCAGAAAGGCCCTACCACGTGGGAAGGTGAAGGCAGAGCTGAGTTTAAAACCAGAGCCCTAGCCCCTGGGAGAGGCTGGCCCTCTCTGTGTCCTGTTGGGATGGCAGGCCACCTGCTGCCAGCAATTTAGGCAGCTTAAAGGAGGGGGTAATGTGCATGGGGAATGGAATATGGGGAGCTCAGCCCGACCCACTTTGATAAAACTCTCCTCAAACCACCGCCAGGCTCCAGAGCCCCAAGTTCTGCCCTGGCGTGGCTGTGGTGCCTAGGCCAGGGACAGAAACTTCCCCTAGGCTCCTCCTCTGGGAGAGCAGATGAGACAGGATGCCCTGCCTGTTACAAGACATGACATAACAGAGCTCTGTGTGGCAATGACATGCACACGTTTCTACTAGCATCATGGCCAAACTCAGCCCCATCCGCCAACTCCTGAAATCTTTCCTTTTTTTCCCTCCTCTCCTCTCTTGTGATTCGAATCATGTGCCACCCTCCCTAGTTCTTCTGACACACACTTTTTTGTTTCTGTATAGAAACTTTATTACCAGACATAGAAATAATAAAGAAAATTCCATTGAGTTAGATTATAGAGCTTAAATTGTGGTGTAGCATCATATCCCCATATACTAAAAATCATGCCCTGTTACTTACTTATGGACACATACACACACATGCGTGCCTTAGGAGTCTTGGGACGACCGAAGAGATATATTTTCTTTTTCTTTCCAGAAATCTAATAGAGCTGGCATGCTCTTGAGGGACTGCTAGCAAACACCTGGGGCAGGTGCATCCAGGAGAGCCACGTGGGGTCTCATGTGCCTCTGAAAGTGTCATTTGCCCTTTTTCCCAAAAAGGCTTCTATTCTCCGGCCCCCCCCCCGACCAAGCCTGCCCAAAGAGGGTGGAGGGGAAGCATGGAGGTGGCAGTGGAGTCAGTCCAGGCTGGAGGAAATTTTGGCCCAGCATTTGCTGAAAGGCTGTAGCTAGAAGTGGGTGGGTGGAGAGAGTGGGAGGACACTAGCCTCCTTAAAGGACCAGCTGCAAGATGATCAAACTATAGAGCTGCTGTTAGGTGAAGAGTGGTTTCAGGGAGCCGTTGAACAGCAACGCAGCTCTCTTTTATCTAGGAAGAGGCTGGCCTGGGGTCCTGGCAGCTTGTCTCCCAGGCCCTCCCTATTCCTGACTTCTGGGGTAACCTCCTCTCTGCATGAGGCTTGAGAGCTCGCCATTACACTTATCAGGCACATCCTATCCCCTCCCAGGAATACAAAGTGTGAGCATGTCATTTGCCAGATGAGAAGTGAGGCTCAGAGAGGGGAGGGGACTTACCTGAGGTGCACAGGTAATGTGAGGCAGAATCAGGGCAGAACCTAGGGCTCCAGCACCCTTTCCAGGAAGATACAGATGCCCCTGAAGCCAAGCACAGCCTCTTAAAACAGAGAAAGTTTCATTTGTTCCTCACATTTCCTGGGCAGGAGCTTAGGCCTGGTCAGACCCTATTATGAATTTCAATTAGGGTTTTGTTGCCTTTTTTTTTTTTTAAAAAAAAAGATGACCGGTAAGGGGATCTTAACCCTTGACTTGGTGTTGTCAGCACCACGCTCTCCCAAGTGAGCTAACCGGCCATCCCTATATAGGGATCCAAACCTGTGGCCTTGATATTATCAGCACCACACTCTCCCAAGTGAGCCATGGGCTGGCTCCATGTTGCCTTTTTAAAAAAAAAAAAATTTCTCTCTTTTTTATGGTGGCTGGCTGATACTGGGAACCAAACCCTTGACGTTACAAGGCCATGCTCTAACCAACCGAGCTAACCAGCCAGCCCTCTCTTTGATTCTAAAGGAGACATTTGCAAGCCATGCACCAACAGAATGTCTTTCTCTAACCCAGGTGTGAGCTCCAGGTTCCTCTCCTTCTCTCTTTCCCCCATGTGGGGTTCAGTTTTCTGCCAGCCCCCAGGACTGAGAGCAGGTATACAAGACCCCACAAACTCCCCCTGACTGGGGCTGAGCTTTTGGCACCCCAGCAAAGAGGGTCAGATGGCAAGATAAAATAAGGAGGTGGTGGAAACCCTGTGAGGGAGGCAGAGCAGGTCTGTCTATGCATTTTATAGGACTAGGGAGCGGGCAAACAAGAACCCAGGACATCTGCTCCTAGGCCAGGTTCTCTCACAGTGGCCCAAGCCATGCTTTGAGCTGCCCCTGACCATGGCAGCAGGAGCCCTGGAGAGGCCTCACTCAGCAGGTGTGGGGAGCACGAGGTGGGGGACTGCCAGGACCAAGTGGCAACTCGGGGAGAACCCTTGCAGAAGACCCTCGATGTTGGATCCTGGAAGATAAGGGTTAACTGGAGAGCCTCCCCCTGAGGTAAGGGGGCTCACAGTTAACCACCACTCCTGTTTCCTGGAAGATCAGGGCTTTCCTCACAGGAGGGGTGTCCTTCCTATGGAAGACTCCCATTTTCATGGTCTAACTCCCCCATCATGGCAGGATGTCGCCTTGCATCTTCCAAGTGTTTCTAGCTTATTAGATGATTCAGAGATGTGCAGTGTCTTGTCCAAGGTCAAAAAGAGAAGGTAGAAGAGCTGGAATGCAAACCCAGGTTATATTCCTCTAAAAGCTTCCCCATGCTGCCATGAATGCTTGAGAAGGGCGGTAGTTGAAAGGAACTTCCCAAGAGTGATGGCTGCTCAGCTTTGCCAGTGTCCAGCACCAATGATGGACACAGCATTGGCCAAATCTCTTGAAGCACCTGCTGGGCCCAGGAGAGAGAACTGGATTTCATGACAGCAGAGTCAGGGAATATTCTCGGCTACTCCCAGAGATCAACTAAGGGACCGGTGACAGTCCAGAGGGCAGCCTGCCTGGCCCAGGTTCCAGGGCTGTCAGCAGATCCATATGCCAATCACATTCACAGAGAACAAGCAGCTGGGAGGGACAGTTCATAGGTCAGATGGCAAAATTGGTTCGAATCTGGACCTCAAAAACTTTTTAAAGGATGAAATGAAGCTGATGTAACGAGATGAAATTTGATAGGGAAGGATCTAAAGTTCCACCTCTCCACATATGGAATGGAGGCTTAGTAGAAGCAGAGGTGAAAAGGATTTGGGTGGTGGGGGGGGGCGGCGTTTAAGTTGATTATAAGCTTCACCTGAGTTAAGGGTGTGACTGTTGCCAAAAAGTTCTCAGACAACACTGGTGCCTTGCTGGGCTCCAGACAGCACACTCTAAGAGGGGCACTGGCAAACTGGAAAATATTCAAAGGGGAGTTATTTGGATGGACTTGAAACCACGCTGTGAGGAATTGTTAAAGGTTCCAAGGATGGGCAACATGATAGTAGAGCAGACTCAGGTGACAACATAGAATTTGCCAGTATCGGAAGGGTTCTCATGTGGTTGACGAAGCAACCCTACTCCCTGATAGTCTCTGGAGTGGTTCTGAGCTCAATATAACAGTGAGAAGTGAGTGTAAATGGCAGCGGTGATTACCTGGGAGCAGGTGAGCAGGACAACTTGTTGGGTGAGGTTCATGGATAAAATAGAGTTGGCCCACATGAATCTGAATTCTGAAACTTTTCAGGAACCCTAGTAGGAGGGCCCTTTGTGTTCCTTTAGGGTATGCGTGGATCCCTTGAGGACATAAGGTTAACTGGAGTCTTGTCAACCCCTCTATCCCTCTGGGATGTTCTGCTGGCTCCGGATTACAGGGAAGCTATGTTCATCTTTCAACTGTGGATCAAGTTCTCAGGACTGGATGTTAGACTGTGGAGGAAATAAACTTTGTGTAAAGGGGAATGCCAAATGATAGAGGATATCCAGGGTTCACTTTCCCTGAGAGGAGATATGACCGTTCATCTGGTCGCATTCTGTAGATTAAAACTTTTGACCCTGAAGTTGCATTGCTGCCCCTAACTGCCCTGAACCTTGACCTGCTCTCCCCACAAACTTGGGGCTATGGTGTTATAGAAGCCCTCAGTGAAGGTCCTCATATTCTCTTCTGCATGTGGGATGATCTGAGAGTCAGCTGGGGAGACGACTAAGAGGAACTGGCCCCACCATGGGAATGGGGAAAGCTCCCCATCCTTGGACACCCAGTCTGCTGGCCTAACCCTGAACGCGTTTCCCTGTTACAGCAAGAAGCTTTGACCTGCAGAAGTCAGAGGCCATGCTCCGGAAGGTGAGATCCATTTGGCTCCAAATCCCGCTGTTGCGCTGTTGCCTTAGTTCCTCCCCATCAGAATCACACCTTGCTTGGACTTCTTTTGCCCACCTCTACCCACCCCGATCATAGCTTTTGACTTGTGTGGCCTATCTGAGTAGTAGTTGACCACTATTGCCTTATTCATCTGGGACAAAGTGCAATCTCTTCCCTGGAAACACAGAGCTTTCATAGTTCTGGGCCACTCAGAAGTGATAATCTGTTCTGCTGATACCTCTAAAACAGGCAGGGCCTTCTTTTCCGTTCCTGCCTATTGCCTTCTAGCAACTATTAGATTATTGACTTCTAGTCTGATGGTCTGTTCATGTTGTCACTTATTGCTAGATGCCTATTAAGCCACTCCACTCCTGCTTTTTAAAATTCCTGATTATATATTTGCAGCATGTGGAGTTCCGAAAGCAAAAGGACATTGACAACATCATTAGCTGGCAGCCTCCAGAGGTGAGGACAAATTATCTTGCCCCCTCCCTATGCTAGTCCTGTTAGACCCATGGCCTGCGTCCTGAGTCTGTTGGACTGTGACTCTCAGAGAAGGGTTCAAGGCCAGTGAGCCTTGATGGTTCCCAAAATGGCTATCCATTGGCACCCAGGGGAGGGATGTGGAAGGAGATGTTGGGGAACCTGTAGTAAGTGACCCAGGAATGTGTGGATGCCATGGGCCTGTTGACTAGGTGTCTCCTCTATGTCTTTGCTCAGGTGGTTCAACAGTATCTGTCAGGGGGCATGTGTGGCTATGACTTGGATGGCTGCCCAGTCTGGTACGATATCATTGGACCTCTGGATGCCAAGGGTCTGCTGTTCTCAGCCACCAAACAGGACCTGCTCAAGACCAAGATGCGGGACTGTGAGCTGCTTCTGCAGGAGTGTGCTTGCCAGACCACAAAGGTGAGTGGACTACTGTGGTTGAAAATAAGTTGACCATGGTGAAGGCATTGAAGCAGAAGTAGGGATGTCACATAGGGATTTAAGCACAGCTTCAGGGCGAGGCCCACACTTTTGGATTTCCTAGACTAGTGAAGTTTCAAAGTTTTAGAGGCTGACATAATGTTGCCAAATTTTTATTTTGCCAAGTAAGGACGTATAAAAAAAAAAGATCATCCATTATTGCCATAATTAACACCAAAATCTATACGAATGGCATAATCTAGGGATAAAAGGCAGTCTTTTTTTTAAAATTTAATTTAATTTTGTCAATATACAATGTGGTTGATTATTGTGGCCCATTACTGAAACCTCCCTCCTCCCTCTCCCCCCTCCCTCCCAACAACCTCACATCTGTTCGCTTGTCGGATCAACTTCAAGGAATTGTAATTTACTTGTGTATTTATTTATTTATTTTTAGCTCTCACAAATAAGTGAGAACATGTGATATTTCTCTTTCTGTGCCTGACTCGTTTCACTTAATATAATTCTCTCTAGGTCCATCCATGTTGTTGCAAATGGCAGTATTTCATGGTTTTTTTATAGCAGAGTAGTATTCCATTGTGTAGATATACCACGTTTTCCGTATCCACTCATCTGATGATGGACATTTGGGCTGGTTCCAACTCTTAGCAGTGGGATAGCTGGGTCATATGGTAGATCTATCTGCAATTGTTTGAGGAACCTCCATACCATTTTCCATAGAGGCTGCACCATTTTGCAGTCCCACCAACAATGTATGAGAGTTCCTTTTTCTCCACAACCTCTCCAGCACTTATCATTCACAGTCTTTTGGATATTAGCCATCCTAACTGGGGTGAGATGGTATCTCAGTGTGGTTTTGATTTGCATTTCCCAAATGCTGAGTGATGTTGAGCATTTTTTCATGTGTCTGATGGCTATTCGTATATCTTCCTTTGAGAAATGCCTATTTAGCTCTTTTGCCCATTTTTTAAATGGGTTATTTGCTTTTTTGTTGTAAAGTTGTTTGAGATCCTTGTATGTTCTGGATATTAACCTTGTATGTTTGTCAGATGTATATTTTGCAAATATTTTCTCCCACTCTGTTGGTTGTCTTTTAAGTCTGTTAATTGTTTCTTTTGCTGTGCAGAAGCTTTTTAGTTTGATATAATCCCATTTATTTATTTTTCCTTTGGTTGCCCATGCTTTTGGGGTCGTGTTCATGAAATCTGTGCCCAGTCCTACTTCCTAAAGTGTTTCTCCTATGTTTCCTTTAAGAATTTTTATTGTTTCAGGGTGAAAAAGGCAGTCTTTTAAATTGAATACTTCTAGCTTCATAAAAAACTCACTACATTATTGTTATTTTTCTCATTTATCTGGGAGCCAGTGAAATCTTTGTCATGGACCAATCCATCCTTGCGCAAATATTTGGGTCCTGCTCGTGTAGATGATCTCAGATTCTGTGATTCTCTAACTCTGTACTAAAAAAAGATAGATAGCTGATTCCTTTACTGACAAAAAAGACTGAAGAACAAGCTAGAGCCACCACTGTGGTCTTCTCTTTCCTTCCTCTCAGCAGTTGTAAAGATCCAGTGAAATGATGTGATAAAGCTTGGTAATGTTTCAACACTCATCCACAAATGTTCACTGAGAGCCTACTGTGTGCACAAACCCTGGGGGGCTGGCTGCAGGGAGCATTAGATGTAGATGCACCTGGAAGGGCTTAGTTTGGATAGAGAGAGAAGTGGCCACACAGGAGCTACATGGGTGCTGCCTACAGTGATTCAGAGAAAAGGGAAGCTGCCAGGCCAAACTGCAGAGCAGAGGGACCTCAGATGTAATCCAGATCCACACAGTTGTCTCCTGGATGAGAACATGGGGACCTAGGCAGGAAGAGTGACATGCCAAGGCTACAAGTCAAGCCTGGGCTGATTATCTTGATCTGGAAAACCTAGGTCCAGCCCTGACCTGACCTGCTTGCTCCAGGTGCATGGTGCAATCAGCCTTTGTCCTGAGCCTGGGTGGGCTTCTGTAGTGGGCCAGCTTCATATGGCTTCCTGCTCTCTGTTCCCTGCAGCTGGGGAAGAAGGTGGAGACCATCACCATGATTTATGACTGTGAGGGGCTTGGCCTCAAGCATCTCTGGAAGCCTGCTGTGGAAGCCTATGGAGAGGTGAGGGGCAGGGGTAAGGAGGAGGAGCGGGGGGTAGTGGGCCCCTCTGCCAGGCTGCCCTGTGGGATGGGTGAGGCAACGGAGGCAGAGTCTGGTCTGGAGGAAGCAGGGCCTCTCTCCCTGACACAGAGGTCTGAGCCTGCTGGCATCAGAGTGATTTTGTTTCCACAGTTTCTCTGCATGTTTGAGGAAAATTATCCTGAAACACTGAAGCGTCTTTTTGTTGTTAAAGGTAAGTTGGGAATTTCCTGTGATGAAGCCAAATGGGAAAGAGGGGCTAAAAATATTACTGGAGCAGATTGAGGAGAGTCAAACAGAGTGAGCCAAAGGAGGAGTCTAAGGACATATTCGGAAGACTGACCCTTGACATATGCAGACCACTTTACAATTGACAGAGCTTTTAGTATCTGTTATCCCCTTTGAGCCACCCAGCCCAATGAGACCAGAAGAGATATTTGACTATACCCACTGTACAGATGAGGAAGCCAGACCTTAACGAGATGCCCATGCTGAGCCTCGCACCCTGAGCTGCCCGTGTGGGTTCCATAGCACTAGGGAATATGTGGCCTGACATTAGGTGGGGGGCTACAGAGGACATCATTAGAGACAGACTGGACACTGCTCTGAGCCTCACATGGCCTGGTCTCTGTTCCAGCCCCCAAGCTGTTTCCTGTGGCCTATAACCTCATTAAACCCTTCCTGAGTGAGGACACTCGTAAGAAGATCATGGTCCTGGGAGGTGAGTGGCTCAGACTCTTCTCAACTCCACAGGATGGTCTGTGACCCAAACTGGGTTGTGCTTTAGAAGTATGACCAGAGCCACCAGGGTGAAGGCTCCCTCTTCTGGTTTGGTAGCAGTGGGACCCAGGACCAAGCTGGGGCAGAGCTAGGGCCTTCCTGTCTGTTTTCATAAGAACTCTTTTTCTCATACACTGTAAAAGCAAGCACTGGACTCATCAATGTAGATTCAAAGATGAATGAAACCCCAGTCCTTGCCCTCAAGGAGCTTATAATATAACAGAAGAGAGAACCTATATAGAGAAAGCTATAATACACACAAGAAAAGACACTAGAAAAGGCATAGAGAGGGTGCCATGTAGGTCATAGGAGCAAGGTTGCTTTCAGTTGGGGACAACTAGGAGCAGCTTCATTTGACAAGCACCTATGTGCCAGGTCCTGCACTAGGTGCCAAATCTACAAAGATGAATAAGACAGAGGCTCTTGAAGAGCTCGCAGCCTCTCAGGGAAGGGAGACACAAACAGATATCTATCATGATATAATAGATGTAAGAAAGGGGAAACCACAAAGGGTGTGGGAGCACTGAGCAGGGGCACTCACCTCACCTGAGCTACAGAGGAGGTGAGGCCTAAGCTGCATGCTGCGGAATGAGTAAGAGTCAGCCAGATGGGGTAAGGCAGGAAGCTGCTGGGCAGAAAGAACAGCATTGAAGAAGTACCTTACACAGCAAGGCACAGGCAGTTGTTATGGAATGAGAGGCAGGTTGTGGCAAGAGATGAGGCTGGAGGACAAGGAGAATCCAGGAGACCATGTTGAAATGCTGGGTCATGACTCTGCAGGCTACTGGGAACCAGAGTTCTTGTCATGGGAGTACTACAATCAGATTTTCATACTGAGACATTGTACTGGCAAGATTGTGAAGGACAGATACCTGTTTGCCCACTGTTGTCCATGCAAGAAGTGTTGCAACCCTGAACCGGGGCAGTGGCAGTATAGGGATAGAGAAGAGAGGATGGATTTAAGATTAATTTAGGAAGAAAAACTGCAGAACTCAAAGGACTAGATGTAGGAATTAAGGGAGAAAGAGAAATCTAGAATGACTCCCTACTGTCTGGCATGAATGACTGAGTAGATGATGATTAGTTCAACTGGGGAAAACAACTAGAATAAGCTTGAACAAGCTTGAAGTTGAATTTGAGAAAGAATCTGTGAGATGTACAGATGTTGGGAATACTTGGGGCTGAAGCTAAGGAGAGAACTTCAGTCTGGAGATTTGGGAGTTATCATATAAAGGCAGCAGCTAAAACCTTGAGAGTAGATAAAACAGCCCATGGAAGAACAGAGGCTGAACCCTAGGGAATATCCAAGCTGAAGAGCAGGTGGAGAAACAGGAGCCCACTAGGGAGACTGAGAAAAAGTGATTAATGAGGTTGGCAGAGAAGCAGGTCAACAGGGATTGGATATGCAGGGAAGCAGGGAGAACATCAGGGCGCATGGGAAAGTGTGACCCAAAACCCAGCAAGGAGGATGCACAGCAATCAAGCCAGCCAGGGGCAGGCAGGAGTTCAGTTTTGCTTGAAGTGGAGTGGTGGGAGAAAAGGCTAGAAGGGTAGATTGGGATAGGCTCCTGGAAGCCTTGATGCAACCTATGGAGTTGAACTTGGGAGTAGGTAGTAGGGATTCTGAAAGTTTCTGAATGTTTACCTTTAGGGACACATTAAAAGTGGAGATTTTTTGAGCTGGCTGGTTAGCTCAGTTGGTTAGAGCACAGTGTTATAGCACCAAGGTCAAGGGTTCAGATCCCTGTATTGGCGAGCCCCATCCCCTCCCCCCCCAAAATGGAGATTTTCCAAATGTGCGCTAGTGAGATTTGGGGGTTGGAGTGAGGACTTCTGGGTTCTAGTCCTAGCTCTGGCAGCAACAAATTCTGCTTCTGGTTGCCTCAGTTACTCTCTCTGTAAGATGGGAAGAATCCTCCTGGCCTTATCCCAACTCTCCAGCTGAACTGGGGGAAGAAATATAAAATTTGAGCAAAAGGCTTTTATGACTTTTGGTTTTTCTGCTGCTGCCACCCACCATGTGCAAGAGGCGCTTTGGTTCCCTGGCAGCAGAGCTGTGTAGGAGGCTCAGTCTGTTCCCTCACCCACACCTAAACTCTTTCAACCAAACCTGCCTCTGGCTGGGAGGGTACAGAGTCTTCAACAGAGGGAAGAAATTCACTCCAGGCTGGTCACTGGAGCTTAGCAGTACAGATTAAATCAAGACCAAGTCACAGACACTGTGTTCCCAAGAGTCACGTGGTCTCCAGTCCCTAAACTCTGAGGGCTGGCAAAACCCTAAATGGTCTCTGTGGGTTTCCAGCCAGCACAGCACAGAAGACACTGGGTTGTACCCTATGGCTTGGAGCTGCTGCCTTCATATGGTCTACATGGTCAGCATGGAAAGGTTTCCAGTATCAAAATATTGTACTTGGCTGATATTTGTTTACAAATTTGGGTCGGTGGAGAAGTGGTTCTCTGCACTGGCTGCACTAGAGTCAAACTCCTAGACAGGAAAGGGCTTGGTTATTTTAAAAAATGAGCCAAAATCTGGCAGCTAAACAGCCGAAAACAGCAGAGCAGAAGTGAAACTGTGACTGGGTTATAGCCAAAGGAACCCATTTAAGGAGTCACTCCAAAGGGATACATTCATTCATTAAGTTACCATTGAAGATGATTAGGTGTAGGAGAAAGTGGGGAAGAAGACAAACACAGAGTTCAGCCTGACCAGGTCAGGTCATGTGGATTCAGGCCTTCCTGCTGGCCGCACATGCTGTTGTCTCTGCATGGAATGCCCTTCCCCGCTTTCATTTTCCCCTCCTGCTTGTACTGCAATGTTTGTATCACCTTCGATAATGTACTCTCATGCATGTAGGGCACTTTACAGTGTACAGAGCTCTCTCAGGTACTTAGTTCATTTCACTCCCACCATAACCTTGCAGGGCAGGAGGAACTAAGCTTAGAATGATGTGGGGTGCCTAAGGGCACTCAGCTGGTCAGATGCAGTGAGAATAGGAACCCAGGTCTCCTGATTCGTGGTCCATCCTCTGGATGATGGTTCTTCCTGATCCCTGCAGTACGATGCATACACCATCTGCTCCTGATGCTGGTGTTTGGTGAGGAGAGTGATGGGTGGGTTTTTTTCTGGCTCTTTGGTGTAGACCGCTAGGGCTATGGTGAAATCTTACCTCATGGTAACACGTCTTTTTCCTTCCTTCCCTCTCTTGCCAGCAAACTGGAAGGATGTTTTACTGAAACATATCAGCGCTGACCAGGTGCCTGTGGAATATGGGGGCACCATGACTGACCCTGACGGAAACCCCAAGTGCAAATCCAAGGTATGGGCCACCAGGGGCTGGAGGTGAACAGGGAAGCCTGGTTCAAGTGCATATTCCAGCTCACCCCATGCTCTACTTCTAGATCAACTATGGGGGTGACATCCCCAAGAAGTATTATGTGCGAGACCAGGTGAAACAGCAGTATGAACACAGCGTGCAAATTTCCCGTGGCTCCTCCCACCAAGTGGAGTATGAGATCCTCTTCCCCGGCTGTGTACTCAGGTAGGGTCCTGGGCCTTTCCAGGAGACCTGAGCCTTTTCTCCATAGGTACCAGTGGGTGGCCTGGGGTGGGAGAAGCCCTGGTGCCAGGACCCCAGAAAGGGCACACACAGAATTACATCCAAATGGGTGGATGTCCCCTGCAGGTGGCAGTTCATGTCGGATGGGGCGGACATTGGTTTTGGGATTTTCCTGAAGACCAAGATGGGGGAGCGGCAGAGGGCAGGGGAGATGACAGAGGTGCTGCCCAACCAGAGGTACAATTCCCACCTGGTCCCTGAGGATGGGACCCTCACCTGCAGCGATCCTGGCATCTGTAAGTATCTCTGTCTTGGCAATGCTTTGAAGCCCCTGCCCAGCTTTCTGCCTGTGAGGTGCCTCTTCCTCTGTGGATTTAGGCTCTCAGAGTGTTAGAACTAGAAGTGGAACTCCATTAGTTCAACACTCTGCTTGCATAGAGAGGAAAACTAGACTCGCTAAGGTGAAATTACTTGCTCAATGTGACCCAGCTTGTTTAGGTGAAATGACCTGCTCAGGGCGACCCAGATGGTTAACAGCAGTGTGGGACTCTGACCTGGGAGTCCCAGGTATAGGGGAGTCAGAGTTCTAGGTGATCACAGAGGTTCAGAATATCTGCTTTCTGGTCTGGGTCTAACTGGGTCTGTGACTATGGCCAGACATTTCTTGGGGATGCTCCTTCCCCAAAGGTCAGAGAGGCAGAACTGGCTGGGAGGGCACAGGATCACAGGGTTAGCAGAGCACTGAAAAGCCCAGCCATGAGCCCTCTGAGCTTCATTCATCTCCTGGCTGACCAAAAAATGGGCAAAGAATGTGAACAGGTAGTTTACACAAGAAGACTAAGAATGGCAAATAGACATTTGAAGAGATGTTTAACCTCACTAAACTTTGCAATGTTGGTTAAAATTCCCTTTCACTCAGCAATTCTACTTCTTGAAATTTATCCTATAGAAATATTTGCACAAATATACAAAGATATAGGTACAAGAATGTTCCTAGCAGCCTGGAAGACTGGCAAGAAACTAAATAACTATAATAAGGTCTTGTTAAATAAATTATAGTCTGTCCATACGATGGAATACCATATACCCATTCAAGAGAATAATTGACATGTAAGATGTCTGATACATGTTAGATAAAAAAGCATGAAACACAGCATGTATGGTATATACTCACTCTGATTTTAAAAAAAAGTGTGTACACAAAAAAGAATTCTAAGGAATCTATGCTAATTCTAACAGTGGTTATCTCTGGGGTGGCAGGATGCTTATAGAGGGCTTCTATTTTTTCCACTATTTCTGCAAATATAATACATTTTCCAATGACCGTGTACTATATTTATAAGCAGAAAAATCATACACACACACTCAAATCTCTAGTTTCCTTTCTATTAGAGCCAAGGGGCTGGGCATGGAAAACCATTGAGAGCAAGGCCTTTACCATCAGACCTGGGTTAGACTTGATTACTGATTAGGTGTATGGCTTTAGGCAAGTGACTTTAACCTCCCAGAGCTTCAGTTTCCTGATTGCTACAATGGGGGGATCTTACAGGGATCTTGATGATTAAATGTGATAAGGTCTGTGCAGCACTTAGCATAATGCCTGGCATACAGTAAACACTCAGTATACTGTAGCCACCATTACTGTCATTAGGGGAAGGCCTGGAGCAGAAAGGCCATCCTGGAGATAATGCTGGGAGATGGGAGAAGCCCTGTGCTCCATTTCTGTGGCAGGACCGCCAGGAGATCTGAACTGGCCGCACAGATGTCTTGGCCTCTGTGCTTGTCCACATCATCACCAAACTTAGATTCTGCCTCTTCCCTCATATTCCAGGCGACCTTCAGTCTCTGCCACCCCCTCTTCACAGATGCTCTATGGTACAATATAGCTCTCTGGGTGGGAGAGTATTCTTGTTAGTGAGCAGCCAGGTCCCAGGGGAGAAGGCGTATACTGTCTGCTTCAGCAAGAATAAGGCTTAGCACCAACCCAGACACTGTCACCCACAGAAGATAAAGCACTTCATACGTACAAGCTTGAATTTCTTTCTTTCTTTTTTTTTTTTTTAAAAGATGACCGGTAAGGGGATCTTAACCCTTGACTTGGTGTTGTGAGCACCACGCTCAGCCAGTGAGCGAACCGGCCATCCCTATATGGGATCCGAACCGGGGGCCTTGGTGTTATCAGCACCGCACTCTCCCGAGTGAGCCATGGGCCGGCCCTTGAATTTCTTTTTTTAATGGATGGGGAAGCTGAGGTATAGAGAAGGGATGTTATCTCTCCTAAAAAGTAGCTTGCATAGACACCAAAAGAAAGAAGACACCAGAGAATCCTAGAGTCCTGGTCCAGGATTTCCTGGCCATAGACTGTTGAAGAGATGATCAGAACATCTGTCCTTGATGTGTTAAAGAGAGTAGAGTCTCAGACCAGGGAAGTAATTTACCCATGGTCAAGGAGCCAGTAAGAGAGCCCCACCCATTTTCCAGCATTGCCCACTACCCCTTTATCTCCTCTTTATTATCTGAAGGACATAGCCTAAGAAGGGACCATGAGCTTTTTAACATAATCAGGCTTAGGTTTGCAAATTCCAAATTTATTTTAGCTCTTCTTGGATAAATTCCCCGCAGGGCCTTGACTGGAATCTGCTTGTTACCAGTTCCCAGGAGGAACAGAATCAGGCCACAGCATCCATTCCTCCTTCCCAAGTGTATAGACAATGAGGTGGGATCAGCTGTTGTCAGGTGCCATGGCTCAGGTTAGACATAAGCCCAGAGAGAACCCAGTGTTAGGTTATAAGATCACCTGTGGGAAGGCAATGCCCTTGGAGAATCAGGCAACCCCTGTAAAGTGGAACATAATCACCCACTAGAGAAATTAAAATTCTGTGCCAGCCTCCAATGGTGAGAACACATTTCCCCTCCCAGGCTTCTCTGGTCCTCATCCAAGTGTACTAAATTACTGAGGAGGAGGACCAAAGTTTGAATGTTTTTACTTTTTTTTTTTAGCTTCACAAAGGTTTACTTCTCCTTCACACAGAGTCTGATGTGGGTCCAGGTAACTCAGAAATCCAGGTGTCTTAGCTCAGGCCGCTGTAACAAATTACCACAGACTGAATGGCTTAACATTTATTTTTTATGGTTCTGGAGGCTGGGAAGTCTAAGATCAAGGCACCGGAAGATTCAGTTCTGTTGAGGGCCCATGTCCTGGTTTGCAGATGGCCATCTTCCTGTGTCTTCACATGCAGAGAAAGAGGAAGCAAGCACTTTCATGTCTCTTTTACAGGACACTAAACTCATTCATGAGGCCACAACCCTCATGACCTAATCACCTCCCAAAGGCCTCACCTCCTAATATCATCACATTGGGGGTTAGTATTTCAACATATGAATTTTGGGAGACACAAGAATGTTTTTACTTTTTTTTCTCTTGCCTAATATTTACTGAGGGCCTACTATGTATAGAATACCTGACTAGGAACAAAAAGTTCCAGAAAAAAGATCTGGACTTTGTCCACCAGGAGTGTGGAAGGTGGTCCAGAAGACCTTAAACAGTACAGAAAGGTTCAACAGCACTGCCAAGCCATACTAGGGTGAAAAAGAGTCCAGGCAGGCACCAGGAGGCCTGGCTTCTGAGTACAGCTTTGCTACCAACTCTCCCAGTGTTTTGAGCAAATGTCTCTAAATAATTAGATTTGGCTTTCTTTCTCCTTAAAACGAGGGGAATGTTTTAGAGTAGATCTCAATCTGCAGTCTGTGGACTTAGAGCAGTCATTCTAAATTCTAAAGACCAAACACTCCCCTTTTATAACAAATAGTGTCTAATGTCCCCTTACTATTGTAAAATGAAATTTATAGATGATATAACCCACTTACACACATAATTTAAAAACCAATATAATCTATCTGTAATATAAAGAAGAAATAAAGGAAGCTAATTTAGTATATATTTTCAATTCACAAACAAGAAGGCAAGATTACACCTACCTCCCACCCCTTTTCCCCCACCTCTCTTCAGAACAGTACCTTTCTCACTGGGAACTACTGCCCCAGAAGGGTTATGATGGGTTCCAGGGAGTCTGAAATTGTGTGCTTTCATCAGATTCTCAAGTGGGTCAGTTACCGAACAAAAGTTAAGGAGCCTTAGTCTGGAGAATCTCAGGGGGCTCTGTGAGTCCATGATTACTGTCAAAACCAAGGATTTGACTCTGGAGCTGCAGTGACTCCACTTCCGTCAGGCCTGTACCTCCGATCAATCCCTTCCTTGTTTCTGAGGGCAGAATATCTTGCTAGGCAGAGCATCTCATTCCAGATACTTGGTACAAGGCACTCAAAGGTCTCTACTCCAGCATGAATTACTGTGGTTGCTAAGGCTCTGTCATCCAAGGCAGAGAGGTGGCTTCACTTTTTCCAGAGTGACTGTTGGCCCTGAAAGATCTCTGGTACAGAGAGAAAATCGGTAATTAATACTTACTTCACACCATAAAGGAAGAGTGGGTGGTGTGTCTACCCTTGGTCTAAACTATGCATTTTATCCAGGGTCAGGACAGGGGAAAGTTTAAGTTTTATGATTAAATACACAGTTGTTTTTGTTTTTGTTTTTGCTGGGAAAAATGAGAGAAGACCAGGATAGGGAAGGGGCAGAGCTAGTGTTTTTGTTTTCATACTCAGTTCTCTTGAAGGGGTATTTGATTAAAATGGAACAACTTCTCAAAGAAACAGGGTTATAATAAAAGCAGTCTGTTCCTTTGCCAAGGCTTGGAAGCTTTCTCTGCCAACTTCATGCCCATTTTCTTTTTCCAGAGGAAACCACTCCTAACAGGTCTTGTCTATTATCCTACCAAATATTTCCATCCCTTTAGAAGCATTACATGTTTCCATAATAAACAGAGCATTTACACATACACCCGTACATTCACAGGAATTATGTCTATCATTCAGTGTATGTTTGAAGGTATTTTGAAATTGTAAAACTCATCACAATTTGAGAAAGCTTTCCCTTTAGGACAAGCACCTGAGTGGTATCAAAGAGAACCCGTGGGCTGACCAGTTAGCTCACTTGGTTAGAGTGTGGTGTTGATAACACCAAGGTCAAGGGTTTGGCCAGCCACCTGGGAGTGTAAGTAGACCAAGCAGTAAAGGCAAAACGTTTTTTAGACATATATTTTAACAAAAATGTTACA
The DNA here is from genome assembly GCF_027409185.1 of Cynocephalus volans. Taxonomy (NCBI): domain Eukaryota; kingdom Metazoa; phylum Chordata; class Mammalia; order Dermoptera; family Cynocephalidae; genus Cynocephalus; species Cynocephalus volans. The sequence goes on from NC_084461.1 coordinate 204,139,737, forward strand.
AACTATTTACTAACTGTTCTGCAACTTGCTTTTTTGGCCTCAGGATATACTGTGGACAGTTTTCCCAGTCATTTCTATGGTGCTAACCTCTTTATATTAGAATAGTATTCCATCATATGGATTACAATATAAATTGTTTAGCAGGGCCAGCCCGTGGCTCACTTGGGAGAGTGTGGTGCTGACAACACCAAGTCAAGGGTTAAGATCCCCTTACCGGTCATCTTTTAAAAAAATTAAAAAATAAAAATTGTTTTAGCAATTCTCTTGATAAACATTTGAGTTTCCCCAATCTTTTTTTATTACAAACAGGGATGCAGTGAGCATCCTTGGCCCTTATCTTCCTGAAGTGTAAATCCTTGGTTTAAAAAGTTTGCCCATTTTACCTTTTGTCAGAAACTGAACAAGAGCAGGTGACCAGTTAGCTTTCTTGGGAGAGTATGGTACTGATAACACCAAGGTCAAGGGTTCAGATCCTCTTACTGGCCAGCTGCCAAAAAAAAGGAAAGAAACTGAACAGGGCCAGGCATTCTACGGCCCAAGTCAGGCAAGACAAAGGCAGTAATGTGGACCAGGGAGAAATTCAAGCTCCATCATTTCTTCACTGTGTGACACAAGAGTCACACGACCTCCTTTTTATTGGATATAAAACAAGACTAATGCTGAACTCAGAGTTGTTGTGAGAAAGAGATAACATGCAGATTACAAACCCAGTGCTGCAATACATAAATAGCCACTATTACTATTATTATTACAAATACTATTGCCGATACTAATTCTACTTTCCCCTTTCAAATCCAAGTTCAAGCTCAAACTCCTCTAAAAAGACTTTCATATGGTTTTGGTCTACCAGTCCCTTTTCTTCCAAGCTGTTACAGACGTGATTGTCTCTGTCACTCATCTGGCACTTGGCATGTGCTGTCTCATTTTTTTTTCTTTCCGTGAACATCTTGTCAACCCAGCTAGACTATGTTTCAGATCAAAGACCATTGCTTATGCTACCTTCATCATCATTACCTACCACACTGCTTTGCTCATTAAATAAAAATCAACAAAAATCACTATTCCTAAGCCCTTTGTCAGAACTGCCTGAATGTCTGGTTTTCTGCCTCCCCTCAGATGTCCTGCGGTTTGACAACACCTACAGCTTCATTCATGCCAAGAAGGTCAGTTTTACTGTGGAGGTCTTGCTTCCAGACAAAGCTTCAGAAGAGAAGATGAAACAGCTGGGAGAAGCCACCCCAAAATAATGCCTCCTCCTACAGCAGGCCTGGCCCTCAGTGTCTCCTTGTCAGTTTCTACCCCTTGTAGCAGTCATTTTCCCACAACCCTGCAGCCCAAAGAAGCTGGGTTGGAGGAGAGACCTCAGGCTGGATCTGGGGAGCTTTCATTTCAGAATTAGGAGGAGGGAGAATGGCTGGAGTGGGTCTCCTCTCAAATAACTAAGGAGTCCCCAGGGAGCTGGCAACCATGATAGGATCTATCTGTCCTGTAAGCTGTGCCAACCTTACCTGTCCAGTGACACTTAATACAAGGAGCGAGGTACGAAGGATGACAGCAGGGAAGAAATTTTATAAAGGGTGGAGGTGGGGAAGGGGGAATTGAGACCTAACACTTCAGGGAAGCCAGCTGCAGGGGAGGAACTTGCTCCCAAATGAACATGCAAGTTTAGATCATAATGAGTAGTAGCAAGATAGCTGGTTGCTAGAGTTATGGTGGGGGTGAGAGGCTCTTCCAAACTTTTTATCACGAGGCTGGGGTATCTTTTGGCTTTTCCCAGGTCTCAGGAGGTGGCCTGCGTCAGCAACAGATCTTCCCACTCAAGGGTAGACAGGCAGGCCTCACCCTCACCTTGAGGATTTTAGCAGCTCCTGGGCCTTGCTGCCTCTTTAATTACTTATGATTGATTGTCAGTGACTTCCTGGGACTTTGGTAACCAGCCACTGTTTTCCAATGCAAAAAAAAAAAAAAAAAAAAAAAGCACAAGGGAAATTACCTCCAGGGATCAAAGCTCCTGGAAGGGGCAAGGATGCTGGGGTGGGAGTGGGTCCTAAAAGGTGGTGGTGGGGGGGATTCCAGTCCCCTTTTCAGTGCTACCAGCCTCTCACCAAGTAACCCTAAATTTGAGCACCCCAGACAAAAATGACAAGTGGGATCGAGCCAGTAGCACTCAGAGAGGGCATTTCCGTCTGAGTCTCCCGCTGTGCGCGCGCCCACCCGCCTCCAGGCTGACCTGAGCAATGCCTTGGCAGTCCCATCTCTGTGGGAGGCCAATAAGGGCTGGATTCCTCGTGTCTGTCGGCGGGCGGCGTAGCCAGGCCGGGAGGTTGCCTGGGCAGGAGGCCAAAGGCCGGGCCAGCATCTCTCAGAGCCAAGTGCTGCGGGGGACACAGGCAGCCTCGCAATCACGGCACTTAACGCGACCCCATCCAAGCGCCCTGTGAACGAACCCCAGATCCTGGACTGCACAGGGCAGGGGAAGGCGGCCCCCTTCCCTCGGAGCCCAGGCCCTGGCCCAGCCTGAGGAGTTCGCCTTGCGAAGCTGAGGGAGGCTAGGGCGGGGGCAGGGCTAGCGCCGACCAGAGGGGGTCGAGGCCGCACGGGCCCCAGCCAGACCACTCAGGGGGACACCCCGGCCTTGGTTTACAACGCTCTGTTAGGAAAATTAGCCAATAAAGCACTTGTCAGTGCGCAGGAAGTGGAATTTAATGCCCGCCGCCCTTCAGAAGCCCAAACTTGCGCGGTCTCAGGACCTCAGCAGCGGCTTCCCGCCCATTAGGGGGACGCATGCGCAGAAGCCGTCTACAACTCTCCTCTCGCGTGAGCATTCCCACGGGTCCTAACGGCCAGCTTGCCTCCTGATTGGTCCAGCCGGTGGGTTGTCTTCCGCCATTTTTGCTGACAACCTTTCCGGTGAGGGCGGAGGTCCGGCTCCACACGGCTTCCCAGTACGCGTCCGGTGGTTCGTGCGCGCTGACAAACTGCGCCTGAAGTGGGCCCAGAGTGGGAGGGAAGCGGAGGAGCGGCGATCACGTGGTGTTAGGGACCGTCTTCCAATTCCTCCCCAGCACTGCCGGTGTTTCTGGGGCTGGGGATCGCTTTGCAAACCATCCCCCCACCGCCCCAGCTCCCCGCAAGGTAACCGTTGACCGGAGTGCTCCGCACGACCGTACAACGACAGCGGCGCCTAGGGCTGAAAACGCGGGCTTCAGTAGGAGGTCTATGGTATTAATTTTATTTGATGATAATAAAAGCTTATTCTTAATGCACACCTACTGGGTTCCACACAAAGTCTCTGTGCTTACCGCCTTGGGTTGTTACAAAGAGTTAAGAAAATAGTAAATGCAAAGCCCTTAGAAGAGAGCCTGGTACCAGTAAGCGCTAGATAAACATTGGCTAGCGTCGTTTTTTTACAGACGTGAGGACTGAGTCTCAGGGAGGCTAACAGGTCATAGGCGGCACAGCTTTGAACCCAGCATTTGAACCCAGAACTGCCTGTCTCCAGTGGTCGCGCCTTTGCCTCGCTGATACTCTCAAAGGATTCACAGAGTTTTATTGAAGTGCATTCGTTGCACACATGGTAAACTGAGGTCCAGTAGCGGAAGGGTTTCCTCCTGTTGGAATCACTAATCTCCAAGTCCCCTCATTCTGTTCTTCTCATTTCCCTGGAATCTTGCACCCTAACCCTGTCTCCCTTGCCCCATTCATTCATTTATTCCACATTCATTCATTCAACATCCTGCCCTTCTGGGGGCATACTGATCCAGTTAGATCTGGGTGCGTGATAGGTAAATGTGGCACCCACCGAGAAGGGACGCCAGAGTCGGGGCGCCCACCTCTCCAGGGCGCTCACTGTTCACTCCCCCATACTCATTTTCTCAGCTTGCTTAAGAGCAAGGGATCTGGAGGCACACTGCCTGGATTCAAATCCCGGCTTCACGACTTTGCATCTGTGTATCCTGGGAAAGTGACCCACCTGTGCCTCTATTTCCTCTTCTGTAAAACGGGGTCCCAGGCTGGTGGGAAGGTTTAAGGAAGTAAGCCGTCTAGAACCATCAGCGAACGTCTCGGCTGGTAGTAAACTCAATAAATGATGACTGTTATAATTAATCCTCTCAACCATCCATCCCAGGGAGTGGACGCTATCATGTCCTCCATTTTACGAATGAAAAAGCGAGGCTCTGAGAAGTATACTCTTGCCTGCGGTCCCGCACATATGAAATGTAGTATCTCCCAATTTGAACCCCGGCCTCTTTGGCTCCAAAACTACAAGTCAGTCCTGGGAGAGGTTCGCACCAACCGCTCAGAGAAAACGTGAAAATCAATCTGTAAAACCGGAGCCTGGGAAAGGGGCTTCGGTGCGCGGGAGGATTTGCAGACGCTCCCTGCCGGCGGAGATATCGTGACCTGTCCTTCAGCTCGAGACTTTGGGCAGGTCCCGCCGTGGCTGACCCGAGTGCTAGTGGAGGCGGCAGCAGAAGCGGTGCCAGCCGCAGTGGCGGGTGTCGCGGGGGAAGCGTTATGTCGGAACCGCAGCCGCCGGGCGCTGGACGCGACCTCTACCGGGACACGTGGGTGCGATACTTGGGTGAGCGCGGGGCGACAGACACTGCGACCCCCTTCCTCCCCCACCACAAAGCTGGGGTAGTAGGGGTCCCTGGAAGCCGGTTCAGAGCCTGGAGGAGGCGGGAGGATCTTAGTTCTCATTCTGCTTGGGCAGGAGACTGGGCTCGGAGAGGGCTAGGGACTTGCCCAAGGTCACACAGCACTGGTGGGGAGTCCATCTCTGCCCTTGGGGTCTTTGCTGGTCAATCCTTCCAGGGTAGAAGCTCGAACAGGGTCTGCTGGCTGCCTTCTCTGTCATGCTTGAGCCCTGGCTGTAGAGTCAAGAGTTCTCATCTTGGCCCTGCCATTCCCTGGTTCTGTCTGAGCCTGTTTCCTACTCGGCAAAAAGGGATGAACACGAGGACCTCTCTGATTGGGTGGTGGTTGTATGGGTGGAATGAGATGAGGCACAGAAAGACGTTGCAGTCTCTCTGGCTGCCTGTCACCTCCTTAGTGCAGGTACTCCTAGAACCAAGGCTAGGAAATCTAACCAATGAGCAGTGATGACGGTAACTTTGTGCCAAGCCCTCCCACCGTGCTCTAGAGTCGAGGTGGTCGCCTTTGGCACCAGTTTACAGCCCGGAAGTTGAGGCTGAGAGAGGTAGAGTCATTTGGCTAAGGTCACCCAGCTGCTGTTTAGCGGGGTAGGCTTAGAACCAGCTCGCTCCAGCGCCCCCTTGTGTAACAGACATGGGCCTGGGAACTAAATGCCCCCTTTCCCCAGGCTACACCAATGAGGTGGGGGAGGCTTTCCGCTCCCTGGTACCAGCGGCTGTGGTGTGGCTGAGCTATGGTGTGGCCAGCTCCTACGTGCTGGCCGATGCCATTGACAAAGGCAAGAAGGCGGGAGAGGTGAGTGTTCGCTAGCCTCCAATCCCCGCCCCACACCACTTCTCTTGAGGTTAAGTCTGCAGCCTTGCAAGTGGTAAGGCCCCTGTGGGACAGTCCAATCCCCACAAACTTGCCTCGTGCAGTCCACACTCCAGTCCTGTTTGTAGGATAGTGCACCCCCACCCCTACCCCTCAGCTCTGCATGTGGCAGTCTATACCCCAGTCCCGATGTAGACAAGTCCACCCTCAGTCCTGAAGGTAGTACAGTCCACCCCCAGCGCTGAATGTGGTACAGTCCAGAACCCAGTACTAGGGCAGTTCCGTCTGCCACAGCACTCCCCTACTGCCCACTTGGCCCTCCCTGGTCCAACCTGATGCCCCTTGTCACAAGATTCCCCGCCTTGCCACAGCTGGATTAAGTGTCTCTGTGCCCACCAGGTGCCAAGCCCTGAAGCAGACCGCAGCACCAGGGTGACCGTGGCCGTGGTGGACACCTTTGTGTGGCAGGCTCTGGCCTCAGTGGCCATCCCAGGCTTCACTATCAACCGTGTGTGTGCAGCCTCTCTTTATGTCCTGGGCACCGCCACCCGCTGGCCTCTGGCTATCCGCAAGTGGACCACCACCACGCTTGGGCTGCTGACCATCCCCATCATCATCCATCCCATCGACAGGTGAGTGCCCTCTTGGCCTCAGGGATCATCCACTGTACAGGTAGAGTCAGGCTCTGAAGGGGTGGGTGGGGCATGCCCACTTTGCTTAGAACAATAAGAGCAAAGGCAGGGCTGGCACTTGGGGCTCCTGAGGTAGAAAGGACAGTCTGTACCCTTGTCATATGATCTGGCAGGGACTTTGGCAGTAAAGGAATAGGGATGCCTTGAGGGTATGGGATACAGGATAAATAAATTCTCAGAAAGGAAATCTAGTGTTACAGAACAACCAGAGGCAGGCAGGAGCAGGTGCATCCTGGAGGGGATAGGGATGGATTCTGCTGCTTTCAGGCATGGCTGGATCTAGGCACCTAAAGGATGTCATTAGGAGTCTGTGTCTTCCCATCCTGCTGCCCTTCTCCCCACCCTACCCCACTCGTTGTTGGCCTCACTTACTTTTCCCTCATGGGAGCAGAAACAGCTCCCAGCAGTTTCCAGCTTCCATCCCACCAGCTTAGCAAGCCCCATCAGAAACTTTTTAATAGTAAGCACAAAAATCCCATGGAAGGCTGTCACCAGTCTATCCCATACTGGGTGCCTACCCTTGAGCCAGTTTTCCTTTTCTGACTGGCCAGGCTTGGGTCATGTGCCTGCTCTTAGAACCAGAGATAGGGTCAACCCAGACCAACATGGAGTGGGAAGAGGAGTCTTTCCCCAGAAGAATGTAACTGACCTTGAGGCCCTGACTGAGTCCTTTACCTGCTCTGTGCCTCAGTTTCCCTAACTAAGGGGTAAAGAGGAAGATGGCTGCCATTCTGGGGGTTTGATTATGGCATTCCCAAGTAGCCCAGTGTGGGAGGAGAGTGATAAGGAAGGGTTTCCACCTGGATGGCATCTCTATCCTGCAACTAGGAGTCCCTTCCCCTAGCCCTGGTCTCCTGTCTCCTATTCCCTCATTAGCACCCCTTGGCCAACTGCTTACACCCTCTCCTCCCTATAGGTCGGTGGACTTCCTCCTGGATTCCAGCCTGCGCAAACTCTACCCGTCAGTGGGGAAGCCCAGCTCCTCCTGACCCCAACCCGGTTCCTGGCCTGTGGGTTGGCGCACCACTGCTCTGTGCCAACTTCCCCCTCCTACCAGGGGATGTGGGTGCATGGCTATCTGGGGTTCAAGGCCCTGGCACCTGAGTAGGTTTGAGCTGGACAGACACTTCAAGACAAAAGCCTCAAGGAGCAGCGGCTGCAGCAAGTCACAGACGGAGGAGGGACCTAAATCCCTTCTGCTTCCATGGAATCCATGATATTGAGTAGGAGTGGGTCATGGGAGTGTCCAGCCCTGTCTTTGACAGGAAAATAACACCCTCCCATGGAGGATAAGGAGACTGAGGCCCAGAGTGGGCAAGGAAATGCCCAAGATCACTTGGTGAACTGGGCACCCAGGACCCGCAGCTGCTCTGCTGAATCACCCCAAAGCGGTGTGGCTGGATGAGGAGCAGCAGACACTCAGGGAGAAACGCAGGGGTGCAGTAGCTGGGCCATCTCAGGACCGCTTCTCCGGCCAGTCCAGTCCTGGTGCAGAGGCTGCTGGGGCCTGGCTGGAAGGCAGGACAGCTCCAAGTCAGGTGTTGGCCAGGCCCTCCCCAGACCCAATAAACCCTCAAGAAGTTGCATTTTCTTCTCCTTTTCTGTTGGGGATAAGCAGGGATGTGGTGGTGAGAGCAGGGCTGGGGGCCCTCACGGGTGGACCGACTTCTCCGGCCACACATCACTCACAGTGGCCTCCCTACCCTTAAGCACTTCCTGGCAGATGCCTGGGATCCATCATTGGTGCTGCCAGCATCCTTTGGGGTAGGCATTGCCCTATTTCTGTGAGCCTCCTAAAGCACCAACCCCTCTGAGAGGGGGTCCTGTTGGGCAGATACCACCTGAGCCTGAAAATGCCCAAGATGGCGATGGCAGTCCTCATATGAGAGTACGTGAGAACCTCCCCTCCACCACCATGAGGGGACTCAGGAGTCCTGGAGAGAAGAGAGGGACCAGGGGGCTGTCTTCCACCCCCTGCTTCCCTAGGATGAGGGAATGGCCTGTTTTCCATGTGGCGTCCTCAGCTGCTGGGCCTGGGAGTGGTGAGGGGATCCAGTCCTCCCTGATTCTGGGCCAGCCCCTTTCTTTGGCAGCCAACAGCTCAAAGAGTTAGACAGTGGGGAGCACAGGGCTGAAGCAGACCTAGCCCCTCCTCAGCCCTGTCTCAAGCCACAAATCAGGTCCAGCCAAACTCTGGCCCTGTCCCTCACCGCCCAGGTGCAGCCAGATGGCTTAACCCCACCCCGTGGGACAGCCTGCACCTGGGCTGGGACTTATAGGGGCTGCCGGGCCAGGCAGGGGTGTTGCTGGTGAGACAGGACAGGGGGTCTGGGATCGTGGCTTCTGTTCTGGAGATGCCTGCAGCTGCGGGGTGAGTGTGATGGCTTCCCCTAGAGCTGGGGTTCCCTGAAGGGGTGGGGTGGGTCGTTCTCTATCACCCTTCTCACCCTACACAGGCAAGCTCCCCTTACCAAGCCCCCCATGGCATCCTCTGCCCAGTTTCCTACAGCTCCCTGCCAACTCCCTTAAAGGCTCTAAGCTTCCCTCATTTTCTAGCCCTCTTCACCCCTCATCCCCTGCCCAGGCTGACACCCCCACATCCTTCTCCAGTCCAGCATTCTCTCAACCCATTTTCTCTCCCCTCCAAGGCCAGGCCACATCCACACCTACATTCCTGTGATGTCTCCTGGGGTCTGCCACCAATTCCTTGCTCACTCTGTACCTCTCACTGTCCAGGTGCTCCCTAAAGCTGAGAGCTGCCCAGGCCAGGTTCAGGTTTTGTGCTCAAGGAGACAGTCTAAGCTCCAGCCCTGCCCCAGCCTTCTCTCCCTCCCCATCACCTGCCCTCCTGTGCCCCGAGTCTCTCCCACAACACACATACTGTTCCTCAGCTGGAAATCCTTTTCCTCTCAGCCAACCCCGAGCATCCTTCGGAACCAACTCCAACACCCCTTCCATTGCTGCCCCTTAGCTATGCCCTACTGCGGATCCCCTCTGCCCTTGGTTGCCCATCTAGGAGCCCTGCTTTGTAAAGAACTACTGGAGTGCAAGTGTGCAGATGCTTGGCACATAGTAGGTGCTCACATGAGGGGCTTTCAGGTATTCTCAGGCCAGGCAGGTGGGGATAATGTCTGTGGACAGCCTGTCTGTAGGGGACACCCCCCCACATGCTCCCTGCTCCATTGTGTAGATGCAGTGGATTGAAGGTGGGGGGCATATTAGGGGAAGTTTCTCGGTAGGCTCTGCTGGCCATGTTCCCAATAAGGGTGTTCTTTGCCTGTGTCAGCCTGGCCCAGATTGCCAGGGAACAGCCTCCTGCGGAAAAATGTAATCAGGAAGAAGCCCTCCTGGCAGTGAGAAATGAGCTCCAGCTCAATGCCTGCCACCTGCACCTTGACACCTGCCTCCCCTCCCTGGTCCCTGGTCCCTGGTCCCTGGTCCTTGTCACATCCAGCTATGTGGTCTTCACTGCCCCATTCAAGGCTTGTGGCTTCATCTGGCTGGTGAGGGGGCTATGGAGGCTCATAAGGACAAGGCTGCCAGGAGCCTGGGGCACAAGGGAGATTCGGGGGTGAGAGGACAGAGCTAGGTGTCTGGGCTGGATGGGGTAGAATCAGGTCATACTGACCTGCTCTGTGGCTCTGGGCAAGTCAAAGCCTCTCTGACCTTCAGTATCTTTCTCTAAAAGATGCAGAGGCCTGGATGGCTCTGGAATTTGGTAGCCAAAGGTATGATGCAGACATGCTATTTACTTGTGCTTATTTCTTGCATCCTCAGCAGTTCCGTGAGGAGGCAGAACTATCATCCCCATTTTCTAGATGAGGAAACTGAGGTTCACTGAAAGAAAAGTCCCACTGTCTACCACCAGATGCAATTTAGCACATCATTCTCCAAAGCACAATAGGCTTTTGAGCAAGGCAGGGATCTTGAGTAAGACCTGGACAGGAAGCTGAGGCCCCAAGAGGGCAAGTGACTTCAAGCCCACATGGTAAGGTGGGGGCCAAGTTGGGGATGTACCTGTCCTGGCTTCCACCATCATAAGGAGCTGGTGTTCTCACTGATCTTGGCACAGATGGTGGAATTCTTTGCTGACCTGTTCTACACACCCACACTTAGGAGTTCAGGCCAGCCTACCATTGCCTCCTTCCTCCACTGAGTCAGCTGCACTGCCAAGTGGTGAGCACTGCCTGGGGACCCTTAGCCTGTCTTGGGTCCTGCAGGAAGGTGAAGGATAGGCTGGATGAGGGCTGCCCCTCCAGCAAGCAGACAACAGGTACTGACCTCGTGGATGCCCTTGGTGTGAGCATTGGGCAGGGCTGGGCATGCTAGCCTGGGAGTCTGAATTTGGAATTCCTGGATTCTCCTGGTTTCTCTCTCCTGTCCTGTTCTGTTTCCTGCATGGGCTGCCCTCGGGGCCTTATTATCAGCCTTCAGTGTGTGTTTTTGCAGTAACCCCCTCTTGCTTCCCCACTAGCCTGGAAGCCCCCATCTTGCCTCCCCCATCCTTGGTTACTGGCTCCCTGGCTAGGGTTGGACATCTGGACTTCGGGTGAGACTTTGGCCTGGTTTGTCCCTTCCTACAGACAGGGGACATTGGTTGGGCTGAGAAACTGTCCCAGGGGGAAGGTCTCCTGGCTCAGGAGCTCCTATGCCTCTAGTTCTGGGGTAGGCAACCCTGGTGAGAGCAGGAAGTGAGGGAGGGTAAGGTGGCCAGGTGGATAGGGCACAGGGCTTTGGGCGACCTGGCCCCAGCTTTGTGGACCTCCCTTCTTTCTGTGTGGCCTTGGGCAAGCCCATCAGTGGCTCTGGGCCTTGTGTCTTCCCCATCTGGTTTTCATTCCAGGCTGGGAGGGGGCCATGCTAGAGGATCCAGACCCTGCTAACACCAGGGCTGTTTCCCTGGGCTCTGAGCTTCATGTGGAATTTGCCATGATTGGTGCCTCCCATCACCCCTTACAGCTGTACATGGATGAGTGTGTGACCAGCCCCAGCCAGGATCTGGAAGTGGCTCCTGTGCACTACTGTCAGGAATCATTGGTACTGGAGCTGGGAGAGGAGGGCAGGGTAGGATGGGTACTGTTCAATGGGTAGCATCTGTGGGGAGGCTGGAACAGGGGCTGAGAACCTTTCCAGGGCTAGAAGGGACAAATGCCCATCTGGGAGTTCTTGAGTGGTTTTCTCTAGGCCAGGGGAGCAGTAACTCTTTACTGGCCCTTTCATCTCTGGAGCCTCTGTTAGCCCCTTGGTGAAATGGGGAAAGTGCCAGAATCTTCATAGCACTACCAGGTAGATTGAATGGGACAATGCTTAGCTCAATGTTTGGCATGCAGAGTTCTCAACAAATGATCATGTGTGGTGCTGTTGGGGCAAGGCTAGGACCAGACTCCAGTTCAGGGATGTTCTCTGGGCTCTGCTGACCTCCTGACCTGGGCCTTCCAAGTGCCTGGTGGATGGCAAGGGTGCCCATTCCCGCTTCCTGCCCTGAGAGGTCCCTGAGAGACTGAGGCTCTCCCTCCAGGCCTTCAGCTTTATGGGCGTTCCCAGTGATGCGAGTGGAAGCAGGACTCAGGGTCTGAGTCTCCCCACCCCTCAACTTTCCAAAGATTCCTCAGCCTGGGTCTCTGTCCCCACAGGTACGTGTCCACTGCAAGCTGCTAGTCTGGGATCCAAAGGTGCCATGTGATGCTACCAAGAAGGCCTTTTCCTTCCATGGGGACACAAACAGCTGTCACACTTCACTGAAAATATACTACATTTCCTACCCTGTAACTGGCATTTGATGTACATGACCTCACTTAATGGCATGGGAGGTGAGGAAACTTAGGCTCAAGGTGGCTGAGATGAACCTTCCAAAAGGCCTGGTCCTCCTGCAATAGTTCCCCCTGGCTGGCTGGACCAGCCCAAATACCCTGGCCTAGAGTGGGCAGTATGAGGGATTTTGGGAATGGAGACTTTGGACTCTGACCCAGACCCAGGTTTGAATCCCAGCTTCAACACTTGTTGGCTGTGACATGGGCAAGTCACTGACCTTTAATGAGCCTCTGTTTCTTCACTTGGTGCTAAATGCAGGTCTGGCCCATGCCACCTTCAATCCCCCGTCTCGGGTGCACTGATCACCCATCCCCAACCTTCCTCTAAGTGGGAACTTGTGGACAATGCCTCCCTGAGCAGTATGTGTAACTGCTGTGAGGTTACTTGCCTGGCCCCCCAATCAGCCCATCAAAGGGCCTCGGTAGGTAGGAGGCTGCTGATTTGGGGATGAAGGGTGTGGGTAGGCTCTACAGTGAGGGAAGCAGCTGGCCCTGTGAACTGCTCACAATCTTGGGTGGATGGGCCTATGGAAGGCACCGTCTTGCTGCTGAAGACCTTTGAGGAAGCTGATGCTGGCCTCCTGGACCACAAAGACCCACTTGTGGTGCCCGTTGATCAGCAGAACCAAGGAGGGATCTGGCCCCTTGACCCTGTCTGGAGGGCCTCCTGCTGTGTGTGACCTTGGGCAAATCCCTTCTCTCTCTGGGCCTCAGTTTCCCCAAGTATAAAATGAGAGCATTAAATTGGTCTTCTGCTTTTGAGCTTCTAGTCTAATCTTTATTAAACATACTCCTGGTGAACCCTTCATCTCCACCCATACAACACTTGATTTGTGCACTTCTGAGGGTTTTACAGAGAAGAGAGAAGGCTCCTAGTCACTCACGCCATAATGTAAACAACTTGTTATCTTTTTGCTCCTTGGAATAGTTTCATTTTCTCTCAGTTTTCAGCATCAGTGAACAAATACTAGAAGGTCAGAAGGGTAGGGGTGTGTGTGTACGGGGTGTAGTGGGGTGGCTTAAAACCTTCTTGTGGGGTGACTTTGACTTCCAGATTCCAGGCAGGCCCCTGAGGAGATTTCTGACCAGGTGACAGAGGAGGCTGCCTTATCCTCCCAGTTGAGGCAGGCTTCTGACTCCAGAATGTCCGGAGGTGAGGGAGGGAGGCCTCACCTGGAGCATAGGCCCTTCTTGGGGTCCCATTCACAGTGAGAGACACTGGGGCCCCAAATCTAGTGGTCCTTTGGCAGTCCCTGCAGAACCTGGCTCTGGCTTCCTCCTTCTCACCTCCTCAGTCTTTGGGCCCCCGTTTGTGGCTGTAGTCTTGCTTGACCCATGACTTGGAAGCCACTGACCCCTCTGAACCTCTTTATCCTGAAAAAGAGTAACTGCTTCCCACTGGATATTTTTAATAAATGCTACCCTTCATTGCCTGCCTGCCAAGGAATGGGCTATTTTTCTATTTAATCCTCCAAATAATCCTGTGCAGTAGCCACAATCAGTCCATTTTCCAGATGAGGAAACTGGGGCTGGAGGTCACATAGGCACCCATTGAACCCAGTGCCCCTGTACCCTCTCACATGGTAACAACAGGGTTCTGGGTGACGGGGGCTGTTACTCTGACTCCTCCTGTCCCTGTGAGCATACTTCCTGTCTCTCCAGGTAACTTCTTATACCAGGAAACCTTCCCAGCTCACTGACCCAGAGGCCCCTGGGTATGGGGACTCAGGCAAGGGCAGTGGGGTGGCAAGAGTGCATTTTTCTCCAGACTTGTAGCTGCACAGGGGAGGCCAGAGTCAAGATACTTCTCTTTCTGCCCCTTGATGTTCGATAAGGGGCCTTCAGCCCCCTAGGGCAGAGGTTGAGCCTCCCGAGGCTGGCTGAGATGAGGACACTTTGAGATTTAATTTGCACATCCTCTTGCCTGGGTCAGGGAACAGTGTTCTGGAGCCTGCTGGTAGGGACCAGAGTCAATTGCTCACTTCTCAGGAATTTTGTGAGCTGGCTGTTAAACACAGCCATTATTAAAAATTAAACAATGTAAAAAATCAAATGATATAAACTTAGACTTAAATACATTATATTGAAAACAAAGGTAATAAATACTCAAAACTTATTGCTTCCAAATTATTTTACTCCACTTTACTATCATCTATGCTCTTGAGGTGATTTACATCTGTTGTGTTTGGTGGAAATACCTTATTATATTGTGTGCGTACATTGCTTCCCAACTCTGTGTGCAGTGACTTCATGTGGGTAGCTTGACCTAGGCCATGTTGGAAGTATTTACATCTTGGAAATTGACAAGCCTATGGCTAAACATTTATCAGCACACCACTGCTCTGGCCCTCCTGCTAATGCAAGAGGTGGGTACATTGCACCATCCCCTTTTCCAGACCTACATCCTAAGGATCAGAGTGTGCAAGTGGGCCGAGCCCGTGGCTCACTCGGGAGAGTGTGGCGCTGGGAGCGCCGAGGCTGCGGGTTCGGATCCCATATAGGGATGGCCGGTTTGCTCACTGGGTGAGCGTGGTGCTGACAACACCAAGTCAAGGGTTAAGATCCCCTTACCGGTCATCTTTTAAAAAAAAAAAAAAAAAAAAAAAGAGTGTGCAAGTGACCTGGCAGAGGTCTCACCATATAGGGTCACAGCATATAGGGTCACAGGTAAGACTCAAACTTGGTCTGCTCTGCCCTCCCGCAGAACAGCCAGCTAGGCAGATGGGAAAGCCAGTCTTAGCTGTGGCCCCTGCCTGTCTGGAGTCCTCCCTCCAGCTTTCTTCCCACCCCTCGGGCTGCCACCCTGGCACTCAAAGCTCGGGCTCAGGCCTTCCTCTCTCTTCCCTGAATGCTCCCACTCATTCCTGTAGTTGTTTTTCTCAATACTCTACCACCACATCTATCTGTCCCTCCAAGCCTGGATGATGGCAGCAGCTTCTAGCTTGCCCCCTCTCTAAGCTTTCCTATCTGGCCAAGTACTTCTCAAAATTTTCAGAACTGAGTCCAGACTCCTTGCAGTGGTCTCAGGACCCCGGGAGAACCAGATGACTCTTTTACCCTCCCCACCATACATACCCTCTCACCTCCCCACCCTAGACCTTCGTTTCAGCCATCCCATCCTTTTTGTTCCTTGGATCCGGTGTTTCTCCTGACTGGGCTTTTTCAAACACTGTTCTCTCCTTGAGACACTCCCTTCCCCCCACCCCTTCCTGCGGGCCCACTGGCCCTTCCCTGATTCCAGCCCACTTCTCCCTCAGTTTATCCTCTCAGGGTAGCCTCTGACCCCCTTGGGATGGCTTGGGAGCTTCTTCTGGACTCCCTCCAGCCCAGCACTTCCTTCATTGCTGTGGTCACAGCCTGTGGAGTCCTGGCTTCCCCTCAATGAGCCCCTGTGGTCAGGGCCCACATCTCAGCCCCAGCTCTCCCCCAGGACCCTGCACACATCAACCATGTGGCTTTCAGCCAGCTGGAGCTCCAGTGGCCTTGCAGTGCGATGGGGTAATG
Organism: Cynocephalus volans; assembly: GCF_027409185.1. Classification (NCBI taxonomy): domain Eukaryota; kingdom Metazoa; phylum Chordata; class Mammalia; order Dermoptera; family Cynocephalidae; genus Cynocephalus; species Cynocephalus volans. The sequence continues at coordinate 204,155,215 of NC_084461.1, forward strand.
ATGGAGACTCCTCACACCAGCTTGTGAGGGCTGAAGTGAGACCTCCAAAGTGTCTGGCATAGAATAGGTAGTTACCCCCTTCCAAGTTACCCAGCCCTTGCCTCCGCCCCAAACCTCCAGGGGTAGAGTTGCTGGATTTAGGAAATAAAATAACAGGGCACTCAATTAAATTTAAATTTTAGATCAACATCAAATAGTATTTTAGTAGAAGTATGTCCCTAACATTGCATGGGACATACTTATACTAAGCTGAGCATTCTATATTTTATCTGGTAATGCTATTCTGGGGGGCATCCACAGAGCCAGAATCCCTCCTCCAAACACTCCAGACCTGCAGAGGTGGAAAGCCCTCTCTCCAACCTGCCTCTTTTCTGGGCAATTCTTAATGACTCGCAGTTCTGTACTAACTTGTATTATCCCTGTTTGATGGATAGGGAAACAGATGCAGAGAGGTCAACCGGACAGGGGTGGGAGATGCTGGGTGTGATAGGAAATCTCTGCTTGAGAGGATGGGGCAGACCCCTGCTGGATCGGACCGAGGGAGAGGAGATGTGGCCTTTGTCCTGGAGCATGCTGGAAGTTGGGTCCCGAGTGGTCAGCTTCACACAATGCTCAGCACCACCACAAGGGGGCAGCCCCTCCCAGTGTGCCCATGTTGGCTGGTTCAAACTGGCCATTGAATATCTGTCAGTGAACTGCTCCTAACGCACGCTAGGTCCTGTCCTAAGGACTTCATGTGATGTGGCTTATTTAATCTTTACAACCTTGTTGTGAGACAGGTATTGTTAGGACCCTGTTTCCTGGAGTTGGAGTCACTGGCCTAAGCATACAGAGCTCCCCACCTCCCACCACCTCCCCCAGCCCAGGACTGCTTCCATGCCTTCCCGCCTTCCAGCCCGTAACCCTCTACACAGTCAGGGGCAGAGCTGACTCATAGGCCGTGTGACCTTGGGTGAGATACTTAACCTCTCTGAGCCTTGGTTTCCTCACTGTACAATTTTCTGTAATGACCTCCTGAAACTGCTATGAGGATTACAGGAGAAATAGCCCACAAAGCATTTGATCAAAGTGGGTCTCAAAGTGGGAGCTCACAAATATTGACTATTATTACTGTGGCAAAGGACATTCACTTCAAAGGCAGATGATTGAATCATTGCATCTGATGACTAACCCAGATATAATGTATGCCAATTATGTGGTTCAGGGATTCCAATCCTAAGAATTTATTTAGAGGAAATAATGGACAATTGTCCAGAGATGTGCATCTGGGGGTGATAATTGTGGTCTTATTTGCATGAACTAAAAGCTTGGAAACTCCTTAAATGCTCAATACATAAAGGAACATTCTGCTGATCTGATCATGCTGGCAGCTGAATGTCTCCAAGTCCCTCCTCTGTCCTGATACCTTCTATGACTCCTGATGGCCCCCAGGATCCAGTCTGAGCACCTCAGTCTGGCATTCAGGTCTCTAGGTCTGGGAGGCTTGTCTCTCACCATGACATGTTCCCGCACCCACACTCTTGCCTCTCTTTTGCATTCTCTGAATGTGCCCTGCATGTCTGCCTCCACACCTTTGCCCAGGCTGTGCCTCTGCCCTCCCCACCTCATTCCCTCTTTCCCCAGCCTTCAAGGTTCAGCTCTAATGGCACCCATGCCATGAACCCTTCTCTGCTCCTTCCCCCGGACAGAATCCTCTTGCCCCACAGCAGCCTCCACCATTGTGCTCAGCCCTCCCCTTGGACACCCACAGAGAACATGGCTGGAGCTCTGATATGTGCCAGGCACTGCGCTAAGCACTGAGTCAGATAATCTCCATCATAGCCCTGTGCGATAGGTGCCACCATGATCACCTTCCCACAGATGAGAAAATGCAGCTCTCTGCGCAGTAAGCCTTCAGCAGCAGTAACTCTTCCTTTCCTTAGTAAATCTTCTGTGAGTGGGGAGAGCTTTGGAGCCTTTCTAAAATCAGGGGGCATTGCAGGCAGGGGGCGAAGGGATGTCACAGGTGGAGGAATGTGGAAGCTCAGCGATGCCCTTGTCTTAGTGAGGCTTGTTTCTTCCCCCGCCTTTGAGCCAATTTAAGGAGGCTTGTGGGTGGCGGGCAATGTTTCTTTTCACTATGGCCACCCCTAGGGGGCTTCTGCTGGTTGCTCTAGTCTTGGTGCTTGGTAGGATCTTGGCAATGGGGCTCCCATGGGAGGTGGGGTGGTAGGGTGGTGCAGTGGGGCCATCCTCCTGCTCTCTCTGCCCCGGCCAGCTGTGTACTTGTGAGTCCCCTCGAGGATAACCACCACCTCAGGCCTGGGCCGCAGCAGGAGCTGGATGTGGCACCCTGGGCATACAAGCAGGAGGAACCTTTTTTCCTGATGGCCTGTGAGTCACTCTGCCAGGTGCCCTTTGACACTCAGTCTCACCTCCCAAGGCCTCCTACCCCTGGAGTCCCTTGTTTCTTCTCCCACTGAGAGCTGAGGCCACCAGGACCCTGGGTCACCCATTCCTCTCCCCTGACCATCACACTGCATCTGGGGAGCATTTGGGGGTTGTCCCAGGCTGAGCAGGGCCCTCCCAGCATCCAGGGAAGTCATTTTTCTTGAGGCTAAGGCTCCCGAGCCAGGCCAAACTCTGGAGACAGGGGCCCACCTCCACCAGCACCCCTGGCCTCTTGGGCAGAGCCTAGAATCCAGTAGGGGCTCAGCAAACACTAAGCAAACACCTTAAATTTTCCTCTTTAAAAAACTCCCAAACTTATTTCCCTTCCTTGGTCTGCCCTGCATGCTCTGGGTCAAGGTAATTCTTCTTAGAGGCAGCTTGGCAAAGCAGTCAGGAGACCAAATGGGAAAAAGAATGAACTGGGAACCATGTAGGGGATGAGTTGCTCACACAGGCAAAAAGTAGTTAGTGATAGGGAGAGAGTAAAGGTAAACTTAGTCTTCATTTTAATAACATTTGGTGTCATCTGAATCTTGACGTACAACTCTAACCTTTAAATATCTCTGAAAGAGCCCTTGCTTGGGAGTTTGAATTTGAGTTCTACAGCACATGGCTGCATGTAACCATGTGCATGACAGCAGGACTTCCCAGCCTCACATTCCACACCTGTAAAATAGGGGCAGTCACGAGGTTTGCAAAGGGTATATGGGGTGGCCCTGAATCACAGCTGTGATGATACTCGGATGCTGGCCAAGGTTATTTGGGGGCCTCCCCACTGCCGTTCCACTCCCATTACCTACCTGGGAGATCTGGTCAGGGCTTGCCCTCCAGTCTGGCTGTGGGGACCTGCTGCACCCTCTTGATGTGTGGTTTCTCATCCCTGCAGCTACCCAGACCAGGCTGCTGTTTGGGCAGGAAGTGAAAAGCTCTGCTGCAGTCAGTCCACCAAAGAACCAGTCCAAGGAGCCCTCGTCCCCCACTGTAGAGCCCTCGCAGGTGGTCCTCCGCATGCTGCATCGTGAGTCCTGGGCTGGTGTGTATGCGTGCGTGTTTGTGTGCGCATGCATGTGCAGAGGGGGATGGAGCATGCACCCCCAAGGATTTCCTGAAGAAGAGGAGGGCAGCATTCAGGCCACATGCTAGTCCCTGTTTCCTGGGAGACATGCAAGTCTCCCACCCTTGGTGGGACAGCAACCATTTGGCAGATAAGACCAAGGTAAGAGAGCCGAAGTTCAACCACCTCACCCAATCTGTAAAATGAATGTAACAAACACCTCTAGGACCATTGAGGAATAAATGGGGGTATGGCTGTGACCTACCAGGCATACAGTAGGTGCTTGATAGAAGATGGCCCTGACTACTTGTCATGAACAACCCTCTTTTCCCTCCTCCCTCAGATGCCTCCCCACCTCCCTACGTGGAAGGCTTGCAGCTGACCTTAGAAGCTCACATCAGGCTGGTGTTAAACTGGGCCATGAAGCTATATGTGGATGAGTGTGTGGGCTCCCAGAGCCAGCACCTGAACTACTCCCAGAGGATGTACAGTCTTGTCTTCAACCAGGTGTCCATGCAGTTGCCAGAGTTGGGAGACAGGGGAGGGGACCTGCTGACAACTAGGAAGCCAGCCCTGTCTCATCCCTACCCCTGGGGTCTCACTTAGCTGGGCCATTGGTGTGGTCACGTGTAGAGGTCTGCTTTCTTGCACTTGGTTGTTGGTGACCAGTGTTTTTTTCATGTGTCTGGTCTGAACTTGCCTGGGTCTTGGCCAGTGCTTGGCAGAGGACAGGCTGTTCTTCCCAGCCAGGGTGTAGGCTGTGGAGTGACTGCAGTGGCACTAGAGTCTTGTCACTTATGGATGACTTTGTAACATCTACCCTTTGCTCAGGCTAAACACATCTGTCCCCAAACTCCAGTAATGGAGTGGATGCGCCTTAATGTGGCTCTGAGGAGCAAGAAGTTCCCATAGTATGAGCCTCTCATGGCTTTCCCAGAAACCTCTTCCTGCCAGTGTCCCAGCTGATGGTCTCTTTGGTCCCCTTGGTTACCCACCAGGTGCCTCTCCACAGGCCCTGGGTCTGGCTCTTGGTCCTGACAGGATAACAAGATGCTACGGTTCAGCGTGGAGGCCTTCATGCTCAACGACGGTGTGGCTGAGAATGAGGTGAGGCCTCAGGAGGGCCCTGGGCCCAGTAGGAGCATTGGGGACCCTCTTTCTGCAACTCTGCTTCCCTTCCTGGGGCTATCTGGGGGTCAGCCCAGGAAAGGGATGCTGGATCCCGTGATGGTCCACAGATTTGGCAACTAAAAATACAAGATGCTAATTTAAACTTCAATTTCAGATAAACAATGACATTTTTGGTATAAATATGTCCCCAATATTGCACAGGACATACTTATACTAAATTTCTAGAGATGTAACCAGGTGTCCTGTATTTTATCTGGCTCCCTAACCTCTGAGAATGGCAATGGGATAAAGGATGCAGAGCTGGTACTTAGGACACACAGCTCTGGATTTGGTCTCAGCTCTGACCGAAAGGAGAGGCCCTCAGGATCTTCTGTTCCCCATATGTAGGATCAAGTCAGTCTGGGATCAAGTCTGGCCTATGGATCTCACAGGGGGGTTAGGAAAGCCCATTAAACCCATAGAGAACTCTCTGGAAGCGTTGCAGAGATCTAAATAGATCCGATTATGACTGAGGCAACCTGGACACTGTGGCCTCTGTCCCTCTGGATGTGGAAGGCCTGGGGTCTACTTTTAAGCTTCCTTACATGAACAAGCTACTGTCATCATGGGAAATACGGATGGATAAAAGACAACTAACACCACTTGGAGACTGTCCCAAGGTGGTGCGAGATTTTCCTAGGTCTAGCCAGGAATGTAAGAGCTGAACTCTACACTTGACTCTGCTTTCTTCCTTTTAAGAACTTTTCTTAATGTTACTTGTTAATTCATACATAGAACAGAAAGTGAAAATCCTGAAGCCCAGAGAGTCACCGATACTCAGGCATATGCTAAGTTAGGGTTTTGTAAAACAGGATTATATTTGCCATTATAGACCATGCTTATTCCCCCACTCAATCAAGGACATTTCTAGACATAGGAGAACATATTTTTGTATTCTCCTATGAAAGGTAACAGCTATACAGACCCCACTGCCTGGTCAAGCTGTGACTTAACCAGTGCCTTACTGCACAAGCTACCTAAGGGTTCCAAACTGTCCCTGGTGTAAGCCAGTGCTGCAGTCAGGAAATACTTGTGGGTAAGGGAAAGTCAGCAGGAGAACTGTTTCTCCTCTAAGGGCCTGTTATGGGCTGGGGCTGTGACAGTCACCAGCTGACCTGGTTGTGTCAGGGGCAGTGGGAGCCCAGGAGAAGCCCTCTCACCAGGGCTGGGTGTCCCAAGTTCTTCCTTGGTCCCTCCTTCCAGGTTTATATCGTCCACTGGATGAGAGTCTGGAACTGGACCAGACTCTTTGAGCCTGGTCAGAAATCCTGTTTTTACAACACCTCCTCATACAGGTGAGCCCTCCCTCGTTTCAAGCTTTGGGACACTGGGCAAATTCCTTCCACTTTATGGACCCGAAAGCCATGATGTGGGGCCCTGCCAGCTCCAGGCCTGGGCTGTGGAAACCAGGCAAGGCAGAGAAGCAGAAGGTCTCAGCTGGCCCTGTGCCAGGATGCTGTACCTGCACCATGGGGAACCCCTACCCTGAGAATGTAGGTGGTACAGGTAAACCAGGGCCTCTAGAGAGGCCAGATAAACCTCCTGTTGTCACACAGCTAATGGCCATGCTGGGAGTGGGTCTCAGGGCAGGACTTCTCCCCCGGGGCAGACTGTTGTCCCCCTACCCTCCTGATGGGGTGTGTCTTTCTACCTGGATCATTGGTAGCTGGCAGCTTGCAGATGATAAGTGGAAAAGCTCGATCTGTGACTGCTGCAACTTTGGCTGTTCCCACCCAAAGAAAAGGTGACACCAAGTACAGTGGGGGCAGGGCCAGGTCAGGGAGACTGCTGGGGGAGGCGCTGCTCTGGGAGCCTTTGGCTAGTGTGGGCAGATGGACGTCACTGCATCCATCATGGGAGTGGGCTCTGGGCTGGGAGAAGGGGGACAAGATGAGGAGTCAGGGGCAGGTGGCTCTGAAGAAATCCTGGCTTGGGTGGGGTCAGCTGTGAGCTGGCCAGTGACCTTGAACCTCTTCTGTTCTTTGGGTGCTTTGGGGAGGAAGCTCAAGTTCCAGGACATAAGGTGGGTGCTCTAATAACTTGTTCCCTGCTCCCTTACTGAACAAACATAATAAAGCATGTATATAACCACCCTAGAAAACTCAGATACCTCAACAGGGTATAATCCTGCCACCCACGTAATCATTAACTAACATCCTAGCGTAGCCATATCCCGGTGGCTTTTGTTATATACATAAGTACACATTAATATAATGCTACAGTTTCTGTGATATTCTATAATATGCTTCTATAGTACTCTACAGACAGCTCTGTAGGTCAGATACCTCTTTTACATTTTGATGGTATAATAATTCATGGAATGGACGTAGTAGAATTTAACCAGTACTGTGTTAATAGATATTTGTGTTCTGTTTTCTCTTAAACCCTAGATCACACCTCGCTGTCCCTGCCTCCATTTAGCAGATGAACCCAGACCTGCTCAGGGGTGGAAACTGGATATGGGCTTCTGCCAGGGGCCAAGAGGGGACCTTCTCCTCCCTCCAAGCAGGGGAAGGAGGAGATCCTGGGCTGACAGCTTTCCCTCCACAGAGTTCCCGGGGGAAGGGGACACTTATATGGTGGTTGCGGGGCCACTGACAGTCAAGAAGCCGCCAGTGTCATGGTTTAAAGGTAGGTGTAGGGGCTGGGGAGTAGCCTAGGCCCTAAAAAGACTGGTACCTACTCCCCGCACCACTAACCAGGTTTATGGACAGTCCTTCCCGGTCCCATTCCACTGCCTCTTCCTGTCCCAGCCACGTCCTTGCTTCCTCTCGTACTCCTGGCTTTTCTTTTCCTACCTTGGTGAATAAGGCTGGACTCGCGGTCAGTGGTCAGCTCTAGCTGTCCTGCCCAGCATGCCCTGCCCTTCTGGGTGGTCCTGAGGTGCTCCCGGCCCCTACTCCCAACCTCCTGCAAGACGCTGAAGGATTTGCTTGCAGCCATTCTGGCCTTCACCTGCGTGATCCCGCTGCTGCTGCTGCTGCTGCTGCTGGCCCTGAGGAAGGAACTCAGGGTCTTCCAGCCATGCTGCCCTCTCTGTATCTTGAGGAACATGCTGAGGCAGCCCCCCCCACCAGCCCCGATGCCCAGGAGAGGGGGCTGGTGACCTGGGCAGCGAAGAGATACTCTCCTGAGGAGGAGGTCGATGGGGAGTCCCAGGCTACCTTGGAGGGAGACTTGGGGGATTCAACCCCTTCAGAAGACAACTGAATAGGCCTTTTATATACTGATAACAAAGTTTTCTATTTCTCTAGCAGTCTTGTCTTGCCTTAACTTTCTGTGGCACTTGTGTTGGTTTATGTGTCAACAACGACAGGGGACAAACCTGACTCTTAACTGCAGACATGAATGAAGGTGGTTGATGCAGTGGTGGGTTCCCAGGCAAGCAGTAAGAGGCAGAGGCCGGGGCCTGATTAGCACAGCATGGAGCTGCCTACGAGTTGCACTGGCCTGAGGTCTTCACTGTAAGGGGCCTGGCCTTTCAGGCTCAGCTGCCAGATTTGACTCCTCCCATGGGAAACAGCTGGTAGCCACCATATTTGGCCTCCCCAGGGCAGCCAAGGCCTCTCCTACCCGGGCTCTTCCTCGGCATTTCTGGGCTGTTGGAACTGGAAGTCCCGAGTCCTTAACTTTCCTTCTCACACAGTGGGGAGCCTGCAGGCCTTGGTCTTCCTGCCTCTAAGCTGCTTGCTGACCACCGCTGGAATGGGGGCCCATTGGCCAAGGTTACAACCTGGGTCTTTCCCACCCACATGCCACCTCCTGGACGTTCGGAGTTGGAGCTGAGCATCTGGTCCCCAACAGAGGCTGGAGCTGGGCAGGGCTGCTTCCCACTGGCTGTGGGTACCGAGCAGGAGCTGGCTGGTCACAGCTGGCATCAGTGGAGACCAAGGAGCACTTTTTGGATGTTGGCTTCAGCGCTGGCCTTCAGCTCCCTGCACTTCCCTGCCTCCCAGTAACAAGTCCCTCCTGCTCAGCTGCAGCAGAGGAGCTCTGACAAATGAGGGTATCCAACAGCACCGCTCACAGCATCCTCAGCCCCAAGGGTGCAGTGTCTACATCCTCATTCTGCCACCGGCTGCAGCATGGTGTGGGGCCTTTCCCTCAGTGGGCAAGGGTAAGACCACCCTATCCCTCCACCCCGCACCCACTGAAGCTAAGCCATCCTCTCCCAAGACCCCATGACATGCTTGGCCTAAATTGCAGGTACTGCCACCATCTTCCAAGAGTGCAAACCCAATCCCCTCTTTCCTTATCCCCCCCTTTCTCTCTCTTCTCTCCCTCATCCCTCATTGGTAGAGTTGCCAGATAAAATACAGGATGCTCAGCTAAATTTTAATTTCAGATCAACAATGAATAAATTTTAAGAATGTTTCAGATATTGCTTTTTTTTTTTTTTTGCCTTTCTGAATATGACAACCCTCACCTACTCTCCTGCTCCTCCTCCATGCTCCCCCAGCCCCAGTTCAGGAAGGATGCAGTCTTTTCCTGCTCTGGCAAGTCACTAGTGGTAGGGGCGAAGAGGTGGGGAGTGCAGCATTAGCTTCAATTCTATTTCTGCCATCCATGGGCTGAAGGAAACAAGGCCAGTGCCTTTGGGAGGTCAGTATCCCATCTATAAAATGCAGATAAGCTCCTGCACCCATAAAGCATGCAGAAAAGTGCTCAAAGCAGCTGAACGTTTACTTGATCAGCCTCAGAGTCAAACCTCAGAGTCTTCCCATGGCTGGGCTCACACTCAGCAGGCTGGGCCCTCAGCTTATTCCCAATGAGCCCCTCATGGCACCAGCCAAGTCCTTAGGTTGCCACCCATCCCTACTCCTGGTGTAATCTGGCTCCTCCTGGCAAGAGTTGTGTCAAGACCTGGGGCTCAAGCCAGCATCTCCACATCCCCAACTTGGAGCAGGAGGTTGGAAAGGAAACTCTGGAGCTCTGGTCTCTCCTCTAGGCACCCAGGGTTGTGGTGGATTTCAGAAGGTAGCACTTCACAGATGTCATGCGACCAGCGGACAGGATGCTGGGCTTGGCAACGCAAGCCCTGCCCCACACTGCTGTGGGTCTCCATGGCTGCAGCTGCCCAAGGGGCTAATCACCTCCTCCATCCACAAAGATGGATTGGAGAGGGTGACACCCAGGACTCTTCTACTGGAAGACCTAGGACAAACAACTTACTCCTACTCTCCTCTTCTGTAAAAGTATGGTCTTAGGAGATGTTATTAGTGGGCAAATAAGAGCAATGTCTTTGGAGTAAAGAAAAACCAAAAAAATGCTGGATCCTGGATCTGCCTCTTAAGCTGTATGATGTTGAGTGAGAGGCTTCACCTCTCTGAGCCTCAGTTTCCTTATCGATATTTTGGCCATGGGAATAGCATGAGGATGAAAGGATCTAAGCTCATAAAACGCTTGGCACAGTATCTGGTACATAGAGAGCACTCACCAAATGATAGCTGTGATTTTTTTATTATTGTGCCATGCAGCAGGTAGAGCCAGATGTGACTTCTTTTGCTTCCAGAAAAATTCCTTTAATTACTTAAAACAACTGTGAGCTCCAAGGGAAGGGGGTGAGAGTGGGAGTGATGGATGGGGAAGGAAAAACACCCCAAATTAGACAAAGCCTGATGTAGGTATCTCCTATCAGAGGCACATGGCCTTTGTGGCCTGGGGACTCCAAGAGGCAGCCATTGCCAGAAATCTGGGGGCCAGATCACCTGAAACTCCAGGAAAGAGTCCATCCCCTCCACACCTCTGCCCCTGTCCAAGGTTCTGAAATCCACTCAATGTAAGATCCTCCTTGTCATTCGCACCCATGAATTGCCTGCTCCCTAACTTCTAGTCCTCCACTCACCCCACAAGTATACACCAAGTATCTACTGTATAGGGAGTGGAAGCAAAAGGATTTAAATGCATCTTCAACACAAGTTGCTCACAGATCACAGGCAAATGCTGTAGAATAGGTGAAGACAAGAGCTGGGGGATTCATTTTCCTATTTCTTGGGTTTCAGTGACATCTGCCTCTTGCTTTTACCCTTGCTTCTTTCTCTTCTGCAGCCTTTGTATCCTCCAAGGCTGTGTCTCTCATACCTTTCCTGATCTGACCACAGCAGATGAATCTTCCCAAGTGCAGCTCTTTCTGTACTCACTAAGTCACAGACAGAGTCAGGAGGACTAATGATCTATTTCAGGGAGGGAGAGCAAGATATATAGAGAGAAAGCAGAGGGTTAGGGGTGTCTGAGAAGGGAGGAAGCCAGCTAGATAGGAGTGAGCTCTTTGTCGTATTTCTGCATGCCCTCATCGGGGAGCAGCACTTCCACTGTGAAGCTAACCTTCTTGGCGTGGACAAAGCTATAGGTGTTGTCGAAGCGCAGGACATCTGGAGGACAAATGGAAAGATGGGCAGTTGGATCTGGCTTCACACTCTTTGTGTCTCTGCCCCGGTCATGGGGAAGGACAGGTTTGTGTTTCCACCAGCTTTGTTTGCCAGGCCAGGGCAAGTTCCCACCACGCCTTTTCCCTTCCCCATGGGAACTGCCACCCCAAGCAGGGACTGTAAACAGATGCTGACCTTCCCCCTGGCACATGCCCAGGCCTGGCTTTAGTTGCACCAACTGGCAATGAAACAATGGTCATTGCATCCCATTGTCTCCACACCTGGACACTCACATAACAGGGGGTGCGAAGGGGACAGTGGGAAATACCGGAGGCCTCCCAGTTCCCCTGGGCCAGGGCTGCTGCACACCCTCTGCCTCCTCACAAACACCCCAAGAAGTGAGCCAGCCAAGAGTCCTTCCTAGATTGACCACTTTTGCCCAGGGTTATGCAGCCAGCCCAAGGCTGAAGTGGGACGCTAGCACCACACTCAGCTATGTGGCTCTGCACGAGTTGATTTACTCCTCGGAGCCCCAGTTTCCTCATGGGCAAAGCCACACCTGCCGTATCGATCCTTGCCTGTGTCCTGCAGCCTAAGTGCCCTCAACTCCTTCAGGCCTGTGTTTCTCTGGCTCTTGGTGCACAGTAGGTGCTCATGAGTGTGGACTGAGTGAGCATCTGTGGGAATGAATGGCACTAACCCAGGCTTTGGAGGGGGGGGATTGTCACTGTCTCTCTGTTTACTCCTCTAAACTGTGGGACAGATGGCTTCAGCCTTCTGGACCCAGGTCCCAGGCAGGGCAGACTTACAGACGCCAACCTCTGAGCAGGTGAGGCTCCCGTCTTCAGGCACCATGTGGGCATTGCAGCGCTGGCTGGGCAGCACCTCCATCATCTCCCCTGCCCGCTGCCGCTCCCCCATCTTGGTCTTCAGGAAAATCCCAAAGCCGATGTCCCCACCATCAGATGAGAACTGCCACCTGTGGGGGGGGGGGACAGGTTGCTGCTCAGCCTGATGGGTCCCTGAGGGGTTAGGGCTAGTCAGGTGTGGAACAATGGCCTATGCCTACCTGAGGACACAGCCTGGAAACAGAATCTCGTATTCCACCTGGTGGGAAGAGCCACGGTTGATCTGCACTGAGTGCTCGTATTGAGTCTTCACCTGGTCCCGCACATACATGGACTTGGGGATCTCCCCACCATAGTTGATCTGTGGACACAGGATGGGATGGGCTTGCTCCCCTCTCCTGGTCTTTGTTCCTGACATTTCTCCTGCCCTAGATACTTTCTCCTGGAAGTATACCGCTCAACATGTTCCCTACACCTCCTACAGCCTTCCCTGACCTTCCGGGCTGGGCCGGGGCTTCCTCTGGAGAGCTTCCCCTTCCAGCTCATCGTCTGAGCTAAAATTCCCTCATTTCTTGTTTGTCTGTATGGCTGTTGAAAACCCCAAAAGGGCAGGGCTGGGATTGTCTAGCCCAACACCTAGTTCACAGGGGTTTCTCTACAGATATTTGTGGAATGAATGAGTGGGTGGGAAGGAAACCCAACTCTGCTCTCTAACCCTCCCCTGTCCTGGGCTCTTCATACCTTGGTTATACACTTGGGATTCCCATCTGGGTCAGTCATTGTTCCCCCAAATTGGACAGGCAGTTCCTCAGGACTGATGAATTTCAGCAAACCTTCCTTCCAGTTGTCTGGGAGCAGCAGGATTGAAGGATGGTTATCAAGCATAAAGGGGACAAATTATCCTCCCATGTCCACCAGGCTGACCTGAACTTGGAGAGAAACCCTACAGGAGGTTGGCTGCCAGGGACAATTCCCCATTCCTCCTCCTCTCAGTATCATGTTGCTATAGAAATGTGTTTTCCCTTGGCTGGTGGGGCTGCACATTCTTGAAGGTCATCAAGCCATGAGTAGTAAACCTAAGAGCTTTCTAATTGTCTCAAGGAGACCTTATAGCCCAATGAGACCAAGGACCTTGTTGGAGTCACTCAGTGAGTAAATGGCATACTCATGTCAGACCTCTCGGTGGGGGATGGACAGCCCTGGGGCTTTGGAGAGACCCTCCCATTTCATCATACCCCCTCCCCCACCAGCTTAATCACCACAACCATAATTGCCATTATTGTTCTTCATACCCTAAGAAAATCTCTGAGCTCTGGGTCTGGGGATGTCACCATGGCCCCAGACCTGTGGCTAATCCAGCTTAACCCCCGCCCCATGGCCATGAGAGATTTCTTTTTTTCTGTGGGATAAGGGCAAAGACAACAAAGCCTGGCATACTAGGGCCAAATGTGCACAGCCTCATGGGGCACCCAGTGGGGCAGAGGCCTTGGACTTGGGGCCTGGACTTTGGCCGTAACCCAAACTGCTCCAGGATTTGGTGGGCTTAGAAGGCAGGAGCCTGGGCTCCTTAAACCAGGCTACCTTGTGATTTACCAAGTGGAACTGGGTAGAGGCAGAGGCTCAGATATCAAGAAGGGAGAGAAAGTGAGCACTTGTAAGACCCCTCTGCCCCTCATCCTCATCCCTGGATCCTCAGTTTTCTCGATTCTGTGAGCTGACCATTCATTCTACTTGAGAGTTTTTCTCCAAGCTCAGGGTCATTGGTTTGATTTTAAGAACTATTTCCCATCCATCTTACTGTTGCCCATTCACTTTTTAAAATAACTATTTTTCCTACTATCTACTTTTTTTTTTTTACTTACTGACATTTCCCATGACATTAAATATTTACTCACAGCATTATTTTTCATGCTTCCTCAAATTCATCAAATGTATGCATCATTATTTACTTATCCAGTCTCTTCTTGTTGGGCCTCCCTTCTCTGAATCATGGCTACTCTTCCTGATCTTCTTCCTCATCTTCCTCATCCCAAGTTGCCTTTAGAAGCACTGAATTTATGAATGTCAAAAGGAAACTGAGGCCCATAGACCAGAGGTTAACTGGCAACCAAACTGAAACCCATAAGGAGATACATGTGAAGGCCTTATTCACCAAAGACGTATGGCAGGAAGTAAGGCATAGGTAACTGATAGACTATAGGGTGAAACCCACCTCACTTTCGGGATGAAGGAGCCTCTGACCCTAGCTGATGTGTGAAGTTCTGGATGGGGTGATGAGCCAACCTCACTTCAAAGTTCCTGTATAGATCTCAGAGAATGGAGCTGGCACTACTTACTTCCCAACACTATAATTTTCCTGCGAGTGTCCTCACTCAGGAAGGGCTTCATGAGGTTGTAACCCACAGGGAACAGTTTGGTGGCTGGAAAGATAGAAATAAAGATAATGGGTAGAGAAAAATTCCACTGGGCCACTCTCTCCATAATGATAATAGTTAATAATATAGACAAGTTTTGACTAACTCTAGATAGTTTCAATGCCCTGCATCCAAAAAGCCATCCAACCAACTAGCCAACCAGCCAACAAACAGCCAACTAACCAATCAAGCAACCACTCATCCAATCTATCAACCACCTGCCCAGCCAACAAACCAGTCCGTCATCCAATCTTCTAATCAGCCACCCATTTAGTCAACCAATAAATAAGCAACCTACCAAACAGCCAACCAACTATTCAACAAGCCAGCCAACCTACCAACAATGAGTCAACCAATTCACCTTCTAACCAGCCAACCAATCAGCCAACTTACTAAATAGTCAAACAACCACATAGCAAATCAGCCAAACAACAAGCCAACTAGCCAACTGAACAGCCAGATAACTACCCAACCAATTGTCCTCTCCACCCTAGAGCTAACTATTCAAACAACCAGCCAGCTAACCATCCAAATAACCAGGCAACCATTCAAGATTCAGCCAAACAGCAAACCAGACAGCCAATGACCAACCTGCCAACCAGCTACCCAAACAACTAATCACCCAAAATGCCAACCAGCCCTCCAATCAGTCAACCAAGCTAACAAATAGCCAACGAATCAGCCAGCCAACTCTCCAACCAACCACCAATCAATTGACTAGCCAGACAACCAACAGGCTGGTCAGCTGGACAACCAACGAAGCAACCAATTGATCAATGAACCAACAAACCAGCCAGCCAACCATCAAACATCCATCCATCCTTCTGTCTACACACCCACCCAAACAATAACCACCCCAAAACCTATTGAACCTCCACATGGCCCCAGGTATGTGAGGGATACAACAGAAGTGGAGAATCAGAGCCCTGCCTTCAAGGAGCAGACGATTCAGCCAGAAAAACAGGATGAACACACATAAGACAACTGGAGGTCCTCAGAAGGCAGCAAACAGGAAAGGCAGGATTGGGCTGCACCAGCTGCCAATGCCAGAGGCAGTTGGGGGAGGGAGAGATCATCACGGGCAGGAGAAATGATGGTACTATCAGAAAGAACTGGGGTTGGAGCTACCCCCTCTTGCAGTAAGGCTAACCATAGAAGTTACCGTTTATTGAGCACTTACTCTGTGCCAGGCACTTTAAGCGATTTGCATGCAGCCAAGAACCCAGCCTTCTTCCTCAAAACCCTGAGACAAGGGCTGGCCTGTGGCTCACTCGGGAGAGTGCGGTGCTGATAAAACCAAGGCCACGGGTTCGGATCCCTATATAGGGATGGCCGGTTAGCTCACTTGGAGAGTGTGGTGCTGACAACACCAAGTCAAGGGTTAAGATCCTCTTACCAGTCATCTTTTTAAAAACAAACAAACAAAAAAACCCCTGAGACAAAGGCACTGTTATTGTCCTCAAGGAACAGATGAGGAAACAGAGGCACAGATAAATACAGTCACTTGCCACACACCTTTCACAATGAGCATGAACTTCAAGGTCTCTGGGTAATTCTCTTCAAGGAGGCCAAAGAACTGTGGAACCAAGAAAGATCCTATCAGAGCCCACATCTCATCTTCTGCTACCCTCATCTCCTTTGTAATCTCCTGTCTGGAGGTTTCAGAAAACTGTGGAGTGTTTTCTTTTTTGTTATCACCTCCACTGGCCCCTGGAGGTGACCTTCTCATCTCAGACAATTATAACCACACCCTAATAATAATTACAAAATAATAATCATTTTTAGGATAAATGTCACAGTAATGATAGTATAATAATAATGATGATGATGACTACTATTGATTAAATGCTCACTGTTAGCCAAGCACTATGTACACACTTTACATAACAGCTCTGAAGTATCCCTGCATCGCTATTCCCATATTGTAGGTGAGGAAACTGAAGCACAGAGAGGTGAACCGACTTTCCGAAGTCACAGAGCTAGTGGTGACAGGTCTGGGAAAGGTTTGGTGGAAGCTGTTTCTTGTGGTCTTGGAACAGTGTTATCCCTGAAACCTGTCCTGTGAGATCTTCTAGGAAACATATTAAGATGTTTTAATATGGATCTTGAGTCGCAGTGATGGGCCCTGGGAAGGAAACCACCTTTTACTAAATATTGGCTGTGAGTGAGCAGCATGGTCACCGCAGGCCAAGATGGTCATCAAAGCAAGTCGGGGGGTGGAGGGGATGTTCACAGGCCTTCTCCTCACCTCCTGGTATACTTCCACCAGAGGTTTCCAGAAATGCTTCAGTCCCAGGCCCTCGCAGTCAAATATCATCACAATGGTCTCGATCTTCTTCCCCAGCTGCAAGGATGAGAGAAAAGAGCAGTTCCAGGGTTCATGGTGCAGGCTTGGAAGATGATGACCTGAGTACATGACCCCTCAGGGATTCTTCCAGCCCCCCCACTGTGTCCTCAGAGGAGCAAGGGGACAAAACAGTAAATGTATTTCCTCACTCATCCATTCATTTATCTATCCATCCATCCGTCATCCATCAATCCATCCACCATCATCCATCCATTCATCCATTCGTCATCTGTCTATTCAGCCATCCATCCATCCATAAATCTATTCATTCACATCCATCCATCACCCATCCATCTATTCATCTATTCTTTCATTCACCATCCATTCATCATTCATTTATCCATTCATTCATCATCTATCCATCCATCCATCCATCATCCATCCATCCACCCATCCATCATCCATCTATTCATTCATCCATCTATCCATCCATTCATCACCCATCCATCCATTTATCCACCCATTCATTCATTCATTCATTCATCCTTCCATTTGCCCAACTGATATGTATTAAGCACTTATTTTGTGTGAAAGTATAGTGAATAATGCACAGTTCTTGTCCTCAAAGGGCTCACAGATTTGTTGTTGGGGAGACTGACAAGCAACCAGAGCATTCCAGTCCTGTGATAAGTGCTGTGATGGGACAGCACAAGGGCTGTGGGAACACAGAAGAAGGGTATTTAACTCAGATGGGGGCCTCAGAGAAGGTGACACTAACTTTGAGGCCTAAAGGATAAATAAGAGAGAGCTCAAGGAAGTTGGGGGAGGTAGGTGTGTGTGGTGGCGGGTAGGGTTATTCAGACTGAAGCAATGGCAAGGGCAAAGACTCAGGAATAGCAGTAACTACTACTATTGGGAAATAAGTATTAGGCCCGTGTGCTAAGCCATATACTTGTATGATCTCATTTAACCTTTGCAACCATTGTTTATTATTATCCCTGTTTTGTAGGTGAGGAAACTGAGGCTCAGAGAGGTGAGGTGACTTTCCAAGGCCACACAGCTGGTAAGCAGCAGAGATGGGGTTTGATGTGAGAGCCCTCTGACTACGGAGGTAGAGAGCACGGGTGTGTTTTTGGGACCATGGCCTCCAGCACATCATCTGCCCCCAGCCACCTGCCCCACCTGGCCTGGGGCTCACCCGCTCTGTCTGCAGGTCACACTCATGCAGGATGCGCTCACAGTCTCTCATCTTGGTCTTGAGCAGTTCCTGTTTGGTGACTGAGAAGAGCAGCCCCTTGGGGTCGAGTGGCCCGATGATGTCATACCACATGGGGCAGCCATCACGGTCATAGCCGCACAGCCCCCCAGGCATATACTTCTGGATCACCTGGGCATGGGAAGATACATAGAACTTGGTATTACACACCACCCCAGAGACCCCCAGTCTAGGCTGACCTGGGGAGCTGAGACTACACATACCATGTTACAAAGCACTGTTCCTCCCCTGGAGGGCGTGCTATTGTCCCAAGTGAGAAAACAGACCCTGCGGGGGAGGACCTTACTCACAGCCTGTAAACGGCAAAGCCAGGTTTCAGGCTGCCTAGCTCAATGCCTCTGGGCTCCTTACATCTGCCTCTAATGTCTCCCATGTCACTTTCCATGGAGAAGAGTTGGGCTTAGCTATGGAGAAAGCGGATTCTGAAGGCTAACAGATCTGGTTCAAATACAGATACTGCCGCTTCCCCTGCTGTGTGCCCTTGAGCAAGTGGTCACCTCTCTGTAAAATGGTTTGGATAGTCCCTCCCTCTTGGGACTGTTGGTTTATGAGATAATGTTGGCAAAGCATAGTCCTTGGCTCAGAGAACATGGCCCACAAACGAAGCTGTGACCATTACTCTACTAAGACACCAGTAGTGAAGTGTCCTCATCAATGCATTGGTGGGCTAAGGTTCTCTCCCACCCAGACAGGACACCTCGAGCAAAGCCCTAGTGAGGAGGAGCACATAGACATAGACTAACCGTGGTGGTTAACAGCCTGGTTTCAGAGGGCCAGACAAGGCTGGGCTCAAATCTCAGTCCCACTTCAGGGCTATGGGACTTTGGGCAAGTTGCTTAAACTTTGCTGGGCTCAATGTTCTCATCTGTAAAATGGGGACAAGAGTACCCACCTCATAGGGTTGTGATGACTAATGAGCTCGTGCTGGCAAATTCAACCTAGGCTTGTGTCTTGCAAGGCCCCGGGAAATATTCATTATTATTACAGGAGAGTTGCCTGGGGGCCCAGGAGTTTCACAGATCTCTCAGGCTCATTACCTTTCACTCATGGTCTCCAGTGACCAGAGGCTGCTTGGGTGGTATGTCCGTGAAAGACTGAGGACTTTTTTGGGGGGAGGGTTAGGGATTGGCTCACCTCTGGGGGCTGCCAATCAAGGATGTTGTCAATGTCCATGGTCTTCCGGAACTCCATGTACTGAAAGGGAAATGATTGGTAAGGCCCCACTGGGATCCCCACACCCCAAGAAGGGGATGAGCAGGGAATCGAGGCATGGATTGCCCCCCACAAGGCCCCTCCCCAAAACTCCAGGGTGGATGGGTCTCACCTTGCGGAGCATGGCCTCTGATTTCTGCAGGTCAAAACTGCGAGCTGTGGGAAGATGGAAAGAAAGGCATGAGGTGAGAAAGAGTCTTCCTCCTCTTGCCCCTGGCCAGTGGGAGCTACAGAGGACACTGGGGGCCTGGATAGGACTTGGCTTTCCTACCCCCTCCCCTCCTCTGGACCTGAACACATGAAGCAAGATGGTGTGGCCAGTTCCTGAGAGCCACAGGTCCTTCTGGAGCAGCTGGGACCAGGACCCTCTCGCTGCCACCGGACATCAACCTCCCCTATCTCTGCCCTCACCTCGGAGCCAGCGCAGAAGGAAATAATCATCAGGGTTGGGCAAGGCAGGCAACACGTCCTGGACATTTTCTCGGAACTGGGAAGAGAGATGCTGTTGAAGTGGCTCTGTCACATTGAACCCTGGCCTTTAGACTCAAAGATTATTTTATTACCCCTCCATCTCTTCCACAGTCTGGCCCACATTGATGGAAAGATGGACTAATGGATGGATAGAAGGAGGGATGGATCATTGAATAAGTAGGTGAATGGAAGGAAGATAGGTGGGTGATAAATGGATAGAAAGAAGAATGGATGAATGAATGAGTGGGTGGGTGAATGGAAAAAAGGAAAAAGAAATCAATGGACGGATGGATGGATGGATGGATGGATGGATGGGTGGATGGATGGGTGGATGGGTGGATGGATGGGTGGGTAGGTGAATGAATGGAAGGAGAGGTGGGTGGGTGAACAGAAGGAGGGAGATTTCTGTGGGTGAATAGAGAGAATGAGGGATGGGTATGTGGATGGATGGGTGGGAAGACAGACCAGTAGGTGGGAAGATGGATGGGCAGGTAGAAGAAAGGACAAATGGCTGGGGGGTTAAGTGGATTGGAGTATGGATGCATTCTTAGTTCCCTCCATGTGTTAGTCCACCAAGACTTCTGCCTTTCTTCATCCCATCTTCTACAAAAACATGATTAGTGATTATGCGTCCTCTTCCCCACTATGAGTGTGACAGCACTCTGCTCCTTCTCTCTGGTTCTTACAGACTGGTCATCTTTCAGGGCCTCAGGGAGGCAGAAGGAACAGTTTAGAGGGCAGACCAGCAGCAGCCTTCGGCTCCCACCTAAGGGACCTGGGAGTGAGGAAGGTGGGGGCAGTTGCCAGATAAGGCTCTCTAGGTCTGGTTCCTGGAAGAGAAGTCAGGTGTGATGCTGGGTAGGCTGCTTCACCCACACTACTGCCTGGATGTGGTGCTGTTCCCCTGCCCTGGACAAGACTGATGTCACTGGGCACCATGGGACTTCTGCCTTTGGAAGATGACAGCAAAGAATCAATGTCAAGAACACACTGAATCAACAGAGTGGAGCAGAATTCTGGCCACTCCGTCCCACCCCCCTTCAGCCCTCTCTCCTGGGGCTCTGGGGGAGGGACTCTCACCTTGGCCAGTGCCTCTGCCTGCACGGGGCTCAGGTCTCCGACTCGGCCGCTCATGGTGCAGGGTGAGGCTTGAGGAGTGGTGGCCACTACAGGCAGAATGAAGCCTGGTCCGCCAGCCCTGACCCAGCTGGGGCCTTTTGCTCCACTCCTGGGCGTGGCTTTGGCTGAGCCCCTCCTTGGCCAACTGTTTGGACTGCACATTACATAACAGGGATTAAGTGAGGTCCCGTGCTTGGCTCTGGGACAAGTCTGGGGGGCAGGCAGGTATGAGAGAGTATGCCAGAGGTCCGCTGCCAGGAGGAGGTGGCTGGGAGGGAAGGAAGCTGAAATCCCACTGCCGGGTAGCCTAGACGTGTGCCTGTAGAAGCCCATCAGTGCTTCTAGGCCTCCAGCTACCGCAGCCCTGGAGAAGGGGAAGTTTCAAGGGGGATGAGGACCACTCCTTGTGGGTACTCTTTCTCCCTGAGCCTCAGTCTCCCCATCTCACTAATGAAGAGACTTCATACAAGCGTTCTCTAAAGATCACCCCCACGCCCAGCTCTGACAGGGTCCGAGTGTGAGGCTTAGTCAGTCTAGTAAACAGTCAGCTCACTGTGTTGGGGGTGGGAGGCTCACATTCTTCTTTCGTAACTCAAGTGCACCGTCAAGAAGAGGACAGGTTGGGGCAGAAAATGGGATGTCCTTGGGGAAGATTTGTTTTTTCCACGGGGCTAACACTACTTTTCCTGATGTCTTTTTTTTTTAAAGATGACCGATAAGGGGATCTTAACCCTTGACTTGGTGTTGCCAGCACCACGCTCTCCCAAGTGAGCCATGGGCCAGCCCTGTGATGTTTTTCAAATCCCATTCTGCAGAGCTGGGCCTGAGGACCCCAACATGGGAAAAGGCTGAACACCCTCCACTCTGCTGTCCTCTCTTGTCATCACTGAGGTCATGAGGACAATAGGGGGCCTTGTCCAGGACCCCTCATCCCCTGGACCTCCTGTTATGGACCACTTCTCTAAGGGAGAGGTGGGGCAGGTTGACGGCCTTGGGTGTAGAGGGTGTTTCTTGGGATTTTAAACACCTGATGGGTGAGGGGCATCCATGGGAAGGGAAGGAGTTAGTGAGCCAACTATGTGAGGTGATGAAGAAAGCCTGGAAGATTCCTCTGTCTTTTTTTTTTTGGTCATGCCTGATGTTCCACCATTAGATGTGCCTGCAAGGCCTGGCCCTGCTTCCCATGCCCCATAAAACCTCCTTTTCAAGATGACATCTGAGTGTCACTTACCTCATTTATAAAATGGGGCTATTGGCACTTGATTTGCCCTCCTTCTGTGGTTGGAGGGAAGATCTAATGAGACATAGAGACTGTTAAGGGTTGTGCACATCTAAGGGATTACTCTCCTCCAGCTCTCAGGAGTTCCGGGAAGGGAGAGACCACATTATCAATGACTGTCTGTAAAGAAACCATCAGCATGAGACAGCAGCATGGCCATGCAGCCACAAGCCACTTCTGGGCCTTGAAGGGGTCTGCATGGGCTGAATTCACCCCTGGGCTAGCCTCAGCTCCAACAGCTGGGCTAGCCTAAGCCACTCTACCTAGGACTCTCCCAGGTCCTCTACAAGTAGGCATCTTGGGTCTCCACGCTTGGGCTATCATTGGCCTCTATTCTGGGCTATCTTGGGGCCTTTTTAGGCTGATGAGGGTTGTTTCCGGATATCTACCTGCTGGACATCTTCCTTACTCTGGGCCCCTGAAGGAGTTGGGTCCATAAGAAGGTGGGGCCATCTCTGGCCATTTTCCTCTGTCTGGGGCACTTGCTGTGTGCACTCAGGAGCAGTTAGGTAACTCTCCACACCCCAGCCCCACCCCACCTCACATTCCAGCCTCGATTTCTGCAAAGCCAGTGACATGCAGAGATTGGGTTCCTCTACTGCCCTCTCATTAGTCCCTAATCCTGCCCGTTTCTCACCCGTCTCCTTTCTCACCCTAATCCCTCTAACATGAAGCAACCCAGTTACTTCTGGGGGGAGCAGAGCTTGGGCAGGGAGGGCCAGGAAGAGGGGTGGAGGGTCGTCCAGGAGCTGTGGGCCTTCAGAGACATCTATAAGCACTTTTCCTGACCCAGACCACAAATATGCACAGAGCACCTTACCGTGTGCACATATGGTCATCATCTGCAGTGCCATCCAATAGAACTTTTTGTGATGATGGACATGTTCTGTATTTAGGCTGTCCTATTAGACGTATTTGGTAACCACTAGTCATATGTGAAATATGGTGAATGTGACTGAGGAACTGAAGTTTGAATTGAATTGAATTTTGATTAACTTTACTTTAAATTGCCCCATGTGTCTTGTGGTTTCTAGCTACCATATTCACAGCACAGGTCAATCACATTTATTGAAGGCTTATTACATGCCAGCCTTCATTCTAAATGCGTTACCTCATTTAAGCCTCAGAACGTCCCTGTGGGGTATGTACCATTGTTAAGCCCATTTTACAGATGAGCAAACACTGAGGTAGAGAGAAGTTAAGTAACTTATCTAGGGTTAAGTCCATGCAACTAACCACTCTGCTGTTGCACTGTTAGGCTATCCCACAGTCTTGGCTCCAGGAAGCTTCCACCCTAATTAGGGAGGGGACCCAGGCACAGAAGTTACCCCAACGTGATGCAGGTGGCATTTGAGCCAGACCTTGAAGAAATGGAGGCTGTTGATTAGTGGAGAGAGGAGTGGAGGAAGGGCATCCCAAGGGGAGAGGATGGCACAGGCAAAGATGTGGTGGTGGGAAGATGAGAAGCACGCGGAGGGCGGTGTGGGGCTATTATAGCAAACCAGGCGGATTAGGACGCTGCTTGCACGGAGTTCCCAGTATTCTATTTGCTGAGCATTTCCTCTGTGCTGAGGGCTTTACATCATTATCAACCCATTTGGAAGCAGGTGTGGACATCCACATTTTACAGCCAAAGAAATGGAAATTCAGAGAGATTAAGAAACTTTTCTGAGGTCACACAGCCAGTAAATGGGAGTTAGAATTTGAACCCAAGCCTGTCTGATCAGAAATATAGCAAGCCCTGACTTTCCTTGGAGGGTTTAACATGGTGCCTGGAACAAAGCAAGTGCTCAATAAATGGTCAAAATCATCATCATGATTAGGAAACCTGGATTCACTCCCTTTTCAGCTGCAGGGTGTCTTGGGACCAGCAGAATTAATTTTCCCTCCCTTGAAACAAAGGCCCTGGGGAAGAAGAAACTGTCTCCTCCCCACCTTGAGTACACACCTTCTCCAAGCAAGGCCCCCACCTTATGTGTAGCTCTTCATTTGCCCAGCTCTAAAGGGACCATGGTGATAACCACGACACAAGCAAACAACCACAGAGGAGTAGATAGAGCCACCTATGCCGCACCCTGGAACGCACCCCCCCCCACCCCCCCCCACCCCCCCCACCCCCCCCCACCCCCGCTTCCAGGCAGTTACTAGGAAAACTGAAAGAGCTGCCCTCGGGGCCCCAACCCTGCACATTCTTGTTTGCCTTGCCTGCAACAACCAGTTGAGCAAGTACAGAGGGGGCCCAGGAGATGCAGGATCCTTGCCATGGGGCAAGCATTGCTGGAGACAAGGGGGCGGTTCAGACCACAGAAATGTGAGGTGGGTGATAGAGAGGGAATTGGGGTGCACCTCACCAGAGTCCCAGTAGTGTTCAGGTTAGTACCCTGGGACAGTCCACTTTCTGTCTTTCACCCTTGCAGTTTCTTCTCCTTTTTTAAAATAAAAAGTAGTTTTTAAAGTGTGATCTAATTCACATACCATAAATTAATTATTCTTAAACTGTACAGTTTAGTGGTATTTAGTATATTCACAAAGTTGTGCAACCATCACCCTTATCTAATTGTAGAACATTAACATCACCCCCCAAAAAACCCTGTACCCATTAACAGTCATTTCCATTCCCTGCTCCCCTGATCCAGCCCCTGGGAACCACTAATCTATTTTCTATCTCTATAGTTTTACCTCATTCTAGATATTTCATATGAATGGAATTATACTGTATGTGGCCTTTTGTGTCTGGCTTCTTTCACTTAGCATAATGCCTTCAAGGTTCATCCATGCTGTAAAATGTATTAGTACTTCATTCCTTTCTATGGCTGAATGCTATTCCATTGTATGGAGATACCACGTTTTGTTTATCCATTCATCAGTTAATCGATGTTTGGTTTGTTTCTACTTTTTGGCTATTATAAATAGTGCTGCTATGAACAGTTTTTGTACAAGTTTTTGTGGGAACATATGTTTTTTTTTTCAGACTATGATAAACTTTATTTTGAAATGATCACAACTGCCAAACTTCTCCAAAGTGATTGTAC
The DNA here is from genome assembly GCF_027409185.1 of Cynocephalus volans. Classification (NCBI taxonomy): domain Eukaryota; kingdom Metazoa; phylum Chordata; class Mammalia; order Dermoptera; family Cynocephalidae; genus Cynocephalus; species Cynocephalus volans. The sequence goes on from NC_084461.1 coordinate 204,180,175, forward strand.
CATTTCACACTTCATCATCAATATGTGAAAGTTGCAGTTGCTCAATATCCTTGTCAACATTTGATGTTGTCAATCTTTTTAATTTTAGCCATTATAGCAGGGTGTAGTGGCATCTCACTGTGGTTCTAATTTGTATTTCCATAGTAACTAGTAAGGGGATCTTAACCCTTGGCTTGGTGTTGTCAGCACCACGCTCTCCCAAGTGAGCTGACCGGCCATCCCTATATAGGGATCCAAACCTGTGGGCTTGGTGTTATCAGCACCACGCTCTCCCAAGTGAGCTGACCGGCCATCCCTATATAGGGATCCAAACCTGTGGGCTTGGTGTTATCAGCACCACACTCTCCCGATTGAGCCACAAGCTGGCCCAGCCTCCTTTCCCTTGATTCCCCATTTCTGCTCACACATCCCCACTGTCCTAATTACTCAGCGATCTCTGATCTCTTTTAATCCTTAACATCTCATCAGTTCCCACGTCCTGCCAATGCCACCTCCACTGAGTCTCTTGAATTCATTTCCTTCTTTTTTTCCTCACCTTCATTGCCCTGTTTTGTTTTGGGGTTTTTTTGTCTTTTTGTTTGTTTGTGTTTGTTTTGCAGCTGGCAGATAAGGGGATCTGAACTCTTGGAGAAATATAAGTTTTTAATTCTCTTGGTTACGTTCTTAGGAGCGGAATTGCTGGGTTGTATGGTAATTCTGTTTTATCTTTTGAGGAACTGCCAAACTGTTTTCCAAAGTGGCTGCAGTATTTTACATTTTATCTTACACTAGCAATGTATGAGGGTTCCATTTTCTTCACATTCTTGTCAACATTTATTTTTTTCTGTTTTTTAAATTATTATTATTATTATTATAGCCATCCTAGTGGCTGTCAAGTAGTATCTCACAGTGGTCTTGAGTTGTCTTTCTTTAACGACTATGTTGAGCATCTTTTCACGTGCTTATTGGCCATTTGTGTATCTTCTATGGAGAAATGCCTTTCAAAGGTTAAAATTATCTACCCATTTATTATTTTTTTAATTCAGTACAGGGATCTGAACCCATGACCTTGGTGTTACAAGGCTGCACTCTAACCAACTGAGCTAACCAGCTGGCCCCACCCATTTTTAAATCAGGTTGTCTTTTTATTATTGACTTGTAAGAATTCTTTATATATTCTGGATATTAATCCCTTATTGGATATATAATTTGCAAATATTTTCTTCCATTCTGTGTGTTGTCTTTTCATTTTCTTTAACGTCCTTGATGCACAAAAGTTTTAAATTTTGATGAAGTCCAACTTACCTACCTTTTTTTTCTTTTTTTTGAAGATGACTGGTAAGGGGATCTTAACCCTTGACCTGGTGTTGTCAGCACCACACTCAGCCAGTGAGCTAACCGGCCATCCCTATATGGGATCCAAACCCGTGGCCTTGGTGTTATCAGCACCACACTCTCCCGAGTGAGCCACGGGCCGGCCCCTTACTTACCTTTTCTTTTGTTGCTTGTGCTTTTGGTATTATATCTAAAAAAGCACTGCCAAATCCAAGGTCGTGAAGATTTACCTCCATGTTTTCTTCTGAGGGTTTTATGGTTTTAGCTCTTATACTTAAGTCTTTGATCTTTTGTTTTGGTTTTTTAACTTTTTTATTGTGATAATATATACCTAACATAAACTTTAACATTTCAACCATTCTTAAGTGTACAGTTCAGCGGCATTAAGTACATTCATACTGCTGTGAAACCATCACCACCACCCATCTCCAGAAATTTTTCATATTCCCAAACTGAAATACTATACTCATTAAACGGTAACTCCCCGTCTCTCTTTCCCAGTCCCTGGTGACAACTATTCTACTTTCTGTCTCTATGAATTCGACTACTCTAGGTACCCCATGTAAGTGGACTCATAATAGTTTTTGTCCTTTTGTGACTGGCTTATTTCACTTTGCTTAATGTCTTCAAGTTTCATCTATATTACTGCATGTGTCAGAATTTTATTACTTTTTTTTTTTTTCCGTGACCGGCGCTCAGCCAGGGAGTGCACCGCTCATCCTTATATAGGATCTGAACCCGCGGCGGCGGCGGGAGCGTCGCCGCGCTGCTAGCGCAGCACGCTACCGAGTGCGCCACGGGCTCAGCCCAGAATTTTATTACTTTTTAAGGCTCACTAATATTCCATTTTATGAATATATCACATTTTTTTTTTATCCATTCATCCATCATTGGATATTTGGGTTGTTGCCACCTTCTGGCTACTGTGAATAATGCTGTGTACAAATACCTGTCTGAGTCCCTGTTTTCGATTACTTTGAGTATATAACCAAAGGTGGAATTGCCAAATTATATGGTAATTCTATGTTTAACTTTTTGAGGAATTGCCATGTTGTTTTCCACAGCAGCTGCACCATTGTACATTCCCACTGGCAATGCACAAGGGTTTCAGTTTCTCTATGTCCTCACCAACACTTATTTTCTGTTTATTGGTAATAGCCATCCTCAGGGGGCTGAAGTGATAGGTATCTCATTGTAGTTATGATTTGCATTTCCCTAACTATTAGTCATGTTCATCATCTTTTCAAGTGCTTATTGACCATTCATTTATCTTCTTTGGAGAAATGTCTACTCAAGCCCTCTGCCTACTTTTGGATCAGGTTTATTTGGTTTTTCTGTTGCTGAGTTGTCAGAGTTCTTTATATATTCTAGGTATTAATTCCTCATTAGATAGGTGATTTGCAAAGATCTTCCCCCATTCCATGGGTTGCGTTTCCACTCGATTGTGTCCTATAATGTACAAATGTTTTTAATTTTGGTGAAGTCCAATTCATCTGTTTTTTCTTTTGTGGCCTGTGCCTTTGGTATCATATCCAAGAAATCATTGCTAAATCCAGTGTCATAAAGCTATCTCCCTATGTTTTATTCTAAGAGTTCTATAGTTTTAACTCTTGCTTCTAGGTCTTTCATCTTTTTTGAGTTCATTTCTGAATATGGTATGAGGTAAGGGTCCAATTTTATTCCTTTGCATGTGGATATTCAGTTTTCCCAGCACCATTTGTTTACTTCCTAGCACCTTATGGAATGGTCTTGGCACCCCTGTCAAAAATCATTTGACTGCGTAAGTGAAAGTTTATTTCTGGGCTCTCTCTTCTATTCCGTTGATCTATATTTCTGTCTTTATGCCAGTACCACACTGTTTTGATTACTGTAGCTTCATAATAAGTTTTGAAATCAGGCAGTGTGAGACATCCAATTTTGTTCTTTTTCAAGATAGTTTTGACTATTTGGTCTCCCTTTGACTATTCAGGATCCCTTGAGATTCCATATGAATTTATGTAAAGAAAAGTCTGCAAAAAAGCTATTGGAATTTTGATAGGGAGTACCTTGAATCTGTAAATTACTTTGGGTAGTGTCGACAGTCTGATATTAAGTCTTCCACTCCATGAACAGGGGATGTCTTTTCATTTATTTATGGCTTCTTTAATTTCTTTCAGCAATGTTTTGCAGGTTTTCAGCATACAAGTCTTTTACATCCTTGGTTAAGTTTATTCCTAAGTATTTTTATTTTTGTGATGCCATTGCAAATGAAATTATTTTCTTAATTCCCTTCTCAGATTGTTATTTTTGTTAGTGTTTAGAAACGTGAAAAAAGAAAAAAGAAAAAGAAAAAAGAAAGAAAGAAAGAAAAGAAAAAGAAAAAATTTAAAAAGGGTTGGTGGTTAGCTATGTTGGTTAGAACATGGTGCTGATAACACCAATGTCCAGGGATTGACCTCTGTACTGGCGAGCTGCCAAGAAAAAAAAGAAAGAAAGAAAGAAAGAAAGGGAGAAAGAAAAAAATGCAATTGATTTTTGTATGTAGATTTTGTGTTCTGTAACTTTGCTAAATTCTTTTATTAGTTCTAACATTTTAAGATTTTCTACATATAAGATCTGTGAACACATAACTTTACTTCTTCCTTTCAAATTTGCATTCCTTTTATTTCTTTTTCTTGCCTAATTATTCTGGCTAGAACTTCCAAAACCATGCTGAATAGAAGTGATGAATGACGGTGTCTTTGTTGTGTTCTGAATATTAGGAAAAAAACCTCAATTTTTCACCATTGAGTATGATATTAGCTGTGAGTTAATTTTTTAGTTAATTTTTGTTATGGTGTGAGGTAGGGTTTAATTTCTTTTATTTGTTTGTAGATATCCAATTGTCACAGCATTATTTGATGAAGAGACTCTTCTTTTCCAGCTGAATGATCTTTGCACCCTTGTTGAAAAATCAATTGACCATAGATGTATGGGTATCTAATTCTGTTCCATTGACCTTCATGTCTATACTTATAACAGCACCACGCTGTCTTGATTACTGTAGCTTTGTAGTAAGTTTTGAAATCAGAAATGTGCGGGCTGGCCCCGTGGCTCACTCGGGAGAGTGTGGTGCTGGTGGCGCCGAGGCCACAGGTTCGGATCCTATATGGCGATGGCTGGTGCACTCACTGGCTGAGCATGGTGTGGACCACACCGTGCTGAGTGTTGCGATCCCCTTACCAGTCAAAAAAAGGGGGAAAAAAAAAAGAAATGTGAGTCCTATCCAACTTTGTTCTACTTTTTCAAGATTGTCTTGGCCATTTTGAATACCTTGCATTTCCATATGAATTTTGGAATCATCTTGTCCATTTTCTGCAAAAAATTTATTGAAAGTTTGGTAGGGATTGCATTGAAACTTTTGATTGCTTTGGGGAGTATTGCCATATTAACAATATTAAAATTTCCAATCCATGAACATAGGTGTCTTTCCATTTATTTAAGTCTCCTTTAATTTCTTTCAACATTATCTTGCAGTGTACAAGTCACACTTATTTGATTAAAGTTTTTCCTGAGTATTTTATTTATCTTGATGCTATTATAAATAAAATTGTTTTCTTGATTTCATTTTCAGATTGTTAATCATTAGTGTATAGAAACACAAGTGATTTTTGTATATTAATCTTGTTAATCCTACAACCTTGCGGAATTTATCTGGTAGCTCTAATAGTTTTTTTCTTTCTTGATGTAGATTCTATGTTGTTTAGTTTCATCTCTCTTTGTAATCAGAACATAAAATTAAAGGCCAGCCTGTGGCTCACTTGGGTGAGTGTGGTGTTGATAACACCAAGGCCACAGGTTTGGATCCCTATATAGGGATGGCCAGTTAGCTCACTTGGGAGAGTGTGGTGCTGACAACACCAAGTCAGGGGTCAATATCCCCTTACCAGTCATCTTTAAAAAATAAAAGAAAGAAAATGAAAAGAAAATTAAATATTATAACAGTGATGATAATATTGATAATACTGCTGCTGCTGATGTCTGTGCCACAAAGTACCAACAGTTACCAAGAAGTCAAGACTGTTGCTGGAGGAGACCCCAAAGACTTCTGAGTTGGGGACATAGTTCCTGGTCAAGTTCATGCGCTCTTCCCTTCCCTCCCTCATATGATGCCCTTGCTGCTTATCATAGGAATGGGGTGCTGTGGTGATAGGAGCATGGGGGAGGATAGCAAAGGATTCTGCAAAGTGGAGGAGGCCTTAATTTATATGCTGTCCAGAGCTGGCACATTCCTTTTCACAATGCCTAGGGGTACCCTAAGGACACAGCACGTGCCAGGTTCTTCATGCCAAACTGGTTTCTGCTTCATTGCCATCCTTGAGGAACCTGGAGTGCCTAAGACTACTGGGAGGGGAACTGGGTCTAGGGGTGACCACAAACAAAACAGCCCAAGCAGTTTTAATTCCTCTCTCAACACTGAGCAAATAATCCTCAAGTAGTTTAGAAATGTATGTGTGAAAACACGGACCTGGCTACCAGGGTTTGAATCCTAGATTCATTTCTAATGTGCTGTGTGATCTTGAGTTTCAGTTTTCTCCATGTCAATTGGGGCAAACATCCCCTTACAGGGTACTAAGATGGCCAGTATAGAAGGGGCAAATAAGGTACCTCACCCCCTGCTTGACACATGGTAAGTGATCAATAGTGTAGGCTTTTACTGTTCTTATTGGACTGATCACCCAACCTACCTTTAACTGCAGGACAAGGACACAGGCATGTGAGCCCATCCTTTCTAGTTCCTTCTCCCCTGCTCTGTGGCTGCCCTGCCCAACCCTCTCCTTGGGTCTCTCCACAGGGCTGAATCATGCTGCCAGACTCTGCCCTTTGGCAGTACTCCTGGTATGACCCAACCTCGGGAGGTGAATGGTCCAGGGAGGCACATGGCTCTGGAGTTAGATATCCCAAGTTCCAGTCCTGGTGCCACCACTGAGCAAACGACTCTGTGACTCTGAGCCTCACCTTCCTCCCCTATAAAATGGGAATGACTGTATTTATTTTACAAGGCTGCCATGAAGATTAAACAAGATTGCATAGGTAGAGCAGAAGGCCTATGCAGGTGCTCAGTAAATAGTATCTATTATTTTTTGCCAGGCTTTCTAGAGTGTCTGGGGGAGCTGTTGGGGGTGAGTAGGAGGCAGACACGAGGCAGATGATGACTCTATTGCATGGTGAGCACTGGTTTGGTTGCTCTGTGAGTGTGGAGAAGGGACCCTAACTCTACTAGGGCCTAGATGGGGGTAGGGCCTAGGGAAGGCCTCCCAGAAGAGGGCTCCAGTGACCTTGAGGGTGCAAAGAACAAAGTTGGGGAGGGAGTCCTAGGCTGAGGGCACAGTGTGAGCTAAGGCAGGGAGGGAGGCAGGAAGAAGCTTGATGAATTGGTGAATTCAGGTCTTTGGATGAAGCTGGAACAGGGGTGCAATGGCCAGGTCACAGAGGGCCTTGTGTATCACCAAAGAGACTGATTTTACCCAGGGGGAAATGAAGAGCCAGTGAAGGGCTACACAGAGAGTGATGTGATCAGATTTTCATTTCAGAAAGATTTTTCTGGCTGCCCCATGGGATGGGAGAGGTAGGAATAGGCACAGGGAGACTTGTGGACTCTCTTCTAATAATCCAAGCAAGAGACAATGGTGGCCCTGATAGGGCAGTGGCTTTGGGTTGAAAGATGGAGTCTAGAGGTATACAGACAGGGAGAGGGAGCCAGCAAGCGACACAGCTGGGATTCGAACCAGGTTGGACCACCTCTTTCTTCCCCTCCAGGCAGTTCCACAAACAACCTGTGCCTGGTGAACTTGGCCTCACGAGCCTCAACCAACCTGTAAAGCAGGCGCCCTTCCACGAGCCAGTCTAAGAGCCGCCCCTACTCGAGCTCCTGGTGGACCGAGGTGCAGCTGGCCCAACACTGCCCCCTGGTGGCCGAAGGCAGAGGCCACCTGAACATTGCTGGGTTTGGGCTGGCACTGTGTTCATCATGCTCCCACTCCCATGCTGTCGGGACAGATGGAACCAGGTTCACGTCTTACCTCCTTCTTTGTATGTTGTGTGACATCACCAGACACTTACTGCCTTGAGCCTCGCTCTCCTCATCTGTAAACTGGAGTTGATGCTTCCCGCCTCAACTTGGGCCTGACACCATCACATCCCACCAAGAGGCACAAATGTTTGACCAGATTTCTCCAAACCCTGGGCCTTACCTCCACCCCAGGAACATGGCACCTCACTCTGTCCCACTGCATGCCCCATTCAGGGGCCCACCCTCCGACATCAACCCTCTCCTCCCTTGAGAGGCAGGGCAGGGGCACCGCTGGCAGCTGACCTGGGTGCTGGCTCCAACTCTTCCATGGGACAGTGAGGCTTTGGCCAAGGCATTCATCTTGGCTGATCCTCAGTTTCCAGGCCTGCAAAATGGAGCTTTAATCCCTATCTGCTTCAGCATTACATGTAAAGACATTGTACAAACCGGAGTGCTGTGCCATGGAGCTCTGGTGAAGACCTGCTCTGGGCACCTATGACTCTCCCACAGTGGTGTGCCCACTGGCCTGGGCTCCTTGGAAGGTGAGCTGGGCTGAGGTGGAGATGTGGGAGCCAGGGGGGCCTTTCCAACTACAATCAAAATGCCCCCACAAGTCTCCCACCTATTCCCCATCTACCTCCCCCAAAGATTGTGGGGACTTAACAGAGAGGATGGGCTGGGACGGGCAGGCCCCACCTTCATTCCCTGGACAGGTGAGGCCTGTGTATTTTCAACCACCTCATTTCAAGCAAGCGTTTTGATCTGTGGCCTCCTTCCAAGATTTTGCCATTCTTTACTGACAAACAACAGGCTCTGTTTTATAACCTTTATTATAAAAGGGTTTTATTATCAACTACCCGATGTGTACATAGTTGGTCATGAAGAAATAGCAAATACCTGTGAGTCGTTACCAGCGTCGCCCAAGACCAAGAGAGCCCTTCTCGGTTTCCTCCAGCCTCAGCGCCCCCACAGCTGCCCACACCCCGTTCCTCAGTCAGGAAGGCTTGCCACACCCGGTCGCCCCACACATCTTTCAGCTTTCCCTTCAGGGGTCGCTTCCTTAGGCAAAGCACATCTGAACCCTCATTATGTTTTTATGCTGGATGCTCCCCCAGAATTCAACTACTGCCACCCCCCACTCAGGTGGCAGCATACCCACTTGATAACTGATCACTGGAGCCACATCTGCCTCCCCAAACACAGACAAGTTTCCTGTTAGCAGAAACTTGTGAGTCAGCTCAGGGTCCTTGGTGTCCCCAGGACCTACAGTGCCTGGTGTGGGCAGATACTCAATAAACGTTGAAGAATGAATGGATAATCAAAGAAACAATCCTTGGGCAAGCCAGCGCACCTCTCTAGGTGACTTTTTATAAAATTTTGTAAAAAAGTGAGAGTGTTGAGTTAGGGATGGGATTGCTGATGACATATCCCCTGCTGAGCTCCCCTTGGGTCCCTCCATGGGGCCCCCCACACCTTGCCAGGTAGGAGATTCTGCTGTCACCTCTGCAGGTGATTGGGGCAGTTACCACTTAACTACAAGAAGGATTCAGAATCGCTGGTGCTGAACCTGAGCCCCTTGGTGCTCGCCACTGCCCACACAGCCCTACTGGTGTAAATTCTCTGTCATCAGAGCCTCAGGAGAGCCCTGTGCATGGAGCAGAGCAATCTTTGCTCCCGGCAAGGAAACCAGACGAGGCTGTGCTGATGGTGGGAAGTTGGCTGTGGGTGGTTAGAAGGGCAAGGGTCAGGGTTCAAGTCCAGGAACCCCTCATTTGGGGGCGGGGGGTGTGAAGGCTGAAGCGAGGCATTGCAAGCCCCTATCATGACAAAAGGTGGGCTTAGTCAAATCCAGCACTGGGTCCCCCACCCCCATAGCCTGCCACAGAAGCCCAAATGCCTCAGGGGACTCCAGATATCATTGCATCTGGGGAGGCAGCAGGGAGGGTGGCCACGTGGTATGACAGGGTAGTAGGAGTCCCTCCCAAAGCAGGATTATGACCCTGGATGGACCTTGATGCTCTGCTGAAACTGGGACTTTCACCCCTAGCCTCTCTCCCCACCCAGCTGCCTCTAGCCAGCTCTGCCCATTCCTGCTGACCTCCTATGTGCAGAGAACAGGCCGTCCCTGCTCTTCAGGCCTCAAGCTGTGCTCGCTGCAGGGCCTGGGGCTCATGTGTACACCCCCAAGCTGGGACATCCGGCATGGGTGAGTCCGGGGCTGGGTGGACCTTCTCGGGAGGAATGCAGGGGCAGCTCCTGCAGACAGGACACTTCCTTAGTGGATACTTGTTCCCCATTAAAGTTCTCATTCTCATTCCCATTCTCTGGGAACAGGGGATGAGGTTCCCATCTGAATCTCCAGGGTGGCCTATGCATTGCTTGTCCCTGTTCCTGCTTGGCCACTATGCCAGGAAGGCCCACAATGAGTTGAGATGGTGATGTGGGTTAGGTGGCTCTCCAAGGCCACTTTCAGCACCATATTGCCCAGAGGGCAGGAGCCAGGGGAGGGGTGTGAAGGGATTGGAGAGCACAGGCACAGAGGCAGCTAGGGTCTTCATTGCGTTGGGGAGGGTCTCGTTGTCTTGAGACTCTGCAGCTTCTCCTCAGAGGCCTTGTCGGGGAGTAGCACCTCCACAGTGTAGCTGACCTTTTTGGCGTGCAGCAGGCTGTAGGTGTTGTCGAAGCGGAGGACATCTGCAAGGACAGAAAGGTGATCAGGCGGAGCAAGCTAGCACAGCTGCACACCTGGTGCTCTTGGGGATGGGCTGTCCAGGCCTGTGGGTGCGGCCTGAGGGTCAACCAGGGCCCAGCCCCACACCCCTCTCTCACTACCATCCCCTCGGGTGATGCTTGTGCTCCAGAGAGGAATCATAATTACCACCAGTGTGCACCTGCCCCTGCACCCACGCATTACGTCAGCACTTCACAGCTCCCTGAATCTCAAAGCAGCCCCATGTGGAAGGTACTGTCATCCCCATTTTATGGATGAGGAAAGCAAGGCTTAGAGAGTTGATATGACTTTCCAGCGATCACCAAGCAAGGGAGGGGAGGGACTGGGATTCCTTTATCCCGATGTCCCATCCCAGAGAGAAACCCTGCTTCCCCCAGGGGAAAGGGCTGAGCTACATAAGTTGCTTTTCTATCTCACAGAAGGCATTTCCTTCAACAGCAAGGTTCAAGGTGAACTTGGGTTTGATGAGTCATCCGGACTTTTCTGTCTCCTCTCTCCTGGTTCTCCTTCTCCACAAAGGTGAACTAGGTAACATGTTGACTTAGGTAATAGCAACACGTTTTCTCCCACTCCATAGGGAATCACCTTTGGGTTCCCCTTCTCCTAGTTCTGTTCCTGATAGAGGTGGAAGGTCCGTGGTGCTCCTGGGCAACGCTGCTTCTGGTAAAACTGACCAAACTGCATCTGGCCTGAAAGGCTTAGGAATGGAAGATAAACATCTAGAGGAAGCCACCTCTTTGGGATTCCTGGACTTGGGTAGTCCATGCCACTGGGCTGGCCTTTTGCTGGGACCCTTGATGTTAAGCCCATGGCTGTTTACTTTCCTGTCTGTTAGGCTGACGAGCCCAGTGTAGGGACCACCGAGGAGCTGAGCCCATGTTCACGGGCTCTGAACCCGACTCTTCCTCCACAGTGCATCTCTGCCCTCTTGCCCACTCATCAGATCCAAGACCCTAAAGCCAACTCCCTGGAGCCGACCACACCCTCCCTGAGACTAGAAATAGAGAGTGAGTAGAGAGGGTGACTGGCAAGAGAAGGTCAGCTCATTTCTCTTGAAGAGGAAAACAACCCCACTGAACCCTACAGATCTTACAAACGCCGGCCTTGAGGCAGGTGAGGCTCCCGTCCTCGGGTACCATGTGGGCATTGTAGCGCTGGCTGGGCAGCACCTCCGCCATCTCCCCAGCTCGCTGCCGCTCCCCCAGTTTGGTCTTCAGGAAAATCCCAAAGCCTATATCCCCACCATCCGATGCGAACTGCCACCTGCAGTGGACAGAGCACCCCTGATGACCATGTGAGTGGGCTCCGGGCCCCTCCCAGCTGTGCCCAGGTGTGGAGTGGCCACCGTCCCTACCTGAGCACACAGCCTGGGCACAGGATCTCGTTCTCCACCTGCAGGGAGGAGCCGCGGCCCACGGGCACTGTGTGCTCGTACTGCACCCTCACCTGGTTGCACAGGTAGTAGCTCTTGGGCACCTCACTCCCGTAGCTGATCTGTGGGTGAGGGCTGTGAGCGGCACTCAACTGCGGCTGTCTCCCCTCCCTCCCCATGCTCCGGGCACCTGTACCTTGGTCAGGCACTTGGGGTTGCCATCGGGGTCAGTCATGGTCCCCCCAAACTCCACAGGTAGCTGGTCGGGGCTGATGAACTTTGTCAGCTCCTGCTTCCAGTTGTCTGTGTGGGAGCAAGAAGGGGACACCGTGGGGGCTCAGGAGACTCAACAGAGGGCAGAGGGGGCTGAGCCCAGTGCTGTCCTGTGGCTGGCTGCTCCCTTGGGGGCCTACTCCTAAGAGCATCCAAGAGTTTTATATGGCTCCCAGGCCGTGGTCTAGGACCTGAGGCCTTGCCTGCCTGTGCAGAGGCTGCCTGGGGTCAGTGCCTGAGTAGAGGATGAGCCAGGGAGAAATAAGGCCTTTAGCATTCACCTCTGCTTCGTAGGCAGATGTGGGGATGGGCACAGCCAGGAAGCCAAGCCACTCACCTCCTAGAATCACTATCTTCCTGCGTGTCTCCTCACTCATGAACGGCTTGACCAAGTTGAAGGCCACAGGAAACAGCCTGGGGGCTGAAACACATGAAACTCCCTTGGGAAGTTGGACCAGAGAGGACTTGTGTATATAAAGCCATGGCCAAGGGCATGTCCTATGTAGGAATTGAACAGATGTGGATTCTGCCATTCCCTGCTGTGTGACATTCAGCTAGTTAATTGCCCTCTCTGAGTCTTAGTGCTGTTAACTGTAAAAAGATTAAATAACATAGTGTAACACTTGGCACAGTGCCTGGCTCTCAATAAATGGTGTTTCCCCTAACCCAGTTGTAAGGTGTTAGGCACAAGCTGGCTCCAGCATCAGCAATGTTGATTCCCCAATGGCACCTCCTCCTTTCCACACTCAAGTTTTCCCAGGTTGCCTTGGAATCCTCTTGGGTGCAAGTAGGTGGGGCATCTGCATTAGACCTCCTGTCCCACCCTGAATTGCTCACGCTCACTGAGCACTGTCTGTGGGCCAGGCTCTGTGCTACATCTTCTCCATGGACTGGCTCCTTTAACTCACAGCAATCTTATAACTAATGTGTCACTTATACAATCTCATAAGTAATGTGTCCCCATTTTACAGAATGGGAAAACAGAGGCTCAGTGAAGTTAAGTAGGCTTGCTCAAAAGCATAGAGATAGCCAAATTTGAACCCAAATCATCTGACTCCAGAGCACATGCAGCAACCCCCTCACTGCATGGTCATGGCACGGGGACCACTCCCACTCTAAATGTGTCCACCAACCAGTGTGGTCCACGGGTCTGTGACCAGACCACACTGACATAAGTAAAGAAAATAACAGTAAGCATTTAGAAACTTATAACTTATTTGACATTGCTGCAACATACCAGCACATGATTTTGTATATTACAAACCTCTCCATCTTTGAGAGATTGGAACTAAAAAACAAAACCAGAAACCAAACAAACAAAAAACTGGTAATTCACAAAGGCTGATTTGAGAAGCTCTGAACTTGATGGCTTCCCTAACGTCCCTCAATTCCCCACTTCTCCCTCCCCAGGAGATCACCCTGGTCATTGGCTCACCTCGAATAATAATTAAATTCTTCAGCGTCTCAGGATAATTGGCTTCCAGTATAGCAAAAAACTGTGGAGTCAAAACGAGTCTGGTTGAGGCCATGTTCCAGCAGCCCCCTACTCCTGGGTTTCTGCAGCCTCTGAGCTGCTTGAGACAAGAAGCCCATCCCCAGCCCACCCTGCCTTCCCCACGAGCACGTGCTTCCTCCTCTGTGTTATTCTTGTTTCTTGCTCCTTGGACGGTGGACCTCAGGCCAGCATCCCTGGCTGGTCTGGGGGGTGCCTGGAGGGCATCCCTGCTCCTTCACGGACTGGAAACAGGGATGAGTAGTGGCCCTCTATTGGCCTGGGACTCACTGCTGTCCTGGCCTCAAGCCAGCTGCCTGCCTCACCTGCTGGTAGACCTCCACGGCTGGCTTCCACAGGTGTTTCAGGCTCAGCCCCTCCACGTCAAACACCATCAGCACCATCTCGATCTTCCTGCCCAGCTGCACAGGACAGAGCAGGTAGATGGGTTAGACACCAGCTCCAGCCAGAAGATCCTGGCCAGAGCGACTTGGACACCTCCCTCCACCTTCCTGCCACCCCATACCCCCTGGGAGCCCACAGCATTTTCCAAACAGATAGAACCCATCTCGGGTCTGAGGAGACGCTGCGTCTGAGCCCTGGCAGTTTGTGGATTCACAGTGTTATCACAGTTTGCTCAACCCTATTGCCTGGGATAAGTTAACCATAGAATTAAAGACATTACTCATTGGGCATCCTTAAGTACAATAGTGTACTACATCGGCCAGCATTCTATAGTCCCACAGCTGTGTCCAAGCCAGAGCTGTGCTCCTGAGAGGCTGTGTGGCTTTTTAACTCCTCTGAGACTTACTTTCTTCCTCTGTAAAGGTGGGATAATTCCAGGATCTGATAGAATTGCTATGAGATTCCAATGAAACAACACACAAAGAGTCCAGTGTATGGCTGGTCGGTGAGCTCAGTTGGTTAGAGCACAGTGTTGATAACACACCAAGGTCAAGGGTTCCGATCCCCGTACTGGCCAGCCGCCAACAAAACAAAAACAAACAAAAAAATCCAGTGCCTGGCATGTAGCTGGTCCCTAATAAATATTAGCAGTTATTAAGATTAATATCATCATCTCCATAATAATTGGCTCTAGTTGGGAACATCCATGAAGTGGAAGACACTGTGTCAATCCCATAAAGATAGCTGTCTTGTTTCAGATACATTCATCTATCCAATCTGGGCACCAAGTACAGAGCTGTGCAGTTTACTTGTGCTCGCCACACACCTTTATTGAAGGCCTGTTTTGTGTCCAGCATTGTGCCAGGTGCTGGCCACCCAGGCCCTGCCCTTATCATGTGGAGACAGCCATTATCATGCCACAGTGACATAATAGCCCCCACTAAGGGAGGGGGTGGTCTTCTTCTTAGGCTCACGTAGACACTTAGACTCACAAAACCAACAAGGCCACACATGGCATTAGATTCACTCTGAAGGATACAGAGGGTCAGTGGACAGTCCAGGGTCAAAGAAACTTAAAGGTAGATGTAGAGTCCTTCTTGGCTTAGAAGCCCCATGCCCCACAGAACTCAGTATTTTTTGTAGTAACTCCATAGTAGCTTCTAGGGTCCCATAAGGGATGTGCCCAGTTTCAACAGTCACTGCTCTCAGGGATGCCCAAAGTAATGGCTCGTCCATCAGGCATATATAGCTATGTAATTTACAATGAGGGGACATCTTTTCCATAAGCAAAGTTGACCACCCACTGTTCCCAGGGATCCAGGGAAACAGAGCTAGATCATTTGCTGTACTCAAGGTGAGTGTCCCTTGTAGAGGGGAAAGGGCCTTGGTGACCCTTGACTCATGCCAGCAGATAGTGTCAGGCACAAGTTAGATGTCCATGGATGGGTGATGGGAGCCCTGAGCACTGAGCGCTGGGGAGAGGTGGGGAGGGTACCCCTCGTGCCACCCTTGAGATGGACTAGGTCCACCATGCACCCCACCCTCACCCTGCCCCAGCTGCTCACCTTCTGACTCTGCAGCTCACACTCATGCAAAAGCAGCTCACAGGACTTGGTGCGCTTCCGGATCAGCTCTTGCTTGGAGGCTGACAGGAGGAGACCCTTGGGGTCGAGACTCCCAACGATGTCAAACCACACGGGGCAGCCTTCATAGTCATAGCCGCTCAGACCCCCTGAGTCGTACAGCTGGACCACCTGGGCACATGGGTAAGGTCCTGACTCAAACCAACCCGCCAGGCCATGTCCCTGCTCCAGCAGGTGCTGGATGTGGGGGGTTTGGGGTGAGGTTAGGGGGGCATCAGATGGCCTACGGGATGCCACAGGGGGCTCACCTCTGACGGCTGCCACGTGAGGATGTTGTCCAGGTCTTGTTGCTTCCGGAACTCTACATGCTGTGGAGACATAGCAGGAGCTGAAGACTCTGCCTGTCCCTAAGGCCTCCGTGGGCACCTAGGGCAACAAACAGGTCAGGTTCCTGTGCTCACAGCCACCAGGATCCTGCCAGAGCATCTCCAGGCTCCACTGACATAGAAATGGGGATAGGGACAGGAGGGCTGGGGGTGGGACCTGGGTTTGATGCAGAAAGGGATCTGAGGTGGAAGGAAGAAGAAATATGAGAAGGGGATGGGGCAAGAGTCTTCACCTGGGGAGGCAGGACCCTAGGGATAAGTCCTCACCTTCCGGAGCATGTCCTCGGATTTCTGCAGGTCAAAGTCTCGAGCTGCAAGAAGAAGATGAGGTAAGAAGAGGCTGGAGGCCAGATCTAGAGTGAACTGTTTCCTAAAAACTTATGAGGAGATAGTGGGGTACCCCCATCCATTTCCTGACACCCTAAGAATACACCGGAAGTCTGGTAATGTTTTTAAAAAGCAAGGATCTTTAATCCTCTAGAAGATTTTGGAGGGCACTTGACTTCAGTTTCCAGGACTTACTTATTTTATTTTTCAGTGGCTGGCCGGTACAGAGATCCGAACCCTTGACCTTAATGTTATCAACACCATGCTGTAACCAACTAAGCTAACCAGCCAGCCCTTTCAGGCCTTTTTACACTGTTTGTTCTAGAGGCTGATCTACCGTGTAACATTTGGTGTTCCCCAGGGAGCAGAGACCGAGGAGCACGGTGTTTGGAATCAGACAGACTTGGGCTTGAATTCTAGTTTTGCCCTTTTATTTCCTTTGAAAACGTTAGCAAATCACTTACTTACTCTGAGCCTTAGTTTTTAAAATCCGTTAAACGGGAATAATATCTTTTTCAGTTATTCAAAGGACAACATGAGATAAAGTATAGAAAGTGCTTGGCACACTACTGGGCTCACAGTGAGTTCTTAATAAATGGTAGCTACAGTGATTACTTATTTTGAAGAAATAGATTCACTTTGATTGAAAATGTGATTCTCTATTTTAGAAATGCCATGACTGTTGCTCTCTGAGACCACTGGCTCACTGAGGAATTTGTCCATTGATGGAGCTGCAATGAGATGCAGGGTCAGAGATTTTCAAATGGAAAGGGCCTGAGAAGCTATCCAGGCCTCCTTTGTGCCACTAAGGCCACCAACTCAGCTTTGATTTTCTCCCGTGATGGGGAGTTCACTACCTCTGCAGGCAGCCCACTCCATTCTTCAGCAGCTTTGACTGGACCAAATCTGCCCCACAATAATTCCAGCCCCATTGTCACGGGTCAAATATATGTAATCACTTGACAACATGGCAATTCTGCAAATATTTAAAGACAAGCTATCAGTTTACCTGCCTGATCGTTGCTCTGGGCTCTATATTTATTAAAATCATCTGTGTCCATGCTGTCCATAGTACTTTCTGTGGTGATGCAAATATCCGTACCCAAGCTGCTCAATATGGTAGCCACAAGCTGCCTGTGGTCACTGAGCAGCTGAAATGCGGCTAGTGTGACGCAGGACCTGAAGTTTTAATTTCATTTAATTTTAATTTTAATATTATATGTGGCTAGAGGCTATTGAACTGAATGAACAAAATTATTCTGTATACTTCAGAGATTTAAAAATTTTTGCTATACAGATCTTGTGTTTCTAGGTTAAATTCCTGGGTATTTTATGGACATTGCTGCTATTTCGAGTGGTATCTGATTCTTCATTATATTTTACAGCTGGATATTGCTGCATACAGAAAAGCTATTGATTCATGTAGCTGGCAATATTGTGAAACTTTCTCTTTAGTTCTAGAGTTTTCCTGTTGATCCTGTCAGTTTTCCAGGGAGATAAGCAATTTATCTGCAAATATTTTCAACTCTTTCCTTCCAGTCTTTACACCACTGATTATTTTTTCCTTTCATATAACATTGGCAAAGGTCTCCAGTTCTATGTTTAGACAGTAATGTTGATTGATGTCATCCTTTCCTTGTTCCTGATCTTAAAGAAAATGCACCTAAAATTTCTCCCTGGGCTGGCCGGTCAGCTCAGTTCATTAGAGTGAGGTGTTACAGCACCAAGATCAAGGGTTTGGATCCCCCCATAGGGGGAAGCACCAAAAAAACCCCCCCAAAACCTGCGTAAGTATAACATTTGTTAGACAGTTTTTGCTACATAACCATTACGAAGGAAAGCCAAGGAAATTCCCTTCTGTTTTAATTTGGTAAAACTTGTTTTATAAGTAGTGGTTGAACCTTTTCATATGCTTTTTCTGTATTAATTGAGATAGATGCATAATTTTTCATTTTTAACTTTATTAATGTTTATGATGACACTAATAGATTTTCTGATGTTGAACTATTCTTGCATACCTAAGATAAACTCTCCTTGATCATGCTGCATAATTTTAATACTCTATTGGATTCTATATGTAATATTTTATTTAGACTTCTTTACATCTACATTAATAAATAAAACAGGCCTAGAATTTTCTTTTTTTAAAATTGTCCTTATCTAGCTTGGGAACCAAACTTACCCAAGCTTCATAAGGTAACTTTCACTCTTTTACATATTCTAAAATAACTTGAACAATTTGGATAATGCAGGAATTAACTGGTCTTAAAACTTTGGAGGAATTCACCTGTAAAGCCAATTTTGCGGGAGGGCAGGTTTTTAAACACCATTTCAAGTTCTTTAATATTTATTGGTCTGTTGAGGTTTTCTGCTTGCTCTTGCTGGATTTTAGCTTTGTATTTCTTTTTTCTAGGAATACATCAATTGCATTTAGATTTTGGAATTTTTTAGTGCATAATTGTTCATAATATTCTTCTATTGGCTTTTAAAAAATCTCTGTGGTCCCTATAGGAGACTTTTCTGTTGAGAACCAGAGTGTAGTTTCTTGTCATAGACAGCGGTTTGGGTACTGCTAATGGGATACAAGGATAGATTTTTTTCATAGCATCTACTATGTGCCAGGCTGAGGGTACCAGTACAGGCATAGTTCCTGACTTCATGGAATTGGCATCTGAGTGGAAGAGACAGACACAGACATGGGATGGAGATAAAGAAACACAGAAGGAAGAGACTTCAGAAAGAGGGTTGGGGAAGGCCCCTCAGCATCAGGCCAGATGCGGCCCCAGTGATCACGTTCCCTTTGCCCTTGGATTAGTGAGGCAGAGAGTGGTGGAACTGACACTGAAGTTGACAGGCCATGTCAGCAAGACCTGTCACTCACAACATGAAGTAGGACGCATCAGGACACCTGGTCCCCCTCCCAATCTTAGATCCTTTTCTTTTCCCATGACCAGGCAGCCTAAGGTATCTGTGATCTCCAGGCACACGAAGAGTTGGTTTTTAAACCCCAAAAAAGACTCCAAAAGAAGGAGAGAGGGCTGATGCCGTATCAAGATGCTGCAAAATATCTACTGTCCCAACCCCTTCTTTAGCCCAGGCAGGGGACAATGACATGTTCCCTTGTAAAAAACAAAACAAAACAAAAACAAATAGAAACTGCCACAGCCAAGAGAAGCTTAAGAAGACAATTAAATGTAATATGGTATCCTGGATGGGGTCCTGGGACAGAAAAACTAAGGAAATCTAAATAATAAATGGACTTCAGTTAATGATAATGTTTCCATACTGATTCATTCATTGTAATAAATGCACCATAGGAGTGTAAGATGTTAATAATAGGGGACACTGGGTGTAGTATATGGGTACTGTATTATCTCTGCAGTTTATCTAAAAATCTAAAACTGTTCTAAAAAATAAAATTTATAAAAATAATAATTTTTAAAATATTCAGATATAACAAAATAGAAGGGAATAGTCAGATCCTGGGTGCGAGCTGTGTGTATGCTTTCCCAGCTGGCTCCTGACTTCTCTCCCATCTCAAGATCCAGATCCATTCCATGGGCTGTAGTGAGTTAATATGAATTTTTCCCTAAGCCCTGGGGTGGCTTCTGTTATTATTTTTTTAGACTACTGCTGTAATTCCTAGAAGAAGCTCCTTCTATACCTTTAATTACATCCATTTCCTTAAATGTTTGCTGGGCATCTGCTCGGTGCCCTAGGGGACACTTAGGTTACTTAAGAGGACGACATAGCCCTGTCCTCAGGGAACTGGAGATAGACCCAAAGGGAAGTACTGATGACAGTGCCCAGGATATCTGACTCAAGGCCTGGCCAGGCCAATTAAACCCTGAGGATGTTCTTACCTACTGCCTCATCCCCACTTTGCAGATGAAGAAACTGAGGCTCAGCAGGGGTTTTGTGCTGTGCTAATGCACAGGGACACTTAAATTCTAGCCCAGAGCAGGCTGATTCTAGAGCCAGTGTTCTTTACCACTCTGTAGCATTGTCCCCCAAAGGCCCCAAGCCCCTCTCCTGAGACTTTTTTTTTTTTTTTTTTTTTTTTTAAAGATGACCGGTAAGGGGATCCGAACCCGTGGCCTTGGTGTTATCAGCGCCGCACTCTCCCGAGTGAGCCACAGGCCGGCCCCATGAGACTCTTCTTCCTTCCCTCCCTCTCTGCCTCCCCTGACCCCAGCCAACCTCACCTCGGAGCCAACGCAGGAGGAAGTAGTCATCAGTATAGGGCAGGGTGGGCAGCAGGTCCTGGAGGTTCTCTCGAAACTGAGGGTGGGGGGATATGATGGTCAGAAGTGTTCTCATGACCTTTGCGCCACCAACCCCATCTCCAGCCCTTCCTACCCTCATCTGCCAGTCAGCCCTACCTGGGGACCCTGCAGGGTGGGGACCACACAATTAGCAGCAGCAGCCCTGAACCATTTTGCCATCTGGAAATGGGGCATTCTCCAGCCCATCAAAGGAGGAAAAGTTGGGTCCTTCTCAAACTTTGGGGGTGCCCTAGCCCCCAAGATTCTTATTCTACAAGTCTGAGGTGGGGCCCTGACATCCCTATTTTTACAGGGCTCCTTGAGTGATGCTGCTACAGGCCAGCCAGAATGTCTGAGAAACAATGCCTCTGACACTGCATCTTGAGGGTCTGGATTTGGAGGCAAGCTATTTAACTTCTCTGAGCCTCTGTTTCCTTATCTGTGAAATGGGTATAATAATAAACTTGTGCCAATCAAAGGAGTTTGTGCATATAAAGCACTTAGTGTCGGCCTGGCTCGAAGCAGGTGCCAGATAACATGGGCACTCAGCAAATGTGAACTGCCTGAGGCTCTGGACAGCGGAGACTTTGTGGAAGAAAACCAGAGGCAAAGGTCAGCAGGGAGGGCCTGAAAGAGAGGCCAGAAATGCCTCATCAGGACATTTGTTGGGGCTGGGAGACAAGAGGGCAGCCAACCCTCTAGGGGTGCCTTTTCCCACTGGCAGAGTTTAGAGAGAGAAACCGCTGGGAGTTTGGGTCTGAGACTGAGGCTCGGGTCTGAAAAAGAGGAAATCTTACTTCATGGGAACTACAGGAGCTGAAGGCAAGGGCTGGGTTTGGAGGTGAGACTGTGAATCAGAATTTGGGATTAGAAACAGATGTGAGTAAAGCCATAGGAGGCAGTCTTGGTGGCCGTCCACCAAACCACCTGTAGCCTTACAGATGATGTTGAAGATAAGAATGTATTCACATATTGTCTACATAATTAAAAATGAATAGTCAGTTAAAACATCTTCAGTATTAGCGGCACCTGCTATAATAATCTGAGGAGGCACCCGGAGTGGAGGCTCCAGCAGAAACAGCTGCACTCTGTGGGTTCCTGAGGAAGTTTTTTGGGGGGAGAGGGAGGAAAGAAACAGTGCCCCCCAAAAAGCAATAACTGTACCCCTCAGCTCCTCCAGGTTACTGGGTTTCCTCATCTGAGCGTCAAGACTTACCCTGACGCAAGAGGAGCAAAGGTCACATCCCTGCTTTGCAGATGGGGAAACTGAGGCTGGGAAGAATCTTCCCCAGGAACAGAGTGAGGATGTGGCAAGGCCAGTAGGAATGCACTCCTGCCACCCTTGGAATGCACATCAGGTAAAAGAGAGAGCCACTTAGGTGCTGGGAAGGGTCTAAAGTAACTTGGAGAAAACTCACTTTATGATGATGCCATATGCAGAAAGCAGCATCTGGCACTGTGACCAGAGGTGGTCAACACTAGGCTCAGGAAGAATCTAGAAGGAAATCCTCCTAGGCATAGTTGTCTAGATCTCTGGGATCATGGGTAACCTCTCCTCCTTCATCCTACTTTTCTCTTTTGCCCCAATTTTTAAAATAACAAGCATTCATTCCTTTAAATAATGAGAAAAATAAAGATAAACTCTTTTTACATTGTTTAAAACTCTTCGGCCCACAGGCATCTCCATCATAATTCACCCCAAAGGCCAGGCGTGGAGTCCCTCCTATGAGCATAGTGCCGGGGCTTTCTTGAGGCCATTGCTGTGGGTGGGGGAGAGGGCTCATCAGGGGACCTCCCCTCTCCTCCACCAAGGACACTTCTCTTTTACCTGAGGCCCCCTCCTTCACTGGGGACCTTCTCTATCATTTGGGGACCTCTCTCCTTCACTCGGGTCTCTTCTTTCACTTGGGGACCCCTTTCTTTCACCTGATGGCCCTTCCTGCATCTGGGGACCAACCTCCTCCTGGAGCTTCTTCCTTCCCCCGGGAACGAACCCAGGGCCCCCTCCTTTCCCCAGGGTCCTCATTCCTTCCTGGAAGACTCTTTTCCTGGGCAGAAGCCTCAAAATAAATTATTCCCCATAAGTGTTAAGCTGCCCTTTCACAGTCTCTGGCCACCTACAAACCACATTGCTGCTGGGACACCTAAGACCTGGACATTGTCCCCTTTCCCCATGGCCCTGACACTCCCAGGTGCAGCCTGCAGGACTGTCTCAAAGTCACCAAACCCCCCCTCCATTTCCCTTTAATAAAAAAAAGTAATGATAGAAAACTTGGGTCCTAAGGAGTCAGAGAGCCACAAAGAGAAACCAAACAATTGTCACAATCTGAGCATGAGGTCTGGGATTCTGTCCTCTTGAAGCTAACCCCAGCAGCCCGATGGCAGCGCCACTCCCTCCCCCACAACCCGGGAGCAAGGGTCAGGGCTGGGTGGAGTGGGCCTGGGCGGAGGGCTGGGTTTGGCCCCATCGTGGCCTGGAGAAGGGCTCCTGTCGGCTGTGCTGCTGTGCACAGCGCCGTAGCCACCGCGCGGGACCGGCGGGCGGGACAGGGGCGCTGTCCAGGCTTGGTGCTTCCGTCCGCGCATGAGGGCTCCAGCCGGTAGGGCGGTCGGGCTGCTCCGGCCCCTCCGCAAGCTTCCCCGCCCCCGACGCCCCTCACCCTGGCCAGCGCCTCCTGCTGCTGCGGGCTCAGGTCCCCGACTCGGCCGCTCATGGTGCCCGCAGGCGCACGGGGGCGCGGGGCGCAAGTGTGCAGGACGCGTCTACCCGCCGGCCCGCCGCCTGGCCTCGCCGCTACTGCCGCCGCCTGGTTCTGCCCGGCTGGTGGGATGCTGGTCCCGCCCCGACGGCAGAGCGGCGGGTCCTGCCTTGCCCCGCCCCGCCCTGCCCGGTTCTCGCCTCCCCTCGGGGGTTTTTGCCAAGGTCGTCGCCAAGCGCACTCTACCTGGGGCAGGGAGGTGACCTGCCTCGAGAGGTGTTCCGGAGCACAGACTCGAGTCTGGGGCAGCAGGTGGCCCCTGTCCCAATGCCTCCTCATCCCAAGGGCTCAAGGAGGGGTGGGTGGGAAGGTGGGGGGGGGGCTGCATAAAGGACACGTGGGAGTGTTTCAGGGAACACATTCAGATTCCCTTCCACGCAAACTGGAAGAACTTCTTATAAACCTGTCTCAACCTCTAAGAGTCCCCAGGCCCTTTCCCTAAGAGGCCCCCAAGTCCCCTCCCCAGGGCCTTGAACCCGGGTTGGGCACAGTCAGCTCACTGGATGATAGGAGAGCCCTGATGCGCAAAACGGTTCCAACGTCGAGACCACAATGGCAAGGATTAGGTAAGATGACGCACCACGGGCTAGCAGAAGGCCTGGCGTTGTACGCTCAGTAAGTCTTGGCTGGAAGGCACAGTTTCATAAGTATTATCATCTAGGCTGTCACCGGAGCTGGGCGCTGCAGGTGGAGACCATGGAATGGCACAGGTGGTGACCTCCTGGGAGGGATTCACAGCCAGAAGGCCAAGGAGTGGGAGGTGATGGTGGAGAGTGGATGGAAGCCCTGGGCCAGTGACAGAGAGGTTGGGAAGCCAAAGGTTGGCAGTGGCTGACACAATAGATCCAGGTGGACGATACTGGGGAAGATGAGAATGCACGAGTTGGCTGGGCATGAGTTTTTGAGAGAGGAGCTAGGGCAGGTGAAGGTGAAGGTGAAGGCAGTGGGGAACATGGTGCTGGAACCTTTTCCCTCTGGCCTCCCCAAATTCTAGGCCTGTGATGACCAATCCAGTGGCCACAAGCCAGTGTGGCTGTTGAGCACTGGAATCGTGGCTCTCATCACTATCAAGAATGGAGATGTGCTGTAAGTGTTACACTGTCTTTGTCACCTCTCTCCCCCTGGGTGATGGAGATGCAAAGGATTACTCAAAGCCCATTTCTTCTGAGCAGTGAGAAACCCTGAAGGGGTTAATTTTCCAGGAACCCTCAAGAGAGAGGCATTCCTCCTTGGAAAAATAACCCTGAACTGGGGTTCTTTCTCAGTATTTATTCTCCAGGCCAGAAAGTTACAGAAAAGGAACATAGGTACATAGGTGGAGTTATGGCTAAGTATAGTTTAACAATAGAGGCTGGTAACATCAGTGAAATAACAAAGTGACATTTCATAATGCAATTTGCAAAAGATTAAGTCGATTCACCAACAAAATTTTGTTCTTAGCAAATACTGTCTTTTCCTAGAGCAGTGTCCTCAGTATTTTTACATATCAATAAAGCAACTTTAGGTTAACCTGCACCAAGAACGCCTGTCCTTGAGCCTGCAATTTTGCTGTGTTACAATTCTTTATCTACAGCAGAGACTTTAGCCTGGGGAAAGTTTCCTGTCTTTTGCAAGCTTAACATTTCTATATGTAAGTTTTAGGTTATACCTGAAACTACAGGGCTTTGAAAGCTAGGCCCTGGGAAATACATTTGCTTTACAAATGTTAGTATACTCCACAGTAAGGGTACAATACAAACCAAATTTTGAAGAATTAGTACCAAAAAGGTAAAATACTTTATTAATTAATTTTGTGTAAGTGAGTAAATGTTTAAATAATATTTTTGCATATGTTGGGATAAATAAAATATTTATTAAAATTAATTTTATCTGTTTCTCTTATATCATTTTTATAATTTTGAATTTTTCTTTTTATCTTTGTGATAACGTTTATTTTGTGAAGACAGTTTAAGGTTCATAGCAAAACTGAGCAGAAAGTACAGGGTTCTCATATATCCCCTGTCCCTGAACATGCACAACCTGGGATACCAGAGTGGTACATTTTACAGTCGATGAGCCTACATGACACACTGTTATCACCCAAAGCCCATAGTTTACATTAGGGTTCATTCTTGGTGGTGTATATTCTGTGGGTTTTGACAAATGCATAATGACATGTATGCCCAAATGACTGCCCTAAAAATCCTCTGTGCTCCACCCATTTTTTTTTTTTTTTTACTTTTAAAAATGTAGCTGCCAGAAAATTTAACATTACGTGTGTGATTCACATTTGTGACTTGCATTATATTTCATTTGAACAGTATTTGCCCTAGAGGGATTTTAAATCTCAAAAAAAAAAGAAAAGAAAAGAAATCACAAAGAATGCTTAAAGAAAGTAAAAATGACACCACATTTCTAGAAGGGCATGGTCTGCACTTAAGAGCAATGACAGAAACCACAAAGAGTAAATTGATTTGACTACATAAAAATACAAAAATCTGTTAAACAAGAAACAGAATCAGGACATTAAGTCAATATATGCTGATGTAAATTTAGGAAAAATAAAATGTGCAAAAATTGATACCTTCATAAAGAACTCATGCAAGTTTATAAGAAAAACAGTAAGGCAGTAAGAAATAAATGGGCAAAGGACTAATTCTCAGAAAAGAAAATGCACAGTGCATTTATCAAGTGGATAAATGCTCAGTCTCCAGAGTCATCAAATAAATGTATATTTAAGCAATAAAATGCTTTTTTTCCTCTGACAAATCAGCAACAAAGCAAACAATATACACATGCAACCTTTTTAAAAAAATGATAATAAAGTTAGTTAGAAGTTGGTGAGTTGAGGACATTCATACATTGCTGGCAGGAGTGTAAATTAATTGAGGCTTTCTAGAAAACTACTTAACAATATGCACCAGGATGTTTAAATATTTTATTACTTGGCCCAATAATAATCCTAACTGACAGAAAATATTTTAAGCCTAAAGTTGTTTGTGCATTATTTTTATTTTTATTTTTTTTGTCTTTTTTGTGACCGGCACTCAGCCAGTGAGTGCACTGGACATTCCTATATAGGATCCGAACCCGCGGTGGGAGTGTCGCTGCGCTCCCAGCGCCACACTCTCCCGAGTGCGCCACGGGCTCGGCCCTGTTTGTGCATTATTAACAGGGAAATTGGAAGCAATTTTTAAGTAAACTACTGTGCTTAATGTGGTTGAGGAAGATTCTACAACGACATAGAAAAAATACTACAAAACAATTTGGAAAAGATAGGACCTCATAATATGTGTCATCTGCTTCTGGAACAGCAAAACAAAACGCACTCAGTAAAAAAATAAATAAATTTGCCCCAACTTTGCCCAGTATTTGAGGATTAGGAAAAGATATTTAAAAATGTCGAGTCACCTCCAAAGAGAAGCCTTTATTTAACTAGCACTTAAAAGTGCTTTCTACTTGCCAGGCCCTGCTCTGAAGGTTTGTAAATATTAGCTCAGTGTGGTCCAATCGAAAAATAATATGAGCCACACAGGTAACTTTAGGTTCTCTAGCAGCCATATAAAAAATAATTTTAAATAATAAGTTGAACTCTCAGAAGGAGAGAGCATAGAGCGTGGTATTAAAACACAACGGTCAAGGGTTCAGATCCCCACACTGGCCAGCCGCCAAGAAGAAAAAGAAAAAAGAGAGAGAGAGGGAGTTACTGGGGGGGGAAGGGAGAAGAGGAGTGGGGTCGTGAGAGGCTGACTAATGGATACATAACGGCCAGATAGGAAAAGTAAGTTCTGTGGGTTTACAGTCGAGCTGGGCATCTATAATTAACAATAATTTACTGCATGTTATCAAATGGCTTGAAGAGAGATCAAATGTCCTGATCACAAAGAAATGATTAAGTTTTGTCATGATGAATATGCTAATTACCCAGATTTGATTATCACACATTGTATACGTGTATTGATATTCAACTCCGTACCCCACAAATATTTATAACCAATATGTTTCAATTAAAAAAAATCATTTTAATACTATATTTAAAATGTTGTCATTTCAATATGTGAGCAATATGATCAACAAATGAGATAATGAATTCTTTTCTTTTGTACCAAGTCTTTCAAATCCAGTGTGTATTTAACATAGCATATTTCAATTCCGACTAGCCACATTTTGAGTGTTCAGCAAGCCACGTGTGGTTTTATGGGTTGAATTGTGTCCCCCCACTCCAAACTCATATGTTGAATCCCTAATCCCCAGTACCTCAGAAGGTGACTTACTTGGGATCAGGGTCATTGCAGATGTAATTAGTTAAGATGAAGTTATGCTGGAGTAGGGTGGGTCCCTACTTCAGTATGTCCTTATAAAAAGGGGCAGTTTGGACACAGGCACACTCACACACTGGAGAGTGCCAAGTGAAGGTGAAGGCAGAGATTGGGGTGATGCTTTTGCAACTCAAGGAATGCCAAGGACTGCTGGCAACC
Organism: Cynocephalus volans; assembly: GCF_027409185.1. NCBI lineage: Eukaryota > Metazoa > Chordata > Mammalia > Dermoptera > Cynocephalidae > Cynocephalus > Cynocephalus volans. The sequence continues at coordinate 204,207,570 of NC_084461.1, forward strand.
ACCAGAAGCTAGGGGAGAGGCATGGCACGGATTCTTCCTCGCAGTCTTAGAAAGAAATAGCCCTGATGACAACTTGATCCTTGACTTCTAGCCTCCAGAACTGGGAAGGAATAATCTTCTGCCTCTCAGTTGTTTGGGGTACTTTCTTACTGCAGCCCTCGAACATTCACAGATGTGGTGAGTGGATGCTGTGCTGCACCGTGCGGGGCTAGCTCGTGCAATCATCCTGACTGCAGTCTGAGGTCGGCATTACCATCATCTGGCCTTGCAGACTGGGAAACTGAAGCTCAAAGAGCCTCCCAAGGCCTCACAGTCAGCAAGCAGCAAAGCCAGAATCGGAACCCAAACAGGATGGTGCAGGGCCCAGCACTCATCCCCATGCCATGGCTTTCCGCCAGCTGAGATCCCATGATTCCAGATCACCCTAAAGTCACCGTCTTCCCAACAAGGGGCAGATGTTCTGCCCTGAGCCTGCAGCATGTGGGTGCCTCCTCAAACCTCAGCTGATGCTGGGAATGGAGGCCCTTGGTTCTAACCATCTGGGTGCCAAGGGTTTGGGGGACAGATAACTCCCCTCTCTTGTGGTGTGCCCTTCTCTTCCCACCTTCCTAAATGGGGCTGCTGTCCTTGGCCCCTCCTGCCCCATGAGCTGAGAAGCTGGACTGCGATGATAGTGTTGTCATGGTATGCCACCACATCCCATGCCTCACTGCCCATTCCCTGTGCTGCCTCTCCCTACTACCTTCCAGGTGTCCCTAAAATTCCTGGCATCGCTCACTAGCCACAGGTGCCGTGCTAGCAGTCCTCCTTAAAGCCTGTGACCTGCCAAGTGAAGGAAATTCCCTGGGGTGAATGCATTGTGGGGAGGGAGATGAGGCTTTGCAGAAGCCCCCACATCCGGGCTACATCAGTTCCACCCCGTGGACATCTTGACTGGAAGATGCCACCAGATACCTCTCCACATATGTAGGACTTGGCTTGGGTGACCCTGGGTGAAATTTTGAGAGGGAGTGTCTGCCTGATACAGATGCCCGGGGCAGGATGGCCTCATGCTTGGACCTGACTGACAGGTGGAGATTAGGCTCCAGGGCGGCAGGGAGAAGTTTCCTTGGCTCCCCCACAAACTCAGGGTGACCTCAGGGAAAGGTGTGGCCTGGTATGGCCACACTCAACCTACTTTGCAGGAAGAGAAATGGCCACAAGGGCATGTGGGAGAGAGGTGGGCAAGGGGAGCCTGGCCAACTGCCCTAAAGACCAGGGACCAGGGAAAGAGCTGGGTTAGGGCTCTGGGGCCCTGGGGTCACAGCTGGATTTCTGTTTCTCTTTCCCTACAAAGCCAAGAGGTCCCTGGACCTTCCCAAGCCACAGGACACAGGTAAGGAGTGTATGGGGCTACCTGTCTCCCCTTGCTGCTCACTCCTACCACAGGGCCTTTGCACACACTGTTCTCTCTGACTTGAACACTTTTCTTACCTCCTCCTCCCATGCTGCCTACGTGGTACCTCCTCACCTCCTCTGGTCCCCCAGTTAAATGCTCCTACAGAACACTACTCCTCTTTTTCAGAGTATTGTTCTCATTAGACATCGCTTATTGTGACAATTAAACTCACCCCCTTAGCCATCAGGCCCACAAAGGCAAGGGCCATATTTGCTGCATTGTACCCATGTCCCCATTTTATACATGTGGGGACTAAGCTTCAGAAATTGGTAATGGCCAGAGCCAAGGTTTGAACCCTTATCTGTCTAGACCTAAGGCCTGTGACCTTAACCACCACCTGTTCTGGCTCTCTGAAGACAGAGTATTCTAACAGAGGTTTAAGCAAGAACATTGAGCTAGGGAGTTCCGGAATGACCCCCAGAGGAGGTGGCTTTAGAGCTGGGCCTATAAGGTGAAAATGGGAGGAGGACCTTCTAGGTGGAAGTAACCGCCCAAAGAAACTCGGAGTAAGGTAGAGGAGAGATAGCACAGGGCAGCACTCTCACAAGGATTGAGGTCAGGTCACCATGAACCTTCAGCCTGTGCTGGGGGCTTTGGGCCATCACTTTCAGTGGTGGGGAGCCACCAAATGCTTTAGAGGAAGAGACCGTTGTGATTCCATCTGTGCCGGGAAGCTAACTCTGGGCCTGGTTAGGGGTGAAGAATGACCTGGAAACAACAGATGATCAGAGAAGGAAAACCGGTCTGGAGGCCGTTACAAAGATTTCTGGAGGGTGTGGGAGGGGACCTCAGAGGATTGAACAGTGGCAGGGAGAGGCTGGCGCTTCACCTCTGCCCCACACTAGAGCTCTATTGGCAAGCTCACTCTGGGAGGCTGGAGGCCGCCTATTGCTCAGTGCCTGTCTATGGGAATTACGCACTATCTGTAAGCTACAAATTCATTGTAGCTGATTCTTTTGAGCACTCTAAATACCTTGAACAGCAAATGCAGAAATCCAATGACCCCCAAAATTATTACAACTGTACTTAAGCCTGTTCTTAAACATCCCACCTGAAGTTAATTTGTTTATTGATTATTTCTATTCTTGCTTCTATACCTTCTTAGAGTGTAGCTGCAGGGTTACAGCACAGGGTTACAGCTGTATGCTATGACATGTCCTTTAGTTTCAAAATTCGTATTTTACTATTTCATTGCAGTTGTAATCTGAATAGACCCAAATGACAAAATAAAATTGTCATTAGAGATTTCTTGGTGTTATAACTCTGGACTGGGGGGCATGAAACCTGGGGGCTTCTCCCATGGCATTAAATGTCCTCTTCCCATGTGGTCCAGCAGGAATCCTGCTTCTGGGCATTTACCCTAGAGAAATGAAAACTTAGGATCACGCAGAAACCTGTACACGGATGCTTATAACAGCTTTATTAATAATCTCCTCAAACTGGATGCACCTCAACTAGCCTTCAACTGGGGAATGGATAAACACACTGTGGTACGTCCATACAAAGGAATACCACTCAGCAAGAAAGAGGAACCAAGTATCAATACACACAACAGTGTGAATGAATCTCAGAGGCAGTATGCTGACTAAAGAAAGCCAGATTCAAAAGACTACATATTGTATGATTTCATCTACATGGCGTTCTGGAAAATTCAAAGCTGTAGGGATAGAGACCCGATCAGTGGTAGTCAGGGGTGGGGTGCAGGGAGGGGTTGACTACAAAGGAACTGCATGAAGGAATTTTGGGGGTGATGGAGCTGCTCTGGGTTCTGATAGTGCTGGTGGTCACATGACCATATGCGCTTGTCAAAGCTCAGAATTGTACAACATAAAGGGAGAACCTCACTGGTGTAAATTACATGCAAGTGCATGCCCTAACTCTGACTCAGCACTGTCTGCTGGAGGGAAAATTTGGACTAAGGGGAGAAAGGTGAGCTTCTAGGTGAGGGGGAAAACTTGAGGGTTGGGGGTGGTGATGACAAAGATTGAGTGGACGCTTTGAGTGGAGGGATAGTGGGAGAGGAGGTAGGTGGGGCCAGCTGTGGACACGTCCATTATCTGGCCAAGAGCACTGGCATTCAGCCTGTGTCCCAGTGAGACTGTGTGAAGGTGAATTTAGAAATAGACAGGGTGCTGGGTGGAATGGGGAAGATTGTGGGGCCAAAGAGCCAGAGCCAGGGTGACCCATCTGTCCTCATCGTGGCTCCCCAGTGCCCTCCCCTCAATGACCGGGTGGCAGCCCATGGAGAACTTCCCTCCAGCTCCTTGGTGCCATCTGTTCAGGAGAGCATGGTGGATACGAGCACTTCAGAATCATGGAGGATGAAGGAAGCAGCTGACACATTTTGGAATCAGTTGAGTAAACTTGCTGTCAAAATTCTGGAATGCACGGATGAGTACAGGTAGAAGGGGAGCCCTTAAAATGAAGGTGGTGAGCCCTGGGAGCCAATGTGGGATCACTGAGAACAAGACCAGAGGAATGTCCGTGTTTCCAGGCAAAGTGGCCAAGCAGGGAAGTACTTTGGCTGTCAGCTGGGGCTAACACATCATGTGCAAATGGTGGGAGGCTTAGAAAGAATCTCTGCTGATGATGTGGCCAGACCCCACTGAAGCCTGACCACATGATGATGTCATCCTAGTGGGGGGACCGTGGGCCTGACACCCAGTGAGTGTGAGACTCAGTCTGAACTCTTAATCAGAAGCTTGGATGGAGACGCAGAGGGTGAGCAGATTCTCACATGCTGCAACGCTGGGAGGGAAAGTGTATGTGGAAGACAGAATCGAGAGTCAGGAGTTCTGTCTAGATGGGGACGCTGTGAGATTGGATTTCCATTCAGAGCAGCTATTGCACACTGCTTGCTGGGTCAACTGTATGAGAGGACTCCAAATAGTTCATGGAATGATTTGTTTTATCTTTAATTCCATTTTCCATGAACTTTTTGAAGTTCCCTAGTATTAACCATGTCTTTTATTTTCTGTATTCTGATGATTTACACCTGCGGCCTTACTGACCCCAGAGGGATTGCCTCTCCCAAGGTGAGGTAATTCCTAGAGAGAGCAAACTCATCCGCAAGAGTGCTTCTCAAATACAAAGCCCCTGATATAAGCCTACATGCCAACCACCTCCTCCATCAGGCTGTCACAATACCAGGTCACTATCCACCTGCCCTCATCACCCCAGGGCCAGGTACTGCTTCCCTCTCCCTCCACCCACTGACCAACCCTGGTGTTTCCCCGTGTGCCCCCATCCCCCTCCCTCTACCCCGTGGCATGTGTGCCCCCTGCTCTTGGGAGCTGTAACTAATAAATTATATTTTCAATGGACATCATTTCCTTATCTACTGGCCTTACCATACCTCAAATGTTCTATGAATACACTATATTTTAGAACACTAACTCATTTCTTGATATTGGTTCACAGAAAAAGGCCTGGGGTTTTCACTGAGCTGGAGGTCACAGGAGGTAATAGTGGGAATAGTGTGTCGCTTTGCTGCAGCCATCTGGCCACCCTATGACACAGGCCCAGAAATTCCACAGGAGCAGGCCCACTGCAACAGACAGGCTGTGACCAGCTGATGTAGAATCCTCATCCCTGGAGAGGTTGGAGAGGGTCTGGCAGGGAAGGCTGACAACTTCAATGTGGATCCAGAGACCAAAGAGGAGAATGTAGAGGCCACCAGTTTCACCTAGAATTTCTCCAGCTTCTCCATGACGGTTTGGTCTGGGAGCAGCACTTCCACGGTGTAGCTGATGCGTTTAGAATGAACCAGGCTGTAGGTGTTGTCAAACCTTAGGACATCTGCGGCGAGGCACAAACATTCAGACAGGACGCCCCACTTGGGATCCCGCCCTCTGTGGGAGCCAAGACCAGGGAACCATTGCCACGGCTGAGTCCAGAGCCAGCCCCACCCTGTGCCAACGGCATCCAGGGGTCCTCATCTGGTGGGACCTGGTTGCAAAGTGAGGCGCCCTCCCCCCACCTCCAGCTCCAGGTGGAGCTGTTTCCTGCCAACACTTACAGACGCCGGCCTTGAGGCAGGTGAGGCTCCCGTCCTCGGGTACCATGTGAGCATTGTAGCGCTGGCTGGGCAGCACCTTTGTCATCTCCCCTGCCTTCTGCCGCTCCCCCATCTTGGTCTTCAGGAAAACCCCAAAGCCAATGTCCCCACCATCGGATGCAAACTGCCACCTGCAGTGCACACAGCCCCACTGACGACCACGTGCATGGGCTCCGGGCCCCTCCCAGCTGTGCCCAGGTGTGGAATGGCCACTGTCCCTACCTGAGCACACAGCCTGGGCACAGGATCTCGTTCTCCACCTGCAGGGAGGAGCCGCGGCCCACGGGCACTGTGTGCTCATACTGCACCCTCACCTGGTTGCACAGGTAGTAGCTCTTGGGCACCTCGCCCCCGTAGCTGATCTGTGGGTGAGGGCTGTGAGCGGCACTCAACCACGGCCGTCTCCCCTCCCTCCCCATGCTCCGGGCACCCTGTACCTTGGTCAGGCACTTGGGGTTGCCATCGGGGTCAGTCATGGTCCCCCCAAACTCCACAGGTAGCTGGTTGGGGCTGATGAACTTTGTCAGCTCCTGCTTCCAGTTGTCTGTGTGGGAGCAAGAAGGGGACACCGTGGGGGCTCAGGAGACTCAACAGAGGGCAGAGGGGGCTGAGCCCAGTGTTGTCCTGTGTCCAGCTGCTCCTCTCCCTTGTATGTTTCTGGTGCCCCAATCGCTGAAGCAATCCTGCCCCTGGGGAAGGAAGTTGAGTCCTGGGGCTCGGCCTGTGTTCCTGTACTGACCAGTTCCTGTCCCCAGGCCTGCCCCCCATCTGTCCAGGTGTTGGCCCATTGGCCATCTTCGTAGGGACTTGGACCAGCGACTCCTGGAGCCTGTGGTTGAGGAAAAGCAGACCCTGACCTGGGCTTTGCTTTTCCTGGGAGAATGAACTCAGCCTTCCAATCAGCCCCTGCCCTTGGCTCTCAGAGCTCCAGCACCCTCGCTTCCTCTCAAGCTGCTCTGAGATGGCCAAGGGTGTTCAACAGACAAAGGAACAAGGTCATTGAAGGAAAAAAGCAGACGTGAATGCCCAATATACCCTGGGATAGGAATGGACTGCTGAAGCACAAAAGGGATGGGAAAAATCAAAGGAAAAGCCTGCTCCAAATTTTACATAAAAATATAACACTAAGGAAAAAAATCAGATAATACACAAACTATGAACTGGAGAAAAATTTGCCACAAATATGACAAGAAAGGTAGACATGCTTAAGATGGGAAAGAGCACTTATAAATCAATAATAAAAATACTTTTCTAGAAAATGGATATGAGACACAAGGAGGCAATAAACAAAAATTTAAAATAGCCATCTATCATAAAGAAAAAGTACATCCTCACAAGAGATAAAAAAAAAAAAAACCCATGCAAAACAATAATAAATGTAATTTTCCATTATAAAATGGCAGGAGTTTTAAAGTACGAATGGGCAGTGGCAGCAAGAGTGTGGTAACATGGCACGTTCGTCCCCAGCCGATGGAGTTCAGGTCTGTGATCTGTGTATCAGAAAGCCTAACACGAGCATTCTTCTTTGGGAGAAAAGCCTCCATTTCTACGATTCTATCCTAGGGAAAAAATTGTGGGTGTGCACAAAGATTTATCTAGAAGGCTCTTTACTACTGACTTGCTCCTAACGGTAAAAATAATACAAACCTCCTAAACTGGCAACTTTACCAAAATGAAAAAATGTTTATCCCATAAGTGGTTACAAAGGGTACATGTGTGGTATAAACCAATTTTTATTTATTTTTAATGGTTTTCTCTGAAAAAAGACAGTAAGTATTAACAGTAGTTCTCTGGATGACAGGATTCTCCCCACTTCCTTATACGTTTTTGTATTTTCCAAATTTCTAACCTGTATTACTTTGTATAATTTAGAAAACCTGGATCTTATTCTCCCGATTTTACAGATAAGGAAACCAGGACCCACACAGAGCTGGTGACTCACCCCACTTGCAGCTAATCGCTGGCAAAGCCAACCCTCAAATCCAGATCTCCCAACCCCATATTGGGGCCCCACCCATGCTGCCTCTGGGGGTCTCTCAGGCCCCTCCTGGCCCCTCTGCCCTCTGAGAGTGGGCACAAAGGCCTCAGCAGTTGTCACAAAGCTGTGAACCCTTGACACTAGCTGGGTCCCAGAGCTGATGCCCTCAGCTGCAGGTACCCTCAGGTCTGCAGAGGGGCAGCCCTCTGGGCTGGAGAAGAGATCCAAGGAGGCTCACTCACCTCCCAGAATCACCACCTTCCTGCGTGTATCCTCGCTCATGTACGACTTGACCAGGTTGAAGGCCACGGAGAATAACTTGGGGGCTGAAACAGGCACAGAGCCCCCCCCTTGGGCAGCTGGCTGGGGGAGCAGGGTCCTGGGGTCGCTCGGGAGCCCACCCTGTCAGCTCCACATCCCCTGCCCCCATTCATGCATACGCTGGGCTGGTTCACTCACCTCTCACAGCAATGAAATGCTTCAAAATCTCAGGGTAATTTGCTTCAAGTGCTGAGAAAAACTGTGGCACCCAAACTAGGTCAATGCACACGCCATAGGCATCTAAATACTGTCCCCTTGTGTCTTCTCCCACCCACCCTCAAGGCCCCAAGGGCACAACCCTGCCCTCTCCTGTCAGCCATGCAAAGCTGCCTGACACTCACACACCAAGACCCCCTCCAGGGACAAAGCAAAGGCTACCATTTTCCTGCTTGTTGGGTCCTAGTCACAGACCTTCCTTGAAGCAGCTACTGCACGGTCTTGTCATCCCTCCACCCACTGCTGACAAGAAAAATTCCATTTAGGACTCTGAAAGGTTCCCTCTCACCTGGCTAGAAAAGTAATCCAGCTTCAGGAATGAGGCAGACTTTCTTTTTTTTTTTTTGGTGGCTGGCCCGTACGGGGATCCGAACCCATGACCTTGCTGTGACCAGTGCCATGCTCTCCCAAGTGAGCTACCTGGCCAGCCCCTTTTAGCACAATATTCAAAGTTACAAGCATGGCTTTTTGAAAAATTGAGGTATAATTTACATATCATATCATAAATCTTACCCTTTCAAAGAGTACAATTCAGCGGTTTTTAGCACATTCACAAGGTTGTACAGTCATCACCAGTTCCAGATCATTTTCATCACCCAAAAGAAAACCCTGTATCCACGAGCAGTCCATTTCCCTTCCCCTCAGCCCTGGCCAGTCACTAATTGACTTTCTGTCTCTATGGGTTTGCTTATTTTGGACATTTCATATAAAGGGAATCATACAATATGTGGCGTTTTGTGTATGGCTTCTTTAACTTAGAATAATGTTTTTGTGGCCTTTTCTTTAAAAGGTATAGTAAGAATATTGATTTAGCCTCTTAGAAAACTTTTTATTTTTAGGTTCTTTTCTATCTTGGGGGGAGCAGAAAGAAAGGAAAAGGTAGGGCTGGCAGGTTAGCTCAGCACAACCTTGGAACACCAAGGTCAAGGGTTTGGTTCTGGCCCCAGCCAGCCACACCACACCCCCAACCAAAAAAAAAAAAAAAAAAAAAAGGAAAAGGTAGGCTGGCTGCCCTGGGGTCCCGGTCCTGGCAGCCTCCCTCCACTGCTCAGAGCCCCCAAACAGACTTACTCTCAGCCCCTCCCAGAAGAAACAGCAGACAGAGGGCAAGGGCTCAAAGCAGGAGGACAGGCAGGTACTGGGTGAGGTAGGTGGAGGGGAGGATCAGGGGGTGGGTCGGGGACAAGCAGGATGGGAGTATGAGAAGGGGAGGGGCATCTGTAGGGACCCTGGCAGCAATGGGGATGAGGCCTTGTTGTCACCTGGTGGGCATGAAATGGCAACACTGAGGTGCCATGTCTGATTTAGCACAGCCCTGAAAGCTGTGGGTTTGAAAATATCCATGTGAACAAGAAGTGAGCTGCTGCGAACAGCACCTGTGGATGGGTACTCACCCCCCAGCCCCACCCCACATCAGCAGGTGAGGGGCAGGGGGCAGAGGCCAGGACGTACGGACCACCCAGCACCCCTGGCAGGGTTACCTCACCTCCTGTACAAACTCCATTCCTGGCTTCCACAGATGCCTCAGGCCCATCCCCTCAAAATCAAACACGGCTATGATTTTCTCCACCTTCTGCCCCAGCTGTAAGGGAATGACAGGTGGCGGGACCCTGTGAGGGTCAGTGCCCCCCACACCCCACCCAAGATGAGGCTTGACCTAAGCCCAGCTTGTCTCAGCCTGCCTGGCATAGAGGTTTTGTGCCAGGTGGAGGGAAGGGATCATCCCAAGGGCCAGGACTGGAATGGCCCAAGGTCCCCCTCCCCCATCTGTCCATGCCTCAGTTTCCTCCTCTGTCCAGTGAAGCTAAGCTATCTGCTCCTCTCATCCAATGAGGCCTTGGAGGGTAGTGTTGCCCAGATTGGTAAGCAGGGCTTTGGGGCCATCAGGGGAGGAATGAGACCCGGCTTTAATATGTTCTGTGTGGCCTTGGGTCACTCCCTGGCCTCTCTGAGCCTTCATTCACTCCTCCGTACTAGGAGGAGCCACGGAGCTCAGGAAACAGTTCCCGGGTGTGGGCTCAGGGAGCGGGGAATGCATGGGTGCTGCAGGGCAGCCCTGGAGGGTGCTGGGGCCGCAACAAGGTGAGCTGGGAGGGGCCCTGGCCACCTTCTGACTCTGCTGCTCACAGTCCCGCAGGAGCAGCTCACAGCTCCGGAGCTTGTCCCTGAAGAGCTCCTGTTTGGAGGCCGAGAGGAAGAGGCCCTTGGGGTCCAGGTTTCCTACGATGTGGTACCAGACAGGGCAGCCACCGCTGCCGTGGCCGCAGATGCCGCTGGCGTTGTACAGCCTGACGACCTGCACACACACGAGGGGGGCTCAGTGTCCTGGGACCAGGCGCTGTGGAGTGGGGCCAGCTGGAGGGATGCTCACCTCCGGGGGCTGCCAGGCCAGAATGTTGTCCAGGTTCTGCTGCTTCCGGAACTCCACGTGCTACAGAGACACCACAGGAGATGCAGGTACTGTCTGCCCCAGAGGCCTCTGTGGAGACCTGGGGACACCAAGCCAGGTTCCCCTACCTACATCCACTGAGGGCCTGCCAGAGCATCCCCAGGCTCCACTGACATAAAAGTGAGGTTGGGGACAGAGGGGACACGGGGAAGGAGAGCCCTGGAAAGGAACAGGTGAGGCCTGCACTCTGTGGCGGCCTCTCCCTGCCTCCTTCTGTCTACTTCCCATGCTCCATTCCCATGGCCCCATAAGTCTGCAAAGCAGAAGTGAGGCTCATTAATCTCTGGCTTCCAGTCGCCCTTAGACAAAACCCTAGACTCCCTTCCAAGGCCTGCAGGGCCTGGCTGATGGGCCCAGGCCACCCAGCAGCCTCATCTCTCCCCTTTCTCTCTACAGCATGACCTCCCTGTGCGGCTGGAATATACCTAGCTCATTCCCACAGCAGGGCCTTTGCATGGGCTATGCCCTCTGCCTCTGCTTTCACACACCTGCCTCCTTTCAGACTTTCATGTCCCAGCTGAAAGGAAGGTCCCTTCCTTCCTCCCCAGTTTTACTAATTTCATTGTACTTTTCACACTCAGGAACTGTCTTTATTTATTTATCTGGTTTCCTTTTTCTCTCTTCCCACTACTGCACTCTCCCCGGTGCCTGGCACAGGGCCAGGCTTGCTGTCAGGGCTGAATAAATGGGTGTTCTCTGAATGAATAAATGAATGGATGGATGGATATATGGATGAATTATGCCTCAGACTTGGGTTAGGAAACAGGGCTGAGCTAGATTGGGGGAGGTGTTGCCCTTACCTTCCGAAGCATGTCCTCTGATCTCTGCAGGTCAAAGCTCCGAGCTGCAATAAGGGGACAGGGCTGTGGTTGTGGAATTCTAGAGGTCTGCTCTGGGTATCTGGAGAGAGCTGACCCACACTCCAGGCCAGCTTTGCCTCCTCTTATTCAGAGGGTCCTCTTTTCCACACGGGGAGCCACAGTGTGGCTCAGTTAAGAGCCGAGGTACCCTGTGTCCTAGCCAGACTTGGGCATAGGCTGGGCTGAGGGTGGTGGGCGTCTCTTGGTGGCCTTAGTGGTGGTGAGAAGTGGAGAGAGAAGTCACTACCCAGCAGAAAGGTAAGAAGAGAAGGTGTCCAGAGAAACACTTCATTGAGTCCCTGCCACATCTACTGCCACTGCCAGGGCCTTAGGAGCCTTTTCCTCTTGTTCCAGAAAAGTCATTAAGAGAGCAGACCCTCAGAATCTGATGGAATCACAAGGCTGAGAAATGTTTAAATCACTGGATCACAAAATTTGGGGCCTTAGGAGGCCTTTACATTCTTAAAAACCATCAAAGATGCTAATAAGCTTTTGTTTATTTGGGTTATTTCTGTCCATATTAGAAATTAAAATTGAGAACTTTTAAAGCACAAGAAGACTGTTCCCTTAGGTTCAGAGCAATGATGTTGCCACACATCACATGGCCTCTGGAAAACTCTGCCATATACACTTGAGAGGATGAGAGTGAAAAAGGCAAGTAACGATGGAGTGTTAAGATGAAAATAGTTTAGACCTCAAGGGTACCATAAAAGGACCTTAGGTTCCTGGACCGTACTTTGAGAACCACTGGTTTAGCTTGTGAATGACTCAAAATACATAATGAAGATAAACCAAAAGATCATATCCCAACACTGTCACCAACCTGCTGTGTGACTTTGGGCCAGTCCCTTCTCTCTCAGGGTGCGGTTTCCTTACCGCTCAATTAATGGTGCCCTTAAGACCCACATGAGAAAAATACTTGCACATTTATGCAAAGGCGAGTGTACAAATTTGTCCACACTGAGTTTACAAGGTGGACAAAAAACTGAAAACAACCTAAATGTCCATCCCTAGGGGGCTGGTTAAATACATGACGGCCCCTCCATACTATGAAACTCTGTGCAACCATTAGAAAGGATGAGATGGATTAAAACATGCTCATATGCACAGATCTCCAAGACATACACATTGTCCGATGAAAAGAGTGAGTTGCAGCATAATATTTCCAACATATTACATAGTGTTTTATGGGTACTTCTATTTTATTGTATTGTTTATATTTCATAAATATTTCTCTGTGTGTATGTGGAAAGCATTGAAAAAAGTGCAAGGTGAGTCTGGTAGAAATGTTTGTACACCCATGTTCATAGCAGCATCATTCACAATAGCTAAAATGTGAAAGCAACCCAGTTGTTCATCAGTGGATGAGTGGATAAGCAAAATGTGATGTATACATACAGTGAAATACTATTCAGCCTTAGAAAGAAAGGTAACCCTGTCACATGCTACAACATGGATGAACTTTGAGGATATTAGGCTAAGTGAAATAAGCCAGTCACAAAAAGACAAATATTGTAGGATTCCACTTAAATGAGCTACTTGGAGCAGTCCAAATCATAGAGACAGAAAGTGGTGACCAGGGGCTGGGGGACGGGGCAATGGGTAGTTAGTGTTTAATGGGCCCCAGAGTTATGGAGATGGATGCGGTCATGTCTGCACAACACTATGGGTGTATTTCATACTGCTGAATTTTATACTTAAAAATGGTTAAGATGGTAAATTTTACGTTGTGTGCATTTTACCACAATAAAAATATTAGAGGAAAAAAAAGTCTGCAAAGTACACACAAACTGGTGACAAATGTTACTTTCGGGGATTCTGGAGGTTTCAGTGTTATCAGTAAGGTTTGGATTTTTTACAGTGAGAATATGTTCAGATGTTCCTCATGTGATTAAAATTTTTAAAAAATAACATAATAATTGAACTCTTCACTGCCAGCCACTCTTCAATCTTTAGATCTATAACTCATCTTGTTCATGAAGCAGATGGGACCAACTTTGTCCAGCTGAGAAAATAGGGGGGTATTTAAATCAACCACATAGTCACCCCCAGAACATTCCCAGCCTTACAACTAAATAGAGAGAGAGAGAGAGAAAGAGAGAGAGAGAGAGAGAGAAACCAACTAATTTAGAGAAGGAGAAAAATTTTAATGATTTGGGGAAATGTTCCCCAAATAATCAGTGAACAAAACAGCACAGAGAACATAAGCTCAATTGTGTTAACAAATGATATTTAAATTACCTCATGATCATGGTGGGTTTATGGGTGATTTGTATAACTCTTTTTTTCTTTTTCTACAAATTCTAGATTTTCTGTGATTAACATGCCCTGATTTTATAATCAGAAAACACGCAGGTCCTGGCAGTCCCTGCAGGCTGGCAGTGCAGTCCTCTGCTCCAAGGCCAGCGCCAGCTGTCCCAGCTGTTCCCTGGCTCTTAGGAGTCAGTGTTGTCCCTCGGGGCTCACTCCACTTCCAAACTGCTTCAGCAGTGTTTCCACTAAGCGCCCCTGGCTGGAGAGAACCAAGTGGCTTCACGTGGTCCTCAAAGCCTCAGGGCTGGTCCCCACATTGACTTCACTTAGGCATCAGGACAACCACAAAAGGTGAGCAAGGGAGAGAGTCTAGTTCCTTATAAATAGACGAGGAAACTGAGGCCCAACAGAAGGAAGTCCCCTGCCTCAGTTCCTACGCATCATGAGTGTGACTAGAATCAGGTCTTTGGGACTCCAGTCAGGATTCTTTTCTGATTTGGTGGCAATCTGAAGGGCATTTGAGGTAGAGCAAACTGCCTGAGCAAAGACCTTGAGCTGGAAAATCCTGCTGGCAAATGAACTGTAACTTTCATAAATGACACACTGGGCTCAGAGGCAAGTTGCCCTCACAGATTTTACAGAGGCTATTCATCACAAATTAAGTATTCTGGACTCTCTCTGTACATGCAGGGATGTGAGTTCCTGGTTCCTCTTCAATAGTTGGGGTAAGTGTGATGATCAACCTGGTTTCATGGTGGTTTCCTCACAGCAGCCAAAATCAATTCCAGCCTTATACTGTCAGAAGGCGTCTGAGCATGGTAGTTATGGCCACATTCTCAAGGCCACTGAGAATGAGTCACAATCTGTGCATTTGGATTCCTGGGATTCCAACCTTTAACTCAAGAGCAAACCTCCTCCTACCCTGGTTCCCAAACTCTTTCTCTGGGAAGATGTCAAGCAATTGGCCTCTAAAGTCAGACTGACCTGACTTTGCCACTTTCTAGCTCAGTGACTTTGGCCAAGTGGCTTAACTCTGAGCCACAATTCCCTGCAATGCAAAAATTGGGCTAATAAAAGTACCTACCTCACTGGGTTGTTATGAAAGAAGGAGAAGAAGAGGAAAGGAAATAATAAATAAAAATTTCTTTACTCACTGCCTGCTGCAAAATGAGTGCTCAAAAGGTGGTAGTAATGGGCTGGCCTGTGGCTCACTTGGGAGAGTGCGGTACTGATAACACCAAGGCCATCGGTTCAGATCCTATATAGGGATGGCCAGTTGGCTCACTAGCTGAGTGTGGTGTTGATAACACCAAGCCAAGGGTTGAGATCCCTTTACTGGTCATCTTTTAAAAAAAAAAAAGAAAAAAAAGGTGGTAGTAATTATTACTACTCTTTGTGGTAGCCATTTCCAAGATGGCTGTCGGTGAGCCTCACCTCCTGGTATTCACACCCCTGTTTAGTTCTCTCCCACACTGAGCAGGGCTGAGCTGTGTAACCTACAGGTGGTAGTAATTATTACTGCTCTTTGTGGTAGCCATCTCCAAGATGGCTGTCGGTGAGCCTCACCTCCTGGTATTCACACCCCTGTTTAGTTCTCTCCCACACTGAGCAGGGCTGAGCTGTGTAACCTACAGGATACTGCAGAAATGATGGAATGTGACTCACGAGGTTTGGTCATAAGGACATCACCACTTCCTCCTTGCTGTCTTGGTTCACTCACTCTGGGGAAGCCAGCCACCATGTTGTAGGGACACTCAAGCAGTCTTGTAGGAGGGCCCCTATGAGGAAGAACTGAGGCCTCCTGCCAGCACGGACTTGCCAGAAACCTAAGACATCTTGGAAGCAGATCCTTCAGCCCCAGTCAAACCTTCGGATGACTGCTGCCCTGGCCAACAGCTTGACTACAACCTCATGAGAGGCCCTGAGCCAGAACCACCCAGCTAAGCCTCTCCATAATTTCTCCATAATGGCCACAGAAACCATGGGAGATAATAACTGTTTATGGTTGCTTTAAATGGCTATGTTTTGGAGTAGTTTGTTACACAGCAACTGATATCTAATACACTCCTCTTTTGTGCCCTTGACCCTCATCCCCGTCCCCCATCATCACCTCGGAGCCAGCGCAGGAGGAAGAAGTCATCAGGATTGGGCAGGGCAGACAGCACATCCTGGATGTTCTCCCGGAACTGACAGAGAGGGGAGAGACCCAGGTCAGAGGGGCTCCACAGTGCCCCTGACGCCATCGGGGGCCTGGCCAGCTAACCCGGGGAAAGGGGATGTCTGAGTGGAGAGGGACCACCAAGGCTGGCAGATACAGGGCCTGGGTCGAGTTGTGGCAATTCTTTTTCTCCCTCTGGGAAATGGGATAATAATGAACCAGCTGCATAAAGCTTCAGAGAGGATTCAATGTG
Source organism: Cynocephalus volans (assembly GCF_027409185.1). Classification (NCBI taxonomy): domain Eukaryota; kingdom Metazoa; phylum Chordata; class Mammalia; order Dermoptera; family Cynocephalidae; genus Cynocephalus; species Cynocephalus volans. The sequence continues at coordinate 204,223,553 of NC_084461.1, forward strand.
GATTAAATGTGGAGAGGATTTATGAGGCTGACTCTTCCCTCAGGGCTGTGGGGGCAGGGAAGGGCCCTCTTCAAGGCCCTGATCTCCAGGCCAGGTCAGGTCGAAGGGTAAGCTGCAGGGAGTCTGAGGCTCAGAGACGTTGAGCATTTTGCCCTGTGTCACATAGCCAGTTGGGAGAGCCAGCATGCAAATCACAAATTTAGTTTAGAGCCCATCATCCTGCCCCAAATGAGGGGTGGCTCAGCCTGGTGGGAGAGAGGCTCCTCCACAGACAGGCCCCAGGAGATGGTTGGGGCAGTTCAGCGGCCCCAAGCCCACCCTGAAGAGTCTGAGGGTTGAGGTGTTGCGTCTGCATGGATGTCGCCGACTGTGGGCTAAAGCCAGCCTCCAACACAATGAATGTAGTTGAGGAAAGAGCACTGGACAAAGAGTCAGCAGTCCCAGTGTGGCCTTGCCTGAGTCACTTCCTTCTCTCTGGGTCTTATTCCCCTGGGCCTCCAAATGGGGCCTCAAAGGACCTTTTCTGGGCCCCCAACCCCAAATGAGCCAACAGCCTTTGTCTTCAGGACCATGAGTGAGTGAGTGGCTCTGGGCTAAGCGTTAAATTAATCCTGATGTGATACTGCTACTGTATCCATTCCCTAAGTGAGGAAACTGAGGCTGGAAATGGGCCCCGTTGTCTTGGGAGAGGACTTAACCCTGTCCTGGGCAGAATGGCCTTTTCCCACTGCTGAACCCTTGGAGGGCAGGAGGCAGGGCCTCTGTGATCCAGTCATTTCCTTTGTGCTCACAGAAGTGTGTGAGTCTCCCTGGAGCTCACGCTTGCCGTGTGCAACCACAAGGAAGAAATCCTAATGACCTCTGGGGACTCCTCCCAGGCTAGATGAGAGCATGTCCCCTGTCCCCGCCTCCACTCCTGCCACCTCCAGCTTGCAGCTGAGGATGTGACCTGTCATGTCTATGGTCTCACCTGTGCTATTCAGTGTGGTAGCCACAAATACTTAAAACCTGGACAGTCCAAATCAAGATCTGCCATGATTGTAAGATACAGTATTCTAAAGACTCAGTATAAAAAAAACCTCAACCATAAATTTTATATATTGAGTACATGTTGAAGTGATAATAATTTGGCTACTAGTAATGTTAAATAAAACATTATTAAAATTAATTTTACTTGTTTCTTTTTAGTTTTCCAATGTGGCTACTAGAAAACTTAAAATGACATACGGGGCTTGCGTTTGTGGTTCATGTTATATTTCTCTTGGGCTAGTGCTGGTGTAACCTCTGGCCAGCAAGACCCTCAGGGTTGGGAAGAGACCCAAAGCTGCAGAGCTCTGAGGGACCTCAAGGGTCTCAGATCATGCCCCTCCTGGGGTAGAAGGGGAAACTGAGACTGGCGTAGGGCTCTCCCACTCACCTGGGCCAGCAACTTCTTCTGCAATGGGCTCAGGTCACCCACTTGTCCACTCATGCTGCCCACAAAGTTGGGGTTGGGGTTCAGCTCACTGCTCCTGGGTCCAGGCCCTGCTCTGTGGCTCCCTCCAAGTCTCTTGCCTTTTGCCCATCTGACAACCCCGCCCACACCTACGCCCGCCCAGAAGTCCCATCACTTCCTATCTAGCCTCAGGGTGACTGGCGGGGTCCATTCCTTGCTAGATGCCCCATGCACTGGCCTCTGGACAGACTGCCCCGGGTTCAAATGAGGAAAGTGATGATTGCCTCATAGCATTGATGTGGGCATGTTGAAATTGACACCACCTGCTGTCACACGGATGTGAGCTGCTCTCCCCTCTGCCGCTCAGTCCCCCACCGTGGTCCCATCAAACACCTCCTTAAGCCAGGGCAGGCCACCCCTCTACAGTGGCCTGGAAGTCACTGTCATCGTACCCCAACATGTCCCAGGCTCCATCTACCACCTGACACGTCCAGAGCCACTGCCCCTGATGCATCAGAACTGTTAGGTCACATGGTTTCTGGGTTGAGGAAGGGATTTTTCCAGGCCCAGACCCAAGCAGGTAGATGTGCACCCCTGAGCTGGGCCACACCTGGCCTGGAGGCCAGGGTAATAGGTGAAGGGGGACTCCTGGCTATGTCTGCCCCACCACCCCTGGACAAACAGAAAGCCAGAACCCAAGTCGAGAACACGTGAGATCACTCCGTGTGCTTGGGGCCTGGCACACAAGTGGCACTTGTCTTAGTCTGGGTTGCCCAGAGGCAGACTCTGAGGTGAGGAGTACAGGACAAGGAGTTTATTTGGGAGGTGAACCCAGGACAACCAAGTAGGGCAGTGGGGTCATGAGACAGAGCACAGAAGGCAGCTGTATAGGGATGGGTATCGAGGAAGTGAGGAAGGGCTCAATCCCAACAGGGGACTTGCAGGGGACAGTGTGGAACATGCCCCTAGAGTCTTCCTGCCTGAGGGGGAGGGAGCTGGGATATTTATACACCAACTCCAGATGGTCAAATGGTCTTTGGTTGAGGGCTCTCAGGGGCTATTAATCCTGCTGGCACTCCCGGCCTGCTGTGTACACAACTCTGGAGGCTGGAGAAAGCAGGTACTGCAGCTGGAAAGTGGTGAGGCTGGGGGTACAGGCAGGGAAGCTGCAGCTTCTGCTCTCTTTGGGGATCATTTGTTGGGCTCCACATCAGGTTCTAGGCCAAAGGCTTCATGTACTCTGAGAGCCCCATCCTGTTCCCCCCAGCTGACAGAGCCTGGCAGAGGGAAATAGAGTGCATGAGGCCATGCAGCAATCAGGACGGTGCTTACTCAGGACACTGTGATCCACGCACCTGGCACCAGGAAGAGCATGCATATGGGTGGCCTTGCTAAGCCTTGTGATGTGAAGGTCTCCCCTTAGCTTGCATGAGGGTAACTGGAGCAGATCTGCCTCTCCTGCTGGGCAGGACTCCCTCCAACTCCCCAAAAACCCGCAAACTGGAGCTTTAGCCACCAGTGGCAAATTCAGGGATTCTCCCCTACTCCTGTCCTGACAGAGGCCCTTGTCCACCCACCCCTCACCCAGGTCCTTGTCCCCCACACCTCTTGCTCATCTTTTTGAAGTTGGTTTCTGAGTACATCCCTCCCCTGTTCTAAAGCCCCCCTTGGCTCCTTGCTACCCTCGGGAGAAACTGCAAACCCCTTTGCCTGGGCTGCAATGCCCTTTTGGATGCTTCCTGAGTTGATTTCTCCTGCTATTCTCCCTTCACAGTTCAGGCCCCTTGTCTCTTCTCCATTTCCTTTCCAGTTTTTTCTTCTGTTCCCTCCCCCTGGAAGGCCCTTTCTTGCAATGCCCTGAGTCTCAAGTTCTGCCTCCCTCAAGGCTTGTTTAAATGCCTCCTCTTCTGCACGGTCCTTTCTGATTTGTTTTATTTGCTGGGAAGTGAATCCGCACCTCCACTGTCATGTTCTAGCTCCCAGCTATTGTGATCACGTTGCAACTACCCCCCATCCCTTGGGCTCCTTGAGGGTCTGGTTCGTCACTGTACACTCCCACCTCAGCACCTGTTGGAGTGAGCAGGACTGAAGCCATTTGGGACCTAAAACCACATGGGCTGTAGGCAGATTTTCAAACTACACAGTTTTTTTCTTGGCATGCGTTTCTCTGAGTTCCCTCTTCTCCCATGGCTATTTGACATTTTGAACCTTGGTTACGGGGCAAGATGACATTATTTACATAACTGTAAAGTTGCTTTCCAGCCAGCCTGAAGCTGTAGACTTCAGACTTGCACGTACTATCCTGACCCTGGGAAACCAAAGAAGACATTAATAAAACTATATTGATTCCACCCCTCCAGCAGGACCCTGAGATAACAGCAAGGACAGGAGCAGAGGCCAGATGGAGTCTTGGCGAGCCTTGCACCTGGCCCCTTGCACAGAGACCCCGCGGCTCATGTCTCTCTCCCTCCTGCTTTTCATTTCCCACGTTCCATTCCCTCAGCCCCTCTTTAAAAAACCCTCAGTAAATCTGAGTCTTTGAGATGACTTTAGTCTGGCCATTCTCCTTTAGGTTTACAAGAGAGATGGGTCAGCCTCACATGTATCCTCAGGTCACTAGCATTCCTGAATAAAAACTGACTTCCATCTTTACCAGCATTTGACTTTTGGGTTGTTTGTTTATTTGTCTGGGGGCAGGCAGCTGGACCTGGATTCAGTACAAGATTTTGGGGAGCTGAGCCAAGATCTGAGTGCTCCCTTGTATCACAACCATTGCAATGCATTATCACACAGTAGGTGCTCGATAAAACCATTGTGATGCATTATCACACAGTAGGTGTTCAATAAAAGCTTACCAAAGATGGATTGACAAAGGAAGATGGGAAGGACCTCCCCCCCTTTTTTGGTTTTTCTACCTCTCTCAGTGCCCCTGGGTTGTTCCCAGCCTGCCTGGGATCTGGTCACTCTTCCAAGCAAGCATCACCAGTCCCTCCCTGTACCCAACCCTGTCAAAACTGCCTGACCTGTATTCCATCGCAGTGTCACATTGGTTTTCACACAATGAGCTCATTCCTACATGTGTGCATGCTGGCTAATGTGTTACCCTTGTTAAATAAAAATGATAGGAGGCCATTGTTTTAGACTAAGCTCCTGCACTAGGCCCCAACAGACCAGACTAGAAATCAGGTGGAGTCACTCATGCTGAGGGTCCCCAACACCAAATGAAAATTAAGTTATTATCTGATCTTCTGAGAAATCAGGAGAGAGAGATAATAGCCAATTTCCCAAACAGGCCACTTACAATCTTCAGTTGACATGATAATAAAGTTCCCTCTGTTTTAATCCTTAACCAGAAGTAGCCTCATGTTAACCAATCAGTTATTTTTCTGTTGTTCTGTCTCCCTGTCCCTACCTTACAAGGAAGGTAACTTTGAAATGACCGATCTGCTTTTTGTTCTTTATTTCTGTTTTCTTTAGCCCTTTTTCTGTCTGTAAAGCCAAACTTCACTGCTGAACTCTAGAAAATTTATTCTATTTTATGGAATGAATTGTTGCCTGATTCTAAGATTGCCAATAAAGCCAAATGAGATCTTTTAAAGTCAATTGGTTGTAATTATGTCTTTTGACACTATTCCCAAGGATATGGGGCCCTAGTCAGTTACAAGTATGCCCTGGAAGGCCTACACAGGTGGAAAATCTCTCTCTTCCTCCTTTCATATTTTCCCCCTTCCTCCTCCTTCCTTCCTTCTTTTTTCTCTTTCTCCCTCCCTTCTTCCTCCCTCTCTTCCATCCTTTCTATTTTCTTTCTTTCTTTCTTCTGTCTTTCCACATCTATTAAGAACCTATGGTGTGCCAGGCACTGGAGGCCAATTGTGCCAATAAGACCCAGTCCCCATTCTGGAGGAGCCACCACCAGGGCTTGCAGACAAGCCAATCAACAGTTGTGTCCTGGGCGAGCAGTGCTAAAATGGGGAAACACAGGCAGCTGTGGGAGCTTGGGGCCCTAAACTGGCTTGGAGTCTGGGACATCACAGAAGGATGCAGGGGGAGGCAGCAGATCTTGTTTTGAAAACACAGAGCAATGTTAGTCCTGCAAAGGGAAGGGGGCCACACAGTAGAGGGAACAGCATGTGCGAAGCCACAGAGGCGTGCAGTAGCACGGCTTCTCCCCACGGGCAGCAGGGTCCATGCAGCAGAGGATGGCTTTGGGCTGTAGGCTGAGCCTGGTTCCTAAGGGCGAGCCTGGGGGAGGAAAATGGGGGGGGGGTGAGGGGCAGAGGCCTGAGCCAGGGCAGGGGGGCTGCTGTAACAAATTGGTACTACAAATTGGATGGCTTAAAACAACAGAAGTGTTTTCTTCCACAGGTCTGGAGGCTAGAAGTCTGAAATCAAGGCATCGGTAGGGCTGTGTTCCCTCTGAGACTCTGGGGAGAATCTTTCCTCGCCTCTTCCCTGCTTCTGGTGGTGGCTGTCAGTCCTTGACATTCCTTGGCTTGCAGCTCCCTCACTCCAGTCTCTGCCCGTCGTCACACAGCGTTCTCCTTCTCTGTCTCCACATGACATTTCCTCTCCTTATAAGGACACCAGTCAATTGGATTAGGGTCCACCGAATGACCTCATCTTATCTTCATTACATCTACAAAGACCCTATTTCTGAATAAGGTTACAGTCAGAGGGTACAAGAGGTTAGGACTTCAACATCACTTCTAGGGGGATACAATTAAACCCATAACAGAGAGGAACAGGTGGTTCCCCTGACTTTCTCACAGCGGGTCATGGCTGCCCCTGCTTTGGCTTTTACACGTCAGACACAGGGCTGCTTGGTCACCGTGGGTGCCCCCAGCCCCAGCCCAGCCAGGAATGTCAGGGCTGGACAAGACGGAACTCAGCACCATGGCGCCCTCTGCTGCCCTGGTGTGGGGAAAGCAGTCTGGCTCCTGCAGGCAACGAACTGCAAAGCCCTTTGGAGAACCCATAGATTTTGAGCTATTTGAAAAAGACATCAGTTCTGAGGCCCGGACAGCCAACTGGTATGGTACTGAGGGTCTGGAGGCCTTGAGTACCAGCCTTGAGCATCCCGTCTCCTGGCTGCCTGGCTCCATGACCCTGGGCTGGCTGCTCAGCCTCTCTGAGTCTCGATCACCTCCTTGGGGAAGCAAAGGGGATCGTTCATGTTCCCACATGGCACAGGGCTGGGCACAGAGTGGTTGCTCACTCTCTGGCTACTACTTATTAATTTGTTAATTATATTAATAACAAATAAGTTAATCACTGCAATGCTCTTAGAACAAACCAGGCAGATAGTAAATGCTAATAGAGCAGTTTATACTCTAGCACCTACTGTCTCCCAGATTTGTTCTCCTTGGATCCCTAAAGGCCTAGATATGCCAACAACAATAATAATAAATAATGTAATAATATATAATATTATGGACATTTCTAGGCCCTTAGGGATCCAAAAAGATATAATTATGAGGTTCCTTAAACCCTGGATATTAGCATATTACACACTAAGTTACATCTATCTTTGATTAATAACAGAGTGGAAAATGATTTCATGAATTTGGGGCCTTTATCAGTTTTTCCTGCAAATAGTTTAAGCTATTGTCAGTTTTCTTGTTTTGTTTTTGCTTATTTTTCTCGTTATGAGATAAAGAAAGGCTTCAAGGGTGTGCGGCAAAGAACATTATTTCTTGCCACAAAGAACATAAGGAAGGTGCAAACAGTGGCTCCAGGGGGTTGGTGGGGTCAGAGCTCTCTCAGGGTGACCAACCGTCCTGGTTGCCTAGGTCCAAGGGGTTTCCTGGGATGTGAGATTTTCAGTACTACCACTGGGACAGCCCCAGAAAACTGGGACAGTTGGTCACCCTAACTCCTCCCCACCCTGCAGAAGCTCCCTCCCAGGAGGCAGGATTAACCCAAGTCCAGTGAGGGTTTAAGAGCTAGCCGATCTCAGTTTGAATTCTGGCTTTGGCACTAATCAGCTGTGTGATTTTAGTTAGGTAGCTTAACCTCTCTGATGCTGGGAGGTTGTAGATATTCGGATAAGGTGTGTGAGCATTTGGCCTGGAGCCTGGCACAAATAGGTCTCAATAAGGAGTCACTTGGCTGTGGTTTCTGCCATTCAGGCCTAGATGCCGTCTCCTAATTGGAAGCCCAAAAGTCCTGGGCCCCTGTCCTCTTGGGGATGCTGAAGGAGGCAGGTGGTTAGAGCCAGACTCATCCTTACCCTGGTCAGTCACCCCCCACCTACCTTGGTTTCTCAGTAGCCATCTTCCCCTCTGAACATGAGCTCCAGGAGGGTTTGGGCCAACTTGTTCAGTGTCGTACGCTTGGGGACAGCTCAGGTTTTGAGGGGAGCACAACAGGTATTTGGTAGACACCACATATTTTTTGGATTAGTTGAACTTACTGCCAGGGTGGAGGGGGGAAGCCGAGGGCTTGGGTGGGGTCAGAGCACAAGCAGATGTGTGATGCAGCCTGGAGTGGGCAGAAGCGGTGGGTGGCGAGGGTAGAGATAGGGTGGGGTGGGCTGGAAGCCAGGAGAGGGGCCAGCAGGAGGGGCTGATCAGGCTCTGGGGGATGGAGAGGACTTGAAGTCCTTAGGAAGTGGTCTGATAGGTCCTGCAATGTGACTTCAGGCAAGTCCCTTCCCCTCTCAGAATGTCAGTACCCACGTTTGTGAAATAGGACAGTAATTGTGCCTGCCTCCAAGGGTTATTGTGAGGATTAATGAGATCTCACAAGAAGCCCTTAGCCTGGTCCCAGGGCCTGCTGCCCAGTGCCTCACCAAGTGGTCCCCACCTCCCTGTCTCTCTCTCACACACATACACATACACACGGGGACTCTGTCCTGATCTGGTCATACCCTCCATCTGCCCCTTGCCTCTGCTCCAATCCTACCACTTCCTTGCTGCATGATCTTGGCTAAGTGACTTTCCCTCTCTGACCTCCTTTCCTTATCTCTAGCCTGAGATAACAGTCCCCACATTGCTGAGTTTTGGTGGAGTTGAGATAATGCCCACAAAGCACTTAGCCTAGTGACAGGCACATAAGCAGTCTGCAGTCAGTGAGCGCTGGGTGTACTCATTAGAATGATCACACACGTGTGCACACACACATGCACACACAATCTTCCAGGTCTTGGTAACTCGTAGGAGGCCCTGAACCATCCAGAGCTTCAGCATGCAACAGATACACACCAAATCCCTGCAACCCCATTGGGGTCTGTCCCACAGACTCACACGGGCACCTACTGTGCTCTCTTGGGGTCCTTCCACCCCAGAACCCCTCCAGTCACCAACACTGAGGCTGATTAACAAAAACACAACATCAAATTCCTTTACTTCTGAGGTCTCCCCTTTAAGGGGAGGCAGGAAATAGAACATTCTTTTCTTTGGAGGGAAAAGGGCTCAATAAAAAATGGTGTAATTAGTCAAATACTGATCTCAGTTAGGCCCTCTCTGTGTGCTGTGGGCCCAGTCCTGTCTGGCAGCATCCCCAAGATAGTCCCTCCTCACCGCAGGGGTCTGAGGTGGCACCAGGAGGAGCAGGGGGAAGCCAGTGCCAGCGGGTCCCTGCTCAGCCTCTCCTCTGTGAGCAGGCAGGCGGGCCACTGGGTGGCGGGATGTCACCACTGCAGAAAATCCCGAATGAGCTTCCAGAGCTTGGTGACCCACAGGTTGACGCCGAGGTCCATCAGGTACTGGATCTCCGGTGTGAGCATGCGACGGCAGAGCTGTGCGTGCCGCTGCCCGATGCTCTTCTTGAGGTTGTAGCCCAGGATGGACTTGGTGCCCAGCGGCTGCCAGGGCTGCATGGCCGAGTCCTGGATGGCAGCAGCGTCCACGGCCTGGCCCCCATCGATACAGATGCGCTGCATGCGCTCGTTGGCACGGCGCAGGGCAGCCACCTCGCGGGCCATGCGCTCCCGCCCGAAGGCCTCCACCCTACGCCAGAAGCTGGCGTTGAAGTGGCGGTAGAGGTGGGCATCCAGCATGTTCCAGGCCGTGGCGCGCCGGTACAGCTCCCCCGAGAGCCGCGGCCCGGGCGAGTCACGGCGGGCGTTGAGCTTGAAGTAGAGCACGTCCTCCAGCTCCCAGCACAGCAGGTCCTTGAGCAGCACCAGCGACTCATCGAAGTACTCCTGCAGCAGCACCAGGTGGAAGCGGTGCTCCACCTCCAGGACGTGCTCCTGCACCTGCGGGCTGCTGGGGTCCAGGTTGCTGTCGTAGCCCAGGTCGAAGAAGAGCAGGTTGCGGAGGTAGTGGGCGTTGTAGCCGTTGGGGTCATAGTAGCGATCGGGGTCCTGCAGGAACTCGGCCAGCTTGTCGTGGCCCGAGAGCTTCCACGTGAAGGGCACCACGGACCCGAAGTAATGGAAGGAGGACTCGAAGAGGCGGGCGGGGTCGCGGAGCACGGTGATGAAGGTGGCGTTGGGAGGCACCAGGCTGCGCACCTCGTCGTAGTGGAAGCGCATGTGGTTGCAGATGATGTTGAAGCAGGCCCCGGGCTGGTAGTCCTGCACCAGGCTGCGCGTGAAGAAGGAGGGGTAGTCGAAGTCGTTGCGGCCGCTGGGGAAGGCGAACTTGAGCCCGTGCTTCTGGCCGAAGCGGAACAGGATGTTAAGCAGCGTGCTGCTGGCCGTCTTGTGCGTCTTCATGAACACGATGTCCCGCCGTGGCTGGCACCCGCCTGCAGAGCCGTTAGCCGGAGTCACCGCCTCCGGTTCACCCGGGGCCGGGGAGCAAGGCACGGTGGCCTCCAGGGTCCTGCTGGGGACAGAGCAGTGGGGAGAGTCTCAGGGGGGCTGCTGGGGCCCTCAGTACTCAGCACCCGGGCCATGGTACCTTCCAGGAAGAGTTGTTGGGGACAGTGGTGGCAGGGGAGTTGGGATGGGGAACCAGATGGGCCTGAGTCCAGGGTGGACACCTGGGCCAGTCGTTTGGTCTCTATGGTCTCAGTTTTCTCATCTGCGAAATGGGGAAAATAACAAGTTGTGTTCGTGGAACAAGTTTTTGTCTCATTCACGACCACTGTGTTGTACATTTACAGTGAATGCATATTAGGTTGGACCACATGTAATTGCCATTTTATAGGCCCCAAATGGTCAGTTATCAGCAATTTCCTCTAGTTCGACTTCATACCACCTACTAAGAGCGGAGGCTGTGCTGGATCTGCATGTAGCAGCCCCACAAGCAGGCGGGATAGTCTGGTGGTCAGGGGCCAGGTTTGGAATCAGACAGACCCCAGCTGGAATCCAGGCCCTGTACCAGCTGACTGCTCTTGGACAAGTCACCCCCCACTGTGGCCCTGTTGAAGCCTCAGATTGTGACAGTCCAGCCCTGTACACAGATGGCATTATTTGATTCTCATGCTCCAAGAGACAGACTCTGTTATTATCCCCATTTCACAGATGGGCACGCTGAGGCTCGGGATACACAGTGAGTTCTGCCCTCAGTGGAATTTCTGCCTTGCACAGCATGGTGCAGGGTGCAGTGTGGCAGGCACTACAGTGAGTACGGGGCCCATGGGGGAGCAGCCCAGCAGGGCCACTCACGTGGAGACTGGGCTGGCATGCAGCGGGGGGACAGCGTAAGAGTAGAGCAGCAGCAGGAAGCTGGTGAAGAGAGCTCCTAGCACCAGCCCCTTGGCCATGGACTCCCAGCACTTCTTCTTTGGCGGTGGCAGCATTTCAGGCACCTGTAGGAGTAGCACAGAGTGGCCAAGCATCAGGAGGCTGGCCCCAGGGAGCCCCCATGGCTGCCCCAGGCCTGGCGGCAGGGACCTGCCTTTGCCAGCTCGGTGGCCCCCCAGTAGGGTCCAAACAGGGACAGAGAGATGAGGGAGAAACAGAGAGACCAACACAAGGAGACAGCCACAGTATTGCAGACAGAGATGGTGGGTGAAGCCATCTCAAAAGAAGGTTGGAGACACGGCAGAGAGAAGGTTCTGCTGCCTGGTTGTTTTCATTTTCAGACTGGCTAGTGAGTACATGAGTAGTCATTACCTTATTTTTTAATATCATTTTGGGCTTCATAATGAAATGCTTTTTTGGGGGGGCGGGCAGCTGGCCAGTATGGGGATCTGAACCCATGACCTTGGGGTTATAAGGCTATGCTCTAACCAAGAAATACTTTTCTAAATGAAAAGGAAAAGAAGACCTTCTCCCAGTGCCCTGTGCCTCCCAGACCACAGAGAAAGCCAGGGGCTGTCTGGGGCCTGAATCCTTCCCCTTTTGGAAGGCGCAGCCACCCCACCTGTCCTCTGTAACCCTCCTCCCAGCTGCCAAATGAGAGGCCAAGGCTCCTTATCTCTCCTCACCTGCCCCTGTGCCCCTGGGGTCTGCATGGGTGGGGCCAATGGAGAAACTGAGGCCCAGAGCTAGGAAAAGAGGCCTCAGGCTGCAGAGCTGGTCAGGCCTCTGTCCACACACCCACCTCCTCTATTGCCAGCAGGTAGGGTTGCCCAGTTAAATGTGAATTTCAGATCAATGATGAATAACTTTTTTTTAGTATAAGTATGTCCCAATATTGCATGGGACAAACTTATACTAAAAATTATTCAATCTTCCATTTTAACTGGGTGTCCTGGGGATTTGCTGTTGTTGTCGTTACTTCTTTGTTTGGGGGGCGATTTGATCTATATGTGGCAACCCTATCAGCAGGGGACTGAGACATGGGCTGTAATGGGGTCAGTTTAGGCTGAAGAACTGGAGTCCGAGAGAGCTGGGACTCAGGGGGCCTTCCCACCTCCCCTTAGCTGCAAAGCCAGGGCCCAAAACTTTCCACTCCTGTCCCAGCTCATGCTGCGTTGGGCCCTGGGCCCCTGAGGGCATGAGAGGTCATCCATGCTGCCTGTGACCATCAGCATTGTCCCCGGGGGCAGAAGCCAGATAGCCCCCATGGAAAAGTTACCCAAGGCACCCACAAACTCCTCCCTGGTGAAGGGACAATCCAGGCCTACCCGACCAGCTGGCACCACTCTCTGAATCCTTGGCTCATCGTCTAGAAATTTCCCCTCACTGGAAAGAACATGCAGAAGCAATCTACAGAGGAAGAAACTACAGAGGAAGAGGGAATTTGGTCTCCCCAGTGACAAATGAGATATCCTTGCTCACTCCACAAGGTGGACAGGGCCAGAAGTGGGCGAGGGTGTGGAAGAGTTTCTGGAGGGGCAGTTATGTCAAAGGGGGAGGGTGCAGGCTCTCTGACTTTCCGCTGTTCTACAGAAACACTTGGGTGAGTGTGCAAAGTCACGTATGCAAGGGTGTTCACCATAGGTTGGTCAGAAATAGAAAAAGATTAGAAACAACCTCAGTGTCCAGCAGCAGGGGACCATTACATAAATCAAGGCCCATTCCCAGAAGGAGTATCTGTAGATGTTGAAAACAAACAAACAAACAAAAAACTAGGCAAAGCTAAAAAAAACACATCATGGTCTATTTCTGTGGAAAAAGAAAGTTCTAGAACAATATGCATCCCTCCCCAAATTCATATATGTAAATATACACGTAGGCCCAGAAAAAAAGCACCTGGAGGGATGTATTCTAAATTTTAACAGTGGTATCCTCTGCATTGCTAGGAGAGAGGTATATAAGGGAATATTTCTCCATATTACGCATTTCTGTAACAGCTGCATTTTTAAAAGGAGCATGTACTACTTTTTTAATCAGAAAAAGGCAATAAGTTGCACTTAACACATTTAAACAACAGATCATCAAGCTTTGAAGGTGGGCTAAACCAGCCAGCCATGGTCTGGCCATGAAGGGGCCCCAGGAAGGGGAGGTGCCAACCTCAGGCTCTGGAACCCTCAGGTCTGTGTTTCAGTCTAGCACTAGGACTTCAGACAAGCCGGGAACCCCCTTGGGGTCTCAGTTTTTCAGCTGTAAAATGGGGAAACTGATAGCTTCCCTGGCTGGGCTCCTGTGAGCCTTCCTGAGATGGGGCACAAAATAACTAGCGCATAGTTATCACTCAGATTGTTGTTAGCTGCGTCCCTCCTAAGCCCCCAGTGCCTGCTCCTGGCCTTAAACAGGGCCCCCTATCAAACACAAACCTGCCCCATGCCTCAAGTGCCCCTATCTGCCCCCTGCTCCCCAGGGGCCCAGCAGAAAACAGGACAGAGCCCCAGGCCAGGCTGGACCCTCAGACTCAGGCTCAAAATTGAGCGGGGCTGTGGGCCTCAGTTTCTCTGACTTTAAAATGGGGAGGGATTAGGATTCCTGTGGCTTGCGCTCTGTAAATCCTGAGGGCCCACTTCTGCCCCAGCAGCCCCACTCACCAGGGTACTTTCTGGAACTCTGGGAGGCTGCAATGGTGGAGGCTGTGGGGTGGAGGCCAGACAGCAGGGGGCAGACCAGCCCACTGAACCACCAATCAGGCTCCGCCTGGTTCCGCCCAGAACAGTCCTCCCATCCCCCCCCATTAGTGTTTCATTCATTCATTCATTCTCCCATTTGGGCTTTCTCAAACCTTGCCAAGCTCCTGCTGCCTACTGGGCCCTGCCAGCTACTGAGTCTTGGGCCATCCCACCCTCGGGTTCTACTTTTGAGCCCCTGTTATGAGCCAGGCCCTGGTGGGGCAAGGGTGGCAGTCTTCTCCAGAGCATCTAATTGACCCCACTCAGCTACCACTGAGTGGATACCACTCCACCCATCACCCCCATTTTGCAGATGGGGAAACTGAGACTCCAGGAGGTGACATGACTTGCCCAGGGTCACTCAGCAAGGCAGGCACAGGGCAGGAATTTAAGCCCAGTACTGCTGACCTCCAACGTGCAGCTTCCTACTTTGCCCATGGCAGCCCCTGCCTGGGGTGTCCCAAGCCCAGCCCCAAGCCCAAGGGAAGGAAGGGAGGTGTACACAGCAGCAGTACCGCCACAGAAGGCAGAGGCATGGCCGGGGAGCTCTGTCCCAGTAGCGCAGCAAGGTCTGGCCTCTGTGGGCTGAGCCAGCAGCCAGGACAAGGGGAGAGGAAGCAGAGGAGGGCTGGTCCCTCCTGTGCCGGCCATCAGAGGTGTCCAGGGCTATTCGTTCCCTTCCTACGTGGCCTCTGTGACCTTGGGCATGAAGCTCACCCTCTCTGAGCCCAAGCTTCCTCATGTGTACAATGGACACACACATCACAACAGACAGGGCCATTTGTGATCACAGGTAGAGCCCCTGGGTAGAATGAGGCCCAGAGGGAGGCTGGCTGTCAGCCAGGAGCCTGGATTGAGGAAGAATAGTCGCGTGGCTAAGTGATCCTAATGAGAGAAAGCACATACCCAAGAAGTTATCAGTATGTATTAATTATTATCATCACTATTGACAAGGGTCCAGTCTCAGTTCATGAACCTGGGCGTGCCGGAGGACAGGTCTCCTCTGTGCCCAGCTGCAGACAAGCCTGGGGGTGACTCATCCCTGAACTCCTTGAGCCTGGTACCTAGTGAATGTTTGATGAGTGACACCACATGACTCTCAGGGAAGAACATAGTCAGGGCTCTGGGGTCTGGGCAGAGAGTGCGGGTAGGACATTATCCAGGCAGACCAAACCTCTCTGAGAGCCATAAAAGAGACAGCCCATGGGTGAGACCTACGTGTGAGCCATGTGGATGTGAAAGTCCCCACGAGTGAGAGCTAAATGGAAGTCATGTGTGTGAGAGCCACACACAAGAGCCACATGGAGCCAACACCTTGGGGCCAGGGTCCTGGTTTGGATCCCAGCTCTGCTGTTTCCTTGCTGTGTGCCCAAGGCAAGCCTTCTCTGGGCCTTAATTTCTCCTCCAAAATGGTGATGCCAACTCTCCCTCCATTTCAGGGTGCTGTGCGGACCCTCTGCGTTCCACAAGGAAAGCACCCAGCACAGGGCTGACACAGAGTGGACACCCACTGAGCACTGCTTGCCACCATTGTTATTACCCTGCCAGGATCCCTGCTGTGGTCCTATTGAAGTGTATGCCCACTGGCCCTGACAGAGGCTTGCGGGCAGGTGCAAGGACAATATCAGTGCAGCCCAACCCTCACGGCCTCCAGGCCAGAAGACAGAGAGGCAGGGAGGACTTGCCTCAGAGAGGGCAGGGGCATCCTGGAGGTCAGACAGCACAGCAGCAGCAGAGACAGGACTAGAATCTGCGTCTCCTGCCTCCTCTGCCCACTCTGCTGGCAATTCTGGGCACTCAGGACAGACAGCCCACCCTTGCCAGCCCACCCCCCTAGTCCTGCCCTTCTGAATTCCCTGAGCCACATGGGCCTCCGTCATTGCGATGGCTCGCAGCACGCCAGGCCCAGCCATCCTCTCCTGTTCTGCTGAATGGGTACCCTCCAGGGAATGAAGGAGAAACAGGACTCATGCCCCACATCGTGTACACAGGGAAATTGAGATGAAGGTGGTAAACCTTCTGTCCTAGAGAATCAGCACCAGGCAGGCCTCCGACCCAGGGGCTCCTGCTCTCCCAGGGACCCCTGAGCGGGGATAGAGGAGACACACTCACCTCGGGCTGCGGCTGGCTGCCCCTTTCCTCTCCCTGCCTGAGCCACGCCTGACTTCCAGGCTGCCTCTGCAGTCACTGGGAGACAGGAACGCTTCAATGACACCCAACAGCAGGTTGGCTGGCTCCCTCCTGCTCCAGTAGGTGTGAATATTCATGAGTTTCCTCCCTGGGGATAGCAGGTGGCACACACCAGTACCCTGCAGGTGGTGCACTGACCCTCTGCCCCTACTAGACAGCCCTGGGCAGTTTCCACCTCTCTCTGGACCCCAACAGCTAGGCAGCTCTTTCATCTGAAGGCTGATCAAGGTTCCAGGTGTCCTTGAGCCAAGGACACAGCAACCGCAGAGCCCTGCAGAGAGCCCAGGACAGGCTCAAAGGCTGAGGGAGGGGAAGGGAGGGGGAAATAGGGGGCTAAGGAAGCTAATTGTTCCACATACTGCATCTCATTTAAGTCTCACATCAAGCACCTCTGTTAGCTCACTCCCAGGTAAAGAGAACAAGATCAGAGAGGTGAAGTCACCTGACCAAGGTCACACAGCTAGCAGAGAATAGACAAAGCCAGAGTCCAAATGCAGACCTGCCAAACTCCAGTGCTTAAATAAGCTGAGACACAATCAGGGACTAAGATTTATTCAAAATAAGTGGGAGGCCAGAGGAGCGAGCACCTAACTCAGTCTGGAAGGCTTATGGGAGGCAGAACATCTGACCAGGGCTAGGACTGTTGGGTCTGGTGAGATTTCACTCTGAGTTCTAAGTCCTTCATCAAAAAGTACAGGATCCATGCTGGAACTCCCCTGCCTGTCCCACCTCCACCCTGGGTGAGGAATGGTGACATATGGACACCCTGGACCAGCTTTGCAGGATTGGGGCTGATTGGAGATGCCGATCCTTCCTGAGGCCTTGGCAGGGCGAGGCAGCTCTAGGTGCCCTAACCCTAAACCCCAGGGTCCCTCAGGCTCAGCACAGGCAAAGGAATCTTTAGGTTCTGTTTTCTCTCAGCTTTGTCCAAGGACAGAAGATGCCCTTGTGCCCAAAAAGGACTTCTCCATCTTCCCTCAGCACTGATGCCCAGATCCCCATCAGGGCCCAAGCAGGAGGCTCTAGGGACCCAGGTGTCACCATCAATTAATAATAATGGATACTGTGATGGTCATTTATACCATACTGAGCACTTTCATAGGTTAAGCAGCTACCAACTCCTCCCAGGGAACAGCAGGCATCCATCACTTGCTCTGAGCCCCCCTCTCCTCCAAAGCCCCACCTGGCCTGGGATTAGCCCCCAAACACCCAGGAAATACCAGACCTTAAACTGCCACTGGAGAGGCACACAGTCCCATATCTCTCTGAGTGCTGGAATCAGGTTTGGGACATGGTATAGGATTTTATCTTTTCTAACATCCCACTGGCCTTTCTGCCTTCGGGGCTGAGCTAGTGTGAAGACAGCTTTATGGGGGTGAATCAGGGCAGAGCTGGCATCTAAGAGCTGGGGCCCTGGTTTATGAGAGTGGACTATGAACCCAAAAGGGTCTCGTCCTGTCCTGCTTGGGATCTCTCATGCATACTCAAAATCCTTGCTGTCACCCCCATTTAACAGAGGAGGGGTGAGGCCCTCATCCAGTGGGAGTGGAGCTCAAACTCTTGAGCAAGAGGTGAGATCAGGGGCAGGTTGGGGAGGCAAGTGAAGGGCCACATGAAGCAAAGTTTCCCAGAGCAGAGAATGTGGATGGCAGACCTGTGCCTCCAGCCCTGCCAGAGGGCTCTCTTCCCAGAGTACTGGTGATACCATCTTTGGCTGGCTCTCCCGAAACCAAAAAAAAAATTTTTTTTAATCATAAAAGCAGTACAGGCTCACTGGAAAAAAAACACCAGACAATACAGAAAAGCATAAAGAAGACGATTAAAAGACCCCCATCCCCCGGGGTCCCTAGTATGGAGGTTTTGGCCCAAACCTCCTTACATCCTTCTCTGTCTATATATCCATATAGATGATAGGAGAGGTCTCTTTGGGGGTCATGTTTTGTTTCCAACTTTTTTTCTCATCTGTCAATAAATTGTGGACATCTTTTCATGACCACGATAGAGCTGTAAATTGATCTGTTCCACTGAACGTCTGCACTGTGCCCAGTACCAGGGGACATGATGCCCAGTGCAGGGAGCTCAGAGCTCACAGTCCTAGTGATAGCCGTGATGAGGACACATTGGTGGGGAATTGCTGGAGCACAGAGAAAACACCCGATCCCGCCTGGGAAATGGGGGTGCAGCACATCATGGCCGGTTCCGGAGTAGGGGGCTCCAGTGCCAGAACCTGCTGTGTTCTCCAGTTTCCAAAGGTAATTCCCTTTTCTCTGTGACCACACAGCTAGACTATATTTCCCATTCTCCCTTGCAGTTCAGTGTTCTCATGTGACTGAATTCTGGCCAATGGAATGTGAGCAGAATAACAACTGATGAGGTTAAGTGGCGGGCCTTCTCTGTGGTCTCCTGTCCCACCTAGGGGGTGAATGGGGCAGTTTCTGGAAGTGGGTGGAGCCACGATAGGAGAAGCCTCGGTCTGTGAATCACTGCCCTCCTGACATGGATTGGATTTTGAGGAAACGAGAATTAAACTGCCAATGTGTGAAGCCTTTTGGAACTTGGGACTTGTCTGTTATAGCAGCTAGCATTAACTAATATGCATGTTACCCACCTGCAAAGGCCCAGGGCAATTGAGAAACTAACAAACGTTCAGCCCAGCTGGAGTGTCCAGTATGTGTGCACATAAAAGGCTGGGTGGGCTGGAGAGATCAGAGGCACAGCCAGAAAGGAAATCAGGGGCAAAAGGGACATGCAGGGGCTAGGGAAGCATGCTAAGGAGAAGAGGGGAGGGTCTTCAGCAGAAGAGTGGGGAGATGGGATTCTCATCAGGCTGCTGGGTGGAGAAAAAACTGTAGGGGTGGGGAGGTAGTGAGAGAGGCAGGAAGAGCTTGATGGTAGTTGTTACAGTTGTCTAGGTGTGAGATGACCTGGAGCAAGAAAGCCTGGGATGCACAGGAGCCATCTACAGGCTGTGGCATAGGCAGCATTTGGTGGGTGATGGTGTGGAGGAGAGAAGGGAAGAGTCCTTGTTGGGGTGACTGGCTGGCTAGGGGTGAAGCTAGCTCCTGAGTGGGGGAGGCTGAAAGAGGGACAGGTTTAGCATTGGGGTGGGGACACATTGAGTTTGATGGATGTGTGGAATGCTCATAGAATGTTCAAAGAGGAGTAAGATCCCCTGCCTAGAGCACAAGAGGGAGGTCTTAGGAGAGAAAAGTTGGGGATCGTGGGCACAGAGGTGGGAATTGAGGCCTAGGAGTAGATGGAGTCACTAGAGAAAGGTTGAGGACGGAGAGGAAGACTACTCTAACAGGAGCAGGGCCAGGAAGAGCCCCCCAAGGAGATAAAGAGGGCAGCCAGGGCCTCCAAAGGCAATGGCTACCTCACATTCCACAGCACTGGGCTCCCCCATGAACATTTCCCTGACTGTTGCACACCCAGGCTGTCTGCTCAGCGTGCACATATAGGAACAAGGCTCTGGCAGAGAGGGTAGTGGGTTAAGGGTGTCCCCAGGCTGTTTTCTATAGCTGGAGGGGAATCCCATGGGGACATGGGAGGAGGCTTCAAGGGTGGAACAAAAAGACTCTCCCTACCACGCTCAGAGTGCAGCAACTATTATAGTTCTAAGAATGCCCACTCTCAGACCCAGCAATTCCACCTGTGGGAATATGTTCAAAGAAGATAATCTAACAAGAGATCTGAGATGGGCACACAAAGGTGGTCATTGCAGTATTATTTTATAGTTCCTCCAGTGTTCACAGAGCTTTTATCTTCATTTTGTAGATGAGGAAACTGAGGCTCAGAGAGGTTAGAAAGAGTTGCCTAATATTAAGTCTGGTTACACACTGTGTACACAATGAACTTATTTATATAGAGAAAAGCTGTACATTTGTATATGCTTATAAAGGTCTGAAAAGATACACACCCAACTGTAAACTGTAGTTACCTGTGGAATGGGGCCATTTACTTTCTGCAATACATATTGATTCTGTGGTGATATATATACATACCCCCACCACATATAATTTTTTTAAACAAAAGAGCCTGTATTACTTTAGAAAAATATTAAAATTAAAAATAAAGCTATTTCCATTTTGAAAAACTGCAGCCTGGCTGGAGGAGGAGGGAATAGTGGCTAGTCTGAGCCATGTTCCACCTCGCTGTAAAGCCTCAGTGTCCTAAATGCAGAAGGGACATCAGGTGTCTGGGACAGCAGGAGTCCAGGACAGAGCTGGCAAATGTTGGCTACACAGCTGAAGGTGCAAATGGGACAGGTTGGCTCTCTCTCCAGAAGTTCTGGGGAGGGAACTTGCAAGGATCCAGAAGCTTCCTCACTCTGAGTCCCTCTGGACTGGTGTGCTGGAGCAGATGGGGAGGACCACCCAAAAGGGCATTTCAGCTGAACCTCAACATGCTGGCTCACAGGACTACCTCCAAACTGTCAGTCCTGATACCCTGCTCCTATGCCCCCTTGTCTGGAGGTGTAGATACCACGTGGTACTGGAAGCTGAGAGAGAGCAATGTTCTTTGATGATTCAGAAAGCACTTTCCGATCTTGCAGGGTCATCTAGCTCTGCTGTTTCAAAGGGCAGTCACACACACACAACCTCTACAGACCCTGCCAGTGTCATCTGCTAGTCCCATATGACAACAGGGAAAGTGAAGCTCAGTATCTTGTGGAGGGGCTAAATGGCAAAACCAGAACTAGGAGCAAGCCCACAGCTCTTCCAGCTACACTGCCTTGTTCAGACAAAATCACCACCCTACCTGATGGCAGGTGTGAGCAGTCCCAAAGTAGCTTTAACTGGAGAGTGGCCAATCATGAGTCCACTGAGGAAGTCAGTCTCTTCTTCATTAGCTCTCAAAATACTGAGAACCCCAGGCGCAAGTATGTAGGAGTTGGTAAAATTCTCTGTACTTTATAACATGCCTGAAATATTTTTAACGGATTGTTATGCACTTGTTTGCATACAAATATGTAATCACATAAAGGCTTTCAAAAAGGTACTGTGCACTGGCTATGCGCAATGCCCTAGATATGCACACCCAGCTCTACACTCCTGGAGACTCTGACATACCCTGGGTATGAATCCTGGTTCCACCACTCCCCAGCTGGGGGACCTTGGGCAAATGACTTGCCCTTTCTGAGCTTGTTTCCTGAAAAATGGAGACACTACAACACACGAGCTTGTTGTGAGGATCAAATGGTGTGAGACATGCAGAGCCCCTTGCACGGTGCCTGGCACGCACTCAATGTTAATGCCTCTGATTATTATTCTGATCCTCCTGGATCCCATCTGGTAGAGGAAGCAGGATCCATCTGTGTAGACTCCTGGAAGGCCACCCTCCAAGGACCCATATTTCCCATGTGTAGCGCTATGGCTAATGTTGGAATCCTGCCGACTGGTCCAATTGTCGAGCTAGGGCTGGGTCTGGAGTTCACAGACCCTTCAAGCCCGTTGCCCAGACTGGGTCACAAACCCTTCACACGCCAGGCTGGGTCACCAGACCCCTCACACAGGTCTATGAGCTAGGTAACCAGCAGACGGGTCCTTGGAAGCCATAGGTTGGAAAGCATGGCTGTGCAGGCGGTGGACAACCAGGCAGTAAACGCCAGCCATGGTGGTGGCGCCATCCATGTGCACTAACTCCACCCACACACAACCTATCCACAAAGAACGTGCCGCACCACCCCCAACTGGGCCTGAGGAGAGAAGGCCTGATTAAACTGTTCCATGTTCCCAATATCATGCTTCAGACTCAGTTGCCCCAATCCCCATATTTCACATCTGAGAAACTGAGGCACAGATAGGGAAGGACTTGCCTGGGGTGCCACAGCAAGTCAGGGCACTGCTGAGTCCAGGTCTGGGAGTGCCCATGCCACACCTTATCTTTGTCTTGGAACCGGCAGGTGGAAAAGCAGGTATCCTCTGGGCTCCTATTTCCTCCCCCTATCACTCCTCACCTGGCAATTCCAGCAGCCCAGTGACCCCCACGGACACCTCTGCTCCAATCTGCCCTGCCCTGTCTGGAGTGGTATGGAGCTCCTAAAAGGGGTTATCCATATTCCTTACCCAAAGCAACACGAGAAGCCCTTCACAAGCCTGCAGCCTTGCCTGGAATTCCACCATCTGTGCATCATTCTCCCAGGTTAATCATTGCCTCTTTCACTGGGTGGCACACCCAGTCCCACAGAGCCCATTGGGAGGGGCCATCGGGGACACACTCCTCCCTCACTGGGTGACAAGAGGACATCGGACCCATCAAAGCAAGGGGTGTGCAGGGAGCAGGCGTTCTTTGTCCACAGGGAGCTTCCTTCAGGCAGGGCTCTGCTGAGCAAGGAGCAGGGACTGAAGCGGCCCACGGTGGCAGCTGGGAACAGGGCTCCGTTGTCTCTGCTCCCAGGGTAGCAGCCTGCCCACCCCCCAAGTGTCAGGCGGAGCTGGGAGCCAGGGAGGCAAGGGGGGAGGGGTCCTGAGCTGGGGGGTTTGGGGCAGCCCAGGCAGAAACGAAAATCTAGACCCCAGAGGGGCAGAGAGGTCCTGGGTAGGGCTGCAGTCCTGAGATGAGGGCCAGGGTAAGATTTCTATGATTTAGAGTTACCTCAGCCACCTCTGAACTATGTGACCTGACCTTGGACAAGTTACTGAAACTTCCTGAGCCTCAGTTTCTCCCCCTGGATAATAGGGAGAAGTAGCATTGCCTATTTCACAGAGCAAGGTACAATGCAGCTTAGGGGCTGCTCCAGCCCAGGCCTGCCCTCCTGTGCCTCCTGTGTGGCCCTGGACAAGACTCACCCTCTCTGGGCCCCTGGTCACCTCCTCCATAAAGGAAGAGGTTGACTTCTCCTGACTGGACTGTCCTCCACAACCTCTCTCCTCTAGAAGATTTCCATGACACCTGTCACCACGGCAACCCAGGGGATCAGGTGTCAGGCCTGCCCCGCTCTCCCTCTCTTCTTCACTTCCTCTGGTGTGGGTTCCAGCAGCCAGATGTGCACCTGTCACCTCTCCTACTCTGGGCAGCTGGGGAGAGGGGTCCCCACTGGGAAGAGAACACAGGCATGCTCTGTGCTGTCACCAAAGTGCTGGCTTAGACCCCAGGGGGCAAACCAAGCCAGACTCCCTTCTGGGGCAGTGGCCCATGAAATGGGAACTGTGGGATTTCCCATGGGTTCCCTTCTGGATATCAGGGTTTGTCCCATCCCAAGCCTCTCCTTGGTGGTCTTGCTTCCTCTGGGGTACAGGTCAGGGCCTTCCCCAAGCAGAGGAGATCCATCCCTTACCACGGCCTCCAGCCCCTGCGCTGACAAGCCCCCTTCTGGAGAGATCTGGTGGGGAGAAGGGAGATCCCTGTCCCTCCTCCCTAGGGGTCAGGCCACTGTGTCCAAGAAAGTTAATCATTAACGTTCTCCCGGCTCCAGACCAGTTCCAGCAGCCTGCCTTTTCCAGCCCCACCCACTCCACCTAAAGGACTAGGGAAACCCCGGAGGGGGAACATGGAGAAGAAACCAAGGGCAGGGCAAGCACCAACGGTACCCTCCCTGGCCCCAGTCGGGCCACCCACTGGCAGTGGCAGGGACATCCAGACGTGGGGCCTGGCGCGGCGCTCCCATTCCCCTTGGTCAGCACACGGTCCCAGTTTGGGGGATTGGGGTAGCGTGGGAAGGGTTGCCAGGGGGTAGATTGAGGCGAGGCGCCAGCTAGCAGTGCGCACCGGACCCCGGGACGTACCTTGTCCCCGTCCTCCTCGGCCTCAGCGTGGCTGGCTCGGCCCGGGCCGCGCCGCGCCGCCCGGGCGCTCACTGGGCGGCGGGGCGCACTCGCCCGGGGCCCCCGCTCCACCAGCCCCGGTCCATGCCCCCGCCACCGCCGCGACCGCTCCCGGCCAGGTGCGGCCGCCAGCCTGGCCCGGCCCCCGGCGCCGCGGCCAATGGGCGCCCCGGGCCCCGGCCCCCTCCCCGCCCCGTCACAGCCCCTCCGCGCCCGCCCGGGACGCACAGAAGCCGCTTTCAGCGCGCCGGGGCGCACTGCCGCGCCCCCGCCGCCGGCCCAACAAGGCCCATTTGTCTCGGACGCGCCAACGGGACCATTGTCCCGCCACCGGCCCTTTGGCTCAGCCGAGCCCCCAGCTCCGGAGGGGACTCGAGGGTGCCTGAGGCTTGGTGGGGGGGGGGGGGAGGGAAGCCGGAGCTGTGGCAAAAAGGAGGCGCTGGACTAGTTGCTTAATTTTTGTAGGGGCTCTGGGGCCTTTGGGATCTAATCGAAGGTATAGCTTCCTGCTCCAGTAAGTGCAAGCAGTGGACACACGTTTTTGGCACCTGTGGGAGTCGGGGGCAGCACCAGGTTCCCTGAGGGGAGCTCAGGCAAGAGACTTAGCTCCAACCGGCCCTACCACTTGGAGGTCTCAGCTGATCCCACTTCCCCTGGGCACTCTCAGGACTGAGAGTAGCGCCATTGGGGTACAGGTGCCCCATCCACACCCCATCTCCTTTTCTAGGTCCAAGGATGGGGACTAATGCCTGCCCGGAGCCGGGAATTCTCAGCTGCAGCTGTAGGCAGTATAGAACAAGCTGGCAACCCAGTGGGACATGGGCCACATCAGAGCCCCTGCCATTACTGGGTGACTCTGGAATGGGGAATATTCCTCATCAGTATGGCTGCCATGGATTTTTCCATATCTGATGGGCCTCCTGTCCAGCCCTGTGGCCCTAGGATGCACATGAACCCAGCAGATCAGAGTTGTCCCCTGGGGCTGCAGGCTCTGGTTCCAGAGGTCCTGATCCTGTCTCTGTTGGCACCCCTCCCTTTCCCGCTGCCACCACCATTGGCATGCCAGAGTGGACACTGCACAAAGCCCTCTCCTCCCACATCCACAGCAAGGCCCAGCTGAGATGGGGGCCCTGAGTTCTCTGCTCCGCAGGGCAGAGCCTGCCCAAGCTCCTGCCTTCCCCCTGCACAGGTTGGGCCTGCAGGCACTACCCCCAAAAACATTCTCTGCCATTTTGTCTAGAGCCAGTAAAAGGTAACAGGCAGAAGGCCAAGGCCCTCAGGCACCAAGATTTGGCGAAGGTGGAGCCCAGTTCCAAACCCACACTTCCTCAGCCTACCCCTGCTCTTGACAGCACTCAGTCCAGCAGGGGCACCCTGGGGAGGCCGTCCTGAGAGAAGCTGAGTGGGCATCCAGGGTTTCTGGTTCTGACTTTGGTTCTGTCATGATGCACTGAGTCCCAGGCAAGGGCACGTCCCCTGGGCCTCCACAGGGGCACTGACAGGTCTGGAGGAAGCTGTAAGCAGGCCTCAAAAAGTCACAAGCCAAGTTGCTGGCAGTGCCCACGCTTTGGGTCACTGGGCATTCTGCCCACAAGCTGACAGGAAAGCTAGGAATGGAGCTCTGCTTGGTCCCCGCGGAGCCTTCAGGCACTGGCTTTTACCCTTCCCACTTTCAGCAGGAAGTAATGAAATTCAGTTGGTGTTTGCCGAGCACTTCCTAGACACATGACTCTAGTGAGTGTATAGATAGAGTTATCACTGAACCCTCCACACATCCATTTGAAGGAGGCTGCAGAATTTCTACCGGTAACTTACACACAAGGAAGCAGGTTCAGAGGGAAAGTACCTGGGCTGGAATGTGAACCAAGGTGAGACGGGCTGCGGAGTCTGAGCCCAGAACCACCCAGAACCTTGGTGCCTACCTTCTGGGATGCCTGGACCTGGAGGGGTCCTCGGACACCCAGAGAGCTCTGAGCAGTGCCTGGGCCCATGTCAGTAAAGCCCCAGGGCTGGCCCTGCCTGCAGCACAGAGCATGAGGTGACCCTTCTCCAACCTCAGGAAGGCACATGAACACAGAATCTAATTGGCTGCAAAACTCCAGCCATTTATTAACAAGTGCTCCCCCCACCCTCACCCCATCACAGCACCCTGAGAATCATCGGTCCAGCCCTGGGGCAGGGGGAGGCTGTGGAAAGCCAGGGTGAACAGGGGCAGCAGGTGAGGGGCTAGTCAGGTCCCTGTGCCCCATGTCACTGACTCCTGGAAGCACAAAATCAGGCTGGGCACAAAGGCCTCTTTTCTGCCCAGCAGAACAGGGAGGAGGGAGCTACATCCAAGGAAGGCCAGGGCTGCCCACCTGCCCAGCCAGAGAGCACGAGGGGGCCAGGGCTGGCCAGGGAAGGAAGGGAATGAGAACAGAAGCAACTGGTTTGTCACCAAGCTTAGGTCCTCTGGCTCGCCTCTGCCACACGCAGCTTCCGGGAGCTGGCCTTGGCCTAGCGAGGGGCCACTGGCACTCACACCGGCCTTGCCTTCTTGGCCTTCTTCTCACACCTCACAGCCTCATCGTGTGCTTTCCGTTTCTCTGCCAGTTTGTTGGCCTGTGAGGAGGAAGGGGGAGATGATCAGGCTGGGTTTGGGGGGGTGAGGGGGAGGGGAATCTCCCTTCTACTACTTCAGGCTACCCCTTAGAAGCAGAGCTTCTAACAGGCAAGTTACCATGGGGGAAAAATAGATCTGACCCACCACAGAGTGAGGAAACATGCTCCACCCTTGCCTTTACATGACTCTTTCTTACTTTCTTGGCCCGCAAATCTCAAGTTAAGAGTACCCTATGCTCCCAGAACTGGAAGGAGCCTTGGCAACGGCCCCATTTACCCTCTTTACCTGGGGAAGCCAGGGCCATTCAAACCTTCACCAGGAGCTGGTGGGGGGATGGGGGAGGGGAGTATAACAAGAGTCTTCCCTCCTGGGGCCATTTGGCAGCATCTATTTCAAAACTGCAGCGATTATGCTAAGAATTTAGCCTGAAGAAACATTTGGAGGTTACAGGGACATGCTCATGTTTTCCCAGGATGACAAAGATTAGAAAGCAATCTAATCGCATCCATAGTGGTCAGGCCATGAATTGTGTGATGTCACAGAGAGAAGTCCATGTTATGGTTAAATGAAAAATCACCCCTCAAGTCTGAGAACCAGCCAGATGCAAAAAAAAAAAAAAAAAAAAAAAAAGACAAAAACAACTTATCCCTTGAAACAATCTATATATACACACACATATATATAGCATGATGCTCCCCAAATAACATGTTATTATGTGCACGAGGGAAACCCGGGGGCTAAGGAAACTGAGGGCAGGACAGTGAACCACTTCCACACCTTCCATTACAGAGGTTTGGGGTGCATGGATTTTTTTTTTCTTTAATAAGCATATGTGACTTTGTGAATAAGGAAAAACAAAATAGAGAAACTTAACGAAAAACCTCCCAAAGCCCCAGAGTCTGCTGGGACAGCTCTGTTCCCAGACTCAAGCAGACTCAGGAACAGCCAGGTGCAGGAAGGGGACAGAAGCCCCGAGGAAAGCGCGGGCCAGAGCTCCTGGTACCAGGATGCTCACACAGGCCTGGGTGGGGGCCCAAAGGCTGGGCCGGGCCAGGCAGGCAACCTCAGGAAAAGGCCAGGAGGAACCCAGAGTCTGCCTGGAGGAGGGCCAGCTGGCCTCTGCAGCCGAGTCTGGCAGCCATAACCTGGAGTCTCAAGGTGGGACCTACCTCCCGAATTTTCCGCCTCTTGCCAAACATGATCTTGTTGTAAAGGTACTTCTCCCGCTTCTTCATCATCATGATGGCCAAGCGCTTGGCCTCACTCTCTTCCTCCTGGGCCAGCCGCTGCTTGTCCTCCAACCTCACAGTGCCTGCCATCACCCTGGGCTTCTGGGACAAAGGGCGGGTGCTCATGCGTACAGGTCCCCCTTCTGGGCCAGAGCCGGCACCAAGCTGCTTCCCAGGCTGCACCCCAAGCCCAGCCTCCCCTGTACCTTCCCCTCCATCCTCTGCTCCTCTAGGGCTGCCAGTCGGGCCTCTTCCTCCTTTTCCGAACCAGCCTCCTCATCTTCGTCATCCTCTTCATTTTCTCCCGCTTCCTCACCATCACCTTCATTGTCTTCCTCCTCCTCCTCCTCTTCATTCAAGTTTCCTATAGACAGCCGATGATTTCTGAATGCCCTAGGAGCCTGCTCTTTCCCTTCCAGGGTGAAAGCAGGCCCCAGGCACCATCCTCTCTGACTGCTGTCTTCAGCCATGGGGTTATTCCAAAGGCAGTTCAGGGCTGCCCTAACTGTGGCTCTGGCACCTCCTCACAGCCCCAGCTGCCTTCAGAGGAAACTCCAAGGCCCCCACTCCTGAGCTCTGTCACTCCTATGTAAACACTGACGACAACTCCAGACCATTGTGCTCAGTTACTCTGAATGCCAAATAACACCTGACTGCAGGATGCAAATGTTCCCTTCACAGTAAGGATGAGGCCTTACTCCAAAGGTGGCTTCAAAAGGCTTTTGCTCCTGCTGCCCTGTTCCCTGGAGCTCACCAGCTTTGTAGCCAAGGGCAATAGTCCACTCAGACCCAGGGGCCAAGGCCAGCCCAGAGGAGCCTGTCCATCCTCTGCCTGGCCTGGCCCAAACCCCTGTTGCTCACCTGGGTCCTCTCCCCGCTGCAGAGCCAGCAGCTTCAGCTTCTCAGGAGGGATGTAATCCCCTTCCTTCTCAGACACGAAGGGCGAAAGGTGTGGGGGCAGCTGCACCCCAGGAAAGTACTCTGCCACCGGGAGGAGGAGCCGGGCGTTCACAGAGTCAAACACCCACTGGGGCTGCACGTAGTACCTGGCGCAGAGTGGCAGGCATAGTCAGGTCATGGGGGGCAACTCAAGGTCCCACTGCCTTGCAGGAGCCTTCAAAACAGACTTCTACATTCAAAAATCTAGAAGAGGACCTTGAGGGCCTACCTGCCAATGACGGGGGTCTGTTGCCCAGGCCGATCGACAATCTGGTGGGTGATGCGGGAGTCCATGACATCATAGGTGGCACCAATGCACAAAGACTTGTCCCAGGACACATCCCCCCCAAAACTCCTACAGGCAAAGGGAGAGCCCACAAGGGTACCCAGGCATGAGCTGCCTACCCTGACACCTAACTCCCTGGGACCCCCTGGCTGCCCGGCTCACAAATTCACCCTCTTAGGACACATCTGCCCCCTCTCTACCCCAGAATCTTCCCGTCTGTGCTGACCTGGCCCAGTAGAGACCTTCTGCCCTCTGCCCATCCTTTTGCTCTAGGCTGGTAACACAGTGACAGCAGCTTGCCCTCTGCTGAGCATGTTCCACACACCATTAGGGAAGAAGCGGACACTGCTGCCACCCTGATGTTTTGATGCGTGTCTAGGGCAGGACCCAGACCATAGCTTGGCAGAGCCAGTGCTGTCAACCAGCCCTCTGGCCTCCCTACCTGATGATGAAGGCCAGAGCCTCGCGGGGCACCTCACGGTTCAGGAAAAACTTCAGGCCCTCAAAAAGCTTCTTGTGCTTTTCCTGTGCCTCCAGCTCCTTCCTGCGGTCCTCCTCGTGTGTTGCCATCTCCTGCCAAGAAAGGGGTCAGGCCTCACACCATCAGGACCACCACACCTCCACTGGAGGGCAGGGGTTGGAGATGACTGCCTCTCCCGCTTCCTTCTAGATGCCAGCCTCATGCCCCCTACCCTGCCGGAAGCAGCACAGTGCTCACCCCATCAGTGGGAAACTCATCCACCTCAGCTTCCTCCTCCGTGGCAGGCACCACCACACGGGCCAGGCTGGCACTGAGGGCTGCCAGTTTCTACAGGAGAGAAGCAGGGCTGCAGAGCTGCCTGACTCAGGTGGGGACCTTGTTTGGGTGAGTGGCTGGGGAAGGTGAGGGGTATACCAGTGACAATTCTGGGTCACCAGTAGGTTTGGGTGCGAAGGGCAAGCCATGAGACTACCCACCTAGCCATAACCACCCCCACCCCCAGTACAGAACCCCAGAGGTGTTTGGGACAGGGACCACCCTCTTGGGGAGACACAGGGCTCCCTAAGCCCCTCTCACCTCCATAGAGCTCTCAGAGTCCAGCGCGTAGATGCCCTCACTGGCCTTCACCTCTGCTTGGGCCTGACCCTCAAGCTGGGAGACAGGGGAAGATCAGAGGGAAGAGGATACCCACAACTGCTCGCCTCTGTGTGGACAGAAGGGCTGTGGCCTCTGCACCATAAGCAAAAGGTGCTGGGCTGGGGCCTTACCTTGGGGGGATAGTGGAGGTTGAGCGACTGGTAGAGGCGGAAGTTGACAAAGCCCAGCAGGGTGGTGTAGAACTCAGTGAAGGTGGCCATGACCCTGTAGTCCACGTCTGTTGGGTGCTGGGGGGCACAGGCGAAGCATCAGCAGTGCAGGTGCAGGGATGGGACAAAGAAGGGACTGACAACCCACGCTGGGGGGAATATGTCTGACCCACTGAAGGCCTATAAGCTCCTTGAGAACAGCACTGCCCCAGGGGAAGGGGCTGTGTGGCATGTCCCCACCCAGGAGCATTTTGGGCACAAGTGAGGCTCTAGACAGGAGTCCCAAGGGTTAGGGGCATCCTGGAGGCCAGTGTCCTCTTTAAGGGGGAGCTAGGAGTGAGAAAAGGGAGCCTTTGGTCCATGCTGCTCCCATGACTGGCTGGCTCTCCCCCTCCCCTGCTCCAGCTCCCACCTCTTCTTTCAAATCTCAGCTCAGACTTCTGTCCTGGGAGAGACCACTTTCCCCAACCAGATCAGAGCTCATGCCATCTCCATCACCCATCCCACAATCTGTTCATTTTATTTATTTTACTTGTTTTGGTGGCTGGCCAGTACAGGGATCTAAACCCTTGACTGCACAATGTTTCATGTTTGCTACAGGGCTAGCCCATGAATGCCAGGAGGGCAGCATCCCTGGAGCCCAGTACCATCCCTGGCCCAGAGGAGGAGCTGACGAAACCTCAGCTGACTCTGGTAGCCTGGGAAGGCTGGGCCCAGCTGCGAGCAGTGGGTACACAGGGCTCAGCCCATCCACGCTGCGGTGAGAGCCTTGGCACAGATGCTCAGAACTCAGCTATCCCTCGTCTGGCCTGGGAAAGGCACCCAAGGAGCTCTTAGGAAACAGCTGTAGAGAATCTACTTGCTTGGGGCAAAGGCACAGAGCCACCCTCACGAGCTGAACACCCAGGAAGCAGGCAATGTGGAAAGGCTCATCTTTGACCTTGAAGAGTTAATAAAGCCCAACAGGGAAAAGATCTGAAACCTACACCAAGGTGCGCCTACTCTTGAGCTGCACTGCCCTCTAAAAACAGGGAGGCCGACTCAGCCCTGCTGACCCCTGGGACACAGATTACAGATGTTCTGAGCAAAGTCAAAAGCAGTAATAATCACCCAGAGGTACTAAGTGTGCCCATGACTCTGAGCTGTTTCTCCATCTTGCCACCAGGTAGTGACCTGTTATATGGGGACTCAGGGGCCAAGAGGTGCCCTGTTCCCTTGCTCATATCTCCATCTTTCCACGACCATCTGCCAGTACCCTGACAGACCTGGCAGGCACATGTGAGCACCAACCCCATTTCTCACCCCCACGACTGGGCTGGGTCCCACTGCTGTGTGCCCAGCACTGGCTGCTCAGGGGAGGGACCTGCCAGGGCCTCCACCACGTCCCAGTACTGAATCCCATTCTCTGCTGAGAGGAAGCAGCAGAAGCAAGCTGGCCAGGGAGGATGGACGAATGGGCAGCCGTTCCCTTCCCCCAAGGCCAGCTGTGTGGAGGCTGGCCCTCCATAGGGCCCTATTCACCACCCAGGAGGACATACAAAGACCTGTCTGAGCGGCATGGGGGTGGGACATCAGAGAGGAGAAAGGAGAGAAGGCCAGAGAGGAAGGCAAGAAGGAAGGGAGAGGAGGGACAGGGAGGGGAAGAGATACCCACCCACGCCAGCCTCAGGGAGTGGGAACAGATACTGCTGAAGGCCAAGCCTGCCTCTCACCCACAGACAGACCACAGCCACTCCATCAAGCATCACTGAGCTGCACTGCAGTCACGGTGGGTTCCTGCCCTCGCACTCCCACCAGCCTGGGGTCATGAGGAGCAGCTCAGGAGGCCCTGACCCCTGGCTCATCCACGAACACCTGATAACCGGAGCAGCAAACCCAGGCTGGCAGCATGTGCCCTTCACGGAAGGTCCTGTTCCCACTCTGTGAACAAGCGGGAAGGTGGGCCAAATGTAGGCCCACAGAAGCAGCCAGGCGGCAAGCCTGGCCAAGACCCTTTGGGGAATTAGAGGTCAATGATGTCGCCATAGGGAAGCAACACCAGGATTTCTCTCAGTGATCCTGCCAGGAGCTCCCAGGATTTGGAGAAAGGCATAAGTAGTGCTGCAGGCTAAGTGTTTCTCCTGTGCTCGCTGCTGCTGGGTCTCGCCCAGCCCTGAGGGTGGACGGGGCAGGGGAAGAAGTAGCAGGAGTGAAGCAGGCAGCTTGGCTAAGATCCGGCAGGGCCTACAGCAGGGTGGGGACAAGGATCCCAGTGGGCCCGAGGGCAGGGCTGGGCTCTGCCACTGTCCAGGTGGCAGCTCTGCGCGATGGATGCTGGGTGTGTGGGCTCCTGCGCATGTTCATGCTGCTCTTTTGGCACCCCTAAGGGCAAGTACCAGGCACTTTTTAAGACTTTTTCCCCCTTAAATCCTTACAACAAGGCTCAGAAGGACACACTCTAAATTAAGGCACAGAAAGGTGAAGGAACATGTCCAGGCCACTCAGCTGGGAGGTGCTGGAGCTGGTCTGGCTTGGGGCTTCCCACTCTAATTCCAATGCTGTAACCCATTCTCCACCCCACCCCACCCCTGGCCAACAATTAGGAACCCAGCACGTGTGGGCTCCACAGAACAACACAATCCCCCTCTCCATGGGTACACTCACGTCATGGGAGAAGGCATAGGGTGTTATCCACACAATGGGCTGTCCCAGCACCTCAGCCTGGTAGTAAATGCCTTTGATGGACAAGAAGACCTGGGGGTGGGGGGTAGACAGCACTGTGGAGACCATGGGGTGGCAGGAGACAGGAAAGGGGGTGGGGAGAGCCCTGCCAGGTAGACCTAGGCTCACCTTGCGCAGGGCACGGGCAGCAATGACATAGTGTAGGAACTCCACTGTGAGCCGGCGGCACAGCTGGATGGTCTGCACGTGGCACTTGCCAGTCCGGGGGAAGGTAGAAAACAGGAAGCACATGGACAGGGCATCGTCCAGGTCCCGCAGGGCGTCGATGAATGTGGGATACCTGCGTAGCCGGGAGGGCAGTGCTCACATGCTCATTCAACCTGGGCTCCAAGGGGGGCCCTGACCTCCTGGCCCCACCCTGTCAGCCAGCCCAGAGCCAGGCTTTGCCATTGCCACCTCCTGACCTGCATTACCAGCTTCCCCACAGCCAGCCTCAGACCAGAGAATAGCCCTGGGGGAAAACACTTAACCAGGATGTGGCCTCTTAGCTCTGACAGGGGTCCTCAAGACACCCGCTGCTCACCAAAGACCCAGCCTTGACCCACTTCCGTATTTTGTGGTGAACGAGGGTAGACCAAGCCAGTGGCTAACTCTTTTTGAAGATGGAACCTTTAGTTCAAAGGAAATTTACCGGGAGGTCCAAGATGGGAAATGGAAAATGCGGAGTGGGCCAGGAGGAGGGTGGGAGCTGCTTTCCCTCAGCAGCACTCATGTCTGGGCCTGGCCACAGGTCACCAGATGGATTATGTCTTCCTTGTCTGTCGGCACCAAG
Organism: Cynocephalus volans; assembly: GCF_027409185.1. Classification (NCBI taxonomy): domain Eukaryota; kingdom Metazoa; phylum Chordata; class Mammalia; order Dermoptera; family Cynocephalidae; genus Cynocephalus; species Cynocephalus volans. The sequence goes on from NC_084461.1 coordinate 204,257,140, forward strand.
ACCTCTGTCTAGTCGCCTCCCCCAGTTCCCTTCATGCTGTTTACATCCCTCATGTCGCTCACTGCAACTCGCAATTGTTACAGTGATTTGTCAGTTTGGCTTTTGATCTGTCTCCTCCAAAAGGATGCAGCCTCTTTGAGCAGGGTCTTGGTCTTGTCCCCTACCATATCCCTGGTGCTAGGACAGAGTCCGGCAGTGCATGAACAGACAGCAGTGCTCTTAGGGGCAGCCTACTCACCGCTCCTTAATGATGTGGTCAAGTTTGTAGTTGGGCTTATTGTCCTTCAGACGCTCCACAGTGTTCCACTCACTCTTCCCGTAGGCCTTTCGGAGCTTCCGGACAAACACCTGGAAGAGAGGAAGAGACGGCTGATGCTGGCCCAAGGTCTCCTGCACACCCCTCGTCCGTGAAGGATGGACACACCGGGCGGGAGGACTCTCAGTGCCTCCTGAAGCTGCCCACAGCTCGCTGCCTGGGCCATCAGCCCCCTCAGCCCAGCATCTGCAAAACAGCCAACTCCACAGAGCACCAGGACTGACCTATGTTACTGAGCAGAGCTGCACTGGGGCGGCCCCTTTGATGGTGCGCAGGGGTAACCACTCACAGATGTGCTGACTGCTCGCATTTATGAGGGAGGAAGGCAGGGCATATCAGCCCCATTTTCCAACTGAGAAAAGTGGCCAAATGACCTGCTACTGCAGATTAGGGCAGGAAGGGCTGCCTTTGTTCCCAAGCAGTCTGCATTGGCACAAAACAAGCTGTGGGTCTGTGTGTGGCACTGAGTCACCCAGAAAAATGCAAGTGAGGCTAGTCATGGAGCCAGGTCCTCCAAACCAAGTGACTTCTTCCCTCCAAGTACTTCTGCTCAGGCCTGCCCCAAGTGCTCCTCAGAGGTTCAAAGGCCACCTCTGCTCGGGTTGTGAATAGGAGTTCTGGGGCAGCCACTTCCCAACAGGGGTCCACGTCCATTGCAGTAGTGAGTTTATGTAACTGCAAAACCCAACAGCAAAACAGGTCCAGTCACCCACTTCAGTGGGCGAGGGCAAGAGGGCCAGGATCTGCTGCTGCCCAGACTCCTGTGGGCCACCAGGTGGAGCCCCACTCCTCCCAACTGTGGGCCTTAGCTGGGCCCTACTCCTGATCAAAGAAAGGCTTACAAAGCAGCAGTCCACTTTGAGTTAGTCTACTTTCCATTACTTGCATTTGGTATAAATAGTTTCTCCTTTCCCTGTGGTATTTGAGCATTTAAAGATTTCTATTTGTGGAATGAAAGGCTTGGCCTCCTGGGAGTAATCTCAGATAGAAGCAGATGGGAGCTGTTTCTTTAGGAAGAAAACATTCCGGAGAGCCTGGGAAACAGTACCATCTCTTCTTCAGGGACAAAAAATTTAATCTTTTCAGCAAGAACCAGGGAAAAGGTATGACAGTAAACACTAATCGTTTACCAGGTTCTGTGTAAATGATTTCCACATATGCAATCTTAGTTAATCCTCATGAGATCCCTTTGAGGTAGAATTGCCTCCCCCTTTGTACAGGCTTGCCCAAGGTCACAATCAGTGGGTCACAGAGCTGTGATGGGGACCCATCCAGACCCTACAGCCCAGGCCTCACCTTGTATTCCCGGAACTTGTTGACGATGGGTTCATGGAGGAGAAACTTGATGTCTTTGATGAGGTAAAAAGTCCGTGGTGCTGTGGAGCCCTTGTTAACCTTCTTCTTGTGTTTGGGCTCATGGGGATAAATGCCCTTGAGGATGCACAGCCGCCTGGAAGACAGAAGCCATTCATTATGCCAGTAAAGGTATGGAGTGTTGGCAGCGGCTGGACCTGGAAAACAACAGTGAACAGGGAACGGGGCCCCTGCCCTGGAGAGCTCACATCCTACTGCAGGAGTCTGATGATCACATAACAAACACATAACACACTGTCACAAGCACCAGAAAGGAAACAAAGAGGATATTGACAGGGGCCAACAGGCAGGTACCCCTTTCAGCTAGGAGAGCCTGGAAAGCCCTGCTGAGAAATCAACATTTCAGCCATATAAAAGGTAGAGGGAAGACCATCCTAAGAAGGAGGACAGTGGCCATAATATTGGAAAGAGCTGGGCATGTCTGAAGAACTAAAAGTGAGCCAGATGAAGTTGAGAAGATCAGATGGCAGTTCACAGAAAAATCAGGATTTAACTAGCTGCAGAACAAGGGGTCTCTTCTGCCAGATGAGAGAGGATGGGTGGCAAAGACACAGCTCAACCCAGCTGGCCCTTTCTGACAACCCAGTTCTCCTCCAGCTTCTCCTCGGACCACACCTGGCAAAGCATAGCTCACTAAAGTAAGTCCAGGTGAGGAATACCGGAGGAAGAGTACTGGAATTCCATATAGTTTGTGGCAGCTCGGGTAAGACAGGGATGTGACTGAGTTTTCACTGTGCAATTAACTGCCCAGGTCTCCCTATTCCACTCCTCTCCAACCTCACCTGAAGTCAGCCAGGCTCAGCTGCAGCTTCTTCCGGGCTTTGTTTCGGGTGATATAGTTGGTGGCAGAGCCTCGTTCATACTTAGGGAGGAAAAAAAAACCCGATTCTCCATTAGCAATGATTGCAGTGACTGACATCAAGCTCTGGACATTCCTAATTCCAAAGGCAACTATAACTCTGGATTAATTTGCAAGATGCTTCTGGGATGGGAAACATGGTAGGGAGGGAGCTGACCTGCTTGAATGAGCTCTCTTGCACTGTCCTAGCAGTTGCCAGTACAGAGGACACACACATCTCCGTGATGCTGGGGACAGTGCGGATACTATGAATCCAAGCACTTGATATAGATTGAGCATCCAAAATCCGAAATGTTTCAAAATCTGAAAATTTTTGAGTACCAAAATGACACTAAAAGGAGTAACCTCCACTAGCTCTCAATATTGGCTATTACAACTAGTGATTTCCACACATTGCTTCATTTAATTTTATCTCCACAACGCTGTGAAGTAGGTGCCATTTGTACCCCCATTTCCCATGGGAGGAAACAGGCTCAATGAAATAATCTTCCCAAGTCATATAGCTTTTTAAGAGCTGGGGCTGGGATTCAAACCCAGGTCTGAGTCCAGAGCCTGAGTGCCTACCTGCTAGGCCAGTGCTCTCAATCTTTTTTCTTCTTCCATTATAACCTCTTCAACACCACCAGACTTTTTAGATGTCTCCCAACCCCCATCACTCTTTCTTCCTCATGGCCCCATGAAATGTTAATACCACAAATGTACTAAAGATCTGTTTATGTAATGCGGTCTGTTGGGGGGCCATAACCCATTGTAATATCTAGGATACCCTCCAACTAATTTTTGCTCTCTTGGGGGTGATACATCTCTCTGGTTGAAATGCATGTTCAAAGCCATACAGTCTCTCCCCTTCCCCATTCACTAACTCAGCAGACAATAAGAGGTCCTCCACCATGTTCAAAGCATTAAGCTAGAGACTATGAGGACAATAAAGACAAAAGACCTGGTCTCTACCTGTCCCCAAGATGCACACTGTCTTGTAAAACCACCCAGATGCCTATGGTGTTAAGTTGTTGTCTCATGCTCACATGTCTGTATCCCTAACAGAAAAGAGCACTGCACTGTACCAAACACCCTGCAATGCTAACCAAGCACGCCCTTTCCAAATGAGCTCTTCCTCTACAGTAACATAGCAGGGGCCTCCACAGCCAGGGCCAGCTCTAAAGAGACAAACTTGCCACCTCCGAAGGAATATGTTTATGAATAACTCTACAGCCATGAAACATACCCTTCACTTGTTCTTTCCTTCAGACGTTCATTAATTGTCTTTTGGGGATCAGGCCTATGCTAAGTCCTGGAGATATAAAGGGGAGATTCAAACTGTCTCAAGAAGTTGAGTTTTCATTAAAAGTGTTTTCCTTTTCCCTATCCCACATGTATCTCTGTCACCCTGCTTACACTTTTAAATGTTAAGGGGATAAGTGGCTCTTTTACTTCTTAGATATGTGTGGGGGGTTGGGGGGATTCACCAATGTCTGGAGACATTTTTGGCTGTTCCTTGCTACCAGCACCTAGTGGACAGAGGATCAGGGATGTTGCTAAACATCTAAAATGCACAGAACAGCCACAACAAAGAATTATCTGGCCCAATATATCAAGACAGTTCAGAAACCCAGCTTTAAAGAACTGTTATGATTTATTTACATATCAGCATCTGCACCAAGTTTCCCCTCATATCTTTGTAGCTCCAATGGCTAGTACTTACTGGACGCTTAGTCACATTGAATAGTGTGCCTGCAACAAACTGGCAACAAAAATTTTCAAGCTGAAGGAAATATATGAGCCAACTATATCTTTCTCATCTCCATTTCCCCCCGCCCCAATCTCTTCGTGCTACCAAAGTGATTCTCCATACAGCAACAAATCCTTGGAAAACTCTGATCATGTTATTCTCCTTTTAGTTAATTTCTACTGCACTTAGAATAAAATCCAAACTCCTCACCTTGGCTTACAGGCCTTGCATGATACAGTCTCTGTCCAACTCCAACCTCACTAGATGCCATTCTTCCCTTGATTTATTATATGCCCGCCATCCTAATGTTCTTTCAATTCCTAGCACACTGCAAGCCTTTCCTACCTACTGATCCCTGCACTTAGTTTCCCCTGCCCGGCTTGCTTGCTAAGCAATCCCAGGCCCCAGAAACCATGCAAGATGTTCTTATCGTTCAAATTTCAGCTGAATGTTACGCATCGAAGAGAATTTCCAAGACAACACTAACTAAAATATGTATCCTTTCACAATTTCCACCCGAATCCCTCATTTGCTTCCTTCACAACATATTTATCAATCTGTGGTCATTTTATTTGGTTGTTTACTTTTAAGTCCATCTTCTCCACTAGAAAGTGAGCTGGGAGGAAGCAGGAACCACATCTGATTGTTTACGTCTCCATCTCCAGTGCCCACAGTTCTTTCTACAGAAAGAACGCCAGGTTTCTCTCCCGGATTTCACCGGATGAGTACTGCCTTCCTCGCCCATCTTCGGACCCATTCTCGCGGCTGTCTCCCGTCGTTTCTGTACCCACGAGGGGCTGAGGCCGGGGAAAGAGCCGACCCTAGGTTCTACTGCCTCTGTCTCCCACCCTCCGCAAACACCCGGGAGTTTTCCCCACTCACCTTCTTTTTCTCCAGGCCTCCCATGGCTCCCGGTTAAGGAGCCTACGAGCGCCGCGCGTACAGACAGCGCCACTTCCTCCAGCACGTGCCCTGCCTAGGGTCCCGAGGACCCCCCCCCCCCCCACGCCGCCGGTGCGTGAGGGCTGCCCAGTAAGGTGCCTGTCCGGTTCCGGGAAAAATGGGGCTTTCTTCCTCGAGATTTGCAACTAAACTCTCTGGAAAAAAAATCCCTAAGACCGCTTTTGCGAGATCTTTCCAACCTGTCAAGATGTTGCTGACAGTTTAAACATTTAAACAAATGTGGATATTCAGGCATTCTATAGTCACCCTACTGAGGAGGGCGTGACACTGTGAGCCTCGTTGCATGTTGGGATGGAGGAGGGCGGAAGACTTAGAGGCGATGCAGTACCTTCCAGGATGCAAAGGGAAGCCTTGCCCCTTGGTGCGTGAGGCGGGTTTCGTTGTCATGGTAACGATTGCTTGGTGTCGTCAGAACCTGGCTGTCGCTGCAGAGAAGTGGCTGCTGCGCCCCGTTCGCTATCGCCGTCTGCTTCTCTTTGGTTCATTCGCTCTTATGGGGATAAAATAGAGCAAAAGCAGACTTTTCCTCTCGTTTTTCTTTTTTCCTTTTAATTTTTACTCGTAAACTACATGACGTGTGCCTCAAAGGATAATTACAGCATTTATACACCACCAGGTGGTGTGGTCTGAGAAGTAGATGGAATTTTAAGGTTTTTTGATGTTTTCTAACTTGGGGCGCCCAACCTCCGTTTGGAGATGGCCTCAGAAGCTTACATTTGAGGCCCTTGTGAATGTGACCTGGCCCAAGGTCGTGGTTGCAGAGAAAACTCACCCTTCAGAGAGAGAGAGAGAGAGAATTAAGCACTAGCGAATGCTTGTTTTGAACAATGTGAATTTTATTATCTACTTGAAGCTAAAATAAAGTAAAAATCTAGGTATTTCACAAACAATTAAAAAATGAAATGAAATAAAAACGGGCTAGGGGAGGGTGAGCTGGCAAAGACTTTGAGGGAACTTGCCAGAGAGGTGTGAGGAAAACCAGGAGCATGTGGTGTTCACAGAAGACTAAGGAGAATGTTTTAGATAGGATCTGAGAACAAAAGAAGAGGAACTGGCAAAGAGGGAGAGGAGAGAGCACCCAGGCCAGAAGCAAAAGTTCCGGGATTGAGAGAACTTCCAGAAGTCCATTTTGACTGTAGCGTGGAGGGTGTGACTGGGCAAGAGGAGAGGAATGGACTGGAAAGGGCAGCAATGGCTGGTTCATGAAGTGAGCGCAGGAGCAGGGCCAGTGTCATGGGCATGTGACCTGGGTAGTAGCCTAGGGCCCCGCACTTGGTCCCATGCTCTGTCGCTCTCTTGAAATTCTTTCTTTCTTTCTTTCTTTCTTTTTAATGATGACTGGTAAGGGGATCTTAACCTTTGACTTGGTGTTGTCAGCACCACGCTCACCCAGTGAGCCACGGGCCAGCCCCTCCCCACTTTCCTTTCTGATTTCAGTAATTTGAATCTTCTCTCTTCTTTATCAGTGTAACTAAAGGTTTGTTAATCTGTTGATGTTTTCAAAGAATCAACCTTCGTTTTTGTTGGTTTTCTTTATTTTTCTATTTTCTATGTTGTATATCTTGGCTCTATTCTTTATTGTTTCCTTCTTTATGCTAGCTTTGGATTTAGTTTGCTCTTAGTTTTCTCGTTCCTTAAGGTATACATTTAGGTTATTGATTTGAAATCTTTTTTAATGTAGATGTTTACAGCTATAAACTTCCCTTTGAACACTTTTTTTGCTGCATCTGATAAGTTTTGGTATTTTTTATTTCATTTTCATTAATCTCAGTATATTCTAATTTCCTTTGTGATTTAATTCTTTGATTCATTGGCTCTTTAAGAGTGTGTTAATTTCTATATACGAATTTATCTATACTTGAGCAAGGCAGCTGCTTATTATTCCTTAATTTCCCTCTTTATTTCATAGTTATTTCTCCCTTATCATTTATTTGCATATTTGTTCTCTCTCCCTTTTTTCCTGATAGGTTATCTGCTGGCTTATCTATTTTATAATTATTTTCAAACTATAGGTTCTTGCATTTATTTGTTCTATCCTGATAGAGTTCTTGTTTCAATTGAATTAATGTTACATACATACAATGCTTAGTAAAGTGCTGAGCCTGTGATCATATATGGCAGCTGCTATTCTTTTTTTTCTTCTTATGATTAATACAATGGCAGGATGAACATTTATCAGATTCAGCTTACTATGTAGGGAATAGGAAGGACCATGAGCTTTGTAATTAAGCAGTGCGTGGTGTGTGTCTCTGAGCAGGTTACCACGTCTTTGTACCTGAGTTCCCCATCTGTAAAAAGGTGACACAAATGAGAATCATCCACCTTCACTGTCTCTCAACCTTGAAATTCTTTGATTTTTATGAATGTTGGCCTTGGACAAGGACTGACGTGTGTATGTGTGTGTGTGTGTGTGTGTGTGTGTGTGTGTGTGTGTGAGAGAGAGAGAGAGAGAGAAATGGAAAAAATTTCAATCAAAGTCTTCTCTAGAAAATGCCTATAGTGTTTTTTTTAAGTATCTAGCACAGTGCTAGGCACATAGTAGGAATTCAAGAAACAGTGTTGGAATAGGTGTTGAGTAGAAAGGTCTTTTAAGAGGAGATAAGTCCCAGACCATTTTTCCTTGGGTTCTTAAATTGCAAATCAGAAAATATTGCTTTTATTAATATCAAATTGCACTGTGAAATCAAGTGAAGGGGTATGAGGGCCAAGGCAGAGATGGGATCTGAGCTTCAAAGGATATGAGAACAGAAATGTTACTCCTCTTGGGATATACCTTTCCTACTGGGATGCACTCTCCACTCCCAACAGTCCAAGACCGTTAAGGTTGTGTGAGAGGGGAAGGAAGAATACACCAGACATTAATGTGTAAGCATTTAAGTGGAAGAGTTTGAAGAGATATAACATGACTTGCTGGGGCTGTGCAATGTAGGGAGGGGACCAGGAGCCAGGCAGCCAAGTGCAAAGTCTTCCAGTTTTGGAGTTTTGAGCAAGTTTCTTCACTTCTCTAAGCTTCCATTTCTCCATGAAGTTGTCATCAAGATCACAGGACAGCAGTGGAGTAAAATGTTTTGAAAACCATAAAGTACTGGAAAAATCAAGGTGTTGGGATTATTACTGGTGTTTTAATAACAAAGAATGGAGCCTCTAGACCTGCATCATCCAATAAAGTAACCCCCAGCCACCTGTGACTATTTAAATTCAAAATAGTTAATTTCAGATAAAAATTAAGTTCCTCAGTCACAGCAGCCATATTTCAAGGGAAAAATAAATGAAATAATTCACACAAAGCACCTGGTACCTAGCAAGTACTCAAGATTCCATGGGTGCAGAGTTCTACCTATATCCAGAAGTCCAAGGTTGTTAATTGTTTATTAAAATCTCTTTTATCCTTAGTGATCTTGGACTGGGTCACTCACTGCTTGACAATAAAAGAGAGTGCCAGCCTAGTTGATAGGTGGGGCACAGAAAAGTCCATGGGACAAGGTGGTGGCTCTACTGCTAAAGATTTCACTGATGGTGACCTAGGAGGATATCCCAGTGGAGGCATGTGCCGTGGCAGGTGCACTAATTGAGGTATTTAAAAGATATGGACAGGCCAGCGCGTGGCACACTCAGGAGAGTGTGGTGCTGATAATACCAAGGCCGTGGGTTCGGATCCCAAATAGGGATGGCCGTTTAGCTCACTGGGTGAGCGTGGTGCTGACAACACCAAGTCAAGGGTTAAGATCCCCTTACTGGTCATCTTTTATTTTTAAAAAAAAAAAAAGGTATGGAGGAGGGCTGAACAATGTCTACAAAGACAAGACAGTTGGCTGGTTATTACCAAGTTGTATGGATGCCCTGGAGAAGGATAATTCTAGACCAGGGGTTGTTAACAAGCAGTTAATGGCTAATTGTGAGATTAAGAGGCCCTCATGTTATATTACAAAGTAGACTTTATTGCCTGCAGTAGAAGAGCGCAGACACAGTTGAGCAGCACTGAAGATGTAACTATTAGAGGAGCAGAGATCCAAAAATATTTAAATGCTGTCTGTTACGCTCAGGTCGAGGCCCAGGTGGAGAAAACCTGGGACCCTGAAACATAGTATGCTGGCATCTGCATGGATGCCCAGAGGATGTTGATACTGTAGAACCCCCAAACCCTCTGGGCTTGCAGATAAACCCACCCTTGCCTAGTAGAAGCTTACACTGTTCTGAAAGTAGTTGTAGAGATACCCACATACATGCAGACAATGGGTGTCCTCCTCATGAACTGCCACAATGTCCTCCCCTGGGTACCAGGCCCAAAACTAGGGCTGACATTGAGAGGTGGTTACAGAGCTGGGTTCATTAATATCCATGGGGATGATGCTCCCTCTCCATCCCCAGAGTAATAGGTCAGGTGGTCCAACAAAGGTAATGCTTAACATCTATAACAACAACAGCAGCAGTGGCAGCAGCAAAGGTAATTAAGGAAGAACAGAAGGCTGAGGGCAGTTGCCTCTACAAAAAGTCATAATGCTTTGCTTGGTTTCCAGGCCTGAACCAGTTTTCAGATGTGGAACTCATTGACTAAAGAGGTTCCCAGGTCCCTAGGAGAAAGGACCCTTCAATACCATGCCATGTATAAATTGTGATGATTCCCCCTATCCTTCCCCAAAGGGACCCATGGCCACTTATTCAGGTTATGCACTACGGAAAGGGAAATGCCCAGACGTTTCAAGTACTATTGAACAAAGGGTCCAACTTAGCATGGGTACTCAGAGACCCAGTCGTCATCATGGTGTCTCTGTTAGAGTAGGGGCTCACCGGGGCCAAGGTATAAATGGAGCCCTGGCTCAAGTGTAGCTCACAGTGGGCCCACTGGCTGTGCACACCCACCCAGTGAGCACTTCTCAAGTCCTGAGCATATAATTGGCATTGATATACTTGTAAGGAGCAATGCTTATATTGGGTCCCTGGTCTGTGGGGTAAAAGTTCTCATAGTGGAGAAAACCAAGTAGAAACCTCTGAAATTGTCCTACTTCAGCCAATATGGTGCATCCAAAAAATCTGCAGAGAAGCCTGTAGATTCAAAACAGCTCCCAGGATGTCTAGGCAGTTCTGGGACTTGCCAGCAGGAATCCAGTGTGTCCCCTCCAGGGGTCCTGGTCAGGATAGCTGGCACTTGAAATAGGGAGGGGGTGCTGGGGAGAGAAGGGAAGATTGTCAGACAGGATGACTCCAATCCTGTCATAGCATGTCCAGCAGGCTGGAGGGGGCAGACCTGTGTCTCTCAGCTCGCAAATGTTCTATGGTACTGACTGTCATGAAATTTTTCTTTCCTGTAACTGAGTAAAAGGCAAACTCTCAGAAGATAAGGCCAAAGTAACCATAGCTGGGAATTCTACACTGACCTTCAGCAAGTCCATCTGGCGCCAGTCATCAGCCCCCTCCTTATTCTTGGGGATCCACTATGGCTCCATTTAAGCAGAAAACAGATTCAATGGACAATCTTCTCCAGATAAGAGGGGCCATATCAAAGCCAGCCGGTCTATGGAGTCTGTGCAGTAGTAAGTACACCTTGGTGCCATATATTTACGTATATATTCACTCACTGTGCATGCCGATAGCCTCCTTCATAAATATTCATAGTATTCCTCTAAGCTCACTGTATATGCCTGTCACCTGATCCCAGGATGCAAAAATGCCAGTCTCCTCCCCTCCCTCAGCTGAGCATATGCTTTCAGTTTGCCTGAAGGTTGTGTTTCCCCAATCTTAAGATTGTTTCTTGCCTGAAAAATAAAGTCTCCCTTTTTCTCTTTTTAGCGGATCCTGTGGTTCTTTTTGTTAACACCTGGCTTAAGATGGTCTAACAGTCTTGTGTCACATGCAGGGATGTTTTCTCTTCCTAAGCTGGAATCCAGACCCTTAGAATTTTCTCTAAGTGGATACTTACAGTTCCCTGTAGCGTTCTTTCATGGATTTTGATAGTTAGCTATTAATAAGAGCTGAAATTGAATGAACTTGAGCCATGTGCCAGGCACTGCACTGAGTATTTTGCAAGTACTCTTGTTTGATACTCACAGCAACCTGCAAGTTGAACTCACAGAAGCAGAGAGTAAGTAGAATGATGGTTGCCAGGGGGTAGGGGTGGAGCAGGGTGGCATGGGAAAAATAGGGAGATGTTGGTCAAAGAGTACAAACTTGCAGTTATAAGGTGAAGAAGTTCTGGGGATTTAATGTACAGCATGATGACTATCGTTATTAGTTCTGTGTTGACTGGCCAGCCACACACACAAAAAAGTAATAATAATGCTGTGTTGTACATTTTGTTTTTTGGGTTTTTCTTTTTTAGTTTCTGATTTTTTTATAATGCTGTGTTATATACTTGAAATTTGCTAAGACAGTAGATCTTAAGTGTCCTCACCACACACACACACACACACACACACACACACACACACACACACACAAATGGTAATTAGGTGAGGTGATGTATTAATTAGCTTGATTGTGGTAATCATTTCACAATGTGTATGAATATCAAATCATCATATTGTACATCTTAAATATATACAATTTTTCTCAGCTATATCCCAAAAAAGCTGAAAAAAAATTAAAAAAATAAAAAAAAACCTATGAGCAAGGTGTTACACCTTCATTTTAAAAAGAAACAGACTTGGAAAGGTTAGGTGACTTGCCAAATGCCTCAAAGTGGAGTCTAGGTCTGTCAGACGATCTTTTGTTGTTGTTGTTGAGATTTAATAAATTAATTTTCATTGCTTTTTCAAGGACATTCTTAAGTGAAACCAGCTTTTTTCCCCCATCCGGAGTGCATGGGGGCCAAGAATACAGTGACTGTTAGTACAGTTTGGAGACACTGCCTAGATTCATGCTCAGACAACCAGCAGTTTTAGACACCAATGCTTTGTACCATCAGTGTAAATGCCCAAACAGTGAAAAGGCAGATAGTGTCTTAGCATTATTATGAAAGTAATTTTGAACTCACAGACACCCTTAAAGGGTCTTGGAGACTGTCAGGCATAGCTTATGGGATTTTTGATGATTTTCTTTTTCTTTGCTTTCTCTTTCTCCTCTTCCTCCTCCTCTTCACCCTCCCCCTTCCTCCTCCTTAGCACATCTGTATTTTCTAATTTTATGTGCAATCATTATGTGTTACATATTTTTTAAGCTTAAGATTCACTATAAACACCTTTGCATGTTAAGTGGCCTCTACAATAAAAATTTAATATATGTACATTTTAAATTACTAAAATGGGTCTTCTATATATAACCATATAGTTGTGTATTTGTTGTATGCATTCTTCTTATGCCATTTTCATGCATACAGTTTTATTTTTCTCTTTTGGATTTTTTTTAATGCTATGTCCTAGCCCAATCAGCTGAAGATCACCAGGAACAAACCAAGTCAGGTTTGTTGACACATTGCCATGAGGGAGACCACCCAGCTGAGGGACTGTGGGGGTCCAAACAAAGGCAAAGGTTATTAAAGGATTTGGGGGAAGGGTGAAGTAAACCAAGAGGTGTTTTGATAGGTTCAAAGTTGTCCAGGGCTGTGTGTGAAGGGTCAACTTCAGGTCAGGACAACAAAGTGGACACAGAGTCCTGTTTCCTTGAAAACCACAAAGTTAAGATGGGGTGGAATGTTGAGTCTAGAAACTCCTTATGTAAGGCTGATTCTCTGTGTCAAAGTGACTTAGCTCCTCCAGGCAAGAGTGGGATGTTTTGTTCACAAATATGATTTCAAACAGCAAATTTCTGATGATTTGTAATTTTAGAAAAATTAAAAAATGAAATCTCAGTAAAAACATAGTAGTCACTCAGAGAACATGGTTATCAGGACACTTTGCAGCTGTAGAATGCATGGCTTTGGTAGAAATAACATTTCCTATGAACATTGCAGCTGGCTTTATCTGTGCCTGTTATTCCAGTCTAATCTGTGGACAGGCAGACTTTCACTTTTTCATTCCAAGCTAATTTTCACTTTCTCAGCTATAGTCCCCCAAACAGAAATTCTGGTCTAAACAATTTGATCATTTTTCCTTTTCACTTTCCCTGACCACATGTTGGAAAACAGCCTAGATCCACCCTCATACTCTAATACCTATGGGAAATGTACTGTCCTCCACTCCCACTCCCCCACCCCCTGGCTCTGAGTCCCAGGCAATGAGGTGTCTGTCTCCCTCACTGCAGCACCCTCGAGCCCTTGGGGATCAGAGGTGACCCTCTGGAAGGACGCTGCTGCTGCTTCTCACCAGAGGCTGGTGATAGGAAGATCCTCCATCATGGCCACCTCCAGGCTGCCCTCCTAGTGATAGCAGGAACCATAACTGCTGCCACCTGCCCCAGGCAGAGGGGTGGGGCGGCCAGGGCAGTCCCATCTGGGACCAACGCAGCTGCGTTGCACATACCCCAACACAGCTCCCCTGCAGGTCCTAATCCTCATTTTGCTGAAGTTGGATCCCCAGCTGAACCTCCCCCTTTCCCTGGAAGCTCCAAGGGAGCTCCCCCTACAGGTCACACCCAGCATTCCTGCACTGGACAATATTTTATTTTAAATTTAGAAGTACTTTGGTAAACAGATACACATCCCTGTATTTATCTATGTCAAGAGCTTGATGTGTGATAAATCAGCCACAAAAACATTATCTTGAAAGAATAAATCTTGGCAATTTGCATAAAATAATTTCAATAAAAATCTTATTTGGACATGATTAGAGGTGTCTGAAAGGCATAAAATCTTCAAGCTGAGCTGGAAAGGAGCCGTTAGAAAGATCTCACAGCTTGTCCAACCCTCTCATCTCACAGGAGGAATTATTTCAGACTCAAAGAGGTTAAGTCACCTGGCCACGGTTACACAGCCACCGCTAGTTAACTCATATATGAAGGTACTTCAGCAAGTTCATGGAAAAATCGAATTAAAAGCTAATATGAGGCTGGTTAGCTTATGTGGTTAGAGCATAGCCTTATAACCCAAAGACAACAGGTTCAGATATGAATCTTTTCATTAACTTTTTTGAAGACCCCTTGTACACTGATTCTCTGTGGGGCTGAGCAGATGAGGAATCCTTTGTTTTCTCTCCCCTTTGCAGAGATTTTTTGGGTTACTTTCCTAGTCCTGGCAAGCAGCCCTGCCTTCCATGCTTTGGTGTCTCGGATGACACAATCTCATTCTTTAACTTGTTTTTGTTTTGTCTTCTCCAGAAGGCTTCCAGATCTTTCCGGTTGATTGAGAAAACTGGCCCATCTGGTCTGGGTCCAGCGGAACGCCCCATCCCTGCATGCTGGCAGGGGCGGAGAACAGCTGACTTCAGCAGCCTCACTCATGTGACCACCGCAGCTATAGCTCCTTGTTCTGCTCCTTGTCTGGGCCAGGGTGGGCACTTCAAGAGGCTCCTCCTGTGAGAAGCACCAGGTAGGCACCCCAGTCCTGCTGGTCTGCCCGCTATGACGGGGGACACCAGACAGGCACAACAAGACAGACTTGGGCAGATCAGACATAAGGCCTTCTGTGCTGGTCCAGGGCTCTTTAAGCAGTAGGGACGGAATGTGGCTGACCTCGAGGTGCCTCACATGGTCCCTACTTGCCCTCCTCCTCCCCTTGTCCCCTACCTCCAGGAAGGTGACTGTGCCCTTCCTTCCTCTGTTCTTTGCCCTTCTCTTTCCCTGACAACAGACTTTTCCCCTCCTCTCTGCTGACTTAGCAGTGCACTGTGGGCGTGGAGGAATTAATCAGTGACAGGAAGCAGCCTCTTGCGGAGCAGTGGCTGGCTGTGGTCAGGACAGCCTCGGCAAGGCCAGCCCCAGGAATCTGTCCCGCTTCCTGCAGCTGCTCACCCACCTAGCTGCTCCTGCCATGGGGCCCCTTGGAGCCTTCCTCTTCCTCTTGGGGGCCCTGGGGGCTCTTGCTGACATCTGTGGTGAGTAACCAGCTCTACCTGGTACCTCTTTTCTCCTGGGTCCATAGGAGGGAGGACTATCTTGTCCAACCTTCTCGTTAAATATCTGGGGATACTGAGGCTTAGGGGTGTAATGGGGGAACTCATGAGTATCTTCCTGTCTGTGCTCCTGCAGCAGTTTGGCTTAGCTGGGCTTCATCGTTTAACACATTGAATTGAATTAATTATGTGTCTGACTCTGCACCAGAAAAGATCTTCTTCATTAATTTAGTCATTTGTTCACATATTCATTCAACATATATTTGTTGAGCCTTTTCTGTGCCAGGCTCGGAGTTAGGCTTTGGGGAAAGAACAAAGAGCAGGACAGGTCCAATTCCTGCCCTCCTATCACTTATGTTTTAGTGAAGGGGACAGACCAAAGAAATCAAGTGACAAGTTGGGCTATGGTGAGTGCAGCAAAGGGTGGGAGGTTGGGGAAGGATCTCTGAGGACCAGGAGTCCACATGGGAGCTGAGACCATAAGGGAAGGAGCTGGCAAGAAAAGGGGAGGGGGGGGGACAAGAATTCCAGGCAGAAGGTAGTGAGTATGTGGAGGCCCTGCCTGTTCCAGTTCTGTGTCCCAGGGCTGAGCCCCAGAGGCCTCTTGGGACCTGTCTGAGTGCATAGACTCAGGGCCACTTTTGCATTGGGGCCAAGCAGGAAGCAGAAGGCAGGCCTTAGGACTTGAGGCTGCCCACTTCTCTTCTTCCTGCCTTATACTCTGCACGAGAGGTTATGCTCTGCAATATGCTTTCACCACCATGGTCTCTTGTTACCATGGAAATATCCTAAGAGGCAGGTCATGTTCAGGTGACAGATGAAGAAATGAAGAAGTCAAGAGTTTGAAGGACCAAGTGATCTGCTCAAAGTGCTCCAGCTTTACCAGAGTTTTGCTGGACTCAGTTCTTGAAACTCCAATCCAGGGACTTCTTGGGGCACCAGAAGCACCTGCCCTGTGTTACACAAAAGCAGACTCCATAGGCCTGGGCCCTTGGTTCTTTTCCAGACAGTCCCCAGGGGAGACCTGGGTTCAGCCAGCCAGAGTTTCCCCTCTGCCAGCGTGGTGGGCCCAGTCTTCAGCCTCAGACAGTTAGTCCATAAGCCTGACCCCACAAAAGCCTCCCTCCCTCAGGATCTGGGGAACCTTGAACTGGGGTTTGGGGTGCAGCCACTTAATTGCTCCCAGCCTCATTCCCTCACCTATAAAATGGTCTAAGAATGCTCTCCTGCCTTCCTCCTTGGTGTGGTGCGAGGGTCCCACAGCACCTGCTTTTCCATCTTAAAGCTCTGTATGGCTGTGAAATTGACAGGGATCGCTGCACCAGCGCTAATGCAAGGTGTGCTCCTGTGCTTCTGACTGTCAACCAAGCAGTCCTCAGCTGGCAGGGCTGAGTGGTCCTGGGAGCAGGAGGCCATAGCCCCAGGCCACTTTTATTACTCTGGGTGAATCTGTTCCTGAATCTGCCTGCTCCTTCCTTCTATCTAAGGAGGTTGAATTGTGGTCATCAGCCTCCTTTTACAGCCGGGGCTCCTTGTCTTATCACTTCTAACCCCTCCTGACTCATCCTGCTGGAAGTCAGAGATCAGGGTGGGGGCAGGGGACTCCGTTTCAAGAAAAGGGAGAGGGAAAGAGAGTTTCAGAGACACTGATGACCAAAGAGAGGCTGGGAGAGACTGAGGCAGACAGACACAGAGAGCCTCAGAGAGATTGAGAGAGAGTGAGAGAGACAGACCTATAGAAGTGAATACAGACACACAGAAAGGCTCTGGTAAGAGAAAGGGAAGAGAAAAGCAATACCACCCCACCCCCCATTGTAATGTTACAGTTAACACTGGTAAGAAACCAGCCACGTGCTCCAGCCTGGGCTCACACCGCAAAGAATTATTTAAGGTGTCACACCAGGGAATGGTCGGTCACCTTATAGCAACAAATATCTGTGCCTTTTTTTTTTTTTTTTGGTGGCTGACATGTACAGGGATCATCTGAACTAGTGACCTTGGTGTTATAATGCTGCACTCTAACCAACTAAGTTAACCAGCCAGCCTGTGACTTTTGGGAAAACAGGCATATGGCAGTAGGACTCAAACCTGGAGAGATGGGGCTTTGTTACAGGAACTCTGGTCCTCATGCCGGGAGCCCCAGGAGGCGGGCGAAGCGCTCTGCAGCAGTTCCTTTCCCTGGTCCTCTGGCAGTTGTGGCCTGCCCAGCATCCTGGGATGTGGCACAGTGGAGACCACCATTGGCAGCTGGAGCCCAACAGCAACTGGGAGGCAGTAAATGGGGATGGAAAGTCAAAAGTGCCTCCAAGGCAACTACTCTAAGCTATCCTGTGCTGAGCTCGGGTTCATACCCCAAGTGGGGCAGGCAGCAGTCAGCTGGAGCTGGGAAATATCCCTGAGGCTCTGCTTCCAGGGAATGTCAGTATTTTGGTAGCTTCAAGTAAATCCCTCAGCACACAGATAAATAGCTGCAAACGGTGACAAGTTTCTGATAGCTCTCCTCACAATCTCAGGTCCTCTTCACTTAAACAGGGATGACAGGAAAAGCGTGATTTTCAGATCTGCATGGAGGAAGTTCACCAGGCAGCCCCAGTTAACCAGTTGGCAGTCTGCAGTGTTTGAGAACTGGATGTGTAACACGTTCTGCGTGTGGGCTGAAGATTTTGTAAAGGGGCAAAACACACATTCGGCAGGGAGCCAAAGAACAGGCGCTTTGCAGTCAAGACCATCCTTGGCTTTGCAGCCTAGTGTAGGATACAACATGACTTTGAACTTCTGTTTCCTCTCTTTTGCAAAGTGAGGACGATAGTAACTACATCACAGGGCTGGCGTGAGACCAAGTAGATCAGGCCCAGTGCCTGGGGCACACCTTGCAGCTTGGCATCCAGTCTCGCTATCACTCCTGTTGAGCAAAGTGGTTGCGTGGCGACAGCATCCTTTGCCCTGGGCCCACCATATCTCCCTGGCTCTTTTGGGATACCTGCTTCCTCCCTTTGCCCACTCCCTTTCAGTATGGCTGCATTTCCCCATGCAAGTGGGGTGTGTGCTGGGTGGAGTTGGGGTTGGGGATATGTATTCCCTGGAGTTGGCCCTGGTAAGGTCCAAGCAGCTCCTTGTGGTGGCCTGGCTCTGTGACCTCACTTGCATCATTTTCTTTTCTAAGAAATACCAGAAGTGGACAGCCACCTGGTAGAGAAGCTGGGCCAGCACCTCTTGCCTTGGATGGACGCACTCTCCCTGGAGTACCTGAACCCCAGCATCTATGTGGGCCTGCGCCTCTCCAGCCTGCAGGCTGAGACCAAGGAGAACCTCTACCTGCATAGACTCAAGCTCTATCACCAGCAATGCCTCCTGGAGTATTGCCGCATTCTCTCTTCTTTCCCCATGTCTTTCTCCACATGCTAAGAGACAGGAGACCTGGGTTCTGGTTTGCACCTGTCACTGCTTTGTTGGAAGACTTTAGGCACAGTTTTTCTTTTCTGGGCCTCTATCTGTCTGTAGAATGAAGTGGTTAGTTGAACTAGATCAGAGATGCTAACACAGAGCTCTGTGCTGCTACTGCAGCATTCTGCACCTGAGGCAGACATCACTAATCCATGACCACACTCTTTCATACTGAGCCTAGAAGCAGCACCTACCTCTTTCTGTGCTCCCCTCCCAAGCCTGAGGCAGACATCAGTAATTGATGATCCCACTCTTTCATAGTGAGCCCAGAAGCAGCATCCTTCTGTGCACCCTTTCCAAGGGGCATTAAGGAGAGGCCTGCTCTGGGGTATGAATGAGAGGTGAAGAACCAGATCCAGCTGTGGAGCACTTCCTGCTTGGGTTCCCTCTCAAGAAGTGGATGCAGGGTGGAAGAGGAAAGAAAGGGGAGAGTGCATGGGCTAAGCATGGCCAAAATGGGGGGGGCAGGCACAGGTTATTTGGATGCAGGAGCCCTCAGAGTTTATCTTTGAGCTTAATCCTTCATCTCATTAAATATTTGTGGCATACACCTCCCAATAGCATAGCTGACTACACTTACTTTTAGCAGTTCTAGCGAAGTTTCCAACTGTTAGGATTTTTCCCACTTTGTGATGTTGGTGGGAGGCACCCCCAAGCCAAACTTACCAGAGTGGGTACTTTCTTACAAAGATGTTGTTAACTGCCTTTGTCCTAGGTCTGCCTCCAGTGACGATAACAGTGACTGCCAGACCAAGCCTTCCAGGGGCCACCTGGCCCTCTACCTGCTTGCTCTCAGAGCCAATTGCGAGTTTGTCGGGGGCCACAAGGGGGCCAGGCTGGTCTCACAGCTCAAGTGGTTCCTGGAGGAAGAGAAGAGGGCCATTGGTGAGGGGACGCCATCTGCTGGGGGTGGGAGCAGCTAGGAGGGTTCATCATATAATGTTCTCTGGTGAGAATCAGAACTTCACATTTCCTCCCCAGGCCTCTTTCCTGCCCTCCATACTGCCTGTCTCTCCATCCACCTAGAGGCTTGGGCCTGCCCTGGTAGCCATCCTTGATCCAGCCTTTCCTGCACCCCACATGCACTCTGTTGCTCAGCCACCAAGACTGACCTGACTCTCCACCTTCTGGGACAACTGCACAGTCTCCTTACTACATAGTCCTTAGCCTGTCTCTGCTAACTTTCCTGCCTCCTGACTCGACCCAGCACACAAAAGCAAGAGTGAGACTTTTCAACATAAATCTGGTCTTGTTAGTGCTGCTTAACCCAGCAGGGGCCCCTCACTGCTCTGTTCACAGCCCTCATGCCCAGCCTGTCTGCCCTTCTCTCCTCTCCTGGCTCGGCCCTGCTTACCCACTCGCCCATCCTCCGTGGGCTCTGGCCACACTGGCCTTCCCTCAGCTCATAAGCCACAGTCCTCATTCATATTCCCTCCATCTAGAATGGCTTCCCTCTCCTAGCTCACTCCTGCTCCACTTTAACTCCTCCTTTGCCTCCCCCCACCCCCAGCATCACTTCCTTGGGGAATCTTGCCCTGACCTCCCAGCTATTTGAAGACTCTGTTATAGGGTTCCTTGGACCGCAGCCCATATTTTAGTTACAATTATGCTTTCATGAGCAAGAGTGGTTTTATGGTCAGAAGCCCCATCTGCACAGAGCCCGCTGTCATCCCTGTACTCCTTGCCCTGAGCATTGCACCTGACACATAATGGAGCCTCAGCAAGTACAGGTTGAGGCAATGAAGGAATGACGGATCCCACATCCCAAAGGAAGGCATTTGGAAGTGCAGGCAGTGGGGCCCTGTGTGCTATTGGGGCTGGTTGCCAGGAGGGGGCAGAGAGGCAGGCAACCCCTCAGGCCTGGCATGACACCCCTACCCTTGGGTTTTCTCGCTCCCAGGGCACGATCACAAGGGCCACCCCCAGACCAGTTACTACCAGTACAGCCTGAGCATCCTGGCCCTGTGTGTCCACCAGAAGCGGCTCCATGACAGTGTGGTGGGCAAGCTCCTGTATGCTATAGAACATGACCAGCATCTCCAACAGGGCCACCTCTCTGTCGGTGAGTGGGTCAGCCTCTGCTGAGGCCAGGCTGGCACTCCCTCAGCCCCTAGCCCCAACTAAAGGCCTCCACACCCTGGCCCCATGCTCACTTTTCCTTGGGATCCCTCCTTATCAAGTCCCTTAGAAGTGAAGTAGCGAGGGCTCAGGTGTGGTGCAGTGGCTGTAAGCCACTTTGGAGCTATACTGGGATCCTGACCCCAGTTGCATCACACGTTAATAGGGGGACCCCTGGTCAGGTGGCCTTTCCGGTTCAGCTTCTCAGGTAAAACGACCTCCCAGCAACACCTCGATAAAGGAGGCCATATCAGCAAAGGGCTTGCTTAGCACAGTGCCTGGCATGGAGAAAGTTCTGGGTGCATAGCTATGATCTTATCATTATATGAGCTGGGAAGTCTGAGGCCTGGATTCTGGATCTGCTTCCTCACTGTGTGACTTTGGGCCTCTATTTCCATTTCTCATCATTGTGATTCAAGGTTTTTCCAGGCCTGGAGTCCCATGAGTGAATGTGTGCACCTCACACAGGGTGGGGTAGGATGGAGTAGGTTGGGGGGGTAGGTGCCCAGGGAGAAGAAGGCAGCAGGGCCCCTGCCAGCAGGGAGCTTGTTCTGCCTCAGAGGCTTGTAGAAAAACCACTGTGGACGCATTAAAATCTTCTGGAGGGGGGAATCGGGGGTGAAGAGGGGCTTGAAAAACCCCAGGGCCCAGGCAGTTCCCTGTACCAATTAAATCAGACTAACTTAAGGTCAAGGGATTGGATTCCTATACAGGCCAGTTGCTCCCCAAAAATAAATAAATACAATAGTTTAGCTGGCTAGTTAGCTCAGTTGGTTAGAGCACAGTGTTATAACACCAAGGACAAGGTTAAGGGTTTAGATCCCCATAGGGGCCAACCACAAAAAAAAAAAAAAAAAAAGAAAGAAAGAAAGAAAAGAAAAGAAAAGGAAACAAACAAACAAACAAAAAAACCCACAAAATCAGACTACCTGGGGATGGACCCAGGCATTAGTTGGTTTAAAACTCCTTTGGTGATTCCATTGTGCAGCCAGATTTGGGAACAAATGATATAGGATCAAGTCCTCCTGGTCCACCTCCTCCAGTCTATTTCCCTAACCTCTAGCCCCCAAGGAGGAGATTGATGAGCCAAACCAATTTGCCTGGGACATAGGACTTTCAGTGCCCAGATCTGCAAAGTCTTGGGTAAACCAGGCCTAGTTGGTGCCCCTACCTGATCTGACCATGTTGCCCCCTCTTCAAGCCTCCTGCGGCTGCCCATTGCCACAGGGCCTGAGCCCCAAGGCCCTGCCAGACCTTGTCTCTCTAGTTCATCACATGTCCTGTTCCCCGCAGACACGATGGCCATGGCAGGCTTGGCCCTCACTTGTCTGGAGAACTCCAACTTAAACCCTGATCAGGGACAACGGATCACCATGGCCATTAGGACAGCACGAAAGAAGGTCCTGAAGGCCCAGACCCCCGAGGGCCACTTTGGGAATGTCTATAGCACCCCACTAGCACTGCAGGTAGGAAAGAGACCCTGAAGGCATGGCCACCCTGAGGGTCAGTGGGGGTGGACTGGTCTGATGCTGGAAGTCCTGGCTTCTCCCCTCTGGCTGACCCATCTCCTCCCTCTCTCCCCTACTCTGTCACCAGTTGCTGATGACCTCCCCCATGTCCAGGGTGGAACTGGGCACAGCATGCCTCAAGGCAAGGGCTGCTCTGTTGGCCAGCCTGCAGGATGGGGCCTTCCAGAATGTTCTCATGATCTCCCAGCTGCTGCCTGTCCTAAACAACAAGACCTATGTGGATCTCATCTCCCCACACTGCCTGGCACCAAGAGGTAGCCAAGCCTGTCATGGGAGTATAGCTCTTTACAACCTGCAGAGCTCTCACCAACACCTGTGTGCTCCAGAGGGGAGGTTGCTTGGTCCTGATTTGCTGAGTCAACAGAGTTTGTGGGTGTTTGTGGACACAGAGGCTAAAAATGTGGTAACAGCTTCTAGAAGCTCACACTGTGAAGAGGGAGACACCAAATGGAGATCTCTCTGTGGGCCCCTTGGGTGATACTCAGCATAGAAATGTGTGAGTGAATGAATGGAGGAATGAATGAATGGGGGACAGAAACATTTTGGTTAACTCTGATACAACATGATGAGCCCCAATTAGCAGCATGAATCAGGGCTTCATCTAGGAGAGGGACTTGGAGATGTGAGTGGAATTTGCTAATGGAGAAGGGAGAAGGGAGGGCCGAGCAGAGAGGAGGCAGCAATAAGGCACAGAAGTGTGAAGAATTTTGGGGAATGTTTTTGCAAAAGAGTGGGGTCTGGGAAAACAAGCAGGAATGGCAAGCAGATGAATGAAAAGGAAGAGAGAGCATCATAGGTAATGGGGAGTGACGTGAACAACTGTATGTTCTAGAAAGAGCCATCTGGGATGCTATGTAGGAGATAGGTGGGAGGGGGGATACTGGAGGCAGAGAAATCAGTGAGGGGCCCGACCCTGGGCAGTGAGGTGATGTGGGAGCTGAGGGACAGGGGAGACTGGGATGGCAGCAGGTTTCAGCTGAGCATGTGGTGATGACATTAGTTGAGATGACAACATGAGAAAGGATCAGGTCCAGATGGGCCACACTGTCTTTGAGGGAAGAGAGGAGGACCAACACCCGGGCTCTCTGACCTCACCCCAGCTGCCCCTCCTTTCTCCCTGGCACAGTCATGATGAGACCAGCTACCAAGACTCTCTCACAGACCCGAGTCCCAGAGATCATCAGCGTCACACTGAAGGTCCCCAGCATCTTGCCATTATACAAACAATCCATCTCTGTCTTTGCCGGGTCCTCCTTGGAAGATGTCCTGAAGACGGCCCAGGAGCTAGGAGAATTCACGTGAGGCCCCCACCTCCTAGCCCTCACCTCACCCAACCCCATGTGCCTGAAAGGGGGTAGAGGAAGGGGTTCCCTCAGGAGAGGTACCAGCCCAGCTTCTTGCTTCCACCTTCTCCATCCTTTGTTGCCCATGCTGTTGGGGAAGCAGGGAGCTGTGGGCCAGTATTGTTATGAAGAGGTCATTTTCATTAAGGCTCTGGAGGCAGAGCCCCCACATTGGATTCCCAGCTCCGCTGCTCTCCAGCTGGGGCCCCAGACCAGTTATTTACCCACAACTCAGTGAGGATACCAGTTGTGCTCTGTCCTCACAGGGCCAGTGTGAGGAGTCCAGGAGTCAGTGCATATAGAGATGGTGGTACATGCTTGTTATGTGGTCTCAATACAGGCTAGCTTGCATAAACATTATTTGATTATTAGTCTTATTCTGTTAATTACCCTGAGGATGTTGGACAACATACTTAAACTTGCTTCTCACCCTGAGATTAGACAAGTCTGAGGACAAGCATGTCCAAGTGTTGCTCTATGCCAGCCTGTCTCTGCCTAAATAACATAAATATGATTTTTGTGTTACCAACAGGGAATCTGGCCCAGAGAAGTTGAGTGTCTTCCTTCAGGTCACCTAGTCCCCCAACTTCTCCCCTAGAAAGATGTGTCTCAGTTTGAGAGGGCCCCAATTTCTGTCCCCAGCCAGACTTCCCACATCCTGCAGCCAGGGAGGGCTCACAGCTGATGCTTTGGGGTCACTGGGGCCAGGAAATCTCAGGCCAGGGAAATGTAAAGGACAAAATCCACCTAGACATGGGATTAATTTACTTCTTCTGTAATATGACTTAGATATGTACTGACATGTTTAGTCAATATTAAGTTCTTTCTCTTTATAGCTCTAGACAATTTTTAATCCTAAAAAACTTTGCAAATTAAATAGAAAGCAGAGTATAAAAACCAGTCACATTCAAATAAGTGCAGAGAGGTGCAGGGATCGCTCCCAGGTGCAGGCTGGGCCTGTGCTTCAGCACTCCCCTATATTTGAGCTGCCCTCTTCCCAGTCTCTTCCCTGGCCCTAACACTTCATTTACTATGAAGTCTATCTTCATTCTCTTCCTGGTCACCTGCAGTGCATAGAGCAGTGCTGCTGGGCAGCCTCCCCATTTGTAGGGAGGCCACACACATGCCCAGCGCCCTTGGCAGGGCTGAGTCCAGCAGACAGAGATTACCCAGAACCTGCTGGTATTCATGCTTAGATATTGTCATCAAAATGAAAAACAGATAGAATTTAACATTTTTATTCAGAGCTTGGGGATCCCTGAGAAGACATTGTGGATGACAATCTGAGAAATAGTTCTCTTATTAGTGGGGGTGAGTGCCTGAACTGGGTTCAGGGGCCAGACAGGAAGGCCATGTTTGAGAAATGTGAATACACAGCAGAGAGAACAAAATTGCAGAGAGACAGACAGACAGACACATGTAGAGAGAAGTGGCCCCAAGCAGCCACGTGGCCCCACAGAGTTAAGGAATGACCAGGGGAAAGAGCTGCCCTGTGTCATCCCCTAAAACAAGACTTTTCCTTTGTCTAAGTCACCCTGAGTGGGTTTCTGTTTTTTAAAACTTAAAAAAATCCCTTCTCAAGACTGAAGCCATTGATAAGCCCCTTCAGAGGGAGGAAAGACATGCTCCCGGGGTTTTTAAGAGGATCATTTTGGCAGTGGCATCCAAATGGGTTGCAGAAATGTGAAGTTGGAGGTGAGGAGCTCAAGGAAGGGGTTGTGAAGAAGGGGACTCTTAGTTGCCAGGGTCAGAAGTCTAACTCCGACCCTCTCAGGCAACAGGGAGTATGGAGTGTGTAGAATCAGAGAGAAGACTGAGCAACCAGGCTCCAACGACAGTGGAATGCTTCTGGGCCACAGAAACTTCCAGAACAAGAGACTCAGTGCCGCCGCCAGGTGTCTCTGACTCTGCCTCCCACATGCCTGCCTCTGTCTGCATGCTGGCTTCGCTTTCTCTCATTGCACAGCTTCTGATTCTCACCTTCTGCAACATCAGCCCCCAGAGAGGGAACAACTAAGTTAAGCTAAGTTGATAACATAATAGGTGTCCCTTCCTGGAGGCCATGGTCACGGTCAACACAGAGAGGATGAAGCCTGAGTGGGCAGTAGCAGTGGGGCTGGAGAGAGGGCAGTAGAGATGAGACCCATGGACCATGGCCAGGTGGCCCAGGAAGGGTTTGCCTGGTGCTGGCCCAAAGGCGAGGGCAGGACTTTGCTGGTGCGGTGAGCTCAACTCCTCTCTTTGCGAACAACAGTCACCTCTTCTCTCTCTTCACCTTTCCCTTTTGTAGATATAGAACACGAGCCACCTTGTCAGGCCCCTACGTGATCTCCGTGATGGGGAAAGAGGCTGGCGATCGTGAGTTCTGGCAGCTCTTACAAGCCCCTGATACCCCCCTGCTGCAGGGTGAGTCTGGTGGCCTGCCACCCCTGATGAGTCCCCTACCCACTCCTGACCCAGCAACAAGCTTCATCAACTCACAGCTTTCTCCTGAACCTTCCTGGATGACAGCTTCATAGAATCATTGATGCTCAAGGTTGAACACACAGTCAGGTGTCACTTAACAGTGGGGATACATTCTGAGAAATGTGTTGTTAGGCAAGTTCATCGTTGTACAAACATCATAGGGTGTACTTACACAAATCTAGACAGTATAGCCTACTACACACCTGTGCTCTAAGGTACAGCTGTGGCTCCTCGGCTATAAACCTGCATAGCGTGTTCCTTTACTAAATAGTGTAGGCAGTTGTAACACAATGGGAAGTATTTGTGTATCTAAACATATCTAAACATAGAAAAACTACAGTAAAAGTACAGTATTATAATCTTAAGGGACCACCATTGTATATGCAGTCTGTGGTTGACCAAAATGTCATTAAGCAGCACAGGACTATAGTTTATTTAACTGAATTCTTAGAATTTTTTATGTAAGTTATTGTGGAATTTTTTTATGTAAGTTATTGTAAGCTATTGTTTTCCTAGTTGTCTAGGAAATCGGTAGGTACAAAAGAAGGATATTAAAATCATCTATAATTCATGACCTATGGCGGGCCGGTCAGCTCAGTTTGTTAGAGCATGGTGTTAGAACACCAAGGTCAAGGGTTCGGATCCCCATACTGCCAGCTGCCAAATGATAATAATAATAATTCACTACCTAGAAATAACTTCTTTTAACTTTTGGTGCATTTTCTTCTAGATACTTTTAAAATTATGTAAGTTTGTTCTTTCATAAAAAATGGAGACATACTCTATATCAATGCTATTCAATAGAAATAAAATGTCAGCCACATGTGTAATTTTAAATTTTCTAGTTGGTGAAACTAATATTAATAATATATCTTATTTAACCCAATATATCCAAAATATTATCATTCCAAGGTTACTAATGACATATTTTCCATGCTTTTTTTGTGTACTAAGATTTTAAGTGCTCAGTTTTCGCATGTAGCTAGCGCAGCTCTATATACTATTTAGCAACTTATTTTTTTCATTCTTAATATATTGTAGACATCTTTCTATATTGGTACATGTAGATCTTCCTCTTTGTTTGTAATAGCCACATAAACTATATCATCCTTTAGGTATTTCTTTCTTTTTGGGGGGACGGGGGGACGGCTGGCCTGGATGGGGATCTGAAGCCTTGACCTTGGTGTTACAAGGCTGTGATCTAATGGGCTGTATGTAATAGGAAGCAAAATGTGAAGTAGCTTCAGCAATAGGATAGCCATTGGCTCACGTGACTAGAAGTCCAGAGGTAGCAGGACTCAGGATTTCAGGACTGTTATAAGCAGAGCTCCAGCCCTGCTTCCCTATGGTTCCTCTGGCTCTGTTCTCTTCATGGCTTCCTCCTCCAGAGGGACCCTTCTGTTCCTTCCTGGGGCTACTCCCTTTTATGACCAAGGGAACTGGTTTCTGAATCCCCCAGCAAACTTCTTCTGGCATCTCAAAGGCTGAATAGTGACACATGCCCATTCCTGGACCCATCCTTGTTGCTGGGAGATTGCCCAGGATCTGAATGCACCAATGGCTGGGGGGAAGGGATTATCACATCTGACTTAGGTCAGTCAGGGCCCAAATCTGGTGCTGCGCTGCTGCACAAAGGGGTGTGGAATAGGATGCATGGGCTACAACTTGTCAACACCTATTGGACCTTTAGAGGGTCTCCAGTTTTAACTCTTAGGCCCCAAGCCATCATGAGCATCCTTGTGTACCAGCCCAGTTACTGAACAGACTCTTAAAGGTCATCTGTCCCTACTCTTGCTAAAGTTCCTTTTACATTCCCTTCCTCCAGGAACTTTTACTGGGCACTTACCATGTGCCAGGCATTGTGCCAAGGGCCTTATAGAAGGTGGGACTTTCTGAGAGAGTCCATTAAATGGTATTCTTTTTTCCTTTCTGTGTTCTGAATAAAGTGAGAAATAAAACAAAGGGGCAGTAGGCAGAGACTCCAAATCTTGCCTTTATTACTGATAAAGCCTGGACCGCAGGATGTAGCTGAAAGTGAGAACTAGGTAGACCCAGCCAGGAAGCAGACCTGCCCTGTTCTGTACACCCCCCTCACCCCACCCCCCAGTCCAGCAGGAAGCCCACTCCCATAAGGAATAAAGAAGGGCACGGTCTACATGTCTAGTTTATTCTTCCCAATTAACCACTTGCATGTCACTCTTCTGCCTTCCTTGGGGTGGAAAGTGGCTGGGAGTTATAGTAATTGAGTTCCCTCCTGTCTTGGTCCGTTTGGGCTGCTATAACAAAATACCGTAAACTGGGTGGTTTATAAAGAACAGAAATGTAGTTCTCAGGCTGGCCGGTTAGCTCAGTTGGTTAGAGTGCTGCCTTGTTACACCAAGGTTAAGGGTTCAGATCCCTGCACTGGTCAGCTGCCAAAAAAAAAAAAAAAACCGAAATGTAGTTCTCATAGTTCTGGAGTCCGGGAAGTCTGAGATCAGGACACTGACAGATTCAGTGTCTAGTGAGGGTCCACTTTCTGACTCATAGATGGCACTTTCTAGCTATGTCCTCAAATGGTAGAAGGGACAGGCCACTCTTTGGGACCTCTTTTATAAGGGCGCTAACCCCACTCATGAAGCTCCACCCTCATGACTTAATCACCTCCCAAAGACTCTACCTTCTAATACCATCACCTGGGTGGTCAGGTTTCAACACATGAATTTTTGGGGGACACAAACATCAGACCATAGCACCTCCATTGAAAGGAAACATCTCTGGGTTCTCTCAAAGGCCTCTTCTAACTCCCCTGCAGGTTGTTGGTATTATCATCATCCCCATTGCACCAGTGGGAACGCTGGCACTCCCAGAGGCTCACTAACTTGCCCAAAGTGACAACACTCATGAGTGACAGAGCTGGGGCTCGAACCCAGGTGTCCTACTGGAGCCTGGATTCTGTCTAATGAGTAAGGGCTGACTCCCAGGAGACTTCACTTGTGGTCCTGGTTCTCCCTCCAGACTGCACTGAGCAAGTCCCTCTTCCTGATGGCCCCTGGGGTATTATAAAGACCGTGAACCCACCTGTCAGGTGTTGTCCGGGTCCCTGGTTCATTTTGCCCTGTGTTTGTCATCCAGCATGCTGTCCTGTACTGCCACCCTCTAGGGGCTTGCCTGCTATGAAATGAGTCCACAGGCCTCAGGGACCCTGAGGTCACAGCTGATTTCAGTCTCTCATCTGTCTCTGGACAGCCCCCATCTTCCCACTACCAAGCCCTGGGTGGATCTTACAGACCCTGGCCTCAGGGTGGGGGGTCTGGAAGATGAAGTTGAGGGTTGGGATGCTCTGCCCTGTTAACGCCCTTGTTCAATCTGCTTCTTCAGGTATTGCTGACTACAGACCCAAGGATGGTGAAACCATCGAGCTGAGGCTGATTCGCTGGTAGCCCCTGGGCTCCCTCACCCCAGCAGCCTCGCACACTCCCAGGGCTTCTGCCCTCCCACCCGACATCCCTGGAACAGGCACTTACCTGATCCTGCAGTCCCCTCCCATGTGCTTGGACTAATGTCTCCTGGAGGACCCCAGCCACTACCCCTATGAGGGTCCTAAGCTACAGCCCACCCTGGAGCAGGGAGCCAAGCACCTTCTCTGCAAAGTCTGTCAGCCCAGGTCTGGCCCAGCCTGGCCCTTCAGGCCTTTGGTGAAGACCACCTTGTGATCTGAAGGGCGTGAAGCATCTCAGACTACTTGGCAGAAGGAAGAGAAGCAGTCTGCTGGCTGCTGGTGTTGTGAGTACCACCACACTGGGTTTGGGGCCCTACAAGGAAGCCTCCATGGCCCAAGGGCTGTGGCCCTGACCTCAGCTCTCCAGTCGGTGTCAGGGTGGCAGCCCCAGATTTGGTTGTGGCACAGTAGTTGGCGAGGCCTCAGCAGGCTGCTCAGTGCCCACCTCTGATATAATTAAAGCATTGATTGGCTCTTGCTGCAGCATCCTGGTGCCTCATGTTCTGCAAGCGCAGGGGTAGGGAGCAGAGAAGGGAGAGATGCCCGCGGGGGAGGAGAGGAGGGTGCGGGAGGGTTCTCTTGGATATTGGGGGGAGTGATGCCAGCAGTGGTTATCTGGGCACTTACTTGCTGGACACTGTCTTGCACCACTCTGTGAGGCTGTTGAGAGTTTCATTCTCACCTCTGCTTTACAGATAAGGAAACTGGTGCTCCAAAAGGGAAAGTGACTCACCCAAGGTCACAGACTCAGTCTGAACCCTGTAGGAGGCAGTGTCGGCTTAGGAGGTAGACAGACCTGGCCTGGGGTGGCCTCCTGGCTCCTCCACTCAAACACTGAAAATTAGGGGCTTCAATGATTGATATGATTACATGGCAGAGCCCCAATTCAACTGGAGGCCCAGGACCTGAGAGCCAGGGTCTCACTCCCTGCTTTTCACCAAGGCACAGTCAGGGCACCATCCTGGGCCTCAGCAGACAAGATGTGGGGACTCTGCCTCTCAGTGGGGGGAAGGGCTCTGGGCTGCCCTCTGGAAGGTGGGTTCAGCCCAAGGAGGCACTGCCATACCCCACCCCACCAAGTTTAGGAAGAGGTACCGTCAGAGGGGCTCTCTGATGGACAGTACGCTAGGGCTGGGTCCATGTACCTGGGAAGACACAGTAATACACTTGTACTCCTCGAAACTGAAGATTAAACATGTGCCTCTCCCTAGAGCACCAGCTTCAGATATTTAGGGTCTGGGTAGGTAGGGGAAACAGGAAATTTACAACGTTGTATTTTTGCTGAAACACACATGGAGCAACAGGTAGCCAAATGCAGCATTGGCCCCCATTTTGAAGGTGAAATGTCTGCACCCAGAACTCCAGAATCTTGTTTACATGCCCTTCCTTCATCATGGCAAGGGGACTTTGGGGAGGATTGGGGACCTGCCCTGTGACTTTCCCTTAACAACCCTGTTGCAGAGGTATGGAGACTCAGAGGTGGGCAGGAAGCTCCCTTGCACTGCGCTGTGAAGGGTCTGTGAGCTGGGTTTGATTCTCCCTCCAGGAGGGAATGCCTTAGTTGAGGTGTCTCTGGCTCTGAGGGGCAGGAAGTTACTGAATCCTGCTCAAATCAAAGGATATTGGCTGAAAAGACCGAGCCTATGAATGTGGGGGCAGCCAGGGGTGGTAGCAAAATTAAAATTGGGGCTCAGAGGGCCGGCCCATGGCTCGCTTGGGAGAGTGTGGTGCTGATGACACCAAGGCCACGGGTTCGGATCCCTATATAGGGATGGACGGTTCGCTCACTTGGGAGAGCGTGGTGCTGATGACACCAAGTCAAGGGTTTAGATCCCCTTACCGATCAGCTTTTTAAAAAAAAAGAAAAAAAGAAAAAATTGAGTCTCAGGGCTCCCTCATCTCCACTACCCTCAGGCCTCTGCCTCTTCCGCCTCATGGTGGAACTTCCTCTTGATGCAGCCCCAGCAGGGACTCTGCCACCTTCCAGTTCAAGCCCCCAGCCCCCTTTTACTTTCTCAGCCCATGTCCCAAAGTCACTGGGGTATGGGAATACTGGTGTCAGGTGTCTAACCTGGTATAATCAGCAGGAACCCTGAGAAGCTGGGGGTGAAAGGACCAGTCATGTTCTGTGCAGGGTCTCATTGTAAGAGTCTAAAAAAAAGAGGCCCTCCCTCTAGGACCAGGGAGCAGGTTTGTGTCTAGCCTACATTTAGACCTCGATGGCTCCAGACAAGCCACTTCCATTCTCTAAGCCTGTTTCCTAGTTCCCAGCTGTGGAATGGGACTTTAGTTTATACAACATGTTTATGCCTGTGATCTCATCATAGATCATACATGGGGAAACTGAGTAGTGAAGTGATCCGTCTGGGGACGTGCAGCCACAAGAAAAGAGGCCTGTCCTATAGCCTGTGCAGCCTGGTTGCTAGAAATGGATACATCTCCCCTGTGGAGTCCCTTAGGGTTCCTCTCTGCATCACCTGCTTCCCATAGCAGCCTGGGCCCCCAAAGGGTAGCACTCAGATTTGAGGGATTTGGGGAGCCTGTGGGCAAGGGCAGGCTGCTCTGGGCTTTTGGGTTGACCGCAAGGAATGTGAAGGAGCCCCTTGCTGCCCTCCGTGAAGCTGGGCACCCCAGTCTCCCATTCTGCAACAAGGGAGTATCCTGGTGGGAGCCCTGCTGCCTGCGAGTTAAAAGCTGGGGCTGTAGAGCCACACAGACCTGGTCTGAATCTCCCACCACCACTCAAGCTGTTCCCCCTGGGTACCTTGCTTCCTTCCCCACTGTCTGTGAGTGGGGTCATCCCAGCACCTGCCTCCAGGGTTAACAGTGGGGAGTGGGAGGATGAAGCCCTCCCTCCCTGGCAGCCGGTGGTGTTAGTTCTTCCTGTGCCCTGGCCCTTCTGGGCTCCCATCTGGGATGGCCGCTGCTGGGTCACCTGCTTTGGGCTCTGCCCTCAGCCTCCCCTAGCCCCACTCTGGCATATACACTCTTCTCCATTCACAAAACCCTGCCCAGGCTTCATCTTGGTTAATCCGCTTTCCTCACCAAGTAGGGCAGGTGGAAGCCTCTTAGTGGTGGTCTTGGAGGAGGTGTAGACAGACTTGCACCACCCATCACTCCCTGCCAGCTCAGCTCTGAAAAGGTCAGGGTGTTTTTTATTGTTTGTTTTTTTTAAAAATTATTATTGTTCCTTATTAAAGGAAACTTACCAGAAAACTGACAAAATCTCAGAAAAGAATATAACCCTTAAAGGGCCCAGATTCCTCCTCCTCAGGAAATGGAGGGAAGGGGCTGCTCCCTTGGCTGGCTGTTTCCTTCCTGTGTCCCCTCCCAGAGAAACCCTGACTAAATACCTTTTTATTTTGGTCCTCAGCCTGGAAATCCCCCCATCTGCACCTCCTGCTCTGTAATCTGGGCTGTTAAGCAGTGATTTGCAGTCTCCAGCAGTCAGAGTCACCAGAGGCAAATGTGACAGTGTAGATTCCTGGTCCCACCCCCCACGGAAAGCATCTGATTCAGCAGGTCTCCTCTGAGGTTGGAAGTTTTTCACTAGAGTTCAGTCATTCTGGTGGGGGATGGGGGGGACACTTGCAGCCATTCCATGGCCTGACCATGAGAGGGCCCCATGGGCCGGGCTAAGCAGTCCTCCTTTGAGGTCTTGTTTCTCCAGACAGGTTGCTGGTCAGACAACAGGCCAGGGGTGAGTTGTGTCCTGCTGGGCAGGAGCTTCCCCTGGGAAAGAAGCCCAGTGACAAGAAAGAGGCTCCCAGCCTGCACTGGGCACCTGGCGGGGCCTTGGTTCTTGCGCACCTGGACTCCAGAGCTCAGGGAGGGCAGGGCCCGGCCTGGAATCTGGGTCAACTGTCCTGCTCTAGCGTGTGCTGTTTACCGGACCCTGAGCTCAGAGAGCATGTCTTTGGAAGAGGAAACTGATATCCAGACAGGGCGAGGGCTCAGTGGCAACTGCTCTGCCTGCCTCCCAGCCCAGGGCTCTGTCCTGCTAGGGATGGGGACAGGAGGTGGACTCCGGGAGGTCCAGCTATGAGTCAGCTCCAAGTGCCCAGGGGACAAGGCAGGGGCTGCTGGCTGGGGATGGATGGCAGCCAGCGGTACCTTGCTTCCGTAGTTTGGGTAGCCCTGGTGATTCAACTTCCCTCCGCGGGCTCAGCGAGGGCGCTGCCCTGCGCTAGGAGGCGGGGAAGGATGCTGGGGCTAGGGAGGGGCGATGGAGGGACCTTAAGGGATCTTCTGGTCCAGTTCTGCTGGATGCTGAGGTCCCAAGAGATAATTGTGGCCAGAGATAAGTTGGGCCTGCGACTGGGTCCTGGAATGGAGCTGCGTGTCCTTCCTCCATGCCCTGCTCTTTGAAGATAGCCTGGGCGACTGGGTGGGATACCCCTGTGTCTCAAGCCCTGTATGTTATTTTACATGCTGGGCTAGCCTTGGCGCGGGGTGGGGAGGGGCCTGATCCCCACCGGTGGCGGGGACGGACATGCTGACTACTCCAGCTCTAACGCTGGTGGGCTCCACTGGGCAGACAGATGCGCAGGCCAAGGGCGAACGAGGCGCTGATGAAGGAATGGAGGGACGATGGGGGAGGGCCTGCGAGCGGGCGGCGTGGGGGCGGGGCCTGGACGGGGGCGGGGCCGGGGGCTCAGCTCAATTTTCCGGGTGGGGCGCAGGCAGTGGCGGCAGTGGAGGAAGCGGAGCCGAGAGCACGGGACCGCGCCTGGAGGGCGGGGCACGGCCCCGGTTGGAGCCGGGCGGGAGCAGTTCCCGGAGCCACAGCCGCAGCCGGAGCCGCCAGGAGCCGGAGCTGGAGCGCAGGTCCTGCTGGAGCCCAGCTGAGCGCGCCGCCTAGCCCCGGCCGGAGCTCGGGCCGGCTTGTCAGCCGTACGGCTTGGGAACAGTCGGAGGCAGCGAGCCGCGACCCCCTGGGCACCACCGGACGCGGAGCCCAGATGGCCCCTGCCAGGCCTGGTCACGGCCTGAGCATGCAGTAGGTCCCAGTGTCTGGATCCCCACCCTAACGGCCAGGGGACCGAAGAAGAAAAAGAACAAGGAGAGGATCCCATCGTAGGCGAGGAGGAGAGTGGAGACTTCATCTGGCACGGAGCAGAGTTGCCCAGAGCTTACTAGGCCAGGCTTGCGCACTATAGATTCTGGCATCCCAGGGTTCTACCCTGTCTGAACCGAGAACATGGTCAGCTTAGCTCCCAGACCAATGCCGGCACGGGCCTGGCACAAGTAGTGGTGCTCTCACCTGTCTGAGACGGAGCACAAGGTACAAGGAACTGGGATCTGGCCTGGCCCAAAGCAGGGCTCTCTGGTGGCCCAGAGCTGGTCACTGGGGAGCCCACCTCCTGCCCCAGCCCCACTGGTGCAGATGTGCTGCTGCCCACTGGAGCACCATGACGGCAGGATGACCTCAGCTGAAGCACCAGCAGTGGCTGGTGGTGCTCGGGTGGCTGTGACCCCTGAGTGGCCCCCTGGCGGCCCCCAAACCCTCAGACAGCCTAGCCGGGGCCGGGTGGCTTTGGCAGCACTGGTATGGCTGTTGGCTGGGGCCAGCATGTCAAGCCTTAACAAGTGGATCTTCACAGTGCACGGCTTTGGGAGGCCCCTGCTGCTCTCAGCGCTGCACATGCTGGCTGCAGCGCTGGCATGCCACCGGGGGGCACGGCGTCCCATGCCAGGGAGCACTCGCTGCCAAATACTGCTGCTCAGCCTCACCTTTGGCACCTCAATGGCCTGCGGCAACGTGGGCCTGAGCACAGTGCCCCTGGACCTGGCACAGCTGGCCACCACCACCACGCCGCTGTTCACGTTGGCCCTGTCAGTGCTGCTGCTTGGCCGTCGTCACCACCCACTGCAGTTTGCTGCCATGGGCCCACTCTGCCTGGGGGCCGCCTGCAGCCTAGCTGGTGAACTCCGGACACCCCCCGCTGGCTGTGGCTTCCTGCTGGTAGCCACCTGTCTCCGAGGCCTCAAGTCCGTGCAGCAGAGTGAGTGCCTGGGTCACTGGCTGAGGAGGTGGAGGTTGGGTGAATGTGTGGCCTGGATGGCCCTGTGGGGGACATGGCCATTACGCCATTTTACAGACAAGGAAACTGAGGCTTATGGCTCTGGAGGAGGCAGAAACTGAGGCTCAGAGAGGGCCAACAGCTCAGTGAGTTCTAGGCCCCAAACTTAGGCTCTGGAGGCCCGACCAACATTTAATAATAGTTGCCAGTGATCTGTGTCCCATGTTTTGTCAAGCCCTTTATCTCACTGGATCCCCGTACTGCCTGTGATCAAGGCAGGTGCTATATTGTCCCCACTTAATAGAGAGGTAGAAGGGCTTGCCCTGGGCCATGTGGCTAGCAAGCAGCAGAGGCAAGATTAGAACCCAGGCAGTTAGACTTCATGCTGTCCAAGTGATGTGGTGTAAGGCTGTGGACCAGGGTGGGGGAAAAGAGGGCAAGGCCTTGAGCTGGGATTTGGAAGGCAAGGGGTTTGGCTAAGTCTAGGAAGGGCTGATATTTACTGGGAGCTACAGTGTGACAGGCCCAGTGCCGGGTGTTGACTTTGAGTCATCATGGCAACCACCACCTTCATCCCCATTTTATAGATGATGGGACTGAGACCCAGAGAGGTTCATGATCTGCTCAAGGTCACACGGCTCCTAAGGACTCAAAGCCTGGTTCCTGTGACTCCAGACTGGCTCTGATGAAAGGGGGCAGTGGGGCTCTGGACAGAGGATAAGGCCCAGGCTCCAGGCCAAGACCCTACTAGATCACTCTGCCTAAGGGCAAAGGCTGGCTTCCTGCCTGTCCTACTGAGGGGTGTCTGAGTCACAGTCCCCACCCTCTCTCTGCCTCAACCCAAGGGAGACATGGGGGAGGCCTGGGTTCTGGCCATACTTTTGCTCATACTTACTGAGTGCCCTTGGGCAGGTCCAGATCCTATCTGGGCCTCAGTCTTCCCATCTGTTCAGTGGAAGAGGGTCAGTTGATGGAATGCAAGGGGCCTCTTGCTCTCCTTCCCTTCCAATCCTGAGATCCTGTGACTCAGGCCAGGGAGAGGGAAGTGGTCTGTCTGAGGGCTCTGGGCTAGGGTTGGGAGCAGCCTCCAGCTGCAGAAGGTTGAAGTCAGAGCTCAGTCCTGCCCTGGCATCTTCAGAGCTGGGACCCAGAGGCTCTGTCCCCATCCTCTCAGGTACTGGGCCAAAGCCCAGTTCTATTTTTGCTCTTAGGTTACATGAGAGCTGGAAACTGGGCTTGGGCATGAGCTCTGGGCATGAGTTAGCTCTGGGAAACCTGACCCTGTGGGGCCCTGCTGGGCAAGGCCACAGGCTTTGAAGGTCCCAGCCTCAAGTCCCACACTGCACCTGCTGAGGCCCAGTGCTCCTCACACAGGGCCCCAGCCAGCCCTGGCCTGCAGGAGGGTCTACAGCTGGCCATGCCTCAGGCACTAGGGCACCGATTGCCATGTGCCTGGCACCAGGCTGCTTCTTGACTTTGACCAGTTCCCTCCTTCACTCCCAGGTCTCAACTGCCTGACCCCCTGGGCAGATTGGGTGCTTGCTCTGAGCTCTCAAGTGCCCTCTGCTTCCCCCATCGTGGCTCTGAATGCTCTGTATTATAGCCACTTGGTTATCTGTCTTCTTCCCACCAGACAGACTTAGGGTCATCTCTGTATCCCCAGCACCTGGCCAAGGGCCTGGCCAAGGGCAGATATTCCTTAAGTGATGGATTTATTGATGGATCTGATAGCTGAATTGGTAGGCTAGTTAGGCTCCATGGCTCAGAGTGCTAAGAAGGGAACTTAGGAGGCTGGAGGCCCTGCCAACAGAGATGGAAGCCCTGCAGGGATGGGGAGGAACAGACTAGAGCCAGGAGCTGAGATGGGTTTTGAATAAGAGGAGGTTTCTACTGCCAGAGGCTCCAAGACAGACACAAGGGCCAGATTCAAACTAGAGTGTAAATGGCTGACACCAGCTTCTTTCCTGAGAACAGACTCCGTGGGAGCAGAGGACAAAAGACCAGGAAGAGGAGAACCCAGGCAGCTATGGACAGGGCCAGCAGCTTTCCTTTTACCTGGCCCAGTTGAAGGCCCAAGGGGCTACATGGGGAGAGGGGTGATGCCACCCTCCTGTCCACAGAAGGGCTGGGAAATGGGGTGTCAGCTTGCTGAGCTTGTTCTCAGCTATACCCACCTGTGTCACAGAGCAGGGTAACTCAATCCCTGTCCTATGAGTTCTCAGGCTGATTGGGGAGATGCACTTAGAAGTAGAGATCACAGTTGCAAGAGAGAAGTTCTACAGCAAAGGGGGGTACAGGTGTGCTGGGGCAGTTGCTTCTTCCTGGGGAGACCCAAGAAAGCTGCCTAGGAAAGGAGGCATGCAGTAATGATAATAATAATGTAATCCTGGTAGTGAGCACTTACTGATGTTCACATTCTGCCCGGCTCATCATACCGACATAGCTGGAAAGGGTGTTCTGGGAATGGGAAACAGGCCGTGCCAGGGTGTGGGTGTCAGTCAGCAGAAGCAGAGTGCAGGGGATCATGCCAGCAACTGTGGTGAGGCCCTGTGCCCAGCACCTCACATGTTGTCACCCTCCCCATACTACACACGAGGAGACTGAGCCATAGCGAGAGGGTGACTTGCCTAATATCACATAGCCAGTGAAGGAGCCAAGAGGGGATGAGCCAGCAGCAAGCAGACGGGGTTTAGAGGAGGGGCAGCTGTTGTCTGCATGGGGCAGAAGCTTGGGTGCGTTTCCTATGCTGAGACAAAAATGCCTTTTGGAGAAGGAGAGGTTGAAATGGAGGGTTTGAGGGGCTGAGGAGGCAGGACAACAGGCTGACATTTTGGGGGCCCCAGGTGGGGCTGAGTCACCTCTAATGGAATCACTGCCCTTTGCCTGGGTTGCAGGGAGGGGAGGCAGAGGCCTGGGCAGGATGCAGAACAGGCACAAGGGATTGAGTGGGGAGGTAAGAGCCTTCCTGCCCCGATGCCTCACAGGGGTGAAATTCGCCAAAGCTGAAGTTCACCTGAAAACCCAAACACCTTCCTGTGATGGGACTTTTAACATGCAGGCCACAGGCAGCTCATAATAGAGCTAAATTTGGAGCCAGTGACTGGGAGGCATCCTGATTATCTGTTCATTTCTAGAAATGCTTGAGCTGGAGAGACTGTTGCCTAGAGAACAAAGCCAAAACATCAGAATGAAATCAAGAGAAATAAAATTTCCTATTCTAAGCATAGCTTATGAGTAAGCATCTCTGTGGCTGCTTGGAAAGTGTGTGTCAGGAAATGCATAGAGGCTCGGAGAGCCGGCGCAGGGACTTGTATAGATCATTCATCTCTCTCCACTACAACTTGGAGAAGGCCCCAAACCGTCGCTGCCTTCATGCAAATACTGTCATTTCACCAGGGACATATCTAACTTTGACGTTGGCACCCTTGCCTTTGTGAATTGGCCGGGTGGTAGCACGTGTACACACATGCATATACAGGCATATGTTCACACCGTGCAAGGGTCCCTTCTCTCCTTGCAAAGCTGAATGGTGTCCTCTTAGTGCTGGATTCATCTCACAAGCCCCAGTGTTGGTAGCAAAAAATGCTAATTATGCTTATAAACATGAGTGATAGCCAAGAGCCCACAATGACTTTCTTGTTGTTCCCTTGTCATCCCAATGGTCATAAGTGAATGAAGCAATGAATGGACCCACCATTTTGACTTAAACAATTTATTATTTTAAAACTTTATTTTTTTTGTTGGTAGCTGGCTGGTACAGGGATTGAACCCTAGACCTTGGTGTTATCAGCACCACACTAACCAACTGAGCTAACTGGCCAGGCCCATCTTTTTTTAATGTAAAGGCTATATGGGTAGTAAGTGTCAGAACTGGGACCCTCTGCTGGCCCATCCCTGCAGTGGTGGCTGGAGCTGCAGTATTGGGTCTTCGTGAGTATGAAAAGGGCTGAGGCCAAGAAAGGTGGGTCAGGGCCAGTTGGTGCAGGGCCTTCAAAGCTGGGTTAAGAACTGCAGGACATTTTCCTTCAGGGCCTGGGGAGCCCCTGAAGACTTTTTTTAAATCCACTTTTTGTTTATTGATTGTTTGGATATGCCAAGCAGATTATTGCTTCATCTTGTGGGAAGTGGTTTGAAGTGGGCGGTAACAGGCTTATATATATTTATGGTTTTACATTCACTGAGGACTTTACCTTATAAGGGCTTTATATATGTTATCTTTTAAAAATCTTTACAACAATCCCATGTGTTAGGCTTTGTTATTACCTAACTTTCCATATAGGAAACTGAGGCTTACAGAGGCTAAGTGCTTCTTGCAAGCCCAGGTCACAGCTGGTCAGGAGTGGACACAGGTCACAAATCCAGATGGTCTGACTCTGATCCTTGACCATCACATTTCAAAGCAAGAGTTACTAACTCTCCCTGAGGAGCTAGGCAGGCTCCCTGGAGGATCAGCCATACAGGTCACACTGGGTTGGCCAAGTGGAGGCTGTCTCCCCACTGGGTGCTGATGGCCACTGTCCTGGTTACAGGTGCCCTGCTGCAGGAGGAGCAGCTGGATGCGGTGACCCTGCTGTATGCCACCTCGTTGCCCAGCTTCTGCCTGCTGGCAGGCGCGGCCCTGGTGCTGGAGGCTGGCGTGGCCCCGCTGCCCACACTGGCTGACTCCCATCTCTGGGCCTGCGTCCTACTCAGCTGCCTCCTGTCTGTGCTCTACAACCTGGCCAGCTTCTCTCTGCTGGCCCTCACCTCTGCCCTTACCGTCCACGTCCTGGGCAACCTCACTGTTGTGGGCAACCTCATTCTGTCCTGGCTCCTGTTTGGCAGCCGCCTCAGCACCCTCAGCTACGTAGGCATTGCACTGACCCTTTCAGGAATGTTCCTTTATCACAACTGCGAGTTTGTGGCCTCCTGGGCTGCCCACCAGGGGGGGTGGCGGAGGGGCCAGCCTGGCAAGGGTCTTTGAGACCTGTGGGAGCTCCTGGGACAGCCCCAGCCTGAAACTAACCTCGGCCAATGGCCGTGGGAAAAGTGGAGAGCAGGCCATGGGAGGGAGAGTCACCTTCTGGAAGGCTGCCTTGGAGGCTGGAACGGGGACTCCCAGAGAGACCTGCCTCTTGTCTCTGTCTGCTGCACCCCTGTCACAAACCCCACTCACCACTGGATGGTGGGTCCAAGACTGACACAGTCACTGCGCTCGTCAGAGTAATTTTTATGATTAGTATCAACAACTATGCCGAAAATTGTTGGGCAAACTTTGAAAACCTCAAATGTGTTAAGATGATGATGATGATGATTCTTAGAGGTTACACAATCCTTCCTCCGGTGGGGGAGGCAGCTAGGGGCTCAGGGAAGGGCCTCTGCTGCTGGGTTCCTCCAGGGAGCCGTGGTAGTCTGTGCCAACTCCAGGCAGCTGCTGCGGCCTCACCCCGGGAACCCCGATTTTGGGTCTTCCGTCCTCAAATAAACTATTTTTGCTTGTACACCTGTGTCATTTCTTGGCTATACGCCCAAGGGAATATAGGGAGGGCAGTGGGCCACCCATGCAGAAACTAGAACATCCTTCCTTACCCATCACGGCCTGTCCAGGGCCCCAGCTTAGCCCTGTTATCTCAAGTCCCTCCACAGCCAGGCCACCACTGCCCTTCTTCTGGATGGTGGCAGAGGCCTCTTCCCTGCTCTGCCTGGGAAGAGACGACTCCCTCTTCTTCACAGTCCCCTTTTTCTGCAGGGATCTTTCTAAAACACTCTGTGGCTCCACACTGCTCTGCGAAACAAAGTCAGAACTTTCTATCCCAGACCACAAGGCCCTCAGGATCTGGCCCCTGTGGCCTCGCTTCTCTTCCCCTTGGGCTTGGCCTTTAGCCTCACCGACTTCAAGTCCCTGCAATACCAGGCCTGCTCATGAGAGTCTTTTCACGTGCTTTTCCTTCTGTCTGGGTCCTTCTTCCTGCACATCCTCCTGCCTTCTGAAGGCTAAACCCTGGCCTGCGGGAGAAAACCCAAACCTGCAATTCTTTCAAAGAGAAACCCAAAAAGGAGTCCTGATGAGGAAGGTTCTTGACGACAGGCTGTGCTCAGGCTGTGGGTACAGAGGGCAAGGGTTCGAGTGGACTCATGGAGGAAGAGCAGGGGAAATGGTAGAGCTGGCCCAGGGCCTTCAGGGGAGCGACAGGAGTCCACTTCTAGAGCCAGCCCAGAGCCTCCCTGACTGGCTGGCTGCCCTCAGCTCTGTCATGCCACTTCTCAGCCTTTCCTCGGCTCTCTGTACTTTACTCACCCTCCCAACTACCTCCCCAGGAGACCCAGGATGGAGTGGGGAGACCTGGGAT
Source organism: Cynocephalus volans (assembly GCF_027409185.1). Lineage (NCBI taxonomy): Eukaryota > Metazoa > Chordata > Mammalia > Dermoptera > Cynocephalidae > Cynocephalus > Cynocephalus volans. The sequence goes on from NC_084461.1 coordinate 204,299,034, forward strand.
CTAATCCTGCTCTGCCCACCTCACTGTGTACCTTGGGTAGGGAGCCTTCCCTCTCTGAGCCTCAGTCTCCATATCTGCAAAATGGGGCTGATGATCCCCATGGAGAGGATTCCCATGAGAAGCCTGGTGGGCAGGGCTGGGAGTAAAGAAGGAGGCGATGGTGCCAGCTGGCTCTGTCCCTATCTTGGGCTAGTCATCCACCCTTTCTGAGGTTACAGACCCACCTGGAAAGTGTCACCTCTTTGTGTAAGAGCAGGGAGCTAGACCAGGCTGGGGCTGGGGCCTAAGGGGACCGGGATTCAGGGAGGAATCAGTCATTCCTTCATGTAACCAGAATTCATAAAGGACCACAGTGCCAGCCAGTGCTAGGCAGGGCTGCAGGAAGGATCTGCCCAAGGCTGGGGGCAGGCAGCAGGGGCCTAGGAGGACAAGCCCAGGGTTTCTTGGCCCCAGCCTCCACCCAGGCTGGCCTTGCAGAAGTGGGTCTGGGATGAGTCACCCACTGCCCACCCTCCCTGTGACTCAGAGATGCCACTGGCTCAGCCCTGTCCCTGTGTAGCTTGGGCACCTCTGGACTCTACTCTCAGGCTTGGTCGGGCAGGGCAGAGGAATAGATGGCTTTGTTCGGGCAGAGCCTTCTTGATGACTCAGATCCCTCCCTATTCAAGGAGGCCCACTGCTATAGCAGGAACCTCTCTGCGTCACCCTCACCCAGGCTCCTGGGCTTCATGGGATGCTTGGCTAATGAGTGAGCCTCCTGTCAGACCAAAGCCTACCCCTGGTGGTATGGGGACAGGGGGTAATTGGAGCTGTACTTGACCTGGTTTATTTTGAGCTGGTTTGTCACCAGATTCAGGACCTTTGGACATTGAGGCAATTCCTCCAAGGCCACAGCCAAAGCCTTCTCTATCTCTTCTCCCAGCAGTGGCCATGGAGAGCACTAGACTGGGAGTCAGAAAGCCTGGGTTTGAGTCCTGGCCTCTCCCACTCACAGTGTGACCCCAGGCTGGTCTCTCTTGTCTTCACAGTATCAGTATTGTTGGGGGTAAGGATAATAGTGATAACTAGTGGTGAGGGCTCAGCAGGTCCCAGATCGGGGAGAGTCCCATTGAAATGTCATTGTCCCTCTAGGCTCTGCCTCTCATTAGCTCTGCTGCCTCGGGCAAGTCACTTCACCTCTCTGAGCCTGTCTTTGTATCCAGTCCCTGCTATGAAGCCTTCTCCTCTGGATAACAGATGTTGCCTTCTTTGAAAGCTCTTCCCTCACCCCACCCCCACCCTATGCTGTGCCAACCTGTATCTACAACAGCTAAAGGTCACCCAAGCTCCCTGCACCTCTCCAGGTAGGTCCCTGATCACATCTCACCCCTGGAACTGGATTATTGTCTCTCTTCTAAACTGGACTGTTCTCAGGAGGGCTCGCTGCTATCTCATCAGCCCTGACCAGCACAGTGTCTGGCATGGAGTAGGCAGAAGAGAGTTCGAGTCAAGAACAGGGGCTGTGGAGTCAGACACGGGCTCGAATCCTCGCTCTGGCACGTCCAAGCCGTTTGACCTTGGGCAAGGACTTTCCCCTCCTGTGTCTCTGTGTATTAATTGGGGGCGGCAGTAGAACCTAATGCCATATAGCTCTGGGAAGCTGTAATGGGCTAATGCATGGGAAGTGCTTAGCAACCTTGGCCGAAATGTAGCAGGTCCTCAAGCGATGCCAGCAAACTGACTCTCATCACAGGTGCTTCCTGGTTCCTGCCCAAGGCTTCTTTCTTCATCCATCCTCAGCCTTCCTCCATCCATCCTCAGCCTTCCTCCACACACTGAGAGCCATTGGGGCATGCTCCTGCCTCCTGCCCTCTTGTCCTGCCTCAGAGGAAGCCAGGGAAGCTGGTCTGTGCTGGGCATCCTGCCATCGTGTACTTCAGAACAAAGGCTTGTCTCAGCCCCAGCTAGGAGAGTGCCCCTCCCATGGCCCTGGGATTGTCATTCGAGGGGGCCGTGGAAAATAAGGACTCTTCTTGCTCCCTACTCTGCCCCCAAATCAACTCAGGGATGCCATAAACTCCACCATTGCACTATTCCTGCTCACTTGCAAACACCTCCTGGAAATAACACAAAATACTTAATGGAGAGACATGGAAAGAGCCATAATTTTCAATAAACATTTCTTGATAAATGGACCTTCAGTTTGGTCCGGATCCTATGTGGAGGAAAAATTGGAGGGGCTTGAGACAGGAGGCAAGACCAGGGAAGACCTGTTGCTATGGTCTAGGTGAGTAGATAACAGTGGGAACAGTGCTGGGGGTAGAGTGGGCATCAGTTGCTTTGATTTGGGGTAAATTATCATGGATTCAGAGGATCAGGAATTTGGGAGTGGCTTAGTGGGCTGTTTTGGCTCAGAGTCTCTCATGAAGCTGCAGTCATGTGAAAGCTGGACTGGGGCTGGAGGATCTATCTTCAAGACAGGTCATTGACACAGTTATTGGGAGGCCTCAGTGCCTTGCCTTGTGGGCCTCTCCATGAGGTTCCTTGAGTGTCCTCATGACATGGTAGTTGGCTTCCAGCAGGGTGAGTGATTGAAGAGAGCAAGGAGCCACAAATGTCCTTTTGGATCTAATCTCAAAGGTCACACTCTGTTATTTCTCTATCTTATTTGTTACACATGTCAAGCTTATTCAGTGTGGGCCTTCCCACATTGACTATACAGGGCATGAATACCAGGATGGGATCACTGAAGCCATCTGGAGGCAGTGAATGTTTGATGAGTGAGTGCCTGAGGACTTAAGGATACAGCCTGGGGCCACAAGGAATTAGTCTGGGAGCTTCCTGCTCTAGTTGGAATCCTGTCGGCTACACCTCTGCATCCTCCCCATCCAAGTGCTGTACTGCACAATCCTGGCCCATAGCAAGCACTTGGCAAATGTTTGCTCAGTAAGAGCTGGAGGCTGCCTTCTCTGCTTCCCAGTGCAGACAGGACAAGGTCTGGGCTCCTTGGCCTGGTATTTGAAGCCCTGGATGCTCTGATCATCTCCAGGTCCACCTTGCTGCCCTGACCCCTCACCAGCCTGGTGCTGCCCAGCTCAGTCAGCAGAACATTCTTTTTCCTAGGGAAAGTCATTACAAATTTTTGCTAAGGGGAAGTCCAGAAGGATTTGTGGTAACAGGCGTTTATGTGTGTTTAAAGTTTTCTGCTTTTGTATATCTTTTTGTGCCCCCTAAGAGGTGGGCAGGATGGGGTGTTAGTCTGGGCCCTCTGAGAAGCAGAAACTAAGATGGGATTCAAAGTGCAGGATTTTATACGGAATACATCTGTGAGAGAAAATGGGAGGGGAGCTGGGGAAGGCTGGGAGAGCTGTCAGACTGTGATGCAAGTTTGACTCTCAGTGGAGGAGAGAGGAAGGCAAGGTTGGGTGGAAGCCTTTTTTTTTTTTTTTTGGTCTGTACTGGGATCTGAACCTGACCTCAGATCTGATCCTAACCCCTGACTTTGGTGTTACCCATACCATGCTCTAACCAAGTGAGCTAACAAGCCAGCCCCTGAAAACCATTCTTAACCATGCTGCAGGCTAAGGAAGGCTTGGCAAGGCCATCAGGAGTTCTTGACCCAGAGAAGCCAATCATGTCTCCTGGGAGTGGGCCTGACTTAGTATCCCTGCTATTCTCAGGAACAGTGTAGGAGACTAAAGGATGTCAGAGGAGGCAGAATTCCAGAAAAATCCAGGATCTGTCTGAAGTCAATGCCAAGTGGTGGAATAGTCAGGGTAAGAACCACACCTCTCAACTTTCATCCCAAGCTCTTTCCTGGGTGATATAGATCCTAAATCCCGAGGTAGAGGATGATAAATTCTTAGGGCGTTTGGATTGAACATCCCAGGATAGGTAAGCCGGGCTGTTTGCTTCAAGGTCAACAGCAACCTGCCTCTGGGATTTGTAATGAGATCACTATCTCAACAGAGGTGGTTCGGGGAAATCTCTAAGGCTACCGGCATGTCCCTATTTACCTGACATGGTATTATGAACTTCACCGAAATTTCTCAAATCAAATTTAGTTGACTTTACTTAATTGTAAAAAAAGTGATTCTTCACTTTTGGAGTGGGAAAGTTAAAGTTTCATGAAATCACACAGAGGACTGCAGTCCCTGCTCCAAACCAGGCTGCCGGGCTGTGGGATCATTTCTTTCTCCCCTACTCCAGGGTCGCATTAAACTCCAACATGACATTGTTCTTCCTAGGTTGTCTCAGTCACAGGCCACTCTACTCTGAGTCCGAAAGAACAGAGTGAACTGTTTGGGAAAAGGACTTGGATCCTCTGAAGAACCCTCAACCTCTCCCACTTAGGTTGTGAAATCCTGGTCCCACCACATCAAATTCTGAATATTAAATAAGGGATTTAAAAAAGGACTCAAAATTATATTTTCTCAGCTGTGAAAAAAATATGCCTATAAGGAAGGAAATATACCACAATACTGAAATGTTGACTTGGTTACTGCCTGAAAATAAGAATATTGTGGATGGCCATATTTATTTTCCTTTTTCCACAAATGAGCTTGTATTTTTCTAAAAAATAAATTTCTTAGGGTTCCAGTTGTAAGATAGAGTCAGCATAGTCTGTCTCTCCCGCTGGCTGCAACTAAAAGCCTTGGCCAGAATGCATGAGTCAGCTATCCAAGGACTTGAAAAAGAAATGATAGCAGGTGGACTGGGGACGGGAACCAGAACTTGAAGTACAGTGTGGCAGAGAGTTTCCTGTTTTGTTGTTTGCTACCGTATATCTTGGCCTGGTCTCAAAGCCAGTATGAATCCTGGAACTGCTCACTGGACACAGAAAGAAATTACTCCAAGAGACACCTTGTCTTTCTGGTCTGAGGAATAGGAAGGGGAGCCCTTAGAAGATAGAGAGTGAGGAAAATCCCATTTTTTCTTTTCTGTCTGGCCCTGTCTCCAGGCAACCCCCATACTGAAGCTGAAACTGAGCAGCAGGAGCAGTGGTGGAGGCCAAGAAAGCACCTAAAACTCCGACAGAGGGGAATCCTTTTCTCTCCCTTCATCCTGTTACTTGGCCTCAGAGCAGACCCAATCACAGAAGGTATGTGGCTGAGCAGGGAGACTTAAAGGCCCCAATTTCTGGTTAGAAGACCAGGAAAAGGGGGGTCTTGAAAACAGGAGAGTATGGGGAGACTGTGGAGAGGAGGGAGCTCGAGAAATGGATTCCATACAGTTGCATATGAACTCCTAGGTTCATCATGCATGGATCTGACCCTAAACAGTATTGCAATGATTTTGAGAGCGGAACTAGTAGGTAGAACATCCAGGTTTCTGACTGGCCCCTGGATGGCACATGCTTAGGACAAATCTGACTTATATGGCAAAGACTTTGAAAACTGAACTGGTATTGGAACTACAGCCACAGGAGGCAGATCAGAACTGAACCTAAATAAGTCTACTACCTCCTAAAGGAAAACCCCAACATTTTCAGCAGGATTTAAATAAGAATTAGAGTCTTGTAACATAATATCCAAAATGTCTAAGATACAATCCAAATTTACTCTACATACAAAGAATCAGGAAAGTCTGAACACTGAGATGACCCAGATGTTGGAATTATCCGAAAAGGATTTTAGAAATAAAAGATAGAAAGTCTCAGCAGAGAAACAGAAGACATAGAAAACAACCAAACAGGAATTTTAGAACTAAGAAAATACAATAATCAAAATTTGAAAATGCACTGGCATTAATAGCAGAATGGAGATGACAAAGGAGTCAGTGAACTTGAAGATAGCCTAGCCTACCTTAAGTGCTCAGAACACTTACATTAGTCTACAGTTGGGCAAAATCATCTGGCAACACAGTATACTGTAGAGTATCGTTGTCTACCCTTGTGATTGCCCGGCTGACTGAGAACTGTGTCTTATTGCCACTACCCAGAATCATGACAGGGTATTGTATTGTATATCGCTAGCCCATAAAAAGATCAAAATTCGAAAGTCAAAGCATGATTTCTACTGAATGCATATCTCTTTTGCACCATTGTAAAGCTGAAAAATTGTAAATCAAACAATCGTGAGTTTAGGATCCTGTGTACGTTATCCAATGTGAACATCAGAGAGAAAAAACTATTTTAAAAAATGAAGTCTTGGGAATCTGTGGGACAATATAAAAAGATCTAATGTTTATCGCATCAAAGATATAGGATTAGAGGAAAGTATGGTGAAAACAATATTTGAAGAAATAATAGCTAAAAACTTCCCAAATTTTTGAAAGACACAGACTCAAGAAGCCAAGTGAATTTCAGAGGGGAAAACTTAAAAGAAATCTATGCCCACACACATCATAATCAAACTGTTGAAAACCAAAGACAAGGAGAAAATCTTGAAAGCAGCAGGAGAAAAATGAAGCATTACCTATCGGAAAGCAATTAAAATGACTGTAGATTTCCTATAAGAAACCACAGAGGCCAGAAGGCAATGGAACATTTTTAAAGTGCTAAAGGAAAAAAAACAAAAAACCAACTGTCATTCCAGGAGTCTATACCAGTTAAAACACTCATCAGGAATAAAGACAAAATAAAGAAATTCTTGAATGAAGGAAAACTGAGATTACTCACTGCCTGCAGACCTCCTAAAAAAAGTTCAAGGAAGTTCTTCAGACAGAAGAGAGATAATACCAAAGGGAATATGAATTTAGGAAATAAAGGAAGAGCAATAGAAATCATAAATATTCTCCTCTTACTTACTATATGTATAATATATGTATATTAAGTTATTAATATATCTAATAAAAGTATGATGGTTGGAAGCAAAAACTACACTGTGTGGTAAGATTTTCAACATGTATATGTACTACGTATCACATCTACAACATAAAGCAGGGAGGGGTAAAGAGACCTATAGGGTGGCAAGGTCTTTACTCAACTTTTATATAACCATTCTCTTATATTCAACTTTAAGTGGTAAAATATTATATCTAAGTAGATTATAAAAATTTAAACAGTATATTATAATCTCTGGTACAACTATTAAAAAACTATATAAAGAGACATAGTAAGAAGGTAAAATGGAATACTCAAAAAATTCAATAATCCAAAAGAAGGCAGGAATGGGGAAACAGAGAAATGAAAAACAGAAGGTAAGCAGAAAACAAATAAGACGGTAGACCTAAATCCAAATATCAATAATTATGATCTAAACACACCAATTGAAAGACAGACATCGTCAGACTGGATATATAAAAAATGACCCAACTATATGCTGTCTACAAGAAATCTCCCTTCAATATAAAGATATAAGTTGGTTAAAAGTAAAAGGGTAGAAAAAGATATATCATGCAAATACCAATCTAAACAAGGCTGGGTGGCTATATTAATATCAGACAAAGCAGACTTGAAAAAATTAACAGGATGAAGAGACACTATACATTGATAAAAGGGTCAATTCCCCATGAAGACATAACAATCCTAACTAGGTATGCACCTAATAACAAAGCTTCAAAATATATGCAACAAAAATGAATAGAACTGAAAGGAGATGTAGAGAAAGCCACAATTTTAGTTGGGCACTTCAACATTACTGTCTTAGTAATCAATAGGACAAGTAAACAGAAAATCATGAATGGTATAAAAGAACTGAAACCACCATCAATCAACTGGGCCAAATTAGAATTTATAGAACACTCCATCCAGAATACATCATTTTTTTTTCAAGCACACATGAAGCATTTGCCAAGGTAGACAAAATCTTTAATCATAAATTAAATCTTAACAAATTTAAAAGAATTGAAATCATACAATGTATGTTTTCTGACCATGATGGAATTAAACTAGAAACCAATAGAAAGGTAGTATATTTGTAATATCTTTCAGAAGTGTATTACAACACACTCCTAAATTATCCACGGGTAAAGAAGGACATCTCAAGGGAAATTATAAGATATTTGAAATGATCAAAATGAAAATACAAAAAATCAAAGTTTGAGGAATACAGGTCTCGAATCAATAACCTGAATTTCCACCTAGAGGTGGGTTAGGGAGAAATTGGTAAAGGGCCACAAGAAATGTTTACATTGTGTAACGATAAAATTTAAAAATAAATAAATTTTAAAAATAATAATCTGTATGCTGAAAACTACAAACACTGATGAGAGAAATCATTGTAGAGAGTAAAAATGTCAACACTCCCCAAATTGATTGATAGATTGAATGCGATTCCTATAAAAATTCCAGCAGGATTTTTGTTGTAGACAAATTGATTCTAAAATTTATATGGAAAGGCAAAGAAACTAGAATAAACAAAACAGTTTTCAATTAGAAGAATAAAATTGGGGGATCACACTACTATAAAGCTACAGTAATCAAGATAGTGTGGCACTAGTGAAGGGAAAGATGCATGTATCAGACAGAATACGGTCCAAAAACAGACCCCCACAAAGGCACAGAGGCAACTCAACAGAGAGAGGAATTTTCAACATATGGAGTTGGAATCACTGGACATCCATGTGAAAAAAATTAGCCTCAACTTAAACCTCACACCTTATACAAAAGGATAAAAGAAATAAATAAATAATATAAAACTTAAAAGCATTAGAGAAAATCTTTGTGACTTGGGGTTAGACAAACAGTTCTTATACGTGACACCAAAAGAACAATTGGCAAAAGAAACACTTGGTAATTTGTATTTCATCAAAATTAAAGATATTTGCTCTGCAAAAGACACTTTTAAGAGAATGGAAAGAAAAGCGACAGACTGGGAGAAAATGTTTTCAAATCACATACCTCACAAAACTTGTATTCAGACCATATAAAGAATTCTCAAAACTCAATTAGAAAATGGGCAACAGCCTTGAATAAACATTTGACTGAAGGGGAAATATGGAAGGATTAGGGACACAAAAATATGTTCAACATCATTAACCATTAGGGAAATGCAAGTTAAAACCATAAAGAGCTAATACCACACACTTATCAGAATGTCTAACATAAAAAATATTGGCAGTTTCAAATACTGGCAAGGATGAAGAGAAAATAGCTTTCTCATACTATGCTGGTGGGAATGCAAAATAGTCACTCTGGAAGTCTGGCAGTTTCTTATACAATTAAACATACCTCTACCACATGGCCCAGCATCCCACTCTGAGGTACACTCCCTAGAGAAATGAAAACTTATGTTCATACAAAAACTTATGTTTTTCAAAGACATTATGCTGAGTCAAAGAAGGCAGTCTCCACGTTATATCCTGTATGAGTCTACTTACATTCTTGAAAAGGCAAATCTATAGAGACTGAAAATAGATGAATGTTTGCAGGAGGCCAGGGTGGGGTGAGGGTTTGACCACAGAGGGGAAGTGTCAGGGGATTTCTTGAGTGATTTTTGCTGTGTCCAGATTGTGGTGGCAGATACATGAATCTACATGTGTTAAAACATAGAAACTATACATCCAAAAAAGTTAATTTTACGGTATGTTAATTGAGAATTAAAAAAAAAATACACAAGTAAAGTTATTTTTAAAAATGCCTTAAAAGAAATTTTCCATCTGGGTTTCTGCCAGTAAAGTTGATTTGTGGGGGCTCTGCCATACCAGCCCTGGTGGTCTGTGGATGAGTTTCGAGCAGAGATTTTCCTCCTTCTCCCCAGCTCCCTCCAATTGCACCCCTGGGCACTCCCTTTGTGAAAGTGGGGTGCAGGTAGGCTTGGACAGAAAGGACATTTGGCCTCCACTGGACCCACTGCTCTGCCTTAAGCAGAGCAGGTGTGCTTTTGTTTGTCCCCCATGTCTGAAAACCTCTGGGTTAGAACAGCTGGTCTTGAGCCAGCTCTTCAGGCATGGAGGGGGTCTGAACAATCCTGGATCCCAGGCCTACTGGTGGAGCCCTCTCGTTTAACCCTCTGACACGTGACCCAGTGGATCCTGGTAGTCAGTCAGACGGGGGCGCTGGCGCGATTCTGTCAGCGATTCTAAACAAGGTCTTTTGTGAGGGGCTGGAATGTGCTCCTTGCTTGTTTCCCCAGCCGCACCCAGATGAAACACAATGGGACCTCCTAAAAGGCTTCTAAGTCTAGCTCCCTCTGAGGTAGGGTCTGAAAGGACTGAAACCATTTTTTTTTTCCACACAGGGTGACTTTTTGGAAGAGCACTTAGTAAACAATAAAGGGCTATGCACAGAAGGGAGAAATGCCCTTGTGAGGATGACTGTGCTGACCTGGGACCAGCAGGGCCAAAGAATCTATCATTCATGATGAGGGCAGCCATTTACACTAAGCATGCGTCATGTGCCAGGCACTGTGCTAAGGAATTGTTGAATCTTCATGACAACTCTGTGAGAAAAGGGCTGTCACTGTTTGGACAGATGAAGACACTGAGGCTCCCAGAGGCCCCAGTTCACACGGAGAGGTGACAGGGTTGGGTCCCAGTCCAAGACAAGGCCTGTGAGAAAAACCCCTGAGGCCTGTTGTCAGGCCTGTTTTCCTCATGTGCCCTGGAGAAGTGGACCGATGCCACCTTTCATCAAAGGTTGGTGTGTGATTGCTGAGGGCTCCTGAGACCTTGCTATGTACAATAGCACTCAAAAAAATTTAATACAGTGGAATGCTTTCTTTGAAAACTATCTTATGCACAAGTTTAATCTAGAAAACCAGAGTTGGGCCACTGTGGTGAAAGTGGAAGCAGGGATGGTCTGGGGTCCCCTGGGATCCTGGAGTAGCACTTGAAAGCCACTTATCCAGTAGGTTGACACTGTGAAAAGCACAGGAGGTGCCGTGATGCTTAAGGCTCTGGCTTTGGGTCTGAAAGAACAAGATGGGATTGTGGCAGAATCATTCCTGGGTTAGCCAGTCCTGGGGAGGGCTTCAGGATTCCAGGCCTGCCAAGTGCACTGGGTGCTAGTCTCTGTCCTGGGTACCACCTGCCCCACCCTACCCTCTGGCCAGCAGCCATGGCTGGCCACCCACAGGGTAGAAAAGTTATCTTCACCCTCTTACAATTAGTGACTTTATTCTTTAAAGATATGGATTAGGGGCCGTGGCTCACTTGGGAGAGCGTGGTGCTGATAACACCAAGTCAAGGGTTAAGATCCCCTTACCGGTCATCTTTAAAAAAAAAAAAAAAAGATATGGATTAGCAGATTAAAAGATGCAGCAACCCTTTCTTTCTTCTGGCCCTTATAAAAGGCATCATCTGTTTTTTTCGGTATTATCAAAAGTAGAATGTCCAAGTTCAGATCTTGGTGCAGATCAACAACAGATCTGTACCTCTAACCCCAATGCAGGGGCTGGCAGGATGGCTCACAGTGGAATCATCAAACGGACCTCCTTCTCATAGATGTCAGGGATGACTCCCATGGGGGAGCTGACCATGTGCACAGTGTTCTTGCCAAACAGCTGGAACTCATAGTGGATGAGCTGCTCCCAAAAGCCATTGTTGGGCCGGATAATGGGCCGGCACGACTTGGTCCATGTGTGGGCATCCAGCAGGGACATGGCGTGGTACTTCATGAGGTAGGCAAGGCACAGGGTGGCCGAGCGGCTCACGCCAGCAGCACAGTGCAGCAGCGTGCGGCCCTGCTTCATCTCCACGCTATGGATGTGGTCGGAGATAGGGTCAAAAAAGTCATAGAGATGCGAAACGGGGGCATCGGCTACAGGCACCTGCACGTACTGGATATCCTCGTATAAGGTATTCACCACCTCCACCGAGGCGTTGATGACCGTGGTGATCTGGTGGCTGGACAGCAAGAGCTTGTTGTTGGCAGCCACACCATTGCTGATATAGAGGCTTCTGGTGATCTGTGAGAGGCCGCTGACTGAGGGCGGTCGGAACTGAACTGGGAAGGCAGGCGGGGGCGCTGTCATCAAGGTGGTGGGGTCAGCAGTCAGCCAAGTGTGAGGGCTGCACCTTTCTGCTAGGCTGTGTCCACAGAAAACTGCAGGGAGGGAGAGGATGGTTAGAGGGCAGGAGCCCAGCAGGCCAACCCCAGGGATTTCTGGGAAATGGATGGATGGACCTACAGGACTCCCCAAGGTGGTCTGACCATCACAGCAGAATTACCCACTGAATGCATTAAAAATACAGATACCCAGCCCCCTCTCCAAACCCACTGAGTCAGATTCTCAGGGTGAGGAGCAAGACTCTGCATGTTCAGCGTGCTTCTCAGATGGTCTAATGGGATTATCCTATGGGACAAAGGGAAAGTCCACCAGCCTGGCACTTGAGGCCTCCCTTGAGGGGCCCCACCTTTCCAGATGGGCAGGCCGACTTGTATCCCTCAGCTGTGACCTGGCCTGACTCTCCAGCTAGGCTCTCACAGCCCTCTTCTCCCCTCTTCAAAATTCTCTCTTTCCTTCCAATCCCTCTAAGTGGACACCACTTACATAATCTCCCTCCTCAGTCTTCTGACTTTATGGCCCAATCATGAGACCCTGAACCAGTGACATAGAACCAGAGCCCACTGTGCTGGGAGTCACTGGAGGGGCTTAGGATAAAAGCAGGAGGGTCCCAGCTGTCCTCCTCCAAGAACCATCTCTTTGAAGAGACAGGATGTGCCTATGTAAAACTGATGTTAAATGACAAAAGTCCTGTACTGTTAAACATGCTCCTGCACCTTGCCTCTAAAGAGGGCCTGAGGAAGGAAGTGGCCAAAAGCTTCCTGAAGGACAGCATAACGGGCATCACAGCAACCCCAGGAGCAAGTGCAGAGAGGCAGCAGAGCCTCAGGAAGACGAGCCACGCCAGCACCATGCAGCCTGCCACAGGGCTGTGGCATGCGCCCCAGGGATGGGCAGACCCCTTCCTTCTCCTAAGAAGTCTCAGGCCCCTCACTTTCTCATTCTTGAATAAAGCTGCAAAAATAGCACATCTGTATATGTTTCACTACAATAGAAGCATTCAGATTTAGATCACACTTCTCAAGGCCAAATGACAGCCTTCACTAGGCACAGACAGATGAGGAGCCAAAGTTTTGTTGCCCTGCTTAATATATTTCAGCAGCTGCCCACTGTTAAGACCATTGTGGTCTGGTTCCTGCCCATCTCTCCAGTCTACTAGCCTTCCCCATGTCCTGAAGGGCCTCGGCTAGACTGAGACACTTACAGTTGTTTATGGACATCCTGTCCTCTCCAGCCAGGGGACTTTGCCTCTGCTGATCTCTCAACCCAGAACCCCATTTCCTTCTAAGCCAATCAGATCCTGATCTGTCCCATTCAGTAGAGGACTGCAGAAATCTGAGGAGCCTTGGGATCTCAGCCCAATGGTCATTTCCTTAAGGGAAACCTCCTGGGAGCACACCCCTCGCCCATGTGTGATCAAGTCCCTGTCCAGACATTCTCAGCCCTATGTTCTCTCCTTCCCAACACTTACCACTTGAAGATGTGGCCTTGATCTGCCTGATTGTTTGATTAAAGTCTGTCTCCCCAGGAGACTGTGTGCCCTTTAGGGTTATGATGTGTCTGTCTTCTCCTATTATATCACCCACCAGTGCCAATTATGTCCTCACAAGTAGGTGCCTCATAAATATTTGTTGAACGAAGGAATGACTCCAACAACCAAGACTCTTGTTTTCTGAGAGGTTTTCTGGAAAGGATGAGTTCTCTGGCATATTCCTCTAGAATTTCAGGGAGGGGCTGGGTGGGGTTGGGGTGGTTCTTAGTCTACTGGAGAGGAAGGCCAAAGACTGCATAGGCAAATCCTACCTGCCAAAGCCCAAGGGTCAAATGCATCAGACTCACCCTGGAAAGGGCAATCAGGGGGGCTGGCTTGTTCTAAAAATCATATGAGGGGCAAAGAAAAAGCTCCCCCAAATGCAGGTGGAAGCCTAAATGCTAAGGATTGTTCTGGATCCTCATAATAAGGAAACCCGGACAGAAGCAGACCCCTCCTCCCCAAACCCGTGCCCAGTGAGTTAAGAGAAATAGAGGAAACTGCTGCTCATCACAGTGACAGAAAGTCTGCAGAAGAGACACTGTTCTTTAGAGGGAGGATAGTGATGGAGGAGTTATTTTCATGCTGGCCAAGAAATATTTATTAGGCACCATATTAGGTATTGGAGATACTGGAATGTATAAGACAGTCATGGCCCCTTTCCTCGAAGACCTCAAGTCTTATACACTGTTGAAAGGAATGTAAATTAGTACAGACATTATGGAAAACAATATGGAGGTTCCTCAAAAAACTAAAAATAGAACTACCATAAGATCCAGCAATCCCACTACTGGGTACTTAGCCAAAGGAAATGAAATTAGCATACCGAAGAGATATCTGAATCCCCTGCAGCACTATTCACAACAGCCAAGATATGGAATGATCTAGGTGTCAACCAACAGATGAATGGATAAAGACAATGTAGTATATATGCACAATGGAATACTACCTGGCCATGGTAAAGAATGCAGTTCTGTCATTTGTGGCAACATAGATGAGCCTGAAAGACTTTTTACACCACACTTTAACCAACTGAGAAACCGGCCAGCCCGAGCCTGGAAGACATTATGTTAAGTAAAATAAATCAGGCATATAAAGATAAATACTGCAAGTTCTCAATCATATGTGGGAGCTAAAAAAAGTTGAGCTTTTAGAAGTAGAGAATAGAATTGTGGTTACTAGAGGTTGGGAAGGGGAGGGGGAGGGGGTATAGGAAGAGGTTGGTTAATGAATACATAATTACAGCTAGATAGGAAAAATAAGTTCTAGTGATGTACAGCAGTGCTAGGCATCTATAATTAGCAATAATGTATTGTATGTTCTCAAATGGCTAGAAGAGAGGAGCTCAAAAAAATGATAAATTTTTATGATGATGAATATGCTGATTACCCTGATTTAATCACCATACCTTGTTTGTATACATGTATTGAAATATAACTCTGCACCCCATAAATATGTACAATGTGTCAATTTAAAAAAAATCTAGTAGGGGGGCCGGCCCGTGGCTCACTTGGAAGAGCTTGGATCTGACACACCTAGTCAAGGGTTAAGATCCCCTTACAGGTCATCTTAAAAAAAAAAAAAGTCTAGTGGGAAAAGCAAATAACAAAAGGAAAAAAAAAGGAAAGAAAAGAAAAAATATCTAGTGGGGGAGACAGACATTAAACACGCAATTACAAGTATTACAGCGCTGGGAAATAGGGATAACAGTGCCTACTTTAAAAGGGTGTTATGAAGACTAAATAAGGTAATCCAGATAAAGTGTTTGACACAGGGCCTGGCACAGATTGAGCTCTAAAAATGTTAACTATTCTTCTTGCCGTTTTAGGGAAATTTGAATGCAGGGCATTGTAGGAATGAAGAGTAAAGGGATTTATTCCAGGCTTAGGGATAGGGAGTCGCAAAGATCTCCTGAAGAAATGACAGAGAGATCTGAGGAACGTTTAGTATGAACGGAAGGAGGCAGGGAAATAGCAACTCTGCAGTAGCCTTTGGCTTCCCTTGTCTGGCTCGATCTTCAAAGCAACTTAATCAGATTGGCTTCTACAGTTAATATCTCCATTTAACGCAGGAGGAAAGTGAGACACGGGGGAAAGACTTGTTCAGGTCACAATGCAAGGTCCGAAAGCTGGTCTTTCTGATCCATTATGTGTGGGAAAAGTCGGCAAACACCGTGGGGCGTTCGTTAAATACGTTATAAACGTGGAACGAAGTCCCCGGGTTGTCGCGAGCGAGGCGCCACTTCCAGGGGAGGGCCAGGTAAGTTTCCCCGGGAGGTGGCAATGGAATAGCCTTCTTCGCTGGCTCAGTGTCAAGACCCCGGCCGTCTTACCTCTTTCCCGTAGGAGGGCGGGCGGGTTCGTTCAGAAAGCAGCCGCGCAACGAAGCCTCGGGCGAGCGTCTCGGGGAGAGTGAAGACCCGTCACGATCCCGGGGCCACGATCCCTGCCGGACCAACTCTCTGGTTTCCATAGCAGTGGTCCCTCGTCGATAGGAAGCATCGGCCGCGCCTGGTCTTCGGAGAAATCTCAGCCTCGGCTCACCCGGTTACCCCACCGGGCGATCCCAGCTTTACGGGTGGAGAAGCAGAGTCGGCTCAGTGCACCTTAGCCCACCCCATTCCTTCCAATCCGTCTCCACGGCAACGCGCCGGGTCGCAGCACGGCGGCCGCCGAGGGACAATCTTGCCGCGTCCGCAGCCTCCGGCTCTGCGCACACTCCCCGCCCCGCTCGCATGTCTCCCGGGCAACGCGCCGCGCTCAGCTCAGGGAGTTCCCGCGGGTCTCACTACGCGTCCGCGAGCGTCTGGATCATGACCTCCAACCAGGCTCCCATTCCCGAGTCGTTCTTCAGGGTGGAAGACTCAACGGCACGGCCGGCTAGGCCCTCGGTCACGTGGAACCCGGGCTCGTCCACGGATTATGGGACCGCCGCCTCGGCAACCACCAGTTCCGGCGCCACCCCGAGCTTGTTACGGCGCTATCGCCTCGGTCGTCGCCCAGAAATCGATTTGGAAGTTCGTCCGCAGATCTGCTTCCTGCAGCCACGGACCACGCAGCAGCCGGTGCTCTTCAGGTGCCGCCCGGGTGTCCGCAGCGTTCGTCAGACCCCCGGACCCCTGGGAGCGCCCGAACTCTCTCAGACCTACACTCTCTCAGCCGGACCCCCGGCTCTCCCAGGGCCCCGGATCCCGCAGAGCTTGGCTCTTTCTTAGACCCCAGGGGAGTCTGGATTTCTCACAGACCCGGCCCCCAGCTCCTTCCCAGTCCAGCTCTTCGGACCCCAGGAGCCTGAACGCCCTCAGCGCGGGCTCCGGAGAGAGCCGGAATTCCCATCTCCAACCCACATTTCCTGCTAATCGGCCCCGGCCCTTCAGTCACCCCGGCTTGACATCGTGTGGCCCTAGTGCCCTTTGGCCCAAACCTCCTTAGACCCTGAGGAAACCCAGCTCCAGCAGCCCTCTCCTCAGCTGTACGTTCCCCAGTGGCCCTGGAGAAGCTCCCAGTCCTCTCTGCCTGGCCCCAATCCTCGCAAAACCCAGTCCCCTCTCCCCGCCTTCCATTCCACAACCCACAGCATCCTCCAGGCAGGCTCCCACAGAGGACTTCGGCTGGAATGCAATTTGGTTCAAAATGACCATTATTTACTACTTGAAAGGGAATATTTCCAGTCACTGCCTCTTTTTTTCTTTTTTCTTTTTCCTTTCTAGTATTGGTAAATTTGGTGCACCACTGAGTGGGTGGTTTTATGTATCCTTAAATATTTTAGGTCTTTTTTTTTTTAAAAAAAGAACAGGATTTGGGGGATTTTGTGTGTGAGCATTTTGATCTCTAAACCAGCCTTCTCCGTCATCCCGTGTCTATAACGTGTTGCCGTGCATCGAAGTCAAAAACATGCAAATACAAGATTGAGGACTTTTGTTTGTTCATACTAGTTTGTAAATATACAGACATTCACAATACTATAGTCCCAAATTGGCTGAAAATGAATTGGAAAGAAATTCTAATCCTTCAAAATGTTTTATCCTTTAAAGATTGTCTTTTTTGTTCTAGTTATAAAAGTAGTGTGCACTTGTAGAAAAGTCAGACAAGACACAAACAAAATGAGTGGCCAGAGACAATCACTGTTAACGTCTTTGTGTATATTGTTCCAGATCCATTCATATATATGTGTTACAACATACTTATACTTTTTAAAAAAATACATTATGGGGCTGACTGGTTAGTTCAGTTGGTTAGAGCTCAGCCTGAAAACTCTCAGGTCACAGGTTCTTATCCCTGTACCTGCCAGCCACCAAAAAAAAAAAAGAAAAATTCACAAAAAGTTCACTGTTTAGTAACCTGCTTTTTTTCTTCATCTAATACACCATACATATCTACATTTTATACATAATTACATGTATTTTATCATATGACTTGCCAAAATTTATTCAATTGCTTCCCTGTAGTTGTATATTTAGGTTTCAATTTTTAGAAAGAAAATAGAAACAATTATTTTTAAATGGGCAAAAATATTTAAAGGTATATATTTGTAAAACCACTTTGTGGTGGAATCAAATTATCAAAAAGTGAAAACTTGGGGCCTGGAAATATCCATTATTGGTCCCATCCAATTTTGACCAAATTGTTATTTCTGTTTTCACCTAGAGCACCTGGTTCCATTGTACCCCACCCCACACTGTCTTCCACCTTTCACCCTCCACAGTCTCCAGAGCCCCTGTCCACTTCAGATTTCCCTCACCTTTGTACACTTTTCTCAAACCCTTTTCCCTTAGAATTCCCCTGTTAACCAGTCTAACCTTTGTCTAAACTCTTCATTTTCTTTTTTCCCTTCTTCGATCTACCCCCTGCCACCCAGATCCCCTTTAGGCCTAGGCTCTGGAGCAAGGGCCCCCCACTTCAGTCTCTCTCAAATTCATCCCTCTGAATCCTACCCCTCAACTTTTACTCCTCTCCTCTAAGACGCACACCTTCCCTCTCATTCTGCATTATGTCATTAAGATGACTGCTTCTGAGGACAGTTCTGAGTCCCTGTTGACTCTTCTCTTGTGGTCTACCCTGGACCCTCCTACAGCCTTCTCAGGATGGATTTTTCTCTAAGCACCCAAGAAATACCCCTTTAGCATACCTTTTCCACAAGAAGAAACCTATGGCTACTCTCTTGCTCCTCTGAAAATTATGACAGAGTTGTGCTTGTCCTGAGAAACCTGGGGAAGCTCTGCCACTCCCCCATCAAATCAGGCCCTGGCCCTGATCCCGGCCATATATAACCTGTACCACCTTCCCCTCCTCATTCCAGTTTAATGAATTCCAGTGAAGCAGCGGTGAAAAAACTTTTACCCAAGAGCCATTTGTCTCAGGTGATTATTCGTGACAACCTCAGTGCACAACGAATCTATGAGATGGAGGTAAGTAGCCATAAGCTTTTGCATTGACAGGATGTTAGTGGCTTGACCCATATTCATTTCACTCTCCCCATATCCTTGGGGGGTGGAGGGAGGCGATTACAGGTCACAGAGGTGATAGGGAGCCATCCAGGTGCTCTAAGGCAGCCCCACTTTACAGAGGAGGCAATTGATACTATTACCGACTTGCCCAAGGTGTCACACCTGTTCCATGTCTCGTGGGTCTTGTGGCATTTTTTTTTCTCAAAGCACATTATCTCTATTTAGGGAATCCATGAATAGACCTTTACTATCTTCCATACAAAGTCTTGGGTCCTAAGGCTTGAATTAGCAGCAACACTATCTGTTCAGTTTTTTCCTTGGGTGATTACCCCCATTTTCCAGATGAGAACTGAAGCTCTTCTCCCACTTTTTGCTTATGGACAAGTAGGGTTTTACCTGCTTACTCAAAGGCTCAAAGTGCTGTCACCCCACTGCTCCCTGTAAACCCTGACTGATTAATTCATTAAACGTGTCTTTAGGGCCTGCTTGGGGCAGGTAGTGTGTTGGACACTAGGAAGAGAAAAATAAGCATTGTGGACTCCAAGAATGTACTCATTTCCTCAAGCAAAGCAGGCAGCCCAGAGTTGAGTGGCTGCCTCCTTATTGACTATGTTGAACTTCCCTTTGTGTTCCAGGGTCAAATCTGGATGGGCCTGTGGGATTCTGATATTGAAGAGAGTGGGGGAGGGGCTGGCTGG
Source organism: Cynocephalus volans (assembly GCF_027409185.1). Classification (NCBI taxonomy): domain Eukaryota; kingdom Metazoa; phylum Chordata; class Mammalia; order Dermoptera; family Cynocephalidae; genus Cynocephalus; species Cynocephalus volans. The sequence continues at coordinate 204,318,576 of NC_084461.1, forward strand.
TTGGCTCACTTGGGAAAGCATGGTGCTGATAACACCGAGGGCAAGTATTCGGATCCCTATGCCAGCCAGCTGCCAAAAAAAAAAGAAAGAAAAGAGTGGGGGAGCCTTAAGGCATGATGCCAGATTCTCTTGAGGGCCACAAAGACCAAAAGAAGACTAGGGGCCTGGGTATTTCTTCCTCTGCTTAACTTCCAGGGGTGTGGAAATGCGATGGACTTGGAGACGGGCAAGCCAACTTAGCTTTGTGTGACCCTGGATGAATCACACTTCCTCCAGGACCATTTTCTTATTTGTAAAATAGGATCTATTAAGATCTTCTCAGTTGCAGGTGATATAAGCTGAACTTGAAGTAGTTCAAGCAAAATGGAGAATGATGGGTTTACATAATCAAGAATGGATAGGGCAGGGTCACCAACATTTGGGATGAGAGAAGCCAGGGCCTCCAGTACCATCAAGTGTGTCTTTCACTTTCCCTCTTCATCTCCTTTGTCTGCTGTTTTCTGGACATTGACATCATCATCAGGCTGGCTGTCCCTTGAGAGCAGGGCCACGGGAAACCCTGTAGACCACAATGGAAGTGGAAGTGCTTCCAGTGTTGCTCATGTTAGACAAATCCTGGAGACAGACTCCAGTTGGCCCCAGTTGGGTCATGGGCCCATTCTTGCTCCAGTCATTGTGGCCAGGTGGTGTGGGGTATTCTTACTGGCCCAGGATGGATTGTGGGCCACCCCTATAAGCAGTCCATGGGGAATATTGTACCTCTTGCAGGTGGGGTGAGGATCTCTGAAATAATATTAAAAAAAAAAAAAAATGAAATACTATAACTGGAACTCCTGAGTTGGCTTTCTAGGTACCAGAGGGCTGTGTCATCCTTCAGTCATCCAGAAACTTACTTTTAAAGCTGTGTTGAGCCTTTATATATGTTTAGGTACTTGATGGGCATTATTTATTATTCCCCCATTCAACAGTTCGGGAAACTGAAGCTCAGAGAGATGGAGTAACTTTACTAAGTTCACTCACACAGAAAATCATTGCAGAGTTGCAAACCTGGGTTGGACTGATCATTGTGCAGGCCACCCTCCCTTAAGGACAGAAACTGTCTTCTCCATGTTTGTAGACCCAGTGACTAGCTGAGAGCCTGGCTTGCAGGAATTCAGTGGATTTGATGGCCTCGGTGACAATGTGAAAGTGTTTCTGTCTCTCCAAGAAAGTGCTCACATTTGGGGAAGAGGAAGCTTTGGGTATGCACTGATTTAAATGAGGACAGCAAAGGTCTAGTGTCTGAGCATGCTCAGAACAGTGAATGATGGCTGGTGTCCCTTTATCTATGGCTGTGGTTCTCAAGTAGGAGTGGTTTTGCCTCTCAGGGGAAATTGACAGCGTCTGAAGACGTGTTTGGTTATCACAAGTGGGATGATGCTATTTGCATTTAGTAAGTAGAAGCCAGGGAGGCTGCTAAATAGTCTACAATGTGCAGGACAGCTCCCCACCACAAAGAATTGCCCAGCTCAAAATGTTAACAGTGTCAAGGTTGAGAAACCCTGATCTGTGGTAAGAGTAATGCTCAAGGTGAAATCACTTGATGACAGAGGCCAAAAAGCCATCCGTTATGGGGTGGACTAGAAATGGTGGTAAAAGTAGCCGCTTACTTCTCAATGGCTGGATCAGAATCATCTCAGGTACATGATAAAAATATAGATTTCTGGCCCCCATCCAAACCCTACTAAGCTAGAATCCCTGGAGTCTATGTTTTTATCAAGCAACTGAAATATTTCTGATGCTCAGCCAGGTTTAGAGACCACCCATTTTAGCTGTCTTTTATTGCCCATATTTTCTGTCACCCACTCTCCCTCTTTAACTTCCTGTGACAAATAGTCATGCCACCATTGACTGTCTTTATGAAGGACGCCTTTGATTAACGTTGTGCTAGGTCTTCAGATAATGTTCGTGCTTTTCAGAATCTCTTGGAAAGCTTGCTAAAAACATAGACTCCCAGGATCGTCATCCACCAGATTCTGTTTCTACTCCAAATACCCCAAATCTCCCCATCCTCAATTGATATGAATTTATAAAACCCAACCCCAATTTATATGTCAACCCTCCGGGAAGCTTTTCTCGATGTCTCCCTTCTTTGAACTCTGGGCTTCTCGTAGGGGTATATCTCTTTCTGCTGTGCTTAGAAATATTGGGGCTTGTGTCTCACCTCCTGACTACATTGTAGTTACTGTAAAGACCTGCAACTGGTTTTTCTTAGTATCTCCTGCATCTAGCTCACTGGAATAAATAAATGAATGAGTAAGGCATAGGATATCCCTTCCCAGACCTTACGGTCTTGTTGTGGACAGGACAGAAGTTATACCATAGAAGAAATAAGTAGAATTCAGTGTGATATACAGGAGATGAAACAGACAATTTGTGGGAACCACCAAATGATCAATAGGGGCAGGGGGATAGGAGTTACAGAAAGGGAAAGAAACAAGATCACCCCCCCCCACCCCCCAACTGCTCCCTCCCATCTCTTTCTAGTCTTCAACTAGAGATGTTGTTAAGGTCAAAATCAGACTTCTAGGCTGCAGACTGTCAGAAGGTATCATTAGGGGTTACCTCGCTTAATGCCCATTTTGTACAAATATGGAAACTGAGGTTGCCTATGAGTCAAGACATTTATGGAATGAATATCAGGTCCAACTGGCACATTTTCCACCCCCAGATCAGCAGCACAGATGCCTCTCTTGCTGTGAAATGGTTACTTCATCCTAACTGCACCTTTGTTTTTTATAAGATAAGAGCTTCAGACAAAACCAAGAAAAAGATGAGCCACTTGTACGACCATCTGAAAAAAAAGTTCATGACAGATCAGCTCAGAAAGCTGGGGCGCTGGAGACGGGAATCTATGAGAATCCAGCAGTACTTGGATAGCATTCGAATGTACCAGGACCAGTTGAAATTCCAGTGTCTCAAGAAAAGCCATCCACCCTAGTCATGGCAGAATGATCTGCCAAGTGCCACAAGGACACTAGTCTGATCAAAGGAGAAGTAGAAACTTGTCAGCCTACACCATTGTAGAACAATAAAAACAAGACCAGCAGACAGCGGAGCACAAAACACCCTCAGCAATCCTAGTATTCCTTGCCCCATCCATCCCCTCTATTCTGGTGAAGGAGATTCTGATGGTCCCGTAGATGCTCAAGTGGAAGAGGCTGAATCAAGCCAGCTTCCATGGTTAAGGCAAAGACTGACCTTTCGGTGCCCACATGTCTGAGGTGATGTGCCAGGCCAGGTACACTGGAACAAAGACCTTTGATGGGAAGGGCTTGGTAATGACACTGGCTGGCATTCCAGTAGTTAAGGAGGTCAGGATGGGGCATCAGACAGACCTGGCTTAAATGCTATTTCTGCCACCTGTCAGCCATGTGACCTTGTAACGTCCCCAGACCTCTGTTTCCTTATCTGAAAGAATGGGGGAGTAGTAAGAAAGCCTACATCCAAGAACTGGCGTGAGGATATAAAGTACTTGGCCCAGGGTCTGTCATTTCCAATGCTTTTTATCATGATGGCTTCAGCTGGTTTCTAGCATTGCTCGTCTCCACTCTCTATTGTGCCTTCTTTTCTGAGTACACCCTGACAGTCCCCATATCGTGCCTTTACTTGTGAAGACCCCATATCTAGAATGCCTCTTCAGCATCCCGGGGCTCACAGGAAACTATCCTTCAAAGTTTATCTCAGTGCCATTTCCTGCAAATCATTTCCTGGCCTCTTTGTGCTTCCTGTCTGTTCCTTCCTCTACCCCACCTAAGTCACTCCCCTCTGAACTTGGATTACCTGTGGTGGTTTCATTCTGCCTTGCGTGGCAGCTGTTTCAGTGTTTGTCCTAACCCCTGATTAGATTGTGCACTCTTTGAGGGTCGGGACTAAGGATCCTACAAGATTCAGTTCATGCCTCTTTTCTTCCTTGATACTTCCTCCAACTGGCCCCAATAGAAAAGGCCACTCCTTCCCGTGCCCCTGTGTGCCCACACCTGTCTCTGCACCCAGTGTTTGGTTGGCCGCTACTTGTTTGCACACTGTCTCCCTGATCAGGTTGTGAATGTCTTGATGGTAGTGACGCTCACTCATTCATCCCTGTAACCACAATGCCTAGTAAATGGAGTAGTCACTCAATATTATTTGAATAAATGACTATCTCGTTCCTTTTTATATTACTCACGGCATCAAGACAGTGCACAGAGTAAGGGCCTGGTACAAATTTTTTAAGTTAACCAAGTCTCCTCATTTTACAGATGAGGAAACTGAGGCCCAGAGAAGTGGCCTGACTTGCCCAAGGTCATGCAGCAAGTTAGTGGCAGAGAACTAAAACCAGGTGTCCTGACCCCTGTGGACTGGTCATTCTGCACCACCACAGTTGCTAGTAAGGACCTTAGTCCTGTTGGTGGCTCTCAGAAGTCCTCCTCAGGAAGTCCTACTCACTCCTCATGCCTCACACCTCCTCCTCGTTACTCTCTCCAGCACTGTGGCCTGGTGCCATTTGGCAGCCTTTCCTTTAAGGTGGATTTCAGTGAGTCCCTAGCCCAGAGGGGCCTGAATTGGGTGGGAGGCAGATATTCATGATGTTTTTATTTCTCCTCTTTATGGTCTTCTTTTGAGGACTGGAGCCTGCTACTTTTCAGTGGGAGCCAAAACAGTCTTTCTCTAGGTTGTTGTTTGTTTCCTTGGCTGAGCACAACTGATTAAATTGATTTTAAATACTTAAATGTCATTAACAAGCTATATGACCACATTTATTTAAAAAAAAAAAAATCCCAGAGATTAAAAAGAGTCCTCTTCTGTTAGATCAACCATGGCTAGCATTTTGGTATATTTCTTATATTTGGTATATTTGTTTTATTTCAACAAGTCTTTCTTTTTTTTTTTCCTTTGGCACTGTACCTAGAGAGGGGAAAGGCTTTGGGGATCCTAGAATGTTTAGGGGGCCTGGAGAGCCACCCCAGCCCCTCTCTTTCCTCCAAACTATTCCCAGGACTTTCCACCTTCTAAATCTCACCTATGTAGCCTTTCTGAACCTTACCCCAGTCCAGCCTCCAGCCACAATGCACCCTTCTTCCCTGGATGGCTGGCCTTGGCTGACAGTCTTTGCTTCCCCATGTGATGGCCCAACAGACTTGGAGACTCCTGGGAGTGGAGTGGGTGAGTGGAGTAGGGATGTTGACATAGTGAGTCACTTTATAAGCCACTAACTCACCTCTGATTGTGTGGACTTAACCTCCAATTTTTCATTAAAAACCAGAGGGTGTTGTATTTAAGTGGGTAACAAGAAATGATGAAGTTTAGGAAAGGCCACTTAGTTATTGGGAGGGGAGAAAAAGATTAAAATTAAGAAAAGTTAGTGATGGAAGAATGGAGAGGAATTGGATGGAAAGATATTTGGGGAGGAATAGAATCTCGAAGCTAAGGAGGGGCTCAGATTCTTTAGTCCAGTGGCTGGATGCACACACACACACACACAGAACTCAGTTCAAATGAAATCTTAGCTGGAAGCCCATTCCAACAATCACAACCATTAACATATTAACATTTATTGAGCACTCATGTGCGAGGCACAAGGCTCAGTTATTTGCAAATGTGATCTCATTGAATCCCAACAACAAAATAGGTAATTTTATTAGCCCCATTTAAAAAAAAAAAAAAAAAAAGATGACCGGTAAGGGGATCTTAACCCTTGGTCAGCACCACGCTCTCTCAAGTGAGCTAACCGGCCATCCCTGTATAGGGATCCGAACCCGTGGCTTGGTATTACCAGCACCACACTCTCCCAAGTGAGCCACGGGCCGGCCTTTATTAGCCTCATTTTTATGGATGAGAAATTGAGGCTGAGAGAATAAGAATCCTGCCCAAGGTTGGACAGCTAGTAAGTGACAAAGTCCAACTCAAGTCTGTCTCACTCTGAAGCCCATCTCCTAACCACCGTGTTATGAGCTCCCTATCTTTATCACTCCATGTGGAAGTGGAGTACCTGGGACCTGGAGCCCTTGGGTACATCTCAAAACCCCAATCTAGTCTCAGCTCATGATTTTACAGACAATGTGTGGGAGCCTCAGCTGTAATGTCAGTTACCTGAAGCCAGCTATTTAAGCAGAGCTGGACTCAAACCCAGGTGTCCCTTCTACCAGGTGGCTGAAGAACTTGTCACCCATTCTGGGATGGATAGGCTTTTAGGGAGAGTTAGGCTGGGTTAGGGAGGTGTGGATGAGGGAGATGCTTACCCAAAAAGTGGAGGATGGAACTCAGGAGTCCTGACTGCTGCCCAGTAGCTGTGAAAAGATGATCTCAGCTTTGTCCTCAGGAAATCTTTGTGGAATATCCCTTGTGCCTGAAGCTCTGTGATGATGGCAGGGGACAGATGAATGGTATTCTCTTTTAAAGAGACGAATTATGTTTGAGCATCCCTTCATTTCCTGCTAAAAATACATTTCTTTTCCTCTCCCCCACTACCAAATGCACTTTACTACTTTAGAGTTCTTAGAAAAACTTTCCAGTTTAAAAAACTTGCTGGTTGTACAGTGGACCTGTTCCTTCCCTCTCCAGAGTCTTTCTATGATCTGGAACAAAAGGAAGGGAACTTCTATTTACAAGGCATTTTATATCTCAACCTCGTTCGTTCCTTACGCCACCTTACAGATGAGAAAATGAAGGCACAGAGAGGCTAAGGAACTTGCTCAGAGTCACTATATTTGAATTGGGCCGTGTGTTGCATAGGGCATCCTCTTTCCATGCTGGCCTGCCTCCTCGTGATCCCCAGCTTCACTGTGAGCACAGAGCTTCTTTTCAGCCAAAGGAACTGCTCTGTGAGGGATGCCCACGTTTGGAGCCTCCTATTCATGGTTCCTGGCCCCTGACTCTCCTCCTGTGGCTGTAGCTGGTGAGCACTGTGGTCAATGACACAGCAGGAAGGAAGCCTAGGATGAAGGCTCATTCCCTCACTGCAGGTGTTAGCTCTAGGCTGTCAGTCAGGGTTGGTGGAGTCAGAACCCCAGCTTGGTGGATCCAAACTAGGCTTCCAAGGGGCTATGCAGCTGGAATTAGAGGGGCAGCTTGTCAGGGAGTGGGGGAAGGCAGGTAGCTGCTCCAGGTGCTGCTAAGAGTGATTGCAAAGTTCTTACATATCCACCTCATCCATCTATTCATCCATGTGGCCCTTCAACACACAATCAGAACACAAAGGTGGAGGAACTGGTTTTCTTATCTGTTGTGACACCACTGGTGTTTTCTGATCAGTATGCGCAAGGGGGGTGACCTGCAGACTGGGAGTGCCTCTGCTCTGATTCACTCTGAGCTTGGGCAAGCCACCTCTCCACTTTGAGAGTCTGGAGAGCTAAAAGAGACCATAGAGCCATCTTGTGCTCATTGCTTTTCCTATTTTACTTAGGGCAACTGAGGCTGGGAGTGGGGAATTGACTTGCCAAGGTCAGTTAAGGAATTAGCAGTGGATTTGGGAATGGATCCCAGGATGCTGCTACTCATTTGTAAAGTGGAAATGGGAATCCTGGTTCTCCTCACCTCCTAGGATTATAGGGAGGACCCCACGAGATAAGTGATGGGAAAGTGCTTTGAGAGGTGAGGTCACCAGGCCAGAACGTCCCAGAAGTGCACCTGAGGCTCTGGCTGCGGGACAGAGACAGATCCCACAGTGACCAAAAGGGGTCAGCAGACGCTTGCACTCATGCTCAGGATGGGCTGAGAAGGATAGGGTCTGCTGGAAGGCATAATGCCTGTGTACTGGTGTCTGGGAGGGAGGCCAAGTCATTTAATTCTTGGGGACCCCTAGCAGGAACAAGAGGCAGGGACATATCCTGGCCCAGCCCCTTGTTGAGTCAGGAAGTGTTACTACTGCTATTACAATTCAAGAGCCTAGTCCAGCAGCTGACTTTGAAAGTATGCAGGCCTGGGAGGGCTGAGGAGACAGAGCCAGGGGCAGGCCTTGGGTTAGGACTTCCTGCCTCCCCCAGTAACCTCTTTCTGGGTTTCAGCTCTTCCACCTGCAGTGGAGGAACAGGGACCTGGTGGGTGGTCTCTGCACTTCCTTTCATTTCTCACTGAGGTGTGGCACAGAGCTTTACACACACAATGCTCCATAAATTCAGCCCAGACCTTTCAGGGCCTTGTCTACCTCTTTCATGGAGCCCGCCCCGATGTGAGCTCTTTGTTCCTAGACCAGGGTCCACTCTGTCCATTTCCCGTACTTCGTGCCATCATTATCTGCTAACCTGCCTTAGTTCTCCCATTGGAGTGGGAGCTTCTGCCCGGCGGGGGGTGGACAAGGCAGGAAAAGAGAGGCTTAGCTACCTCTTGTATCACGCACAAATGACCATATTCTCTGGAGCTCTTGGGTCATTTCCAAGGCGGTTTGTCCCCCTCCTCTTGCTTCAGAGATTTTGCATACTTTAATACTGAGGAATCATTGACTCCCCAGAAACGTTTTCAAACAAAACTATGGTTTTTATTACTCTAAGCAGAGGTTGATAACTAATAGTCCTCCTGGGGCCCATAGCAGGGGTGCTGATTTGATCAATTTGAGCACTTTGGGTGGGGTATGCAAGCTCTAGTTAGTCACAGCTCCTATCACTGCCATTGTCCCAAACCAAAGTGTACCTTTTGTTCCTGGCCCCTGAAAGCAGGTGAGTTTGTGACCACCCCAAGGTGTTGGAACAGTGGTTCCTTTAAAATAAATAACTAGTTTTCAAAACTTTAAAATTGTAGTATACACACTATATACAAAATTTGAAGTGTAAAGGGTATGTAATAAAGGAGAGCTCTTCACCTCCTCCTCCCTGAGGCCAGTGTGTTGACTGTTTCTGTGTACCTTTCTAGAAATGTTCTATGTACATCTGTCCTTAAGATGACATGTATGAGCTTCATAAATTGTATGCAAAACTTTAGTATGTATGCCTATTTGTATATTCTGTAGGTTTCACCATAATCTTAAAGGGGTCCGTGATCCACCCACACATTTCAAACCACTGACTTTGAGACATCTAGGCCAGGATGTCTGACTAGCACCCATGTTTGCCTCCCGACTTTCCTGAGACCTTACTGAAAAAAAAAGAATAGACATTTCAAAAGTACTAAACACTCAACAGCAAGGAGAGCCAGAATGAAGAATTTCCTCAACAGATATTCATTGAGTCCATGTCATGTGCCACGTCTTCTTCTAGGCCCTGATAATACACCAGTGAAAGAAATCTGATAAAAACTCCTGCCATCCTGGAGCTTACATACTAATAAGAGGAGACAGAAATAGACCAAATAAATCATTTGCAAGATGACAAGTGCTGTGGAGAAAAAAAAAAAACAGTGAAGAAGGCTTAGAGTGCCCTGTTCAATTTTAGATAAGGCTGAATCACTGACGAATGAGAGATTTCAACAAATGCTTGGAATATGGAAAGAGGACAAGAGCTGGTTTGATGATGTAATGGTTGGTAGCAGCAGTCAAGAACATTCTTTTTGGTTTTTTTTTTGGTGGGGGGCCGCTGGCCAGTACAGGGATCTGAACCCTTGACCTTGGAGTTATAATATGGCACTCTAATCAACTGAGTTAAGTAGCCAGCCCCAAGAACATTCTTGTAGTGGACTATTGAGGGGTGGGAATGAGCTGGCTTGAAAGTACAGGGAGGTTTTGGGCTCAAGGTCAGCAGGTCATGGTAGCGGGTGGAAGGGAGAAGGGGGAACTAAAATGGGGGATTTTATTCCTTAAACTCGTTAGCGAACCCATGGGTGTATTGTATTGTTATTTGAGTGCTCTACACATATTTTACCATATTCTTTCGTATCTACTCAGTGTATAATAAACAGACTCGCACAAAATCTGGGGCAGCGTGGATAACTGCTTGAGCCTGCTGCCCTACCCTCTCCACACTCATTTGTAAAGTGCAGGTAACATTTCTTCTCCCTAGGCAGAAACAGATTGAATTATACATCTGAGATCAGCTAGGGCTTGCAGTGTGGATGTTGGCACCACAGAATAGATTCCCCCTGACTCTGCTATTTTTCATGATGCCCCACACAGAGCTTCTGGCCAGATATGCTCATGTAGCAAAGGGACCAGATTAAGAGGGACCTAACTGTGTAATAGCCCAGGAAACCTACACCAACTCATTATTCTCGAGCTACTTGCTAACAGGCATAGAACCAGAAGCGGCAGACATGGGATTTGTCTCTCTAAAGATGAAGCTTTATAAAACATAATTACAATACCATTATCGCATATATAACAAAATTAACAATAACTCCTTAATTTTTTTGTGTTAGTCTGCCTGGGCTGCCATAACAAAATACCATAGACTGGGTGGCTTAAACAAGTGAAATTTATTTCTCACGGTTCTGGAGGCTGGGAAATCCAAGATTAAGATGCGAGTCTATTCAGTTTCTGGTGAGGGCTCTCTTCCTGGCTTATAGATAGCTGCCTTCTTGCTTTGTCCTCATATGGAAGGGAGAAAGAATGAACTGTCTCTTCTTATAAGGACACTAATCACTAATGACCTATGACACCACCCTATGACCTCATTTAACCTTAATTACTTCCTTACTCCAAATGCAGTCACAATGGGGGTTAGGGCTTTAACATAAATTTTGGGTGGATACAATTCAGTCCATAGCATTCCATAAAACCTGATCTGTGTTTGATATTGCATAATTGTCTCAAAAATGTTTTTTTTTTTTTTTTTTATAGTTGGTTTGTTTAAATTAGTATCTAAATAAAGTTCACACATTGCATCTGGCTGATACATCTTTTAAAATTGGTAACATTTTCCTATTCCCATCTTTTTCTCAGGCCATGCATTTATTAAATAAAACTGGACATTTGGATATCGATTTTCCTGTCTTCTGGATTTGACTGATTGACCCCTTGGGTCACTTAGCATATTCCTCTGTCCCCTGCAATTCATTTGTACTGATCAAGCTAGAAGCAGGTTTAATTTTTCTTTGGGAGGTGGGGTGGGATGGTGTAAAAATAATCATAGGTGGTGCTATGTGTTTCCTATTGGGCCACATCAGGAGACACATAATGTCTTGTCATCGTACTTTTGGTGGTGCTAAGGTTGATCAGTAGATTCAGCTGATGTCAGCCTGATCCTTTATGAAGTTCCCCATCAACCCCCATCATTTAGTATCTATTGGTGATCATTACCTTGATCCATTTTTTCATTAGGAGTTGCCAAAAGGTGATTTTTTTTTCTAATTCTATCATTCCTTATGCATTTATTAGCTAATTCTTTTATAAAGATCTTCCCCTCATAAACTCTTTGGTTACTATGAGATACAGTTTGTACAACAAAAGCAGGATACAGACTTCTTTCTTTTTATCAATTTTCAGAATAATAAATTGCTACTGTAGTAACCTCCAAAGATGACCAATGAGATGATTTGTTTGTAACTTAAGGAATTTATGGGTTTAATTTATGGATTTTTATTTGTTGGTGTTTTAACCCATTGCAATCATTATTCTTTTTGATGCTCAAATTGTTCCATCTTTTGCCGTTGGAAGTCCTTTTAAGTTGGCTCGTGAGTCATTTTCACAAAACAGTGGTCTTGAATAACCTGTTTACTTTCTGGCACAATAAAATGTCCCAGGCAGGATCATCTTGCATATTTCTTGCCCCAGCCTTGGAGTCAGCCATTTCTCCAAAGTGGGGATGGGTCTAGTACTTTAAAAGTGAAAAGTCTCCCTTGTCCCAGGAGCCCCACTTTCTGTAGAATAAACGGCATTCCTCACAGTGTAACGTTCACTCACATCTCTGTTCCATCTCCTGCCCTTCTCTTCCAAATATGCTGAGCTATTTATCATTTCCCAGACAAGCCATTCTCTCCCTATTTGGGACTTTGTGTATGCTGGTTTCTTTGCCTTGAATGCCCTTCTACTCCTGGTCGCTCTGACTTAGGGCAGCCCTTGCCTCTTCTGTGACTCCTTCACCTAGTCTGGCAGAACTAATGACTTAGGCCGTCATCTTATGGAGTTTGGCAAGTTACTGCAGCAGTGAAAACATATCATCGAGTGTTTGTTTACTAGACAGCTTCCTTCCTTGAGGGTTGCAAACACGTGTGAGGCATGCATAGCAGGCACTGAGCTTTTAATTCATTTCACCAAACATTTCACAGAGCACTCTCTAATTAAACAACTCAAGAATATTTACTGAGCATCTACTATGCCAAATGTGCTTTACATACATGATTTTATTGCAACCTGTGAAGTAGGTATTATCTTCATTTTAGAGACGAAAAAGAGGAAGTTCAGTGGGGTGGCAGAAGGTCCCACAGCTAGGGAATGGCCTAGCTGGGATTTCTTTAGTGGGTCCAACTCCCAAAGCCCAAGATTTTCCCTCCACATCATTGTCCGTCAAAATATGTCCATGATCCACCCATATCACAAACCCTTGGGGAGCTCGTTAAAACACATGCTCCTGGATTCTACCTCAGACCTATTAAATCAGAATCTCAGGGAGAAGGGGATAGAAAACTGAGTTTTTAATCAGCTTCCCTGGAATTATTTTAAACAATTATTATTTTTTTGAACAAGTGAAAAACACAAAACACTCAAAAGGTTCAAAGTGTATAAGCGAAAAGCAAGCACTCTGCCCCATTTCAGTTGCCCAGGTCTCCCGTACCCCACTGCTCCCCAGAGGCAATCTCTTTTCCGTGGAGTAATTCAGCACACTGAAGTTTGAAGAACAACCGTTGTACTTATAGGATAGACCAAAATGGGCAGGTCGCTGCACTCCAGAGCTCACAGCAACATTGCAGGTAAGACTACCATCCAAGAACAAGTGCCTCAGGAAGGAGTCCCAGAGTCACTAGCAAAGATGGCAGAGACTCCTGCTCAGCCCATGTCTACACCTTCTGTTTCTAGGACCTTCCAGTCTGCTTCCTCTGGCCACCACTTCACTAGCAGGCAGTCCCTGCGCAGGTTGTCTTATCACAAGCAAAGATGTGAAATGGAGGGGTGGGAAGGGAAGGGTAAGCCATGTGAGGATGAGCCAGTGAGAGCCTGTACAGAGGTCTAAGCTGGAAAGGTCTGGGCAGACGACCGGGGACCAAGGCTTTCAACCTGTATTCTGATCATTTGTAGTTGCCATTAACTTTTCCCCTTTGGAGAGATTCTTTAAAATCTGTGATGTTTAACTTTTCTGAGGTCACAGACTCCTTTGGGAATCCCGGGAAAACTATGGACATTCTCCCTAGAAAAATGCACAGACGGCTAAAACTCCATAACTGTTGGGGAAGCTTCATAGACCGCCAGCCTACCAGTCCAAGCTAAGAACCCCACTTTTAGATGTGTTCCTTGTCGTAGTAAAACACATGGTTTAAGAAAACTCTGTATTCGCTTAGAGAACCTGAACGATGTCGCCACCTGCAGTGAAGCGCCCTGGCACGAACCAGAGGCCAGGTGGCCCAGGAGGTGGAGGAGACGCCGGTGGTGGCTTAGGGTCACTGCTCCTCATCACTGCAGGAAGGACCCACAGACAGGTAATGGCTGTCGTGCGGGACGGGGGACGTCTTCCTCAGCTTTTAGCGCCACCCGGCCGGGCCCTCGTGCATTTCACCGGCTGAGTGCTGCACCTGCCCCCCTCCCTTTCCTGGGCTGCGGGGAGCGAACCCACCCCGACCGAGGGTGGGGGTGGGGGCGCGTCGGAGCAGGGCCTCAAGGGCTCCGCATTCATCATTGTTCCCCCAGCGCCTGGCACGGGCTGGGCCGCAGGGAGGGATGGTGGCCTGAAGCGCGCTGTCCCTTCCGAGTCGCCCGCCCGCCAAGTTCTCGGCCCACAGGTGTTTCCTGGGCTCCTTCCAAGAGCCAGTCCCAGACAGGAACAAGGATCCGAGCCGGGCCAGCTGCTCGCCCGAAAGACAACCGCCGGCGGGTGCGAGCGGGCGCGGGGCGCACGCGGCCGCGGAGGGACCTGCGCGCTCCCCCGCCTCGAGCCGCGCGCACGTGACGGCGCCCCCCGCCTCCCCCGCCCCCACTCCCGCTCGGCAGAGCTCGGGTCGGCCGGCTCTATGGGGAAAGCGGCCGCTCCGAGCCGAGGCGGCGGCTGTGGCGGCCGCTCCCGCGGGCTCTCGTCGCTGTTCACGGTTGTCCCCTGCCTGTCCTGCCACACGGCGGCGCCGGGCATGAGCTCTTCCACGTCCGGCTCCGGGCTGGAGCCCAAGCCTCAGCCCCAGCCAGTGCCCGAACCGGAGCAGGAGCCGCTGTCAGAACAGGTGTCGGAGCCGGTGCCGAGATCGGAGCCTGTGCCCGAGACGACGTCTGAGCCGGCCGGGCAGGGATCGGAACTGCTGCTAGGGTTGCGGACAGGGTCGGAGTCTGGCCCAGGTGTAGCGGCGGGGCCCTTCACCAAGGCCTTATCAGAGCAGCTGCCCCCACAGGGGTCAACAGTGGGGAGCGTGCCCTTGCTCAAACCTGAGTTAGGGTCAGTGCCCGCGTTAAAGCCCCTGCCTCTACTGCGACCAGGACAGGTGAAGACGCCTCTTGGGGTTTCAATGCCCAGGACTGGCACATCTTCTGATGTCCCGATGGTCTTACTGCCTCTGGACAGCTTCAAGGGCTGGCTCCTCAAGTGGACCAACTACCTGAAGGGCTACCAGCGCCGCTGGTTCGTGCTTGGCAATGGCCTGCTGTCTTACTACAGGTATGGAAGTGCCAGAGTGGCATCTGGGGTTGGAGGGTGGTGATGCTGCAACTGACGGTGATGGAGGACCTCCGGGTTTGGGGATACTGCCCGTAGCCTAGGGATGTTTGGGAGCATGCACTCCACAGAAGTAAAGCCTCTGCCCAACCACCAAGAGCTGGAGGCCCAGACCTCTGCCAAGGGTGGATATGACCCCTGCAGAGCTTGGATTTAGGGTGTGAGCAGAGAGGTGGCATAAAGGAGTGATCTGGGACCTCAGTCCCTCTCTGGTCTTGGTAGTTGTAGGGCCTGGGGCAGATAGCCAGAATCAACCAACCCTTGACTTTTCTGGTTCTGGAGCTAAGATCATTGTGTTAGGGATTGAGGGAAATAGTCACTTCCTTCAGTCCTTGGGACCAACTTATGGGAAAGGCTGCTTGTTCCCTCCTCAGGCAGTTACTCAATTTGTTTCTCACCATCCCTGATGCCTGCTGGTTGCCAGGCCTTGGGCTGGGCATAGCAGACTCACATATACATGAGACACTGCTCCTGTCCTTCAGCAGCTCATCTGGCATTTGTGGAGAACTGGGAAGTGTTCTGTTGTCTCCTTTCTTATTCCAGAAGCAGCATGGGATTCAAAATTGAAATCCAGCAGTGAAAAAGCTAGCAGGGTCTTCCTACCAAAACTAGTTGAAAGGGAGAAGTTACTGAAGGTTTCCTCTTCTTTCTTACCGGCTATTCCCTGTTAAGTTTCCTGGGGATGGTTGGTTTAAGCTTTGAGATCTCAGATCACTCTATACCAGTGGTTCTCAAACCTGAGTGTGCATCAGAATTCCCTGAAGGGCTTGTTGAAACACAAAGTGCTGGGCCTACCCACTGAGTTTCTGATGCAGTGGGCCTAGGGAGGGGCCCGAGGTTCAGCATTTCTAACAAGTTCCCAGGCAAGGCCCACGTTGCTGGTCCAGGACCCACGCTCTGAGAAGCACTGCTTCATTGTTGCAAACAGGAGAGCCCTGACTTGCTGTTTGCTGAAACTCGGTCACCTTGGTCACTTCACATGGCCAGCAGTATCCTTTCAAGTCACCCACTACAGAGTTTATACAGTCCTTCCTAGCCTTTTTTGGGACACAGCTTCTAGAAGGTGGTTGAGTCTATGATGGCCCTGCAAATTTGGGAGCCCCACTGAAGTCAAGTGATGGTTCCTGCTCCAAGATGTGGGATCACTGCTGTCCTTATTTCCTGGCAGGGGAAAAAGCCGAAATCTGTTTCTTTTCTTTTTTGTGTGGAAAGAAAGGACCTCTTCTTTTTTTAAAATTTTTGTTTCCACTGGTGCCTCTCCTTGTGTCAGTGAAATTCAGAGTCTGGTGTGCCATCTGCACAGTGGCTGTAACTGCTGCTATAGAAACTAGCTACTTTTGTGGCAGCCATGGCAATTGCGGTGGCTATGGAGGGCTACCGATGTGAAAAGGGTGTTATTGGAGTGCTCTTTATCTGGTTGCGGCTGGGTTGGGCTTCCCCCAGCTCCACACCTCCCAGCCCTGAGATGTGTTTCCAATGTGCCCTTCTCATGTGATGCCTTGGTGCCCCTCTGCTCACTCGGCTGCACCATACATGGGAGGCAGGACACATTGTTCTTAGGGTTAGGAGACTGAGCAAAAGAGATCCTTTTCCAAATGGTGTTTTTATCTCACTTTTCATACTCTGTCAGGTATGTAAACATTTCACCAAGATAGACAATGATGGGACCACCAGTGATTGGCTGTAAATGTCACTTTCTGCTTGGAGGCAAGAGATGTAACACGTAGAGCACATCAGCTGTGGATCACATGCTCTGTTTTACATTACATTCATTTATTTCATCCTTACACCCATGATGCGAAGTGGGTTCCGGTACTGTCCTTTTGTACAAATGAAGAGTTCTGATATTTAAGAGGGAGATAGAATTTATCACCCGAAGTCACCAGCCCAGTAGGTGGTAGAGAGAGATTCTGACCTGGGCCTCTCAGACTCCAAAGTCTGCGCCTGTCTTGATATGTCTTAATGCCAACTCATCCTTGAGCTCAGCATTTCTGTGTTATCTATATTTACCAGCAATTCTAAACTGTAGACGTCAAGGTAATGTTTATGAGTATAGCATCCTACAGTGGCAGGAATGCCTAATTCTAGAGGAAGCAAAACCTGACCTCATGCTTGTTTTATTTTGTTTTACTTGGAAGAGCAAAAATGTCCCATCGTCTTTTCTTAAAATACAGTCATGTTTCGCTTAATGATGGGGATACGTTATGAGAAATGCGTCATTAGGTGATTTCATCATTGTGCAAACATCATAGAGTGTACTTAAACAAACCTAGATGGTATAGCATACTCCACACCTAGGCTGTATGGTATAGCTGATTGCTCTTAGGCTACAAACCTGTACAGCATGTTATTGTACTGAATAGTGTAAGGAAGTGGTAACACAATGGTATTTGTGCAATAGGAATTTTTCAACTCCATCATAATCTTATGGGACCACCACTGTATCTGTGGTCCATCGTTGATCAAAATGTCATCATGCAGCACATGACTGTAACTATATATATAGACAGTTGGCATTTCAAGGTAATCTCAAATGTGCAGATTCTCTGGGTAACTAAGAAAAATTCTTACTGCTTGCTGATAAGGCTGTGGAGACAACTGCTAGTTTGGGGGCGGGAAGAGAAGGGAGTAGGAACAAACTTCTTGTGTGTGTGTTTGCACAGTCCAACTCTGTAGTTTCACTTTTGATCATTTATTTATTTATTTTTTGGTGCCTGTCTGGTACAGGGATCTGAACCTGTGACCTTGGTGTTATACGGCTGCACTCTACATTTTTGGACATTTCTAGATTCCAAGGTGGGTAGAATTGTTGCTTGACTTGCCTGGCGTATGAATGATTCCTGATAGTTATACAGCCTAGCAAGGCTGTATAAATCAAGAAGGGGTGACTGAAGCTGAATGAATGAGCTCAAGGGCTTATCCAGAGGCACCCAGCTTGCAGGCTGTGGGTCTGAATGCCACCAGAGATAAGTCTCTGTCTGCAGAAAAGTCCCAAAATTGCCATTCCAGATGTTTGACACTGCTCTCCTGTGCTCGCTTCTGATCTGAATCTCTCCTTCTAGACAAGGCAGGGCCATCCTGCCAGCTGGAGGCAAGGACTGAGCTTCTTGCAGGCCTGTCACTCATAATCCTGACAACAGCACGGTGGGTTATTGAGGGCTCCATCTGTACTCAGCACTGTGTCCATGTGACATCTGCTCTAGCCCTCCCTAGACATCTTGCTCTCAGTTCTTCAAGTGTGAATGTCTGGGATAAAGGTGACATTTCATCTTTCGAGCTGAAAACAGAGTGAAAGAATTCGTTACACATGATTTGGTAAAGTTAGGCTTACCTGCTAGGGCGATATGGCTGGTGAAGAAGGAATCAGCACCATTTCTCTCACTAGCTTCTCTTTTGAAATGACCACCCTCAAATTTTTAATTTTTAACTAAGTGAAGCCTGGTGTTTGGAGAAAATATGGGCACATACTTCTTGTGCCCCCCACCATTCCATCTCATTTTTTGGCCTCCGCCTCCTCCAGGATAACCACTATCTCAAATTCTGGTCACTATCCCCTTTCTTTCCTTTTTAGTTTTGTTTTGTTGTTGTTTTTATTTATTTATTTATTTGCAGCTGGAAGGAATGAGGATCCGAACCCTTGACCTTGGTGTTACAGCACCACACTCTAAGCAACTGAGCTAACCGGCCAGCCCCATATTTTATCTCATCTATATGTAATTTTTAAATCCCATATTTTTAATTTCAAGCATTTTCAGCTTTATAAAAGAAAGGGTGTATGTATATGTATGTTACACACACACACACACACACAAAGTATGTGATTCTTATGAGGCTTATTTTGACTGCTGTGTAAAGCCCAGGGTGTGAATATAGCACTACTTAACGTATGCATTTTCCTGTTGATGGGTTACTATGAAAATTCTTGTACACATGTAAGAGTTTCTCTTGGGTGAAATTGCTGGGTGGTAGAGAATGTCAATGTTCACCTTACATAATGTCAAACTGTTTCCCAAAGCATTTGTACCAACTTATACTCCCATCAGCAATGAATAAGAAAATCTGTGGATCTATATCCTCTGTAGCACTTGGTATTGTCAGCACTGATTTTGCCAATCAGATGGGTATTCTATGGTATCTCATTGTAGTATTGACCTGCATTTCAATCCCCATTATTTTTATCTAAATAGAAAAATAGTGAGGGTTTAGATAAGAATTTCTTCTTTGGGTGTGGCTTCCTCAGGTACTTCCACCCTGGATTTTGCTTAAGAAGCATATTTGATTGCTTAAGCTCATTCTAAGGGAGAAAGCATGTAGTGCCAACAGTTGGGCTTAGTAACATTCCTATTATCAGGAATAAAAAAATGCTTTTTGTAAATATTGTTACATATAGAAATATTTCTAGGAGGTACGGATAATTGTTGACAGGTTTTTATTTCTTTCCAACAATGTGTTAGGAACACAAATAAGACAGAAGACGAAGTTCTTATCTTCTTCCTTGGCGCTCTTCATTACATATCTATTCAGATACTAACAAGGAGAATATGGCTTTGCATTCAATTTTGTTGTTGTTGTTGTTAGTTCACACTTAAAAAATTTCATCCGCAGTTTTCATCTCATAGGGAACATACAATTACATAAAATTAGGGAAGAATTCATAAATGATACAGAATGTTCAGAGGTATTGGTGTCAGCAAATCCTTATGGAGAAAGTGTTCCAAACACAGCATTTATCCATATTAGCAACAAATTGATTTGGTTAAGCAAAATTGGTTTATTGTATACTGGTTGTCTGTTTGGCCCTATTATAAATGATGTTTGTTTCCCAGGGAGTGGTTTCAAACAGAAGCGTTTGTTTTAATTTATTTATTGTTCAGACTGATCTATTCTTAGTAATGGCTAAGCCATTTAACAAGGAAACCCTCAAAGAAATTAGTCGGGGTCTATAAGAAAGAAGGCTGCAGTCAACTGAAAGTGAATTTGGAAAGTCCTCTGGCTGAGGAAGACCACTGAACATTCGGTGAGCTGGACCCACTTTGTGGTGGAGGCCAGGTGACAGCAGATGGCACATGAAGACATCTTTGCCTCTAAGATGGATTGTGTATGTACTCATTCCTCCTCATTGAGTGAGCTCAACTCTCAAAAGCCTACTCTTATGGAGACTTGGCACCAATATTGGAAATACTGTAATGTTTTTGATGTTAATTTCAATAATTCTAGAAGGTAAAGGATAGCGATGGAAAAGATCATCCAGTTGCATAGTGTCCCTGAAAATGTAAAGTTGAGGGTGCAGGTCTGCAGGTTAAGTCATTGGGTTCCCTATGTGTAAGTTGGACACCCTAGAAGGTGGTCTTATTATATTAGATTCAGCTTTCAATGGGAATATTCAGTGTTTCATACCATCAGACTGTTAGGAGGCTGAAAAGGAATGCACAGGTTAATACTGTGTAAGCATTTGTTTGAAGTATATTTTGTTAACATTTATCACAAGCGTGTTGCAAAGAGGTGACAGGTAGACTAGCAGCATATTTGGGAGGAGCACAGTGCACACCAACATTCTTAGCAAGTTCTAGTGACATGCAATGTAATTTTCCCCACAAAACCTGCTCCTCCTCCTAACTTTCCTCTTTCTATGAATAGCTGAAAGCCTCTGAGTCATGCTTTCTGCCTCTTCCCTCCCTCAACCCACATCAGATGGAGTTTCCAAACCCTGCCTGTCCCTCTCCTCCACTCCCTCCTCTCCATCCCTGCTGCCACATTATGGTTCAGGTCTGCCTTCTGCTTAACTATGTCCCAGCTTCCAGCTTCTGTACCGGACAGTGTGTTCCCCAGCTGTGGTGCTAGCTCCCCACGTGATGGTCCTGGCGTTGTCTCACCATCTCCAGGATTCTTTTTCAACAGTTCACCTCCTGTGCAAGCAGATCCCTGCATTGAATTTCTCCTGTTTGATTGAAATACCTACAGTGGCCCCTGACTGATCCAAGGACCAGGTCTTCCTCCTCCAGGAGTTTACAGGGAGTGTCTGTGGGTATCTCTGCAGACCTTTGTGCCGAAAGGGACACCATGGACAAGTTCTGATAGGCTCTCAGTAGCTTGGTTAATCTGTGAATGGATGCGTGAGTGAATGAATGAGAATTGCCTGCGAGTTTATGGGATTTCAGAAAGCCAAATGTGTTACTGCCAAACTTAGATTTTTCTTAATTTGTCTTCAATTTCAAAAACTTGTTTGCTGAATTAAGGTTGGGAAGATAAATTGGAGCTGGCAGGCTTAAGCCAGGGGGGCCAGAAAAGTTACAGTTAGGAAATGAGGATGTAATATGGTGACAGTTTTGAGTATGTTGCAATAGGCTACTCAGCAAACCCATAGCTGGTTTCTGTGGTCCTCATTTGTATTTCCATAAGGTTGCAAGTGTTTGTACATGCAGTTTGTGTATACCTAGGATAATTTGTTGGCAGTGGCTGGAGGAATGGAGAGCAAAGATAAAGCTTTCTAAAGGACTTTTCATGATCTTATAGCTGTTTAAACTAGTTTCCTGTGTGCCTGATGGTTCACCTTGCACGTGTCACATGAGCAAGACCGTGTGGGAAGCAGGCCACGGACCGAAGGTGAGGCCTCCACCCTAAAATATTAGGTCCAATTGGATAATAGGACCTTCCACTTGGGGGGCACTCTGCAGGTGCTGGAGTGGTTTCCAGTTCTCGTTTCAGTGAGGAGGTGCCAGTATTGCTATCCTGTTGCGTGGAGGAAGAAGTGGAAGCTCTTAGCACCAGGACTCAAACACAGTCTCTGACTCAGCCCATGCAAAGGTGTCCACCCATCTCACATCAGAGAGATTCCTTGCTGGGGCTTGGGTCAGAGGTCTCCAAAACTAACCCCAGGTTTGATGATTTGCTAGAAGGGCTAGCATATAGTTGTACCCACAGCAATGCTTTTAGTACAGTCAAAGGATGCAAACAGGGCACAATCAGCAAAGAACGGGAAAACTGGCATGGGGTGAAATCTGGGGAAAACCAGGTGCAAGCTTCCAGTGGTCCTCTCCCAATGGAGTCACAGGACGCTTAGTATCTCCAAGTTGTGACAATGCGTGTGAAATGTTGCCAACCAGGGAAGCTTGGTAGAGACTCAGTGCCCAGGGTTTTTAGTGAGGGCTGATCACTTGGGCACCCTCTGTCTGGCATGTACCCAAATTCCAGATTCCCAGAAGAAAAGCAGATATTCAGCATATATCACATTGCTTGTACAAACAGAGTGAGCCACTCTTATCAGTCAGGGAATGGTGGAATCCGCCCCAAATCCAAGCTCCCCGATGTCAGCCAAGGGCCAGCCTGGGAAGCAGGCCTTTCAAAGGATGAGCAGTCTCAGGCCTGCTATGTGAACTCTTTTCTGCACAGGTCTGAACTCCTTCCTCCTTACAGACTTCATTGACCTCAGTCAGGGTAAGGTCTAACATCCCACTCTGGTTTGAGGAGAGTGAGTGCTTACACTTGACTTTGAGTGGTGGCCTGGCTTCTCATTTCCTATCAGAGAAAGCCACGAGCCAGTCTTGCAGGGTTTCTAACGTACAGCATAGTCTGCTGCTCTGTGCGCCGAGGGCCCTCTCTGTGGACCCTCTGACCTGTGGTTGGCCCTTTATTGCTTCATAGACACTTTTCTGATCTAGACCTTCCCCAAGGCTCTTGGGTGGCCCAGTTTTTACATATGACTGGGGTACACTTGCCACATGGACCTCCTTCCTCCCCAGTTTTTTTGTATTTTTGGTGAAATGTCTGGTGAGGGTTCTTCAGCTGCTACTGAACCTTGTACTTCCCCAGGATGGGTTTGTTAATCCAAGATTGGGGCCTGATGAACAGTCTGGAACATTTGTGAGCACACACTAGTTTTGGTGGCATTATTTACTGATCTCCTGCATTGCCAACAACGTGCAAGGCAGTGTGGGCAACAGACCTGTGTACCACTGTCAAAACACCAGAGTGGAGGAGGAGGAGGGAATCCTGCACACATGCTGGCCGTCCAGTAAGAGGCCAGCAGGGCCAGGCGAAGTGCCACAGGGGAGCTCCCATGGAGCTGGGTGTTCAAGCATGTGGCTTTTCCTCCTTCTGTAGTCTTCTGGGATATAGTTGGTAAACTATGTCAGTAGAGAAAGACAGGTCATGAAAAGGGTATGAGGTTCCTTAGAACAAGATCAATATCTGTTTATCCCAAGGGGAAAGAAATACAGAGGAAATAGGTCTGTTTCCTGGATGACCATGCTGGTTACTAACATGAGGGAAGGAGGATATGGTAAGAAACACCCCTAAACAAAATTGAAATTGGCAGCTTGATATGAGGTGGCTCACACACCACGTGTCACCACACGGAGATGTAGCTTTAAGAGGCTCCTTTTATAGTCATACGCACGGAGCGAGCAAACTGTCAATGAGTTTTGGGGTCAGGCTGGGTGCTGTATGCTTTTTTTTTTCACTTGTGACACTTTCCTGTGTCTGTTTCTATTTTTAAGAGTTCTCAGAGTTCTGATCACTTAGGGATGCTTTGCTCCTTTTGGCACCTCATCACATGCTCAGCCACAGCTCTGTGCATTTAATACCGATTTAAGAATCTTGACTCACACCATTTGATCTGCATTGCTGGGCCATTGCCTGAAACCAAGAAGAGGGCAGATGGCATTGCTGCCTTGCATAGGAAACTGCCAGATTGTGTTGTTCTTTGAAGCAGCAGTAGGCGCTGCCTTTCTGTAACATAGTGTATGGCTTCCCTGGGCTCAACAGATGAAGCCCTGATCTGGGCACAGCACTCACTGCCCTCCCCAGCCAGGTCCCCACCTTTCTTTCTCCTATCACTCCCCTTTACCTGGCCTTGACCCTCTGCCCAATTTGCCTTAGTCCCCCCTCCGCAAACCACCTTTCATTCTCTCCTTCAAATCTTCACACCTGCCAGCTCAGCCAGGAGGACTCCTCATTGCTGCTGAAATCCTAGCCAGGCAGTCTTAGTTTCAGGGTCATCTCAGTATGGACCTACCTGGATTCCCCCACAATGATCTGGAGGACCCATCCATCCTCTGGATGCTGCTTTGTGTATATGCCAGGTGGCCATCCACCCCTGTTAGCTGGTTAGCTGGGTGTTGCTCCATCTCCTTCCACGAGATCAGCAACTTTCCCGCACCCCCACCCCCCACCCCCGAGCATGGGACCATGTCTACACACTGTAGTGTCCTCTAGCGTGCTGGACATAGTGCTTTGTACTTAGTAGACTCTCACATTACACACTTCGTAATTTTGATCTTTTTCATGCTATAGAGACCCAGCATGCATCCTGGATTATTGCAGTAGCCCAGGGTGAGTCACTGAATTGCTGGGAGAAAGGAGTGACCACAGGGGCTGCCCATGGCCCAACTTTTTCAGCCCCTTTTCTAAGGCTTAGCATGAGTCAACGATATGTGAGGGTATTGAGAGCTCATTGTATTCATCTGTGTTTAAAAGCTTTTGTTGTGAAGAATTTTTAAAGTCTTTCTTATGAAGAATTTTAAACACATAAGAGTAGACAAACATATATGAATAGACAATAGTATAATGAACCCCCATGTGGCCATTACCTAATTTCAAGAATTATTAACTTCTGGGCCAGTCTTGTTTCATCTCAGTCCTCCTCTCATATCATTTTGAAGTGAATCCCCAAAATCATATTTCTCCTGTAAATGTTTCAGTATGTATCTCTAAAGGATAAGGACTTAAAAAACATACTCATATCCATAATACCATTGGTACAACTAAAATAAATTAACAATAATTCCTTATTGTTCTCAAATATCCAATCAGTGTTCACAGTTTCAATAGCCTCAAATGTCATAAATGGTTTTGTTGTTGTTGTTGTTTTTAAAACATGACCGGTAAGGGGATCTTAACCCTTGACTTGGTGTTGTCAGCACCACGCTCTCCCAAGTGAGCCACGGGCTGGCCCTATAAATCGTTTTTTGATACATTTATATCAGGACCCAAATAAGATCTACCCATAGAATTTCCTGCAGTCTGGATTTTGCTGATCACATTCTCTTGGTGTGGGTTAACATGTTCCTCTGTCCTCTGTAATTCCTTAATTTGATAGATGGATCTAGAAGTTTGGTCAGATAGTGGGTGTGTTCTTCCACCAGGAGCTCATAATATCTGGCAGCTTCTCTTTTTGCGATGTTGGACGTTGGTGATGATTGATCTTGGATTCATCTAATTCTATCACTTCATCTTCATTTATTAGCAGGAATACTTCTATAAAGAGAGATTTCCCCTTATCTACTACTTTTGGTTACTTAGTGGTACAGTTCACACAGGAAAAGCAGAATCCATGCTTGATTCTATCCGTTTATTCAAAAGTTTTCAAAATTATGAGTTGGTCCTTCTCTTCCAGTGGTGACTAGTTAGTTTTATTTTCTTTAGTATCACTATGATCTCATGGATATATATGCACATGTTAGATGTGTTTCAGCCCCCTGCTGTTATTACCCTAATGATACTCATGTTGTCCTGCCTTGTCTTTGGTTAGTGGGGGCCTCTTTGAGTTGGCTGTGTCACTACCATAATAGTAGTGACAGCTTCCTTACTGTTTGGCTTGAAAAGATGTTTCAGGCTCTTTTTGTATTTGTCCTGTCCCAGCCCTGGAATTAGCCATTTCTCTAAGGTGCCCCATTTCTTTCCGGTGGGAAATGGTGTTTGGAGATCATAATCTTGGTGACACAAAAAGTCATTGACACCAGGCTGGTCATTGCTTTTGGATCTTTTTAGTATATAAAGCTAGGAAATATAAATATAAATATATATATATTTATATATGTTTGTTTTATAACAGCTAGGAAATGTATATATTTGTTTTATACAGAGCTAGGGAATATGTATGACGAGGTCTTCAAGAAGTTCATGGAAAGATTTGTATTATCTTTTTTTTTTTTTTTTTTTTGAACACATTAAGTTTATTTTTTTTTTTATTTATTTATTTTTTTTAAAATGCAACTTTTTATTGATATTCAACTCTGTACCCCACAAATATGTATAATCAATTATGTCTCAATAAAAAAAAGAAAAAATAAAATTCAAGTTTTGCCTTTGACTCAACTATTTTAAATTGTTTAAATTCAGTCATTTGTATTTACTTATGCCACTTAATGCCTACTTCAGGTTGTATTCTTTTTCTTTTTTTTTTTTCTTTTTTTTTTTTTTTTTTTAAATTTTATTTTGTCGATATACATTGTAGCTGATTAATGCTCCCCATCACCAAAACCTCCCTCCCTTCTCCCTCCCCCCCTCCCCCCCGACAATGTCCTTTCTGTTTGCTTGTTGTATCAACTTCAAATAATTGTGGTTGTTATATCTTCTTCCCCCCCCCCGGTTTGTGTGTGTGTGTGTATGTGTGTGTGTGAATTTATATATTAATTTTTAGCTCCCTCCAATAAGTGAGAACATGTGGTATTTCTCTTTCTGTGCCTGACTTGTTTCACTTAATATAATTCTCTCAAGGTCCATCCATGTTGTTGCAAATGGCAGTATTTCATTCGTTTTTATAGCTGAGTAGTATTCCATTGTGTAGATGTACCACATTTTCCGTATCCACTCATCTGATGATGGGCATTTGGGCTGGTTCCAACTCTTGGCTATTGTAAAGAGTGCTGCGATGAACATTGGGGAACAGGTATACCTTCGACTTGATGATTTCCATTCCTCTGGGTATATTCCCAACAGTGGGATGGCTGGGTCGTATGGTAGATCTATTTGCAATTGTTTAAGGAACCTCCATACCATTTTCCATAGAGGCTGCACCATTTTGCAGTCCCACCAACAATGTATGAGAGTTCCTTTTTCTCCGCAGCCTCGCCAGCATTTATCGTTCAGAGTCTTTTGGATTTTAGCCATCCTAACTGGGGTTAGATGGTATCTCAATGTGGTTTTGATTTGCATTTCCCGGATGCTGAGTGATGTTGAGCATTTTTTCATTTGTCTGTTGGCCATTTGGATATCTTCCTTAGAGAAATGCCTACTTAGCTCTTTTGCCCATTTTTTAATTGGGTTGCTTGTTTTCTTCTTGTAAAGTTGTTTGAGTTCCTTATATATTCTGGATATTAATCCTTTGTCAGATGTATATTTTGCAAATATTTTCTCCCACTCTGTTGGTTGTCTTTTAACTCTTTTAATTGTTTCTTTTGCTGTGCAGAAGCTTTTTAGTTTGATATAATCCCATTTGTTTATTTTTCCTTTGGTTGCCCGTGCTTTTGGGGTCGTATTCATGAAGTCTGTGCCCAGTCCTATTTCCTGAAGTGTTTCTCCTATGTTTTCTTTAAGAAGTTTTATTGTCTCAGGGTGTATATTTAAATCCTTAATCCATTTTGAGTTGATTTTAGTATACGGTGAGAGGTATGGATCTAGTTTCATTCTCCTGCATATCGATATCCAGTTATCCCAGCACCACTTGCTGAAGAGGCAGTCCCTTCGCCACTGAATAGGCTTGGTGCCTTTGTCAAAGATCAGATGGCAGTAAGTGTGTGGGTTGATTTCTGGATTCTCTATTCTATTCCATTGGTCAGTGTGTCTGTTTTTATGCCAGTACCATACTGTTTTGGTTATTATAGCTTTGTAGTATAGCTTAAAGTCAGGTAGTGTTATGCCTCCAGCTTTATTTTTTTTGCTGAGCATTGCTTTGGCTATTCGTGGTCTTTTATTGTTCCATATAAATGTCTGAATAGTTTTTTCCATTTCTGAGAAAAATGTCTTTGGAATTTTGATGGGGATTGCATTGAATTTGTATATCACTTTGGGTAGTATGGACATTTTCACTATGTTGATTCTTCCAATCCAAGAGCATGGAATATCTTTCCATCTTCTTGTATCCTCTCTAATTTCTCTCAGCAGTGGTTTGTAGTTCTCATTATAGAGATTTTTCACCTCCTTGGTTAACTCAATTCGTAAGTATTTTATTTTTTTGGTGGCTATTGTAAATGGGCAGGCTTTCTTGATTTCTCCTTCTGCATGTTCACTATTGGAGAAAAGAAATGCTACTGATTTTTGTGTGTTGATTTTGTATCCTGCTACTGTGCTGAAATCATTTATCAATTCCAACAGTTTTTTTGTAGAGGTTTTAGGCTGTCCGATATATAGGATCATGTCATCTGCAAACAGGGACAGTTTGACTTCATCTTTTCCAATCTGGATGCCCTTTATTTCCTTCTCTTCTCTGATTGCTCTGGCTAGTACTTCCAACACTATGTTGAATAGAAGTGGTGAGAGTGGGCATCCTTGTCTAGTGCCTGTTCTTAAAGGAAAAGCTTTCAGCTTTTCCCCATTCAGGATGATATTGGCAGTAGGTTTGTCATATATGGCTTTAATTATGTTGAGATACTTTCCCTCTATACCTAACTTATAGAGGGTCTTTGTCATGAATGAGTGCTGAACTTTATCAAATGCTTTTTCAGCATCTATAGAGATGATCATATGGTCCTTGTGTTTGAGTTTATTAATATGGTGTATCACATTTATTGATTTGCGAATGTTGAACCAACCTTGCATCCCTGGGATGAATCCCACTTGATCGTGATGAATAATTTTTCGTATGTGTTGCTGTATTCTGTTTGCTAGTATTTTAGTGAGGATTTTTGCATCTATATTCATCAAGGATATCGGCCTGTAGTTTTCTTTTTTGGTTATATCTTTACCTGGTTTTGGTATCAGGATGATGTTTGCTTCATAGAATGAGTTTGGGAGATTTGCGTCCATTTCAATCTTTTGGAATAGTTTGTAAAGAATCGGTGTCAATTCCTCTTTGAATGTTTGGTAAAATTCTGCTGTGAATCCATCTGGTCCTGGGCTTTTCTTTGTTGGGAGCCTTCTGATAACAGCTTCAATCTCCTTTATTGTTATTGGTCTGTTCAAATTTTCTACGTCTTCACGGTTCAGTTTTGGGAGCTTGTGTGTGTCCAGAAATTTATCCATTTCCTCCAGATTTTCAAATTTGTTGGCGTATAGTTGTTTATAGTAGTCTCGAATGATTCCTTGTATTTCAGATGAATCAGTTGTAATATCGCCTTTTTCATTTCTAATTTTTGTTATTTGAGTCTTCTCTCTTCTTTTTTTTGTTAGCCATGCTAATGGTTTGTCAATTTTATTTATCTTTTCAAAAAACCAACTTTTTGATTCGTTGATCTTTTGAATTGTTTTTTTGGTTTTCAATTTCATTCAGTTCTGCTCTGATCTTAATGATTTCTTTCCGTCTGCTAACTTTAGGATTGGATTGTTCTTGTTTTTCTAGTTCTTTAAGGTGAAGTGTTAGGTTGTTCACTTGCCATCTTTCCATTCTTCTGAAGTGAGCATTTAATGCAATAAATTTTCCCCTCAATACTGCTTTTGCAGTATCCCACAGGTTTTGGTATGATGTATCATTGTTTTCATTAGTTTCAATAAACTTTTTGATTTCCTGCTTGATTTCTTCTTGGACCCATATGTCATTAAGTAGAATGCTGTTTAATTTCCATGTGTTTGTATAGTTTCCAAAGTTTTGTTTGTTATTAATTTCTAGTTTTAATCCATTGTGGTCTGAGAAGATACATGGGATAATTCCAATTTTTTTGAATTTATTGAGACTTGATTTGTGACCTAATATGTGATCTATCCTGGAGAATGATCCATGTGCTGATGAGAAGAATGAATATTCTGAGGTTGTTGGGTGGAATGTTCTGTAGATATCTGCCAATTCCAATTGGTCTAGAGTCTTGTTTAGATCTTGTGTTTCTCTACTGATTCTTTGCCTAGATGATCTGTCTAATATTGACAGTGGAGTGTTCAGGTCCCCTGCTATTATGGTATTAGTGTCTATTTCCTTCTTTAGGTCTAATAGAGTTTGTTTTATAAATCTGACTGCTCCAACATTGGGTGCGTACATATTTATGATTGTTATGTCTTCTTGATGGATCAGTCCTTTTATCATTAAGTAGTGTCCCTCATTGTCTCTTTTTATGGTTTTTAGTTTAAAGTCTATTTTGTCAGATATAAGAATAGCCACTCCAGCTCGTTTTTCTTTTCTGTTTGCATGGTAAATCTTTTTCCATCCTTTCACTCTTAGTCTGTGTGAATCTTTATGGGTGAGGTGGGTCTCTTGTAGGCAGCATATAGTTGGGTCCTGCTTTTTGATCCAGTCAGCCAGTCTGTGTCTTTTAATTGGGGAATTTAAGCCTTTAACATTAAGAGTTGTTATTGAAAGGTGTTGATTTATTCCTAGCATTTTATTGGTTGTTTGGTTGTCTTAGGTGTCTTTTGTTCCTTGCTTTCTGATTTACTGTTTGGTTTCTTTGTTTGTTGGTTCCTTAGGTTGTAGATAGTGTTTTTGTTAGCTTGTTTTCTCTTCATGAATGCCATTTTTATTGTACTAGCGGGTTTAGATTTTTCTTAGGTTTTTATGGCAGTGGTAGTTATTTTTCAGGAACCAAACCCAGTACTCCCTTGAGGATTTCTTGTAAGGGTGGTCTTGTGGTAGTGAACTCCCGCAGTTTTTGTTTGTCTGAGAAATATACTATTTGCCCCTCATTTCGGAAGGATAGCCTTGCAGGGTAGAGTATTCTTGGCTGGCAATCTTTGTCTTTTAGTATTTTGAAAATATCATCCCATTCCTTTCTAGCTTTTAGGGTTTGTGATGAAAAGTCTGATGTTAACCTGATTGGGGCTCCCTTATAGGTGATTTGACGCTTCTCTCTTGCAGCTTTTAAGATTCTCTCTTTGTCTCTGAATTTTGCCAATTTGACTATGACATGTCTTGGAGAAGGCCTTTTTGGGTTGAATACGTTTGGAGATTGCTGAGCTTCCTGGATCTGAAGATCTGTGATTTTTCCTATACCAGGGAAGTTTTCTGCCACTATTTTGTTGAATATGTTTTCAATGGAATCTCCATTTTCCTCCCCTTCTGGAATACCCATGACTCGGATATTTGAGCGCTTGAGGTTGTCTGATATCTCTCTCAGATTTTCTTCCATGTCCTTGATTCTTTTTTCTTTCTTTTTGTCTGCTTGTGTTATTTCAAACAGCCCATCTTCAAGTTCAGAGGTTCTCTCTTCAACTTCGACAAGCCTGCTGGTTAAACTCTCCGTTGTGTTTTTTATTTCGCTGAATAACTTCTTCAGTTCAGCAAGTTCTGCTACATTTTTTTTCAGGACATTGATTTCCTTGTATATTTCCTCTTTCAGATCCTGTATACTTTTCCTCATTTCATCATGATGTCTAGCTGAGTTTTCTTGTATCTCATTCAGTTTCCTTAGAATTATCACTCGAAATTCCTTGTCAGTTATTTCAAGGGCTTCTTGTTCTATAGGATCTAGAGTATGAGATTTATTAACTTTTGGTGGTGTACTTTCTTGATTTTTTGTATTTCTGGTGTCTTTTTTTTGGTGTTTATTCATTGTGGCAGGGGGTTTCACAGTCCACCGGTTTGAGACTAATGACTAACTAGGATGTTGCTGTGGTTGCCAATTTGGTATGGCTCCCACCGTGACTGCTCAGTTGGCCTCTAGTGTCTTGTGTGTGTGGTTGCCTCGGGTCTTGGGCTTCTCCGGGGATCCACCTTTCTGGTCAGCTTGTACTCTGCTGGGCTGGTGGATCACGCACCACAGGGTGTGTGATCTCTGTTGAGCTTTCACTTTCTGTACAGGACTTCTCCCAGTTCCGTGTGCTCTGGCCCAGGCTGTTAGATCGTGCAGTGGCGACCCCACCGGGTGTGTGGTTTCTGTCGAGTCTCCGCCTCCCTGGCCGCACGTCTCCCCCCTCTGTGCACACTGTGCTGGGCTGGGGTGTGTCTTCTGCACCCCTCGTCTATCAGCTGGGCCTTCAAGACCCTGCTCAGCACCGCCTCGCCCAGGAAGTCTACCAGGTTTCTGCTAGGCACAGATGACCGGTCTCTCTGGGTGCCTTTGTAGCACTGTGTAGATCTTTCTTGGGTCTTGTTCACCTTTGTATCCCCCCGGTATAAACCGAGTCTAGTGCCCGCCTGCAGCCTGCTCTCCGGCAGGTTCTAGCGGACCTGGGAACTCTCCTACCACACTATTCCCAACCAGAAATTCGTTAGGCTTTTTTCCAAACTGGTGGTCGCAGAGATGGTATCTGCCTCCCAGTAACAGGAAGTTTACCGGGGCCGGAGTCCAGGGTGTGGTGGAGTGACAGTCGGCCCGCCCGTATTTCCTAGCCCTCCCAACACTGGTCGGGACGCCCCACACCCCCAGCCCCGCCAGAGAACCGCGGAGGGAGTGGGAGAGGAGGCTGGCCCGCAGGGTCCGGAAAGCCCCGCGCCAGGCCAAGCAAATGGGCTCAGTGATGGCCGATCAGGGCGGAGCTGCCCGCACCTGGGAAAATGGAGGCAGCACTGGGGCAGTGAGTGGCCTGGTGGTGCAGGCGGGAGCCGGGTGAGCAACCACCCCCCGAACAGAGCTGTGCCAGGGATCACTCACAGTGCTGTGCCAGGTCGGGCGCTCGCTCTGTCTCTGGTTTGTTGCCTTCCGTGTTCTCGGCGCTGCCGCCTCGGGCTGTTCAGTCGCGGCGCCGCTCGGGCGCTCCCAGGAATCTTCTTTAATGCCGGCCTGAAACCTTGAATCCTGGATAGGGCAGCTGGCCGCCTTCAGTGCGGCCCCAGCCTCCGGGATCCTGGCTGCATCCACAGCAGCCCTGGCGCCGTGTTCCCTGTTTCAAGACTCGCTTTTGCAGCTAAGAATCAGTTCTTTTCCTGCTCCACACTTCAAAGCTGTTGCCTATAAATGAGGCAGCCTCTCCTGCCGGGGGCAAAGTGGCGTTGAGCCCCCACGACCGGCCAGCAGCAGCAGTCCTCCCTTAAGAGATGGCCAGAGGAAGGTCCACAAGTTTCCCGGCTGCCTGAGGCCCAGTGGCCACCTTTTCCACCTCAGCTACTCCGCGCCAGCCGCCGCAGCCGCCGCCATCTTGAAACTCCAGATTTGTATTATCTTTTAATTCCATTTTCCATGAACCTTTTGAAGTACCCTTGCATAATGTTTGATACAGATATGTATGTATGTATATATGTGTATACATAGATATAAATATATATATTCCCTAGTTCTGTTAAAGATAAAATCCATTACCAGTTCATACTGATACTCTCAATTTAACTCCAAGACCACAGTGTTTTTGCCTAGCTAGAGCTCATTTTATTTGTGTCCTATCACCTTGCTGAAGCCCACTGTGGTGTAAGCCTGGTCCCCTTTAGCTGGGGTCCCAGAGCCTGCATGATGACATAGGTCTTTGAAGGCCTGTTCCAGAGGCCCTGAGGGCTCGCTCATGTACAAAGGATCTTTGCCACTTGATAGCAGTCATCCCTCGATATCCGTGCGGGATTATTTCCAAGACCTCTGTGGACATCAAAATTTGCAGATGCTCAAGTCCCTGATATAAAATGGCATAGTATTTTATATAAATATGCACATCCTCCCACGTACTTTAAATCATCTCTACATTACTTATAATACCTAATGCAATGTAAATGCTGTGTAAATAGTTGTTATGCTGTATTGTTTCGGGAATAATGACAAGAGAAAAAGTCGGTACATTTGGAGTATAGATACAATTTTTTTTCTGAATATTTTCGATCCATGGTTGGTTGAATCCATGGATTTGGAACCCATGGATATAGATGGCCATCTGTATTTTTCAACTAGGGCTCAGACTCCAGATTGGGCTTCATACATCTTTCCCAGAGGTGCTCACATGACATGAAAGGTGCAAGCCAATACTGGTGCAATCTGTAGGGTAACACAAGTGACCCAAAGGGAGGTCAAAGGCAAGTGGGTCCATGGGAAAAAAAAATTCTTTAGGGAAGACTGAGAATTCCAAACTGCTTAGGTCTCTATTATCCTCTAGATCTCCTTTACCATTGGCATTTTTCCCTCTAGCTTCCTCCTTCTCCTCCTCTTCCTTCTCCAAGCCTTGGGACTTGACCTAACCCTCCTACCTCAACTTTCCTCCCACCTGGCAGAATGACGTGTTTGTTCCCCTAGACCGGTACATCAGTCAGGAAAGGTTGGGGCCCAGGAAATGCTGTTGAACTGAAATATGCTTGAGCCTTCTTCTTCATTTGCCATTGAAGGAGAAGGCTAGACGTATGTTTGTTGGTGATGGGTCTTCTGAAAGTATTAAGTAAGGATGGGGATGGCCATTTCCATGAGGTCAGGGTTCCCAACTGTCATGGAACCTCGGCATTCTTTCTCACTCTTCTGCACATCGTATGAATTGAAAAGAAAACAAGCTAGTCAGGAATAGAATATTGCAGGAAATTATGTTTTATATAGTATGGATCTTTACAGTTTAAGAGGTACATGCCTATGCCTTGTCACTTCCAGTCTTCATGACATTGGAGGGAACTGGAGCAGCCACGGTCCACCCCCATTTTACAGATGGGGAAACCAAGGTACAGAAAGTATAATCGTTTTGTCTAAGACCCAGCAACTTGTAGCCCTTTCCATCATTTCAGCATGTAGGATGAATGTTGGGGTCATTGTTGACACAACCCAAGGTCTTCATTCTTCTATTTATTCATCCAGCACCATGTCTGGTTAGTGCCAGGCCCTGAATCAGGGACTGGATCTGGGGTTGCAAGTGAAGAAAGGAGCCCTGGTCTTTACTCTCAGTCTTGTACCCGCAGACTCTGAGCCTGTCATGCAGGGGCCAGTTGCCTGAACTTTGGCAGAAACTCAGACTCACTTTTTTTCCCCCAGGAAGATTTTCTACAAGTGTAGAAAGAAAGTCAATTTAATTAACTGTCACAGATTGTTTCCGGGAACATACTGGTTAATTTAAGACTTCCTGTGCAACCTCACCTTCCACTACCCAGTTCTCGAGTGCTGACACAGCTTTTAGCTGTGTATGTAGCCATGCAGACAGGTCCTCACCTGCCCATATGTGGGGTTGCAAGTGCCCCCCAAACAGTGTTCCTGGCAGCTGCCCCCATTCCAGGGCAGCGGAGAATATGGAAGTCATTCTGGCTTCTACCCAGAATGACAAAGAAGGAAATCCAGGGTCATGGATCCTTTAAATCTGTTCTACAGCTTTACTGGATGCTTACTACATTCTAAGCATTTTATGTTCATTATCTCATTTCATCCTCAAAATAAACCTTTCTTTTTTATTCCCATATTTGAGATGAGGAAACCAGGGTTTAGAAGGTTAAGTAGGTTGGCCAGGATGACACCTACTAGGTAAGTGGAGACTTTGCTCATGCTGTCACTACTGTGCAGTATCAGGTGTTAATTATGGTGCTAAGAAGAAGCATCTAGAAACAGGCAGTTGCCTTGACAGCACTGTGACTTACAAGAATATTTGAAAAGAGGGTAGACAGAGGTACAACACTTGGTGTTCTATCTTACCCCATGTCTTCATGGGTTGGGCAAGGGCTATACTATCTTTTGTTCTTCAAAAAAAAATTCAGTACGTGACACAAAAATTTTGGCTGCAACATTACCCCATATTTTTACCCTGTTCTATCTTAGACTTTAACAATGACCAAATTTGAACAGTGTTTAATGGTGTCTAAGGTGCTTATGCATGTGTCATCCCATTTGATGACAACCTAGGGAGAAAAGTAGTTATTATCCCCTGGTTACAAATGAGAAAGCTGGGGCTTGTCTCAGTGTGGTGGCACTGCTAGTGGGTGGCTGAGCTGAGATCTGAACCCGATGCTGTCTGGCTCTGTATCCTGTGAAATTTCATGACATCCCTGGAGCCTCCCTCTTAGCTTTGGAAGCAGTGCCTGTCATCCCACCCAGCAAGCCTGTCCCTCCCACATCTCCCCTGGTTTGGATACTGCCCTGTGCCACTGGGAGATCTGTGAGTGAGCATCCTCCCAAGTGAGGGCAGATCGGGAAGGTTGGAGGTAGTTCCCCTCTCTCTGTTCCTGCCTGTTAGCTTTATTCAGGAGAAACCATCTCTTGCCTTGCTTGCCCCTCTTCAGGGTTGGGCTCTGCACATGTGTAGCAGGAATGCTGACTCTGGAGGTCTTCCAGAAAGCTAGTCTTGTTCCTTTGTGATCAGGCACTTGCCAAACACTGCAACGGTTGGCAAGGTCAGCTACACACGCTCACTAGGCTTATCAGTTATCTACTGGTGAAAACAACGAGAATGATTTTATTATTGCTCCCACTTTCTGTCAGATGGGAATTCAGAAAGGGCTTAGCTGTACTGTTTCAGCTTGGGCTCCTCAGGGGGCTGCCGTTGGGTGGTGGCTGGGGCTGGGATGGCAGGGGCTGGTGCATCTGGGGCAGGCAGGCATTTCTCTTTCTTCATGGAGTCTCAGGGCTTCCACTTGGCTGTTTCCACATGGGCTAGCTTGAGCATTTTTACTGCATGGTGGCCTCAGAGCAGCTGGAGTGTGTAGCTGGTGGCTACTTTCCTCAGAGCGAGCATCCCAAGAGAATAAGGTGGACATGCGTGGACCAGAACTAACCCAGCAGTCCTGCTTTAATCACTGGAGCCAGATTTGAACTAAAAGTTGTTTTTACCCTCTGAATCAACCACATTGAGCCCAGGAATTAAGTCTCCAGTTGTCTTGATTTCTTAGGCTTTTTGGCTGCAAGTAACAAAAACCTTCTCAAGCAACTAGAACAGGAGGGGTAAAGGCTTTCTTGTTAGACCACAGAATGGTTTTATCAAGCCCGCAGTTGATACTCTTTCCCCATTTCTCATGTCTGCCTCTCTCCTTACTTTCCTCTGTAGTCCAGTGTTTTCATTTGTTTTATTTTGTTTTGTTTTTTGCTCCTTGGGCCACATGACAGAAGATGGCTGCTGCCTCCAGCTCCTGAGTTAGTGGGTTACATGTCTAACCACTGCTACCTGCAGAGGCTGTTAAGCTCTATCTGAACCCAATTTCTATGAAGGAGAATTTGATTGGCTCCATTTTGGTAAAGGATCAACTTCTGGTCCAATCAGAAGTTGGGTCTGGGAGTTGGATCTAGATCAGAAATGACTGCCCAGGGGTAGTTTCAAGATGGCGGCGGCTGCGGCGGCTGGTGCGGAGTAGCTGAGGTGGAAAAGGTGGCCACTGGGCCTCAGGCAGCCGGGAAACTTGTGGACCTTCCTCTGGCCATCTCTTAAGGGAGGACTGCTGCTGCTGGCCGGTCGTGGGGGCTCAACGCCACTTTGCCCCCGGCAGGAGAGGCTGCCTCATTTACAGGCAACAGCTTTGAAGTGTGGAGCAGGAAAAGAACTGATTCTTAGCTGCAAAAGTGAGTCTTGAAACAGGGAACACGGCGCCAGGGCTGCTGTGGATGCAGCCAGGATCCCAGAGGCTGGGGCCGCACTGAAGGCGGCCAGCTGCCCTATCCAGGATTCGAGGTTTCAGGCCGGCATTAAAGAAGACTCCTGGGAGCGCCCGAGCGGCGCCGCGACTGAACAGCCCGAGGCGGCAGCGCCGAGAACACGGAAGGCAACAAACCAGAGACAGAGCGAACACCCGACCTGGCACAGCACTGTGAGTGATCCCTGGCACAGCTCTGTTCGGGGGGTGGATGCCCACGCGGCTCCCGCCTGCACCACCAGGCCACTCACTGCCCTGGTGCTGCCTCCATTTTCCCAGGTGCGGGCAGCTCCGCCCTGCTCGGCCATCACTGAGCCCATTTGCTTGGCCTGGCGCGGGGCTTTCCGGACCCTGCGGGCCGGCCTCCTCTCCCACTCCCTCCGCGGTTCTCTGGCGGGGCTGGGGGTGTGGGGCGTCCCGACCAGTGTTGGGAGGGCTAGGAAGTACGGGCGGGCCGACTGTCACTCCACCACACCCTGGACTCCGGCCCCGGTAAACTTCCTGTTACTGGGAGGCAGATACCATCTCTGCGACCACCAGTTTGGAAAAAAGCCTAACGAATTTCTGGTTGGGAATAGTGTGGTAGGAGAGTTCCCAGGTCCGCTTGAACCTGCCGGAGAGCAGGCTGCAGGCGGGCACTAGACTTGGTTTATACTGGGGGGATACAAAGGTGAACAAGACCCGAGAAAGATCTACACAGTGCTACAAAGGCACCCAGAGAGACCGGTCGTCTGTGCCTAGCAGAAACCTGGTAGACTTCCTGGGCGAGGCGGTGCTGAGCAGGGTCTTGAAGGCCCAGCTGATAGACGAGGGGTGCAGAAGACACACCCCAGCCCAGCACAGTGTGCACAGAGGGGGGAGACGTGCGGCCAGGGAGGCGGAGACTCGACAGAAACCACACACCCGGTGGGGTCGCCACTGCACGATCTAACAGCCTGGGCCAGAGCACACGGAACTGGGAGAAGTCCTGTACAGAAAGTGAAAGCTCAACAGAGATCACACACCCTGTGGTACGTGATCCACCAGCCCAGCAGAGTACAAGCTGACCAGAAAGGTGGATCCCCGGAGAAGCCCAAGACCCGAGGCAACCACACACACAAGACACTAGAGGCCAACTGAGCAGTCACGGCGGGAGCCATACCAAATTGGCAACCACAGCAACATCCTAGTTAGTCATTAGTCTCAAACCGGTGGACTGTGAAACCCCCTGCCACAATGAATAAACACCAAAAAAAAGACACCAGAAATACAAAAAATCAAGAAAGTACACCACCAAAAGTTAATAAATCTCATACTCTAGATCCTATAGAACAAGAAGCCCTTGAAATAACTGACAAGGAATTTCGAGTGATAATTCTAAGGAAACTGAATGAGATACAAGAAAACTCAGCTAGACATCATGATGAAATGAGGAAAAGTATACAGGATCTGAAAGAGGAAATATACAAGGAAATCAATGTCCTGAAAAAAAAATGTAGCAGAACTTGCTGAACTGAAGAAGTTATTCAGCGAAATAAAAAACACAACGGAGAGTTTAACCAGCAGGCTTGTCGAAGTTGAAGAGAGAACCTCTGAACTTGAAGATGGGCTGTTTGAAATAACACAAGCAGACAAAAAGAAAGAAAAAAGAATCAAGGACATGGAAGAAAATCTGAGAGAGATATCAGACAACCTCAAGCACTCAAATATCCGAGTCATGGGTATTCCAGAAGGGGAGGAAAATGGAGATTCCATTGAAAACATATTCCACAAAATAGTGGCAGAAAACTTCCCAGGTATAGGAAAAATCACAGATCTTCAGATCCAGGAAGCTCAGCAATCTCCAAACGTATTCAACCCAAAAAGGCCTTCTCCAAGACATGTCATAGTCAAATTGGCAAAACTCAGAGACAAAGAGAGAATCTTAAAAGCTGCAAGAGAGAAGTGTCAAATCACCTATAAGGGAGCCCCAATCAGGTTAACATCAGACTTTTCATCACAAACCCTAAAAGCTAGAAAGGAATGGGATGATATTTTCAAAATACTAAAAGACAAAGATTGCCAGCCAAGAATACTCTACCCTGCAAGGCTATCCTTCCGAAATGAGGGGCAAATAGTATATTTCTCAGACAAACAAAAACTGCGGGAGTTCACTACCACAAGACCACCCTTACAAGAAATCCTCAAGGGAGTACTGGGTTTGGTTCCTGAAAAATAACTACCACTGCCATAAAAACCTAAGAAAAATCTAAACCCGCTAGTACAATAAAAATGGCATTCATGAAGAGAAAACAAGCTAACAAAAACACTATCTACAACCTAAGGAACCAACAAACAAAGAAACCAAACAGTAAATCAGAAAGCAAGGAACAAAAGACACCTAAGACAACCAAACAACCAATAAAATGCTAGGAATAAATCAACACCTTTCAATAACAACTCTTAATGTTAAAGGCTTAAATTCCCCAATTAAAAGACACAGACTGGCTGACTGGATCAAAAAGCAGGACCCAACTATATGCTGCCTACAAGAGACCCACCTCACCCATAAAGATTCACACAGACTAAGAGTGAAAGGATGGAAAAAGATTTACCATGCAAACAGAAAAGAAAAACGAGCTGGAGTGGCTATTCTTATATCTGACAAAATAGACTTTAAACTAAAAACCATAAAAAGAGACAATGAGGGACACTACTTAACGATAAAAGGACTGATCCATCAAGAAGACATAACAATCATAAATATGTACGCACCCAATGTTGGAGCAGCCAGATTTATAAAACAAACTCTATTAGACCTAAAGAAGGAAATAGACACTAATACCATAATAGCAGGGGACCTGAACACTCCACTGTCAATATTAGACAGATCATCTAGGCAAAGAATCAGTAGAGAAACACAAGATCTAAACAAGACTCTAGACCAATTGGAATTGGCAGATATCTACAGAACATTCCACCCAGCAACCTCAGAATATTCATTCTTCTCATCAGCACATGGATCATTCTCCAGGATAGATCACATATTAGGTCACAAATCAAGTCTCAATAAATTCAAAAAAATTGGAATTATCCCATGTATCTTCTCAGACCACAATGGATTAAAACTAGAAATTAATAACAAACAAAACTCTGGAAACTATACAAACACATGGAAATTAAACAGCATTCTACTTAATGACATATGGGTCCAAGAAGAAATCAAGCAGGAAATCAAAAAGTTTATTGAAACTAATGAAAACAATGATACATCATACCAAAACCTGTGGGATACTGCAAAAGCAGTACTGAGGGGAAAATTTATTGCATTAAATGCTCACTTCAGAAGAATAGAAAGATGGCAAGTGAACAACCTAACACTTCACCTTAAAGAACTAGAAAAACAAGAACAATCCAATCCTAAAGTTAGCAGACAGAAAGAAATCATTAAGATCAGAGCAGAACTGAATGAAATTGAAAACCAAAAAACAATTCAAAAGATCAACGAGTCAAAAAGTTGGTTTTTTGAAAAGATAAATAAAATTGACAAACCATTAGCATGGCTAACAAAAAAAAGAAGAGAGAAAACTCAAATAACAAAAATTAAAAATGAAAAAGGCGATATTACAACTGATTCATCTGAAATACAAGGAATCATTCGAGACTACTATAAACAACTATACGCCAACAAATTTGAAAATCTGGAGGAAATGGATAAATTTCTGGACACACACAAGCTCCCAAAACTGAACCGTGAAGACGTAGAAAATTTGAACAGACCAATAACAATAAAGGAGATTGAAGCTGTTATCAGAAGGCTCCCAACAAAGAAAAGCCCAGGACCAGATGGATTCACAGCAGAATTTTACCAAACATTCAAAGAGGAATTGACACCGATTCTTTACAAACTATTCCAAAAGATTGAAACGGACGCAAATCTCCCAAACTCATTCTATGAAGCAAACATCATCCTGATACCAAAACCAGGTAAAGATATAACCAAAAAAGAAAACTACAGGCCGATATCCTTGATGAATATAGATGCAAAAATCCTCACTAAAATACTAGCAAACAGAATACAGCAACACATACGAAAAATTATTCATCACGATCAAGTGGGATTCATCCCAGGGATGCAAGGTTGGTTCAACATACGCAAATCAATAAATGTGATACACCATATTAATAAACTCAAACACAAGGACCATATGATCATCTCTATAGATGCTGAAAAAGCATTTGATAAAGTTCAGCACTCATTCATGACAAAGACCCTCTATAAGTTAGGTATAGAGGGAAAGTATCTCAACATAATTAAAGCCATATATGCCAAACCCACAGCCAATATCATCCTGAATGGGGAAAAGCTGAAAGCTTTTCCTTTAAGAACAGGCACTAGACAAGGATGCCCACTCTCACCACTCCTATTCAACATAGTGTTGGAAGTACTAGCCAGAGCAATCAGAGAAGAGAAGGAAATAAAGGGCATCCAGATTGGAAAAGATGAAGTCAAACTGTCCCTGTTTGCAGATGACATGATCCTATATATCGAACAGCCTAAAACCTCTACAAAAAAACTGTTGGAACTGATAAATGATTTCAGCACAGTAGCAGGATACAAAATCAACACACAAAAATCAGTAGCATTTCTTTTCTCCAATAGTGAACATGCAGAAGGAGAAATCAAGAAAGCCTGCCCATTTACAATAGCCACCAAAAAAATAAAATACTTACGAATTGAGTTAACCAAGGAGGTGAAAAATCTCTATAATGAGAACTACAAACCACTGCTGAGAGAAATTAGAGAGGATACAAGAAGATGGAAAGATATTCCATGCTCTTGGATTGGAAGAATCAACATAGTGAAAATGTCCATACTACCCAAAGTGATATACAAATTCAATGCAATCCCCATCAAAATTCCAAAGACATTTTTCTCAGAAATGGAAAAAACTATTCAGACATTTATATGGAACAATAAAAGACCACGAATAGCCAAAGCAATGCTGAGCAAAAAAAATAAAGCTGGAGGCATAACACTACCTGACTTTAAGCTATACTACAAAGCTATAATAACCAAAACAGTATGGTACTGGCATAAAAACAGACACACTGACCAATGGAATAGAATAGAGAATCCAGAAATCAACCCACACACTTACTGCCATCTGATCTTCGACAAAGGCACCAAGCCTATTCACTGGGGAAGGGACTGCCTCTTCAGCAAGTGGTGCTGGGATAACTGGATATCGATATGCAGGAGAATGAAGCTAGATCCATACCTCTCACCGTATACTAAAATCAACTCAAAATGGATTAAGGATTTAAATATACACCCTGAGACAATAAAACTTCTTAAAGAAAACATAGGAGAAACACTTCAGGAAATAGGACTGGGCACAGACTTCATGAATACGACCCCAAAAGCACGGGCAACCAAAGGAAAAATAAACAAATGGGATTATATCAAACTAAAAAGCTTCTGCACAGCAAAAGAAACAATTAAAAGAGTTAAAAGACAACCAACAGAGTGGGAGAAAATATTTGCAAAATATACATCTGACAAAGGATTAATATCCAGAATATATAAGGAACTCAAACAACTTTACAAGAAGAAAACAAGCAACCCAATTAAAAAATGGGCAAAAGAGCTAAGTAGGCATTTCTCTAAGGAAGATATCCAAATGGCCAACAGACATATGAAAAAATGCTGAACATCACTCAGCATCCGGGAAATGCAAATCAAAACCACACTGAGATACCATCTAACCCCAGTTAGGATGGCTAAAATCCAAAAGACTATGAACGATAAATGCTGGCGAGGCTGCGGAGAAAAAGGAACTCTCATACATTGTTGGTGGGACTGCAAAATGGTGCAGCCTCTATGGAAAATGGTATGGAGGTTCCTTAAACAATTGCAAATAGATCTACCATACGACCCAGCCATCCCACTGTTGGGAATATACCCAGAGGAATGGAAATCATCAAGTCGAAGGTATACCTGTTCCCCAATGTTCATTGTAGCACTCTTTACAATAGCCAAGAGTTGGAACCAGCCCAAATGCCCATCATCAGATGAGTGGATACGGAAAATGTGGTACATCTACACAATGGAATACTACTCAGCTATAAAAATGAATGAAATACTGCCATTTGCAACAACATGGATGGACCTTGAGAGAATTATATTAAGTGAAACAAGTCAGGCACAGAAAGAGAAATACCACATGTTCTCACTTATTGGAGGGAGCTAAAAATTAATATATAAATTCACACACACACACACACACACACACACACACAAACCGGGGGTGGGGGGAAGAAGATATAACAACCACAATTATTTGAAGTTGATACAACAAGCAAACAGAAAGGACATTGTGGGGGGGGAGGGGGGAGGGAGAAGGGAGGGAGGTTTTGGTGATGGGGAGCAATAATCAGCTACAATGTATATCGACAAAATAAAATTTATAAAAAAATAAAAAAATAAAAAAAAATAAAAAAAAAAAGAAATGACTGCCCAGCCCACCTCTGAGGGTGGGGGCAGTTCCAAGTAGGATTGTTAGATTTAGCAAATAAAAATACAGGCTACGTGGTTAAGTTTGAATTTCCGATTCAAAATCAAATAAATTGCAGGTCATGTAAATAAATTTTCAGTATAAGTATATCCCAGGCAATATTTTGGACATACTTATGCAAAAAATTATTTTTTGTTCATCTAAAATTTAATTTTAACTGGGCCTCCTGTATTTTTTTTCTTATATATTTTAGCTTAGGACTTGAGATATATATGTATGTATCAATCATTCAGTATTTTATCTGGCAACTCTAGTTCCAAGAGGACTAAACAAATTCCACATAGATGTCTACTTCGGTTGATAACCCCTTCTTGCTTCTTCAGAAGCTGTCAGCAGTAGTCTTAAATACATATCCCCAGAAGGCTTTATTTTTCATAGTAACACTTACCGTATTTACTATGTGCCAGATCCTATTGTAAGCACTTTACATGGATTACTTAATTTTATCTTTACAACAAGCCTAGGTGTGGTGTTCTATTTATTTATTGTCCCTGTTTTAGGGATGGCAAAACAGGTGTAGAGAGGTTAAAAACGCTTGTCCAAGATTTCACAACTAGTAATCTGCACAGCCAGCTTCAAGCCCAGATCTGGCTAAGTCCAGGGCCGTTGCTGTTAGTTACTATACTCTCCGGACTTCCTAGTTCCCACAGAAGCTTTGAAGATAAATGCGTTGGAATTAGAGGTTCATCTAATTTATCCTTTGTCTGCTCTGAGGATCCAGTTGTCTAGCTGCTGGGTAGAAAATGAGAGAAATATATGAAAATATCTACTAGGACTCTTCCTGGTGTTTCTCTCAATCCCATATTGCCCAATTCTTAAGTATCGTGCTAAGATGTTATGATCAGATTGTGTGTGTGTGTGTGTATGGGGGGGGAGAGAGAGAGAGAGAGAGAGAGAGAGAACCATATCCTTCATAATCTGGGTCTAGCCATTGCTGGGTTGGAATATCCTCTCAGCCGTAATGATAGTGGAAAATCAAGCCCCCCCCCATCACAGTGTGATTTTTAAAATTACTATTATGGTAAAAAGCACAACACATAAAATTTATCATCTTAACTATTTCTAAGTGCATAGTTCAGTAGTGTTAAGTATATTTACATTGTTGTGAAACAGATCTCCAGAATTTTTTTTATCTTAGAAATCTGAAACTCTGTAGTCATTAAACATCTCCTCCTCTTTCCTCCTCACCGCAGACCCTGGTAATCACCGTTCTACTTTCTGTTTCTATGAATTTGACTGCTTTAGATACCTCGTAAAAATGGAATCTTATAGTATTTGACTTTTCATGACTGGTTTATTTCATTTAGCATAGTGTCTTCAAGGTTCATCCAT
Source organism: Cynocephalus volans (assembly GCF_027409185.1). Classification (NCBI taxonomy): domain Eukaryota; kingdom Metazoa; phylum Chordata; class Mammalia; order Dermoptera; family Cynocephalidae; genus Cynocephalus; species Cynocephalus volans. The sequence continues at coordinate 204,363,476 of NC_084461.1, forward strand.
AGTGTAGCATGTGAAAGGATTTCCTTCCCTTTTAAGGCTTACTAATATTCCTTTTTATGTGTATAGCACATTTTTAATCCATTCATTCCTCAGTGGACGTTTGCTTCCACCTCTTGGCTATTGTGAATAGTGCTGCTATTAACGTGGGTGAGCAAATAACTCCTCAAGGCCCTGCTTTCAATTTGTTTGATTCTTTTGGATATATACCCAGAAGTGGGATTGCTGTATCATAAGGTATTTCTACTTTTAATTCTTGTAGGAACCTCCATACTGTTTTAAGTAGGGGTTGTACCATTTTACATTCCCACCAACAGTGTTGCATAGTTTCCAATTTCTCCACATTCTGGACAATACTTGTTATTTTCTTTTATTTGTTTGTTCTTGTTTTTGTCTTTGTATTTGACAAAGATTTAGTAAATAAAAATACAGGCTAGTAATATAAGGATATGAGGTGATATCTCATGGTTTTGATTTTCATTTCTCTGATAATTAGTGATGTTGATCATCTTTTCATATGCTTGTTGATCAATTGTGTATCATCTTTAGAGAAATGTCTATTATAATTCTTTGCTCATTTTATAAAAAATTTTATTTTGTCAATATACAATGTGGTTGATTACTGTGGCCCATTACCGAAACCTCCCTCCCTCCTCCCTCGCCCCCCTCCCACCCAACAATGTCCTTTCTGTTTGCTTGTCGTATCAACTTCAAGTAATTGTAGTTGTTATGTTTTCTCCCCCCCCCCAGTTTTTTTTTTTTGTGCATGTGTGTGTGAATTTATTTATTTATTTTTAGCTCCCACCAATAAGTGAGAACATGTGGTATTTCTCTTTCTGTGCCTGACCTGTTTCACTTAATATAATTCTCTCACGGTCCATCCATGTTGTTGCAAATGGCAGTATTTCATTCGTTTTTATAGCTGAGTAGTATTCCGTTGTGTAGATGTACCACATTTTCCGTATCCACTCATCCAATGATGGACATTTGGGCTGGTTCCAACTCTTGGCTATTGTAAAGAGTGCTGCGATGAACATTGGGGAACAGGTATACCTTCGACTTGATGATTTCCATTCCTCTGGGTATATTCCCAGCAGTGGGATAGCTGGGTCATATGGTAGATCTATCTGCAATTGTTTGAGGAACCTCCATACCATTTTCCATAGAGGCTGCACCATTTTGCAATCCCACCAACAATGTATGAGAGTTCCTTTTTCTCTGCAACCTCGCCAGCATTTATCGTTCATAGTCTTTTGGATTTTAGCCATCCTAACTGGGGTAAGATGGTATCTCAGTGTGGTTTTGATTTGCATTTTCCGGATGCTGAGTGATGTTGAGCATTTTTTCATATGTCTGTTGGCCATTTGTATATCTTCCTTAGAGAAATGCCTATTTAGCTCTTTAGCCCATTTTTTAATTGGGTTGCTTGTTTTTTTCTTCTAAAGTTGTTTGAGTTCCTTGTATATTCTGGATATTAATCCTTTGTCAGATGTATATTTTGCAAATTTTTCTCCCACTCTGTTGGTTGTCTTTTAACTCTGTTAATTGTTTCTTTTGCTGTGCAGAAGCTCTTTAGTTTGATATAATCCCATTTGTTTATTTTTCCTTTGGTTGCCCATGCTTTTGGGGTCGTATTCATGAAGTCTGTGTACAGTCCTATTTCCTGAGGTGTCTCTCCTATGTTTCCTTTAAGAAGTTTTATTGTTTCAGGGTGTATATTTAATTCTTTAATCCATTTTGAGTTGACTTTAGTGTATGGTGAAAGGTATGGGTCTAGTTTCATTCTCCTGCATATTGATATCCAGTCTTTGTCAAAGATCAGATGGCTGTAGGTGTGTGGGTTGATTTCTGGATTCTCTATTCTATTCCATTGATCAGTGTGTCTGTTTTTATGCCAGTACCATACTGTTTTGGTTATTATAGCTTTGTAGTATAGTTTAAAGTCAGGTAGTGTTATGCCTCCAGCTTTATTTTTTTTGCTCAGCATTGCTTTGGCAATGCATGTTCTTTTGTTATTCCATATAAATGTCTGGATAGTTCTTTCCATTTCTGAGAAAAATGACATTGGAATTTTGATGGGGATTGCATTGAATTTGTATATCACTTTGGGTAGTATGGACATTTTCACTATGTTGATTCTTCCAATCCAGGAGCATGGGATATCTTTCCACCTTCTTGTATCCTCTCTAATTTCTCTCAGCAGTGGTTTGTAGTTCTCATTATAGAGATTTTTCACCTCCTTGGTTAACTCAATTCCTAAGTATTTTATTTTTTTGGTGGCTATTGTAAATGGGCAGGCTTTCTTGATTTCTCTTTCTGCATGTTCACTATTGGAGAGTAGAAATGCTACTGATTTTTGTGTGTTGATTTTGTATCCTGCTACTGTGCTGAAATCATTTATCAACTCCAAGAGTTTTTTTGTAGAGGCTTTAGGCTTTTAGATATATAGGATCATGTCATCTGCAGACAGGGACAGTTTGACTTCATCTTTTCCAGTCTGGATGCCTTTTATTTCCTTCTCTTCTCTGATTGCTCTGGCTAGTACTTCCAACACTATGTTGAATAGGAGTGGTGAGAGTGGGCATCCTTGTCTAGTTCCTGTTCTTAAAGGAAAAGCTTTCAGCTTTTCCCCATTCAGGATGATATTGGCGGTGGGTTTATCATATATGGCTTTAATTATGTTGAGATACTTTCAATCTATACCTAACTTATAGAGGGTCTTTGTCATGAATGAGTGGTGAATTTTATCAAATGCTTTTTCAGCATCTATAGATATGATCATATGGTCCTTGTGTTTGAGTTTATTAATATGGTGTATCACATTTATTGATTTGCGTATGTTGAACCAACCTTGCATCCCTGGGATGAATCCCACTTGATCGTGATGAATAATTTTTCGTATGTGTTGCTGTATTCTGTTTGCTAGTATTTTAGTGAGGATTTTTGCATCTATATTCATCAAGGATATCGGCCTGTAGTTTTCTTTTTTGGTTATATCTTTACCTGGTTTTGGTATCAGGATGATGTTTGCTTCATAGAACGAGTTTGGTAGATTTGCATCTATTTCAGTCTTTTGGAATAGTTTGTAAAGAATCGGTGTCAATTCCTCTTTGAATGTTTGGTAAAATTCTGCTGTGAATCCATCTGGTCCTGGGCTTTTCTTTGTTGGGAGCCTTCTGATAACAGCTTCAATCTCCTTTATTGTTATTGGTCTGTTCAGATTTTCTATATCTTCATGGCTCAGTTTTGGGAGCTTGTGTGTGTCCAGAAATTTGTCCATTTCCTCCAGATTTTCAAACTTGTTGGCGTATAGTTGTTTATAGTAGTCTTGAATGATTCCTTGTATTTCAGATGAATCAGTTGTAATATCACCTTTTTCATTTCTAATTTTTGTTATTTGAATCTTCTCTCTTCTTTTTTTTGTTAGCCATGCTAATGGTTTGTCAATTTTATTTATCTTTTCAAAAAACCAACTTTTTGATTCATTGATCTTTTGTATCGTTTTTTGGTTTTCAATTTCATTAAGTTCTGCTCTGATCTTAATGATTTCTTTCCGTCTGCTAACTTTAGGTTTGGATTGTTCTTGTTTTTCTAGATCTTTAAGGTGAAGTGTTAGGTTGTTCACTTGCCATCTTTCCATTCTTCTGAGGTGAGCATTTAATGCAATAAATTTCCCCCTTAGTACTGCTTCTGCAGTATTCCACAGGCTTTGGTATAATGTATCATTATTTTCATTACTTTCAATAAATTTTTTGATTTCCTTCTTGATTTCTTCTTGGACCCATATGTCATTAAGTAGAAGCTGTTTAATTTCCATGTGTTTGTATAGTTTCCAGAATTTTGTTTGTTATTGATTTCTAATTTTTTAATCAGTTATTTGATTTTGTTGTTGTTGAGTTGTAGAAGTTCTTTATATATTTTGGACATTAATCCCACATCAGATATATGATTTATAAATATTTTCTTCTATTCTGTCGTTTCCCTTTTCATTCTGTTGATTGTGTCCTTTAATGCATACAAGTTTTTAAGTGTTACATAGTCCCATTTTCTAATTTTGCTTTTGTTGCCTGTGCTTTGGGTGTTATATCCAAGAAATCATTGCCAAGTCCAATGTTGTGAAGCTTTACCCCTTGTTTTCTTCTAGGAGTTTTATAATTTTAGGTGTTACATTTAGGTCTTTAATTCATTTTGAGTTAATTTTTGCATGTGGTGTAAAGTAAGGGTCCAACTTCATTCTTTTGCATGTGGATATCCATTTTTCCCAGAACCATTTGTTGGAGAGACTGTCCTTTTCCCTTTGAGTGGTCTTGGCATTCTTGTCAAGGATCATTTGACCATATACTTGAGGGTGAAAATCAAGCCCTTTTCAAAAACACCTACACTAATTGGATATGACAGTGTGTTGTTTTCAAGGCCCAGCTGCAGCTGTCATCTGGGACTGTGGGAAGTTAAATCCAAAAGACAGACTTCTAAGGTTCCTTCTCACATCTCTAGGCTTTGCTAACTAGCTGTAAAGCTCTCTACTTGCAAAAAGAATGATTATGATAGCCTGTGAGAAGGTGGGTGGAGACCAAAAGCAGACACTGAAGTTGCTGACAGAGATTGCTGATAGAATTGCATTTTGAAACTTAGAGTCTCATTTTTAACCTTCCATTAATCCCAAACACATGCAGTCATGGCTCACCCTCGGGATCTGCCTCATCTCTGCCTTTCCAGCATCGACTCCTGCTGATCTCTTCCTCCAGTCACACGCCAGTGACAGTGGGCTCTGTGTGCATCCTGACAGGAGACGGGGGAGATGGGAGTTAGAACTGGGTCCTCAGCTCACTTGTGCTCCTAGATCAGGCGGCTCTAAAATAAATCACCCAGAGGTAACTTAAACTCAGAGGATTAAAGCTTCGGTGGTTTACTCTTGGTTGAGAGTCTGCAGATGGCCGGGGCAGGTGTGCTATAGGCAGTGGCACCTTTGCCTCGAAGGAGCAGGCTAGTGGGACATGTATTCCCACCATGATGACAGAAGTGCAGGAGGGTGAGCAGGAACCAAAGCACCTCAGCTCGAGCCTGCACACCCTCACACGATCCACATTCCATTGGCCAAATCAAGGCACATGGCCCCATCCAATATCAGAGAGGTAGGAAGATAGCCACTCCCCACTCTAGTGGGTGACCCTGCAAAGTCCCATGGCAAAGGCTGTGGATGTGTAATTGCAATTCAGAGAGGGTGTTAAGAATTGTGAAAACTTCTTCAGTCCACCACAGCCTCTAACCCCCCCTCCAATGATCACACCCTCTAGCTTCTTCATCTGTGAAAGAAGGCTGGGCTAGGCAATCTACGCAGTTCCTTCTAGCCTCACATTCCTGAAAATTTGATCAGTAACCAGTTGGAAGAAGAGGAAGGGCAGATGAGACATCAGAGATGACCTAGGCCTGGCATTGGGCTTGACACATCAAAAGGCTCAGGAAATGTCTATTGACTTAATGGCTTGGAGATCTGAGGCTGGGAGGCCAGGGAGCAGGTGATGAAAGCGTAGGAGATGCTAGTGCTGGGCCACAGGTGTTCACTGGCCTTCCTGTCCCTGGGGCCCCTGGCTTTGGAAGCACTTTGGAGTTGCAGTGACAGCATCCAGGCACTCGCTTCCCTTTTTTCCTGCCATCAGTAGTAGATTTGACCCAGTGAGTGTGAGGTCCCTTGCTCCTGAGCCCCAGAGCAGCATGGGAACAGGGCTGATGGTGTGTTCTGGTTCCCACTCCTGGGAGACTTGGAAGGAGCCCGAGTCCCCAGTCAGTCAACACCACCTGTTGCTGAGTTGTTCACATGCTGTAACAAGAAAGGCACCTTCCTTGAATTTTCCATTTTTAGAAAATGGATTTATTTTGCTAGATGCAAGCACAGAAGCAATGTGCTTCTTCTGAATCCTGCAGTTCTCCTAAGTTTGAATTTATTTTGTCTGACAGCTTCCCGAGTCTTTGCCTTCTAGAGTTGGGATTAGGACATTCTTAACTTCTGAGCAGATTCCTGTTGTGCTTCTCCCCTGCTGTGTTCACCTGCATGCCTCACACCTGCCTTTGCAGACCTCTAGACATTATCCCCGGCTTCAGGCTGCAGCCCTCCCACCTCCCTCCTCTTTCAGCCCTGGTTTGTACTTGGTGGCAGCATGTTATTATATACGCATGTTCAACTGCATGGCAGGTCCACTAGCTCATGTTTTCTCTGTTTCCTTCCAGAAAACCCAGCATACCATAAATCAGTGTCCAGAAATTGTTAGCCAGTCACTCACTAGAGAGATGTGTCATTGGTGCCAGGGAAGTTGATGAGATTATCCAGGTCCCTGATAATAAGCTGCATAATGTGGCAGGGGAAGAATCTTCAGGTAGAAAAGGAACTTAAAAGTCATCAAGCCAACCATCTCTCTGTCCATTGACTTCCTATAGTATCTGGGCCCATTGTCACCAGCTTCTGAACAAACCTCTGTCTCCCCAGACAAGCTGCTTGTTCCTTAGACAACTCTGGATATTAGAAAATTCTTCCTCTGAGCTGAGATAGGTTTCCAGGTGACATCTGTCCTTATTGGGATGTCCTCACAGCTGGCCTTATCCTTGCACATGGCTGTACTCTTCATTTTCAGAGAAGGCTGCCTCAGTGTCCCTGTGTGTTATCTATTGCTGCGTAAAAAATCACCTCAGAATTTAGTGGCTTAAGACAACAATAAGCACTGTCTCATAGTTTTCATGGGTCAGGAATTCACCAGTGGGTGGTTAGTTGGGTGGTTCTGGCTTGGAATCTGTCATGAAGGCTGCAGTTTTCCGAAGGCTTGACTGGGGCTGGAGGCTCCAATTGCAAAGTGTCTCATTCACATGCCTGGCAGAGTGGTGCTAGCAACTGGTAGGAGGCCTCGGTTCCTCACCCTGCGGATTTATCCAAAGTGCTGCTTGAGTGTCCTTACAACATGGCAGCTGGCTTTTCCGAGGGAGAGTGATCCAAGAGAGAGCAAGGCAGGAATCAAAATGTGCCTACCCTTGAAGTCACGCTCATTTCCACTATATCATGTTGGTCACACAGTTATCGCTGCTCAGTGTGGGAGGCAAGTGCCAGGCCTCCGTGACCCTCACTGTCCTCATCTGTAAACAGCCCTGCTTGGCTGTTTGAAACAAACCAGGAAGAAATACTTGGTAAACTGTTTTATAAGTGAAAAGGATGTTTTTGAATGTAAGGGATTTTCTAGTAATGAATGCTTAGCTAGCGGGAACCTCCTGTTTAAACCCCATGCTCCTGTTTAACAGGTGCAGGTAAGGAAAGCAGGGCTGGATTTGCCAGAGGATGAGGTAGACATAATTGAGAACTCTTTGGGGAGCAGCCGGACTGTGACTTATTCTTCTGTATTTCAGGAACCTTGTCATGGCGAGACCCCGCTCTACCTACAGGGCCCTTCCGTCGTTCAGTCCAGATGGTGGAGGGGACAGGGAAGGTCACACACTGTTGTTGGGTGCTATGGGGCCCCAGGAGAGTGGGCGATCATGGAGGGACCTGGACCTCATCTGTCTTGTTCATTGCTCTGAACCCAGTGCCTGGCCTGGTGTGTGGCAGGCCCTCAGTAAATGCCATGACCGTATGAACGAATGAATGTACCAAGCAGGGTGCGGTTTGTTTCAGCTGCAGACTCTGTTTTAGGAGTTTGCAGCTGCCCACGGAAGGGGCCCTTGGTTTTGCAGGCTGCTGTTGTGTTTTGACAGTTTAGCTGCCATTTCTGCTTCAGTTGAAGCTTGGGAGGAGGAGTCACTTTTACATAAGATTATTTCATCTAATATTAATGTCAATGCCTATAATGAGGTCACGAAAAGAAGAAGTAGGATTCCTGAATAAATTATATATATACAGACTTCACCATTAGATCTGTGAGCTCATATTGTAATCTGAGCATTTAAATTTGTAATTGGCATTGGTGTGTTGAATTTGGAGTTGTTTCCTTAATTGATTTCTAACTCGTGGCATTTCAGTCTTTTGTTTAACTTGGTAACTGATTTTCTTTTTATGACCATTTTTGCTTGGTGTAGTATTTTATTTGGTATGTTTTTATGCTGCTGAATTTTTAAGCCAAGGGGTCATTTGTGGAAGGAAGAATCTAGTTGCAGGAACATCCTGTAGATTGCAGTTGCACCTACAGAGATTGTGTGATAATTAAAAACACCAAACCTGTCCAAATACCCTGAATTGTTCTGTGTAAGAGAATCTGGATTTATAGACCCATGACTGTACTGTGCTCAAAATAGATCCAGCCCTGTGCCCTGGAGACCCGCCATCTCCTTACTTCTCATTATGAGACACGTAGCGTGTGGCCTCATTTCTGTGTCTGTCTCCCTGGGACTCGAGAGGCCCCCTTTATCACCGAAGTTGTTCAGCCCTACTGTTTGGCATGGCTACATTCGGGATTTTGTTTTTTACTATGGAAATTTTCAAAGTATACAAAAGTGGAGATGTTGTGTAATGAACCACTTGTCCCCAATACCCACCGTCAACAGGTCTCACCATAGGGTCAATCTATGGCCTCCTCTCTTCCACTTAATTTGAAGCAAATGCCAGACATCTTTAATTTTCATTCATAAATATTTCAGTATGTATCTCTTTAGAGATAAACATTTAAAAAGTATATAATCAAAATGGCATTAACTTGCCTAAAAATTTAACAATGATTCCTTAATATTATCAGATATCAAGTCAATATTAAAATTTCCCATTGATTTATAGTTTATAGTTTCTAAAGAAGGTCCATATGTTGCAATTCATTGATATATCTCCTCAGATTTTTGAAATAAACTTTTTATTTCAAAATAATTTCAAACTTAGAGGAAAGTTACAAGAATTATACAAAGAACTCCTACGTACCCTTCACTCAGATCCCCCAATTGTTAATATATTACGTTTGCTTTATCATTTCTTCTACATATTATATTCCCACATATTGTTAAAATATGTTAAAAAATATGTTAAATAGTTAAAAAAAACTATTTAAGAGTAAGTTTCAGACATGATGCCCATTGTCAGAATACTTCAGTGTGTATTCCTTAAAACAAGGACACTCTCCTATATATGCATAGTGTAAACATTGATATAATATTGCCACCTAATTCATAGATCCCACTTGTATTTTGCCAGCTATCCCAGTACTGTCCATTAGAGGCACAACGTCCAATCCAGGATCACACACTGCATTTATTGTGTCTTTGTCACCTCAGTTTCAGTCTGGAACAGTTCTTCCATTTTTCCTTGTCTTTAATGACTTTGACACTTTTGGTGAATACAAGCTAGTTACTTGGTGGAATGTGTCTCCATATGGGATTGTCTGATGTTTCTCTATGTTTAGATTCAGATCCTGCATTTTTGGCAGGGACACCACAGGATGCACTACTGCATTCTTCACAACGGGAGGCACATGATGTTGATTTGTGCTATTACTAGTGGTGTGATTTTATCACCTGGTTAAGATGGTGCTTGCCAGATTTCTCCACTGTAAACCTAATGGATTTTATAATTATTAATAAGTAAGTAGTATTTTTATGGGAAGACACATTGAGACTATGTAAAATTCTATTCTTCAACAAACCTCCATCTGCTGGTTTTAGGAGCCTTTGATGATTCTTGCCTGAATCAGTTATTACTTTAATGGTTGCCAGTTGGTGATTTTCTAATAACACCATTTCTTCTACATTTCTTAGTAGGCATTGTACACTTCTCCTCCATTTATTTATTTATCTTATTTATTTTATTATTTTATTTTATCTGTATGAACTCATGGATTTCTATTTTATCCAGTGTGTTATTATCTATAACTATCATTTATTTTGATGCTCAAATTGTCGCAGCTTTGGCTAGGAAGAGTCCTTTTAAGCTTCTCCTGTGTCCTTTTGACATCCTCAATCACTTTGTGAACACTTCCTTACTTTTTTGGCACAACGAAATGTTCCTGGTTCATCTTGTGCTGGAATCTGCCATTTCCCCAATGAGCCCTGAGGAAAATGTATCTGGAAGCCAAGATCTGGGTGCTAGGTGTGCTCATTGTTACTGGGACATTATTGCTTCCAGGCTGTCTTGGTGGGTAGAGATAGGTTATTCTAACCTTCCCAGTTCCATATTTCCAACTTCCATCTCTAACAGTAAGAGATCTGGCTCCTGTTATCCTTAGTATATTTACTTTTTTGCTCACCCCTTGTTTGTAACTATCTTGCCAGACATGCTGGCCAAATGACCGTGATTCCTGAGCAGCCAGTCATGCTGGTTGACTTTTCTTGACCCTGCTGAACTTGCGGGCCACCTGGCCAAATCCCCCTGCCTTGGTGCCTGGCTGCGCTGGTACTGCTGGCTGCGCTGTCTGAATCCGCAAGGCCTTAGCGCCACCTAGGGAAGGGAAGGGGCTCCCTAATTTCTTTTGATTTTTAGGTTCTCCCTCCTCCCTTTTTTTCCGCTTGCAATTTATTTGTTGAAGAAACTGAGTCATTTGTTCTGTAGTTTCCCACAGACTGGATTTTGTTGATTACATCTCTATAATGTTGTTGGTAATACTGTTCTGTCTCCTTTATTTCCTGTTAACTGATAGCTAGAGGTTTGGGTCAGAGTCAGATTCACTTATATTGGCAAAATGGTTCATAGGTACATTGAAAGTAGGCACCTATTGTCTGGTTACCCCCGCTCCGCCTCTCTCTTACACACACGCGCACGCGCGCACGCACGCACACACACCAGCAGCCATTGTTGATAATTTTTTAGACCTATTAGTTCATTATGGATTGCAAAATGATATTCCATCATTCCTTTTGTAGTTATTAGTGGGAATAATTCTGTAAAGAGATACTTCCCCTCATCAACCATGTGGTTAGCCAGTGGCTTAGTGAATATGGGAATGGCAGAAAAAAGGCTCCGTGCTTTCTTTTATTCACCAGTTATCAAACAAATGGGTTGGACCCTTAGCGGAAATCTGCATACATGCATGTAGAACCGTATCAGACAATGTTTTAATTTTTGCTTCATTCATCAAACATAATTTAGAAAACCCAAGAAAAGTCTATTGCCTTAACTCATATTTCTGCTTCTTGTTTTCTTCCTTGCTGATGTTTTAAGATTCTTTCTTTTATCACTTTTTTTTGTTGTTGTTGTTAAGAGAACTTCCTTTAGCCATACTTTTAGGGTAGATTTGCTGGCAACAAATTCTTCTAGTTGTCTTTCATCTGAGAATGCTTTTACTTTTCCTTCATTCCCGAAGGATATTTTCACTGAATATAGGATTCTGGGTTGACAGTTTTTCTTTCAGCACTTGGAAAATGTTGTGCCAGTTCCTTCTGGCCTCCGTGGGTCTGATGAAATTCTATACCATTCACATTGTTTCTCCTTAGGTAAAGTGTTGCCTCTGTCTCACTGTGTTCAAGGTGTCTTTTTTTTTTTTTTGTCTTTTCTTATGTTTTCAGAAGTTTGGCTCTGTGTCTTGATGTGAATTTCTTTGGTTTCCCCAGTTTGGATTTGCTCAGCTTCTTGAATCTGTGGATTGAAGTCTTTTGCCAAATTGGAGAAGTTTTCAGCTATTATTTCTTCAAGTACTTCTTCTGCCCTGCATTCTTTCTTCTCTTTCTCCTTCTGGGACACCGATGACACAAAAGTTAGATCTTTTGTGTTAGTCCTACAGGTCCCTAGGCTCTGTTCGTTTTTTGAATTTTTTTAGTCTGTTATTTTTCTGGTGTTCAGATTGGGTAATTTCTATTGTTCTAGTCTTTAAGTTAACTGAATTTTTCTTCTGTCCCGTCCTTCTGCTGTTGAAACCATCATTGAGTTTTTTATTTTGCTTATCATATTTTTCAGTTCTAAAATTTCCATTTGTTTCTATATATCTTCTATTTCTTTGCTGAGGCTTTATATCTTTGATAAGACTCACTATTAAACCTGTTATGCACACAGCTACAGGATTTAGGATGAGCACTTTTTAAAACTTTGCCCCCTAATAGGGACAGGAAAACCTGTGTTTGTTGCTTAGCTATTACTTATTTTTCTTATGGGTTGATTTTAGGAATAACACTATTTCCTTGGTATTTTACATATGCTTTACCAAAATGAATTTATAAGACCATCTTGATTATAAAAAAAAAAAAAAAACTTGCACTGAAACACTGTTTTCTTTGGAAAGTAATGGTCTTCGTGATCAGATTAAAGGTGTTTGAAGTTGAATACATTCATTTAACAAATATTTACTGAGCACAAACTATGTGGCCAACACTGTGCTAGCTTCTGGAGATATAGCAGTGAATTACAGAGCCATGGACTGTGCTTCAGATAGATAAAGTGGCAGTCAGAATACAATATGGAAGGAGCAGTGAGGGAGGAAGCCCGAGGGGCGATGGGAGCCTAGCAGGGTATATAAAGAATGTTTCTTGGCAGAAGTGGCATTTCAACTGGCCTGCAGGATGAGGTAACAAATGGGTGATGGGACAGAGAGAGCATGCAGGTGGAGGGAACAGCATGCAGACTGAGGGAACAGCATGTGCACAAGGCAAGCTCAGCCAGGAAACTGGCAGACTGGGAGCATGGGAGCAGCGATCAGGAAGGAGCCAGCTCAGGAAGGACTGGTCAGTCTTGTACAGGAGCAGGGGCTTCATCCTAAAGAGGGGGAGTAGTTGAAGAGTTGTAAGCAGAATGTTGACAGGCTTTGAATGAAGTTTTAGAAAAATGCAGCATGGGAGTGGACTGGCAGGGGCAAGGGCAGATACAGAGAGACCGATGAAGAAGCTGTGGGTGTTGTCTAGGTCAGAGGTGACCATGGCCCACTGCAGGGCTGAGCAGGGCAGCTGGAGTGAAGGGGTGGATGGGGGCATGATGGAAAGGACTTGGAATTCTGCTTGGTGAAGGTCAGGGACGAGACTTCAGCCTGACCAATCTCACAATTCGAAACTGTAATGACATGGAAAGATACTGTGGTTTGTTGTTGCTGTTGTTGCATTGGCAGAAAAAGTGTCACATTCATCCATTTCTTACTTGACATTTTAGACTAAATTTGAGATCTTAAAGCATTTGCCTAATCTTCTGTGACTGACTTTCTACTTAATGATATTAAGAACCACCTTAGACATTGCAGGGTTAGGCACAGTATTCTGACATTTTGGTGGGACCACAAAAAGGGTCTGATGGATTTTTGGGGAGTGATGTAAATGTTGTGGGGTGGTGTTACCCTGTTATTACACTTAGGCACGCGAAGTTGGCAGAACTTTGGGTAGGGCCATTAGGCTGAAGGCACTGTCCTGTGGGCTGTGCTAGATCATCTCCCAGTTTTGTTCTGCTCTTTGTCTAACACTCATGCATTAATTCACTCAGCCAGCACACAGCACATCATCCTGGAGCTTTCTTCATGCGTTACCTCTGAGTTGGGCAGGGACAAGACAGACCAGCTATGTGTGTCATGGAACTTATGTTTTAGCTTCCAAGAGGTGGATACAGATAATGACCAAGTAAACCAAAATGTCATTTCTGGACAGGTACCCCAGAATTCTTCATGGGAGAGCCCAGTTCTAGTTCTGGCTTTTGTGTTTACCAGTTCTATGGACAGGATCACGTGATTTATCTTTTTTTGGCTTCCTTCCCTTTCTTGGCTGTAAAATGGGTCTAATTCCATCTTACAGGAGCCTGCCATATGGAATATGCTTGATAAATATTTGCTAAGCAAACCAGTGTCCACTTTGCCCACCTTATGGGCCCTGTAAGGGTTGAAAGAGTCATGTTTGTGACAGTCTCTCATAGGGAGTGAAGCGCTACATAAGTTGCCCTGATCTGCTGTGCTTTGTAAGTTACTGCCTGTCTTCCCCTGTTTGTGTAAGAGTGTAGAGATGGGAATTTCAGTAATGGGAGAATGGCTTTGTAGTCTCCTTTTTTATTTTCCTTTTTAAAAATTACATTAGATAGGTTCTTGTAACAGTGTTTATTTAACATTTCTCAAGAGAAGCTTTAAATGGCAAAGGACGAGGCCAGGAGCAAAAAGAAATGTATCAGGTCTCATAGTGATAGTCTCATCTTTGGAAGTGAACAGTACGTTAGTAGATGCTTCTGTTCCATGGGCAGCCTCTGGTGTCTGTGATGTTGCGTGTTTTCCAAACGGTGTCATTTGACCAGCTCTGATGACTTTTTGAGATTATAAATGAAAACACGAAAATAAGGAAAGAGGAAATGACAGATATGGAAGCCAGAGAATTCTTCCTTGCTGGCTGAAAGGTAAATTTTATATTATGTATATATTTTACCATAATGAAAAAAATAAACAAAATCTTCTAAACCAAGGAGAAAAAAAAAAGGAATGAATGTGCTGCTGTCTAACTAATGAATTGATACAGGGCCTCCATGCGGTTCATCTGACAGATGACCATGTGTCACATGAAGCATGCCAGGTGTGCAGGGGAAAGAGTGCATGGCTTGGGGGCAGGAAAGTAGGCAAACTGTAAGGGTGTAGCTCAATGAATTTTCATGAGGTGAATGCTATCTTTATTTTGAGTTTATTTCCCTGTGTTTATTAAACAGTGCCTTCAATTTACAGGCCTGTCTCCTTCACAGGATAGAATGTTCTTTGAGGCCAGAAAAATGTGTCTTATTTATCTTTATATCTACCCCTCCCCAGTTTCTAGCACCGTACCTTTATATAGTTGTCCACAGGAAGTGCTTGCTGGATTAGAATTTGGAAGGTTGGATGGGAATTTTCCAAGTGAATCGAGGTCAGTCTGAGCTAGCGCTGGGTGAGTTACCTAGGCTGAGTGCTTTGCTCTGGTAGTTTTACTGTTTCTGTGTGTCTGGATTCAAATTTGCTGCCATGTCAATTCATTTTGTTGCCCGTGGACATTTTTTGTGAGGATCCCTTGGAAAATTTAGCCCAAGGCAAGGATGAAAGAGCTGACACTTTGTTCAGGAGATGCAATCCCAGGGTGGCAGGGTAACAACAGCAAGCGAGGCAGAGGAAAGATGAAAGTGACTACCTGGTGCTTTCCCTTGCTGGATGTCACTTCACAGGGAGCTGCAGAGAGACACAGTGGGTCGCTCAGCAAGCATGTTTGCCTGGCACATGGACTCTTCCAGAAGAGGATGCAAGGAGAAAACACAACTCAAAGCAGTCCACAGAGGGAAGGACGAAGGGGGAATTTATCTGCCCTGATCATTTTCATCTCCCGTTTCCCACTGTGGCATTGCATACAAGTCCAGAAGTAGAGGGACAGCATGGTGTGGTGAGTCACAGACCAAGAGAGACAATAAAGGAGGCTGTCAAGGGAATCTGGGAGGGCGCACGAGGTTTGTGTCCCATGCAGTCTGCACCTGGAGCTCGTGCCCTCCCATGATATGAGCTTTCCTGCTTCAATGTGGGACCCTCCATTTTCCTTAGAGAATGAAGACATCTTCATCCCTTCCCTGAGCAGGGAGGTACAAGTCTGATTGGTGACAGAGGCTACTTCTTGGTGGTAGCCAGTTGGGGTCGCCTAGAAGACAAATGCAAGAAGATTGTGAAACAAGCTCATTGGCTACTGCAGTGTCTGGTCCGACGCTGTCATTGATATTCATCATCTTCCTCCTCCACTCCCCATTCTAGATCTTCTTCTGTCTCCACCAGCACTTTGGCTGGTCTGCGACATTTGTCTTGAGGGGTGTGGATTCGTTGTTGCCTTGCACATTAACAGCCATTACCAGACATGGAAGTATGAGGAGGTACCCCAGGGACTCCTCCAGTTTCCATTCCAGACATTCTTCTCCCATCCCCATAAGGGCCACCAACCTAACTCCTCACAGCAATTAGGATCAGTGACCTCGGCAGTGTAGTCACTCCCTTCTTCATTGGTCACCAGCATGAGGAGCTGAAGGTGGCCAGCTGGTAGTGTCATCTTCCAGTTCAGTAGAAGCTTTATGGTGTCACATTTCCTTCTCACCCCCAAAGTAGAACCACTGACTCAGCCAAGTCCAAGTGTGTGGGGATGGGAAGCACAAACTCTGCAAGGGGTTACCCTGTGTGGTATAAGCAGGGCCACTCCTGGGCCCATCTGCTGTAGTTACAGGGGACGTGGCACCAGATACCAGCTGTCAGTTCAAGGCATATACTGCATCCTGGAGGACAGAGGCTGAAGCCTGAGGGACATCTCTCCAGTTGGTGCCTTAGCTCAGTGTTCAGTATGTCATTCCATTATTCTGAGTGATGGCAGTGTTCACATGAGACCAGTGAAACCATGGTTAGGAGTCATTGGTGCACCTCCTTGGCTGCAATGGGCCACTTGGTCTGAGCTGTGCTGTACAGGAATCCAGGTGCCAGATGAGGCATTCGGTAACTTTGGGCCATGGTGCTGCTGGAGGCACTACAGGCAGGGAAGACAACCCCACGACCAGAGAGCACACTGATTCCATCAAGGACAAATTGCCTATCTCTCCAAAGTGGAAGGGGTCTGATACAGTTGGTGGCTGTCTGGTTCTTCTCAAGGAACAGGCTGTATTTTGGAGGATTCAGCATTGGTCTCTACTGCTGGCAGGTTGGGTGCTCAGTGGAGCAGCAAGATTGGAGGCAAAAGGAGGGAGAGAAAGACAAGGGAAGGAGGCATCGTGGTGTGATGATGCTTTAAGGTGCTGGCCACTGCTTCACAGCAAAATGCAAGGGTCACAGAGGCCACTCATGCTCTCTGAGCCATCTCTGGGCTTATGGACTTCTCCAGAAGGTTTGCAAGGATACCTTGGAGAGGTCCACAGAGGGGATAAGTGATTTACCTCCTTGGTTCCCATCCACTTCCCATTTCCCACTGGTCATGGCGCTAACCTTTCCACACGGTGGGTTGCAGGAAACCAGCTTCTCATGGCCACTCAGGAAGTCAGATTCCACACTCTGAGATACAGCACTTCTCCCAAGCTCAGAAATGGAGGGGCGCTCGACTCTAATGGGGCACTAAGAGACGTAATGGAGGACATGGCGAAGGGAGTCTGAGGTGGTGAACAAGGTTTGTGTCTAATATAGATGGGCTAGTCACTTGCCAGAGGTGGTCTCCGTGGCTTAGAAAGTGCTATATTAACTATTATGGGCTTCCAAGTTCTGATAGCCAATGTCCTTGCCAGAGGTGAGAGTGTGACCTGGATCACTACTGAGTATTATTTGGCTGACAGTCGGTGTAGCTCACGTAATAGGATGTAGGTTGTGGTTAAGTTCTCGTGCAGTTAAGTTATACTGCAGGTGCTTCATATTTTGTTTCTACTTGTACTAAATACATCAGATATCCATTAGGTATCAAGGATATCATTAGATAGAAACAGCAGAAGATATAGGAACATGTATGTTAGCTATGAGCTCTGATGTAACTGGGAAGTTCTAGGACATGGCCTGGTTTGTCTCGTGGTAGGGAGGCCACTGAAGCCACCTGGGGCTCAGTGAGAATAGATGGGTCTGGGTTGTGGCATGCCTGCGTAGTCTCCCGGGGAGCAGACTTGCCACTGCGGCCTGCAGGGCCCGGGTCCACAGCATACTGTGAGTGGGGCTTTAACCTTGCTACCATCTGGACTATTGGGCAGCCGTGGAAGGTCGACCTTCATAGAGAGGGTTACCTCAACCAGGATTCGTAGTGGGAGAAACAGAATCTTTTATATATAGCATGAGCAGGTGCACCACGCCCAAACAGCAGTCTGAATTTCAGGATATGTCCCTTACTTTTCAGCCCTTTCAGGACTGAGTTTGAAACCATTGAAAGTTTTAAACAACTGGACAAACAGAATAAAAAAATAATACTTTGGTTACTGGCGAAGAATGGATTGAATATGAAACATCTAAATGAAAGAAAAAAGAGCGGAGCTAAATTCTAGGACCAGCCATTGCATTTGACCTTGATAATTTTAAGGGCCTTTAGCCCCCAAATTCACATATTCCATAATATAATTTCTTCCAAATAATGCAGAAAAGTAAAACTGAAAAATTAAAGTAACCGCCTCAAGACCCATAAGTAACCTTAATTAGAAACAGGAAAGGTTCCATTTAGATTTGGGTACTGGGTGGCTTAGAAAAGCTAATCTGCTATATTTTCCTTTTCTGAAATGCTCTTTTTACTTTTTCATGTCTACCTGTTCTTGTTTCATTTTTTCTTTTTCTTTTCTTTTTTTTTGCGCCTGGCCAGTATAGGGCTCTGAATCCTTGACCTTGGCTTTACATGGCGGGGCTTTTTTGTTGTTGTTTTTGTTTCATTTTCATCAGCTTTTATTTCATACATTATCCCTCCTTTCATTGATATCATTCTTTCATCTCTGAGAATCCTAAACCTGTTTATACTAAATCCTTTTCATAGTGTTCTGTTAATTCTATTTTGTTTGAAATGACTCATCTTCTGAGGCATCGACTTTGTTGGCTTCTTTATCAGCACTGGTTTTCTTCACTGGTTTTGAGTTTTGGTTTTGAGGCTCATCTTGACAGGGAGGTCCTGTCTCCATCCCTCCGCATCACTCACCACTTTCCTCTTTTTGGTCTAGTGATTTTTTTTAAATGCCTCTGCCTCGTCCCCTGGAGAGTCCAGTCTAGAACCTGATCCTTTGATGGGGACTTGGGGCTTCTGCCCTTCAGTAACATCGGAAATATCTCCAGTCCAGTCAGTGAGCCTGAAGGCAAGTGAGTTCAGGTTTTGGCCACAAGAATTTGTATCAGCTATGACCCTGAGAAGAAGGTGATATCGGCATTAATTTTTTTTTTTTTTTTTTTTTTTTTTTTTTTTTTTTTTTTTTTACTTTTGAAATAACTGAGCCTTACAGAAAAGTTACAAAAGTACTGCAGAGTTCCTGTCTACCTTTCACCTGGCTTCCCCTCATGTTAATATCTTACCTCACCAAAGTACAATTAGCAAAACTAGGAAATTAACATGTTATAATACTGTTAACTAAACTCCAGACTTTTTTCAAATTTCACTTATTTTTCCAGTCTTTCTTTCTATTTTATCTTCCAATCCAGGATCCACGTTGCATTTAGTGGTTTTCTATGCTGCTAATTTCATCTGCTTTTGTTAAAGAATATCTGTTCCTTCTCCCCGTTTATTTATTCCTTTCATTGTTTACTTCTATCGGGATGGACTCATTCGTATTTTTTAAGTCAATGGGTTGTAATCCAGTATGATCACTGCTTTTTATAACTTCCAGCCCAGCCCTGATTTCACACAGTGGCCTGGCTTCCATCTCCCGCCCTGTACAAGGCACTTCATTCTCCATTTTTCCACAGAAACTTCTGGAGCTCTTGACCTTCTCTGCTTCTTTCTTGCTATTAGGCCCAGGAAGCTCGCTGTTTTAGTTTTACGAGAAGTGTCTAACTCCTTCATGTAGACTGCAGGGGATTGCATTTGGTCCCTGCCTGATTTTCTAGCTTCATTTTTCCCCAGTCATTCTCTTGTTCTCAATCCAGAACTCTTTTCTGTTCTCAGAAAGTTGTAAACTCCTCCTTGCCTCGTGGTCTTTTGCCCCTGCTGTGCCCTCTGCCTGGAACACTGTTCACCCCTTTCTTCTTTTTGAACAAAGCCACTGTGTCTTTTTTTTTTTTTTTTTGGTTAGTCAATACACTATTTAACACCTGAACAATCTCTAGCCTAAAGCATCTTTAAATCAAAAACACTAGGCTTCCAGCAGGTATGCCTAGCTTTGCCTGTTTTGTAAACTAGAATGAGTTTCCTTTGAGTGAAAGATGCCAGCTCCTAAGATCTGGCCTTCCCTTCAGCAAGACATCGTCTTCTCTAAGGAATGTGACCAAAGCAGAAGGGAATCAGAAAAGGCAACAGCTGTTCAAAAAAAGATAAATGTCTTATTGAGTATCCAGTCACTTGACTTTAGAGCTGGTAGAAGAATCAGGAAAATGACAGATGATGAATCGCCAGGGAAAATAAATGAGAATGAAAGGGCAGCAGAAACTGCCGAGTGAGCTCCTGCCATAGGCAGTATTAAATGCCGACCAGTTGCGCTGCCTTTCCCAATGTCCTCTGTGGGAAGAGATTTTGTAGTCATGGGGGGGTTCTGATTTGCCTTCTAGTGTCTAAGGGAGTAAGTTAAGTAGATCCAGTCATGATAACTGGGTCTCAGTTTTCAGACACTGGTCACAATTGGAAATGCCACACACTTTAGTCCCTGCTGCTTCCCTTTACTTTGATACCATTAGTTCCATAATCTCGTAACTAGCAAGGAGGACTGTACTTATCATGAGTTAGCGCTGTGTTAGCCCAGCTGGTGCCTATGACTCATCCTTGTGGGGCCAGAAGAGAATGGTGGCATCCTTGCTGTGTGGATCTTGCGATGTAACAAAAGGACAACATCAGGGGCGATGCTGTTCCCCGACTGCTCCTACAGCAGGTGCTTCTGAGTCCACCCCCTTGGGCTCTGGGCCTCCAATCAGTTTTGGTGCCAGGATCCCAACCTACTTCAGTTCCATGGTCCTGAGACCTAGTGGAAAGAGTCTGGCATGTAGTCCAAACTCCACCCTGCCTTGTTGGACTCTGAGAAGTCACCCCTCTTCTCTGTTTCTTGGTGTCCACGAGAGCTTAGACCACAGCAGACACTCCCTGCATGTGGCATGGATACAGGCCCTCATCCCTCTGCCACTTGCCTCATGGGGGGGAGATGGGGGTTCAGAGTACCTCTTAATCAAACACTATCTCCCAACTTTGACCCAGGGCTCTCCCAGCAATAAGGGCCTTGATTCTGAAGTTTGCCTTGAGGGTTTCCTTAGTCTGGAGCAATTGAGTCTGTGAGCTTCACCACATACCTTCTCTTGCATCCTACAGAAATCAGGGTGAAATGGCCCACACCTGCCGTGGAACCATCAACCTGTCCAGTGCGCATATTGACACAGAAGACTCTTGTGGTATCTTGCTGATCAGCGGGGCAAGGACCTACCACCTTAAGGCCAGCTCAGAGCTGGACCGGCAGCAGTGGATCACCGCCCTGGAGCTGGCCAAGGCCAAGGCTGTTCGCATGATGGACACCCATTCAGGTAGTGAGTGCTCAGCATGGTGGGTGTGTATGTGTGGTGTTGTGGTCTGGAGAGAGTGAGAATTGAAAGTAGTTGGGGGCAGGTGGTGACCAGGAGACCCAGGCTAGTCCAGACCAACCCACAAGGTCAAGGTGCATCTGTGTCCTTCCCACTCAGCTCCGTGCATCCTCAGCAGTGAGACACTCAAGACGCTTAGTGCTCTGCCAGGGTGGCAGGGTGGCTGGCATTTCTCGGAATAGAAATGTTTGTGATGGGCCGGGGCTGTGTGTGCATTTCTTTGGCCGAGTCCGGGTTCCTGGACTTCAGCAGACCTTCAGGGGCTGCGGTGGGTCAGCTCCAGAAGCAAAGGCAAGGTGGGAGGCCAGCTCAGATGTCCTGAGCAAGACATTTTACTTTTTACTTTAATAAATTTATTTTTCAATATGTAATGTTTTTATGTGATTTGTAAACCAATAGTTTCAAAAGCCTATGCAGTGAAGTCTGTATTTGACTCCTGTTCCCAGCCACCCACCCCGTTCTCCCATCCAGAGGAAACCAGAGATACTTGTGTCTTTACGTAATATTCAAATAAGTACCTATTTCAAAATAAATGCAGCTCTCCATCTTGCTTTTTTCCATTTAGCAATCTTGGAAATTTTTCTCCGTCAGTACATAAAAAGCTTCCTCTTTGTTTTCACAGTAGTATTTCATTCTCTGAATGCACCATCGTTTATTTAACCTGCAGCCTGTTGATGAGCATTTAGGTTGCTTACTTATTTTCTGTGACACACTGCTGCAAGGAGTAACCTTGCAAGTACTTCATTTCACACATGTACAAGTATGAATGAAGTGTACCTTCCAGGAAGCTGGGTGGCTGGGTCAGTGGACGTGTGCATTTGTAATTCCAGGAGGTATTGTCAAACTGCCTTCCATGGGGGTGCACCATGAGACGCCAACAACCGTGTGTGAGCACGCTGGCCTCCCCAGCCTTGCCTGCCCAGAGCCATGGCAAATGTTGGTGACAGGTGCAGAGTGTGTGTACACATGCCGGAATGGGGGTCGGGCAGCTGTGATCCTTCAGAAGTTATAAGAAAGATGGCCTGTGTTTCCACAGACCTGTGCATTTTCTGGGGAGGCAGGGCTCCAGGTAAGAAGCAGGCACAGCCTCTCTCTCCAAGATTGCCTCATAGGCTGGGTGGGGAGACGATGAGTCCCATGGAAGGAGCTTTAGCATAAAGAGGGGCTAGTGACATTAGTCACCGTGCCCCATACCCTGCCTGTCCACGTTGAAGTCACTCCCCCAGTACTAGCTTCTCAACGTGCATCAAAGGGTGTCCAACATCAGTCTGGTCTTCTCTTTTGTCCTACTTCTGTGGAGTCTGGGTACCCCTGCTCAGTAACTCTTTTCCCTAGGGTTGGCCCTCATGTGGTTCTGGTGTGTCAGCAACAATGCTGAACTTGGCACCCTTGTACCACTCCCCAGGGCACCAGCCCATTTCCCAGTGTAGGAGGGTGTGGGGGGCCATCTCAGGCATGGGCTGTGCTGAGACCTCCAGCAGGACTTGTGGTCTAAGTTTGGATGCCTGTGGAAAGCCACTGTGGCAAAAAGATGTGGCTGGTGGCGTGGCCGGGTCAGGACAACCACACTGGCCAAGTGAGGATGCACTGCTGCTCACCGAAGAACCAGCTTCCTTTTGCTGCTTCTCCTTTCTAAGAAATAAATAAATAAAAGTAAGAAATAAATTTCTTCATTTTCTAGGAACTTTCTGAAATAATGCAGCCGGTGGCATTTATTGGATTAATCATTCTGGAACAGTTTTCCGCTGGGGAGGAAGTGCTTGCTAACTCTGCAGGGCTGTGCTGGAGATTGCTAGCCTGGACTTCCTGGAGAGGTGGGGACCCCGAAGGAGCAGCCTCAGGCTCACCTTCCTTCATTTTGTGTGATACAGCACATGGCTTGTGTTCCCAAGTGGGCAGCCTTCTTGGCAAGGACACAGAACAGAGACAAACATTCAGGTACAGCTCAAGGGAGCACATGCTATGTGTCAGTGAGAAATGGTAGGATTCCTCCCCTTTTGGTTGTTTGAAGCACAAATGAACTGATGTGTAAAGGAGAAGACTTCAGGCAGCTACTATGTGTTTATAGAAAGGTTGAGGCCACCTGATTATGTCTTGAAAAATAGCCCTTTTGATGGCCTTCTCTTCAAGGTCGTGTCCTCCTCCCAGAGTTCTCAGGCTGATGTCAGGAAATTGTGGTTTGTAACTTTTTGCCTGTCTTGGAGTCAGCTTGGGGTAGTCCTGAATGAGAGAAGACTGCCCAGTGCGGTTCTCCCTGGGCCCAGCTAGGTCAAAGGCACAGACAGTGCTCTAAGCAGGCCGCTGTGGGTCATCCGGAGCCTGTCTGTCTCTTCCTGGACTGTGGACCCTGTCTCATCCTGAAGGAAGGCAAGTGAAACCATTTGCCACTCTCCAGCTTTTGTGCGACACCCTAGTCCAGGTACCATCCCCTCTTACCTAGATGTCTGCAATAGCCTCTTGAGTGTCTTTCTGTCTCCAGTCAGTTCTCCAAAGAGCAAGCAAAAGGACATGTTTAAAATGGGAATTTGATAATATAACTACACTGCTTAAAACTCTTGGGTGCTAGAAACTAACTAGACTTAACAAACATGTACTGAACACTCCACCAAACATCAGAACACACTTTCTTCTTGAGTACATGTGGAACATTCTCCAGGATAGACCATATATTAGGCCACAAAACAAATCTCAATACATTTAAAAAGATTTAAATCATATGAAGTATTTTTTCTGGGCACAGTGGAATGAATCTAGAAATCAGTAACAGAAGAAACACTGGAAAATTTATAAATATATGAAAATTAAACAACACAAACAGCCAGTGGATCAAAGATGAATCACAAGGGAAATTATAAAATACTTTGAGATGAATAAAAACAAGAACACAATATACTAAAATTTATGGGATTCAGCAAAAGCAGTGCTCAGAGGGAAATTTATAGCTATAAAAGCATACATTAAAAAAGCATGAAATTGGACCCCTCCCTCATACCATATATGAAAAGTAACTCAAAATGAATCAAAGATCTAAATATAAAAGCTAAAACCATGAATCTCTTAGAATAAAAGTGGAAGTAAATTTTCATGATCTTGGATTTGGCAATAATTTTTTAGATATCACACCAAAAGCACAAGCAACCAAGAAGAAATAGATAAACTGGACTTCAAAATTAAAACTTCTGTGCATTAAAGGACACAATCAAAAAAAGGAAAGGGCAACCCACAGAATGGGAGACAATATTTACAAACCATAGTTTTGATAAGGGTTTAGCATTCAGAATATATAAGGAACCCTTACAACTTAGTAACAAAAAAGATAAACTACTCGTTAAAAAATGGGCAAAGGACCTGAATAGACATTTCTCCAAAGAAGATATACAAATGGCTAATAAACACACGAAAAGATACTCAACATTATTAGTCATTGAGAAAATGCAAATCAAAACCACAATGAGATATCACTTCATACCCAATAAAGATGGCTATTACTAAAAAAAAGAAAAAGAAAACATGTCAGCAAGGATGTGGAGAAATTGGAATCCTTATACATTGCTGGTGGGAATGTAAAATGGGGCAGCTACTTGGAAAATAGTTTGACAGCTCCTCAGTAAGCTAAGCATAGAGTTACCATATGACCCAGAAATTCCACTCCTGGGTATATATCCAAAAGAAATGAAAACAGTGTTCACACAGAAACTTGTCCATGAATGATAATAACAGCGCTAGTCCCAGTAGCCAAAAGGTGAAAGCAACCCACATGCCCATCAGTGGATGAATGGATGAATAAAATGTGGTGTATTCCTACAGCGGAATGTTACTCAGCCATGAAAAGGAATGAAATGCTGACACATGCTGCAACACGGATGGATTTTGAAAACATGCTGAGAGAGAGAAGCCAGACTCATAAGGTCACATATTGTATGTTCCACTTAAGTGAAATATCCAGAATAGGTAAATCCGTAGAGACAGAAAGAAGACTAATGGTTGCTAGGGGCTGGAGGCAGGGGGAGATGGGGAGTGACTGCCTAATGGGTATGGGGCTTCCCTTCGGGGCAGTGACAGTATTGTGGAACTAGAAAGGTGATAATTGTACAACATTGTGATGTACTAAACATCACTAAACCATATATTTAAAAACTGGTCAGGATGGTAAGTTTTATGTTGGTTTCATCACACACACGCACAAAATCATCGTGGGTGGCTTGCCAGTGCTCTTTGGGTAAAGTCCAACTCCTCCCACACTGGCTGGCAGGCCCTGTGTGACCAGGCCTCTGCTGGCCACCTCCTTCCCTCCTGTTCCCCTCGCTCACGGGCTCAGCTCCTGCTTCAGGGCCTTTGCACTTGCTGGTCTCTCTGCCTAGAACACTCCTGCCCCTGCCCTCGGCCTGCCTGACTCCCACCCTTTAGATCTCAGCTTAATGTCACTTCAGAGGGCTGTAAACTGTCCCTTCTCTTGAGATATCTCCATGATATCATCCTTGTTATTTCCTTCACTGCCATCTGCAGTTATTAATTGACTGATTTGTTTACTTATGGTTCATCTCCTCGATAAACCCTAAGTTCCTCCAGGGCAGAGAGAGCCTGTGCATCTCGTTTCCGTGGTGACCCCGGGACCGAAGGCTGTGGTTCCCAATCAAAACAGGACAAAACACTCAGGCCCAGGTCCTGCCACTGCCCTGCTGCCTGGCAGGGACCCCGGGCTCGGGACCCACCTAATGGCATTCTCTGACCCCTGCCCCTCACTGACCCCAGGCCACGTGACCTCTGCTGTACTGGGTTCCTGTGACCTGCTAGCAGCTCCATAGGCAGCTTGGCCCGAGGGTTGACTGTGACTTCTGAAGGTGCCTCAAGGGATGAGGTCAAAAGGCTGAGACCCCACAGCCATGGCTGTGGCTGGCTGCCCTGGGGTTCAGAAAGACCTAGAGCCAGCCTTCATGCATGCATGTGGCCACGGTGCATCCATGGTGCTGCCCTCGTTCTCATCCTTGCATTAGGGTGACTTCTAGCAGAGCCAAAGGATGGGGACTGGGCTCAGTTTGGCAACTACCATGTTTTTGTTGGTTTGATTTAACTTGAGTTCTGTCTTCCACCCTTACTGCTTCTGAGGAAGAAATGAACCCACGTGTCCCTGTTATCCCTGGGCACTGCTCCAGGGGGCCAAGCCATCCTGTGTTCCTCCACCCTTCCTGACACCTCCTCCCTCCCTAACCTTCTCCCTGTGGCCTTGCCTCACAACCCACCCTGCTCTGTGGCAAGTCCCCTAATGCCTATCCTTTGTGCCTTCCCCAAGGGCTGTCTCCTCGGCTGCAGAGAAGCCCGTGTCCTGCACCATCCTGCCCCACAGACCTCAGGATGAGGTCTTCCATGTGTGCCTGACTCCTCCACATGGAGCTGCTCTGCAGCGGCTGCTCACTTCTGCCCTCCTGCCACTGTGCTGAGGCTGGGGGTGACCTGTCCAGCCCCCTGGCTGCCAGTTCTGGATTGGCTTTGGCCATCTCCTGGGGCTGCCTCTGCCCCACCTTGAAGCCTTCCATTGCCATATAGCCGTTTGCTGACCGCATCTTCCTGTCCCCATCACCGGTCTTGCCTACATCTGTCTTCAAGCTCAAGAAGATTCCCATCCCTTCCCCGCTCTGCCTTCCTCCTGTCTGTCCACCCTTCCTACTAAGCAGCCGTTGTCTTGCCAGTGCCTGTACCTTCCTGACCTTCTGACCACTCAGCACATCCATCTACCAAACCTGAGGCTGGGACAGCCTACCTGTGTGCTTCTGTGGGTCTCTTTTCAGCTGCTGGGGGACAGCATCTATACCTGTGTAGGCCACAGCCACTAAATGGTCGTGCTTTCTAACCCTGGTATGCCAGGCCCGTGGAGTCTGGGAGCAGAGAGTGTGGAGCCATGGGTGGCTGATGGCTGGGGCCTCAGATGATGTCCTGGGCAGCAGATCGGAGGACCTCTCTGCAGGGCCACATATCACCAGAGAGACCAGAGCTCACAGCAGGACCAACCAGCCTTTCTTTTTTTTTTTTTTTTTTTTTTTAATTTTATTTTGTCGATATACATTGTGGCTGATTATTGCTCCCCATCACCAAAACCTCCCTCCCTTCTCCCTCCCCCCCTCCCCCCAACAATGTCCTTTCTGTTTGCTTGTTGTATCAACTTCAAATAATTGTGGTTGTTATATTTTCTCCAACCAGCCTTTCAAGACAGTCTTTTCTTATTCTCTAATTCTCAAACCCTTTCTCATGCTTTACTAGAAAAATCCGTGTGAGGAAGGGCATGGAATTTTCTGGTATTCTGACCAGGAGTCAGGCAACCCCACAACCAGATGACTTTGCCATTTAAGTAGCTTCCCAAGTGTGGGCATTTGACGCTGGAAAGCTTTATCTGGTGTCCACAGCTGCCATCTGGTGGCTAGATTGAGACCCTTCTGAGGGCACTCTGGGCCTGGCAGGGCTGGCTTACTTGTGTTTGTTTGTTCACCAGTCTTTTTAAGGTCCCTGTGGGACTTCCAGCGAGAAGACCCATCAGGAGAAGGAACTTCTATCTAGGCAGCCCCTCCAGATCTCGCCTCCCCACGCTGCTCACTCTTCCAAATCCTGGCCTCTTGGTGTGCCTGCTGGGGTTGCTCTCACCCATCTCAGCCCTCAGGTCCACTAGGGTGCTGGTCATTGAGCTTGTCCTCAAAGGCTGGGCCTCGGCCCTGGTCAGCACGCCCTGGCATCTTCAGCCGTACCTCGACACGGAGCACCTGCCCCGTGCAGCCTGGCCCCACCAGGCCCTGTCCACCTTCGTCCCATGTGTCCCTTCACCCCTGTGGGCTCTGGCTCTGTAATCTTAAAGTCAGAGGCTGGTCCCTTCCTGGCTGCCACAGCAGTTGCCCTTGCAGTGCCCTCCTAGACCTCTCAACCCCTTCCAGCAGTGCCCTCTTTCTTTTCCTTCCTCACTGGGCCTGGCCCGCAGCCACCCCACAGCCCCTGCTGGGCTGGGCTCTTCTTCTCCCACCCAGGCATCTAGCTTCCCCCACACCCACTCGGGCTTCACCTAAGCCGGGGCAGCCTGGACACCAGACAGGCCTGGGCTTGAATCCTGACTGTATCACTGACTAGCTGGGTCATTGTGCCTCCATTTCCTCACCTGGAAACTGTGTCTAATGATACAGACCCCTTAGGCTTGTCAAGAGAAATAAATTAAATCATGTTACAAACTGCTCAGCACAGTGACTAGAGTGTGGTGACCACTCAGTTGATGGGAGTGAGGTTGTTACTCTTTTGGTGACAACCCGTCAGTTCTGCACCTTCTACCTTCAGGCAGCGGTGACCTGACCCTATACACATGCCATACAGCCATGTTCTGGGGGTAACCCCTCCCTGCCCAATAGGCCAGCACCCCCTCAAACTTCTGCTGGGCCCTTATCAGGGCCCTCGTGTGGGTCCCCTGCCACCTTCCTATCCTGTCTTTCTAGGGCTCTTAAAGTCCTTGCCACTCTGTACATTGTCACACTGCCTCCTGCCACCCCAGGAAAAGATCTTGCTTCCTCATTCATAGAACAAAAAGTCAACAGCTTGGACCACGTCAGCTCTCTGCCATCAGATTTACCTACCTCCCAGTATCACCCTGTGTGACTGCAGTGACATTTCTCCTCCGAAACAGCTGGCCCTGAGGACTGTCTCTCTTCCTTGGAGACCTGGTTTCATTGCTGTTCTCTCTCCCATTGCCTCATCCTCTCTCCTGGTTTCTTCCCACTCCATATGATCCTCTGCCCCCTGCCTCAAAACTACCCTCACCAAGGTATCAGGCCATCTTCCCAATTTGGCAGCTGGCTAAGAAGTGAACCTGTGTGTCACCTTGACTCCTGCCTCCCTCATCCCTCATGTTCAGCTTGTTACCAGGTCCTGTCCACACCAAGCTCTGAACTGTTTTGCATCTGCCCACTCCCCTCCATCTGCACAGCCTTCACCCTGGTTCTGCTGCCCGGCCTTCTGGGTTCTGGACTCCAGAGTAGAGACTCTCCCCAGCAGCCAGAATGAGTCTTTAAAGTGCTAAGCTGCTCAGGTCCAGTTCCAGGTAGGATGAAGTGAGGACAGTTCACTCTGCAGCTATTAAGCCTGGACAGAATGCATGGAGCAGCTATTTGAGCACCCTGAACATTAAATAGCCACAGGCAGATTGGGGAAGAAAACCAGAATTTGAGGTAACACCAAATATGTGGTGAGTGTACAATTTTTTCCCTTCCAGGATCTTCCAGCCTATACTCAGGGGATACCCAGAAGTGAGCAGACAGAGAGAGCTTCAGGAGAAGCCCTCTAGTTGAGGCTCAGGAGCAGGAAAGGGTCTCCTGGCAGTGACAGCTATGGTGGTAGGGGGACTGCAGGTAGCTAGAACTCTGAGGAAACCCTTCGCTCCAATGGGAAGGGCTGTGGTCCCAAGAGGGTCAGTGAACTCCTGTTGCATTTTTCTCTGTTCTCCCACCACTTGGCCCTGGGTATGGAGGCAGTGGTGGGGCAGCAAAGAGGGGTAAATAAAGACCCAGTGTTGGGCCAGAGGACTGAAAGAGGGAGCCCTAGAGACCAGGAAAATACCAGGAGATCACAGAGAGAGAGAGAGAGGACCTTGGGAAAGTGACCCCGTGAAGTTATTTATGAATTCATGGGTTCACATCTAAGCTGCGCATGCCTGGATCTGATCCTAAACAGCATACTAAAGACTTTGAGAACTGAACTAAAAGCTATGTGAACACCCAGGTCCCCCTGGCCAGTGGCTGGCACACATGGGGGGGTAGATTTGAATAGCACTGCAAAGGCTTTGAAAACAGAACTTACGGTGAAACCAGCACCCAGAGAAAGCTGGTCAGTACTTGCGGCCTTAACCTAACTGGGCTGATCGCCTGCTAAAATGAAAATATGGAATCGCCAACACCAGAAACGAAGGAATTAATACAGACTCCGCAGACATAAAAGGATAATAAGAGAATACTGCAAACAACTCTACCCACAGATGTGTCCACTTAGATGATATAAACCAATTCCTCAGAAGTCACAAGTGCCAAAACTCACCCTGGGATCAAATTCATAACCTGAATAACTCTATAACTATTAAAGAAATTGCGTTCATAGTTTAAAAGCTTCCAAAAAAGAAATCTTCAGGCCGAGGTCATTTCACTGGCGAGTTCTACCAAATATTCAAAAAAAGAATAACTTCATTTCCATACACTCTCTTTCAGAAAATAGAAAAGGAGGGAGTAATTCCCAACTCATTTTATGAGGATAGCATTACCCTGCTACTGAACCAGACAAAAATAGTACAAAAAAAGATAACTTCAGACCAATATCTCTCATGAACATTGATGAAAAAATCTTCAACAAAATATTAGCAGTTTGAATCTAGCAATATATAAATAGGATAATTCACCATGATCAAGTGGGGTTCATAACTAGGAGTGCAAGATAGGTTCAATATTGAAAATCAATCAATGGAATCACCATATTTACAGTCTAAATAAGAAAAACTACATGATCATATCAATTGATGCAGAAAAAGCATTTGATAAAATTCAACATTATTCATGGCAAAAGCTCTCAGCAAACTAGGAACTTCCTCCTCCTCATTGAGGATATCTTCAAAAAACTGACATCATACTTAATGGTGAGTACTTTTTTCCAAGGATCAATAAAAAAGTCAAGGATATCCACTCTCACCACTCACTTTCATCTTTATACTGGAAGGCCTAGCCAGTATAATAAAGCAGGAAATAGAAATCAAAGGCATTCAGATTGGAAAGGAAGAAACAAAGCTATCCCTGTTTGCAAATGGCATGATTGCTGTGTAGTAAAAGCCCAAGAAATGTACCAAAAAATTCTTAGAATTAGTGAGTTTAGTAGGGTCACAGGTTACAAGGTCAATACACAAAGGCCAATCATATTTCTATGTATTATCAATGAACAACTGGAAACCAAAACTTAAAAAAATAATTTACAGTGACCCTTTTTTTTAAAAAAAGAGAAAAAAAAGATGACCGGTAAGGGGATCTTAACCCTTGACTTGGTGTTGTCAGCACCACACTCTCCAAAGTGAGCTAACTGGCCATCCCTATATAGGGATCTGAACCCTTGGCCTTGGTGTTATCAGCACCACACTCTCCCGAGTGAGCCACGGGCCGGCCCCCAGTTGAATTTTGACAAGGCTGCAAAAGCAATTCATTTGAGAAAAGGTAGTCTTTTCAACAAGTAGTGTTGGAACAATTGGACATCCATATGCAAAAAAAAAAAAGAATCTTGATCAACACTTCTCACTGATATAAGAATTAACTCAAAATGTAAAACAAAAAACTATAACACTTTTAGAAAAAAATATAGGAGACAATTTTGGGGACCTGGGTTAGGCAGAGTTCTTAAACATGAACATTTAAACATGACGTCAAGAGCACAATGCATAAAAGAAGAAAAATGATAAATGGAACTTCATCGAAAATTTTAAAGTTTTGCTCTGCAAAAGACACTGTTAAGGAATGAAAAGACAAACTGCAGATTAGCAAGTCACACGTCCAACAAAGGATTTACATCCAGAATATATAAAGAACTCTCAAAACTCAGTAGTAAACAAACAAACCACCCCCCCAAAAGCCAGTAACTAATAAATGAACTAATAAGTGAGTTCTATAAGATTATAGGATACAAGATCAAAAATCAACATATTTCTATATACTAACAAAGAACTTGTGGAAACAAATTTAAAACAATACCACTTATAATTGCTCCCTCAAAATGAAATACTTAGGTATAAATCTAACAAAACGTGCAGGATCTGTATGCTAAAAATTACAAAATTCTACTGAAAAGAAATCAAAGTAGAGTGAAGAAATACAGAGACATACCATGTCCGTAGATTGGGAGATTCAACATAGTAAAGGTGTTAATTCTCCCCAAATTAATTTATAGGTTTAACACAATTCCCATCAAAATTCCAGCAAGAATTATTGTAGCTTATTCTAAAATTTACGTGGAAACACAAAGGAACTGGACTAAGTAAAACAATTTTGAAAAAGAAGAATAAAGTGGAAGGAATCATTCTACCTGATATGAAGACTTACGATATAGCTACGGTAATCAAGACAGTGAGATGTTGGTAGTGGAACAGAGACATATAGACCAATACAACAGCATAGAGAACCCAGAAATAAACAAAAATGAATACACCAAATTGATTTTTGACAAAGGTACAAAAGCTATTCAATGGAGGAAGGATAGTCTTATCAACATATGGTGCCGGACTAATTGGACATTCATAGGCCAAAAAAAAAAAAAAAAAAGAACCTCAACCTAAACATCACACAGTATATGAAAATTAATTCAAAATGGACCATAGGTTTAAATGTAAAGTGTAAAACTACAAAACTTTTAGAAGGAAACATAGAACATCTTCAGGACCTAAGGCTAGGTGAAGAGTTCTTAGCTGTGACATGAAGAGCACACTCCATAAAAGAGAAAGTGAATAAATTGGGCTTCAAAATTGAAAATGTTTACACTGCAAAAGCCCCTATCAACGGGATGAAAAGACAAACTGCAGACTGGGAGAAAAAAATTTTTTTTTCTTTTTGTCTTTTTCGTGACCGGCACTCAGCCAGTGAGCGCACCGGCCATTCCTATATAGGATCCGAACCCGCGGCGGGAGCGTTGCTGCGCTCCCAGCGCCGCACTCTCCCGAGTGTGCCACGGGGTCGGCCCTGGGAGAAAATATTTTAACCACACATCTCAAAGGACTAGTATGTAGAATATGTAAAATACTCCCGAAACAACAGTAAAAAGACAATCTAAATTTAATGGTAAAAAACCAAGGAATCTAATTATAAAGTGGGCAAAAAACATGAAAAGACATTTACCAAAGAGAAGATATAGATGGCAAATAAACACATGAAATGGTGTTCTGTATCTTTAGCTATTAGGGAAATGCAAATTAAGATCACTTTGTGATATCGCTATACACATATTACAACAGGTAAAATTAAATATAGTGACAATACTAAATGCTGGTGGGTATTGTCATATGTTGCTGGTGGGAATATAAAATGGTACAGCCACTCTGGAAAAGCTTGTCAGTTTCTTACAAAACTGCACAGGCAGTTACCATATGACCCAGCAATTGCACACCTGCACATTTATCCCAGAGAAATAAAACTTAATTTCACACAAAATCCTGTACACAGATGTTCATAGCAGCATTATTTGTAATAGCAAAAGTACTGGAAACAACCCACATGTCATTCAATGAGTAAATAGGTAAACAAACTCTAGTACATTCATACAATGGAGTACTACTCAGCAGTAAAAATGAATGAACTGTTGATATGCACGACAACTTGGATGAATCTCAGAGGCATAATGCTGAGTGAAACAAACCAGTCTCAAAAAGTTACATGTTATATGATGCCATTTACCTGACATTCTGGAAAGGGCAAAACTATGAGGTTGGTTGTCAGAGGGTTAGGGGTGGAGGAAGGTGTGATATAAAGTTGTAGCACTAGGAAGTTTATTTGGAACGGCTCTGTATCCTGATTGTGGTAGCGTGTCATAAATCTATTCATGTGTTAAGATGCATAGAAACATATAGCAAAAAGTATGTTTTATTGTATGTTCACTTGAAAATAGAATGCAATTTGATTTATATCCATTCTCTGCCTCCCCCTGCCCTCTGCCCTCTGGACTGTCCAGCTTCTGCTGTCCTGGCTGGCACACCATCTTGCTACTAGCCAGCGTGCATGCTGTACTTCTCGCCTGCAAACTCTTTTCTCCAGCGCCCAGCCCCTTCCCACACTGGGAGAAGCCGTTCTGAAAGGCTTCCCTGAGCCAGCCTCCTGCCTGGGGGAGATGCCTGTTCTGCTCCCTGGCTCTGCCTCTTGTGTACGGTGGCGGTGGCGTGACGTAGTGATAGTGGTTAGTGTGAGCACGGGCTTCCCAGAGCCGCAGAGTCCCCATTTGTCAGTCAAATGGAGGCTTTAATTCAGTGCCTCCCAAGGTCTTTCCAATTCAGAGATTTCTAAGTCATTGGGAGCCAAGACTCTAGAGCCACCATGCCTGGGTTCAAGTCAGGGCTCCCTCACTCACCCACTGTGTAACCTCGGGCAGTTTGCTTGCCGCCTTTTGCCTTATTTCTCTCCTCTGTAAAATAGGCTTAATAATAGAACCGCCTTTTAGAGGTGCTGTGAGGATTAACTCAGATAATGCGAGAAAAGATCTTAGCACACAGCTTGGCAAGTGCTCAATAAAAGTTAGCTGTAGTTATCGATAATAGTCAATTTGACAGCTTTAAAATAATACCACTTCCCAGGTTCCCCCTGCCCTGATAAAACTGAATGAGAGTAACACCAGGTCAGCCGGGGAGGAGGGGGGAGGGTAGGGATGTATTTTTAAAAAAATTTCCCTGGGATAACAACCACAATTACTTGAAGTTGATACGACAAGCAAACAGAAAGGACATTGTTGGGGGGGAGGGGGGAGGGAGAAGGGAGGGAGGTTTTGGTGATGGGGAGCAATAATCAGCCAAAATGTATATCGACAAAATAAAATTTAAAAAAATAAAATTAAAATTAAAATTAAATTAAAAAAAAAAAATTTCCCTGGGTAGGATTGCCAGGTTCAGCAAATAAAACTATAAATCACCCACTTTAATTTGAACTTCAAATACACAACAAATATTATTTTAGTATAAGGATGTCCCATGCAATATTTGGGACATCCTTATTCTGAAATGTTTTCATTGTTTATCTAAAATTGCAGTGTAACTGGGTGTCCTGCATTTTATATCCCTGTATTTAACCTTATCCTGAGGGACCTTGACACTCAGCCCACTTGGCGGCTCTGCTCCCCTCTCCCTGGTCCAAAGGCAAACCTCCTAGTCGGAAAATAGAGTGTATCCTTTTACTTGACACACGGGGGCGCTAGAAGATGGCTTGTTTGCTTTCTCTGCTCCTAAATTGATGTCGAAGGAAGCTCTGGCAGGCTTGCAACATACCTCTCAGTACTTGTGAATCATTTTTAGAAGACTTTCAGGTCCTTTTCCCGGGCGGGGCTCTGAGAGGCTGTGAGAAGTAGAAACAGGGCCAGCCACCTCTCCCCGCTTGGGCCTTCACTTCTAGGGGTGCTAATCCAGCCCCTCAGGGATTCCTCTCTCCTACCCTGCTCCCCCAGGCTGGCCTGCCCCTACGTTGATGTCACAGCCCTATTCTGATACCACAGCCCAGCACTTGGAATTATCCCAGACAGCCCAGTCTCTGCCCTTAGAGCAACCAAGGCAGGCAGTTGAGCATGGGGTAAGGGAGATTTGGGTGGTCGGTGGCCCTAAGGGCTGACTCTAAGGAACATCTGGGCAGCCTGCCATCCTTGGCTCCAAAATGAAAATCCTCTAAAAGGTAGGACTTGGAAGGCTTTCCTCCTGTCGTGTTGGCTGTGGTCCCCCAGGGTGGAAATAAATTCATGGGGAATGTGGAGTTGTTCTGCCTCTGCAGACACCTCTTAGAAGATGTGCTGCCCATGTGCCTGGGGCTGCAAGTGGCCTGGAGAAATGGCGGTCTCTCCTTGGTCCACTCAACAGTCTGTCTTCCCATTTGAAGGAATGGCTTCTTAAAACAGTGTTTCTCACTTGTCGGGGCGAGTCATTCCTTAATGCTTGGAGAATGCCTGCAGATACTGATCCATAGTGGGTTCTCCGTGGCCACCACCTCCATCCTCACTCCCTAAGAAACTGGGTGGGATGGGGGTGCACTATTCTCAAGGCAAAGAGAAAATGTAGCCGTGTTCAAGCTGTTAATCCTTGGAACCCTCAGTGCCAAGGAGGAAAAGCCCCATCCTCTTAGCTGGTCAGAAGGTACCAAGAGGTCTCTTGTGAACACATTAAGTTAGCAAAAACTCCACTGGTGTGGATTAAACAACACGATAAAAAAAAACCTCTGAATAACTTTTCTCTTACTTTGTTTTTAATTAGTCTGTAAAAAACTGACTATTCTTGTGAAATGTCAGTTTTTGATTTTAACATAACAATATTGGAGGTCTTACCGCAAAGGCACTTTTTGTTTGCTTCCGGCCACCATGAAGCTTTCCCTCGTTAGCCACACTGGGTGAGGGGCAGGTGCTCACTGCAGACGCCGCCGTGGCCGCGGGCTGCCCCTGCATGGTGCTCCAGGTGGAGCAGGGACCTGGGCTGAGGGCTGGAGATGGTAGCATGCTGGGGTTTTGTCACAACAAGGCTACACTCAAAAATACCTTGACAAGTTTGATATAATTTAATATCTCACGTCACAGATTGCTGTCTGTGAAAAGGCGTTTGTACCCACCAAGACAGACTTTGTCCATGTCGCCTCTGGCACGTGCCCAGCTTTGCAGCTGCAAGCCTACCACCTTGTCTGTGCTCCTTTTCTGAGGCTCCTGACTCCATTTAAATTTTGCAGCTTCTGATGGATTAGGAACTTAATTCTAAATGCTGTCCGGAGGTGTTTGAAAAAATTCGATGGGTTGTGAGAAGCCACCACCAAACAAAAGCCACCCAAGAATAAAGGGTAGAGCTGCGTCCCCAAATCAATACTGTGGCTCTTTACACATCACACTGTAGGAGCTCTGGGGCAGTGTGCCGTGTCTGTGTGGCACATCACAGGTGCAGAAGGGCCGAGGATCTGTCCCTGTCTCCCTCTTCCACTGCAGGTAGGAGAGTTTCTTCTCCCCAGCTAGAAAGCTGATGCAGTCTATTTGCAATCTGGACAGTTTACCATAGTGACAGTTCTCCCTGGAAAGACAAAGGGCATTTAGAAAGAATAACCATGGGGCTGAATGTGGAAGGAAGTCCCATTTTTTATAAGCATTCCACACAGGACTCAGCCAGCCCCCGTGGTTCTCACTTTGAGAAGCACAGTCTGCTCTGTCAGACTCCCAGGATTCTTTGTTGCTGCTGGCTTGCTTCCTCCATTTCCAAATTCCACACTTTCCATGGAATGCGGGTTTAATTCTGCTCTATTCCCATGTATTTATTTAATGTGCTGGATTCAGGGAGACAAAAGGGACAACGTGGGGCCCTATCGTTCATCAGACGTGTCTGTATCCAAGTTCTTGGCCCTGTCTTCTGGCTCTGGGTGCAGCTTCTTTCTCTGCTTAAGGAGAGGGATTGTACCCATTTGGAGAGTGCTGCCCCCTTTGCTCATCAGAGACTTTCTCTTCACCTGAACCGAGAGTGGGAGTGTGGGCGTGAATTATCGGTTATTGAAAGCGGTAGAGGTGAAGAGCATTGCTCACGGAAGGGTGTGGCTTCTGCATTGAATGTTTCCTGGGAGGGCAGCCACTGCTCGTGGATGGGTGGGCAGCTCAAGGTGGGTATTCCTTCCCACTTTGGCTGTGAATTCAGGCTTTCCAGAGAATGCCATACAGCTTTTTGAACAAAGAAAGAATCTATGCACAGTTCATAGGGTTTTTATTAAGTTGGCATCTTACCTGTGTGCTCTTCAGTTTTCCAGCCCTTTGGATTTGGCTGTGTCCACTGTCCCCGTGGTTAGATCTTGAGCCCCATGTGGTATCAGGGCTTCCCTCCATGCTCCTGGTCAGGGTGGAAGACAGGACGTGTTCTTGATCTTCAGGTTGCAGAATGAGAGTTAATGTCACCCAGAGTCTTCAAAATATGGATGCGTCAGCTTCTTTTCCCCCCAAACTTCCCTCTGCCCTGACTCACACCTGGGCTATTTCATCCAGTATGACTGAGGGAGGAACAAGGGAGTTCATATTTCCCCTCCATGGTGCCAGGACAGAGAGCTGGGCTCACTCCGTTCCATGTGGCCAAGGAAGGGAAGTCCCTGGCTGCCCATCCTGGTTGGGGGAGAGAGAAAAACCAGTGTCCAGAGTTTGGGGGATTTTGTTAAAACAGAGGACAGGGCTCTGCAGGTCAGGGACAGACATGTATCCTGAGGGCTCATTGCAGGTGGGGCCAGATGGCTGTGTGGCTTCAGCAGTACCTTGCGTGTAGTGGGTGCTCGGTAAGCACAAGTTGGTTGAAAGAGGTACATATAAAAGCCTCAGAGTTGGGCCGAAGGGTGCTGCAAAACCCCTGGGATGGGATTTTTAAAAAAACTTCTGCTGTTGCTCTTATGGAAAATTTAAGACATAAACAGTGCTGGTCAGAAGAGTCTCAGGAACCTGCCTGTGCCCAGCACCCAGATGCCACAGTTATCAGTACTATGCCCGTCTTGTCTCTATGCCTCCACCCTCTTCCTCTGTCCTCTATCATTTTGAAGCCAATTGCAGACATCATGTCATTTCACTCACCAAGATTTCTGGATGTCTCTTTAAAAGATAAGGATTTCTTTTTTAAAAAAAAGTAACCAAAATACTATGATCATATCTAAAAAGCAACACTGGAATGGAATGAAGTTTATTTGAAGGAGCCAGTAATCTCCCAGTGTCATAGAGAGTGTGAGGGATGTAGAAAAGGGAGTGTAGAGGGCTGAGATGGGGGTGGGGGGGGCCCACACATGTGCTTCCTGCGGAGAAGGCAGGTTTCCATTCAGAGTCCCAAGACACGGCCCTCAGCTGGAAGAGAATCCTGGCCCTTCCCAAAGAAGGAGGGCTGGGCGCTGGAAGGATGGAGTCTTCTCATGGCATGGCCTCGTCAGGAGCCCTGCTGGGCAGAGGGTGGGGGCACAAGCCAGGAAGGTGCCAACAGAAGCAGAGACAGTCAGTGCTCAGGTATCCACGGTAGCAAAAGGAAGAGCCGCCGAAAAGTAATGCAGCAACATGATGGCATTTTGTTCTGTAGGAGGTGTGGACAATTTGGATTTAGATGTGACCCTGTGACCCACACAGATGTCTGCAGCTTACCCCCAAGGGACCAATAGAAATCAGTGCTAGCTGAAAGAGGCTCAGGGTAAGTGGGTCACCAGCAAGTTTGAAGGTATGTGTAGAATTCAAAGGAGATTGATGTTAAGTTCTCAGGGAAACTAAGTGGGATTTTCACAGTGAGGTGACAGGCAGCTTTGTTCTGACCTCACCCCTCCTCATAGGACTTTGGCCTGCCACCTGAACCCAGGAGCCAGCCCAGAGGTGACCACCCTATTTCAGTAGGAAAGTAGGCATTATGGAATGTTGCTTTTTTCCATTGGGGGGTGAGGCTCTTCTTATGAAGAGGTCAGAGCATAACAAGAGCCACTGTCTACACTCGACACACTCTCACCATTAAGGTAGTTTAAGCATCATTTTTCTGCCAGGGCAATTACCTTGATTGCTAATTGCTTCTTCTGTAACTAAGGGGCATAATAGTACTTTCCTTTGTAATGGTCAGATTGGAGCGGTTTATTGCCATTTAGATGTGACCCCGCGTGTGGATCTGAGGGCATGAGCACCAGGCTGTGATGCAGGCACTGCTGGTGGCTCATTCTGTCACTAATTCTGGAGACAGAGGGCCCCAGGGGCCAGGCCGGAATGCATGACCTCAACCCAAGGCAAGCAGGCCTGTGACATTTTCCTGGGTACTTGCTGCACTTCACTTTGCCAGTTTGAGCTCTGACTGGAGATAAACACTGAAAGGTCAAAGCTAAGTGTTCTAAGCTGTGTAGCAGGAAGCGCGGACTGTGTCGGGGCTCCCCAGGCAGTGGCTGAGTCTCCACTGCCTGGTGATATGCACATGTGTGGCTTAGTAGGAGGGGTGCAAAGTCCTGGCTTTGCCCTGCAGTCCCTGTGTGACTTTGGACTACGCCCTCGACCTCCCTAAGCTGCAGTTTATTTGCCCGTCAAAGGGAGGAGTAATGTCTGTATCATAAGATAGTTGTGAGGATAGACAGCAGCAACAACAGTAATAATGAAATGAAAGAATACAAAACAACTCTGGATGAGCGGGAACGCCATGGAGCAGCCTACCAATGCCAGAAGTTATCACCTCTGTCCCTGGCTCTCCAGCCCAGGGCCTTAGTTGACAATAGGTCTGTGTGTGCTGGTTTCATGCATGTGAATGTCTTCTCACTACCCTGGAAGACTTTTATAGACAGGGATCTGTTTGCTAATTCTTCTTTTCTTCAGATTAGTTTTCATGGTTTTCCAACCAGGGTCAATTGGTGGCAGGGACAAAAACCCACTCAAACTGGCTTAGGTACAAGTAGGGGTCATCCTCAGGGTGCCGCAAGCAGAGCATTCTGGATAGACAGGACATGTTGGCAGCTGCTCTCTGACTTTCCCATTTCTAGTTCTCTCTTTGTGTCCCCTCTGTGTCCTTTCCCTCTGTAGACTGGCTTCTTAGTTCCTTCATAACTGTGCCCAGTCTCGTGGCTGCTGTTTTTGTGGCCCAGATTCAAATTCTTCGGTGAAAGGCTCTGGGTCAGCTTGGAGCATGTACCCAGCCCTGGTCCGATCAGGTGTGGCAAGAATGGGGCAGGTCATGTCTGAAGGGCTACCTGAATGTGTGTGATGAGGAAGCATTAAACCTTGACCCCTTCTGGGTCTTACTGAGATGCAACCTCCTCCAAGGAGCCTTCCCTGACCACCTCCAGCCTCTGTCCAGTGGCCCCTCACTGCCACCCCCAGGAGCTGGAGCAGGAGGGAACAGGAGGGCAGGCAGCAGCTGTATGGGGTGTGTGTGCTCTGAGGCTGCCCTTCACCCAGGCCCAGCCCAGGTCAGGGATCTGTGGTGAGCTCAGACCTAGATTTGGAGGGAGCCACGCCGGCATGCAGGCAGGTACAACCACCATGGATTGTGGAAGAGAATCCTTGGGGGACAAGACAAGTTTCCTGGAGGCAGGGGATAGATGCATGGAAACTTTCAGAAGTCCCTCACAGGCAGGCTGGGGAGGGCCTTGTGAACACAGGAAAAGTTCAGCCCAATGGAGTCTAGCTCCTGGCAGCCCAGTGGCTGCCCCTGTCCACACATGGCACACCTGGGCACAGTGGCACTGACAGCCTAGAGTCTCATTCTGATTCCA
This sequence comes from Cynocephalus volans, assembly GCF_027409185.1. Taxonomy (NCBI): domain Eukaryota; kingdom Metazoa; phylum Chordata; class Mammalia; order Dermoptera; family Cynocephalidae; genus Cynocephalus; species Cynocephalus volans. The sequence goes on from NC_084461.1 coordinate 204,404,442, forward strand.
GAGCCTTGGGCTGGTGCGAGCTGCTGCACTTCTCTGAAGGGGGCCACCCTCTGGTGGGGGTGCTGGTGAGTGGGGCTCCAGGCTCGCCTCCTCCCTCTGTCAGCCTGGATAGTTTTCCTTGTTGTGTGTCTGGTGGCCTCTGGTGAATGATATCTGTTTAAAAAATGGGTTTCGTTGCAAACAGTTTGAAAACCACAGGTCCAGAGTTTTCACCTGAAATCACGATTGGCTTTAGAAACCGAAGCTGAGAACAGATATGATATTGATGGAGGGGCGGGGGAGGAGGGAGGGAGGATTCGGTAAAGGGACATGAAAATCAACTACATTGTATATTGATAAAATAAAATTAAAAAAAAAAGAAACTGAAGCTGAACTTGGGGATGGCAAGGGCTTGTGCTAGAGGCAGGGCCTGGCTGTTTTGTGATCTCCCTGCTTTCCGACCCCCTCTCCCACCGCCACACACTCACTCTCTCTCTCTCTCTCTCTCTCTCTCTCTCTCACACACACACACACACACACACACACACACACACACACACACACACACACACACACACACACACACACACACACACACCCCTCTCTGTACTCTGCACACTATGAAGGCCTTTCCTGGCAAATCTACCTTCTTCCACAAGCAAACTTCCAGACCTGATGGGGGTGGCTGATTCCTCTCTCACACACACACACACACACACACACACACACACACACACACACACACACACACACACACACACTACAGGAAGCCTGGGAGGGCAGTTCCCTGGCAGACTTCACAGACCTTGGCTTGGATTTATACTTGCTCCTGTTTAGCTGCCTCTACTTTCCAGGGGCTTCCACATCCTGGGGTCAGCTCTCCTTCGATGGGAAGGATAGAGGCTGTGCCTGTGCATGAGCCCTCAATGCCTAGACACAGAAGGAACATTGCATCCAGTCCCCGTGTTTGGAGCACGCAGTGCCACACACCTGCAGGCTTCCTAAGTCAGGGTAAGAGCAGAACAGGGCAAAGCTGGGCCAGCAGGCAACCGCAGCTTTGAGAGCCAGGTCCAATGCAAGCACCTCTGGGCCCAGGCAAGAGTTGGTGGCTCCCTGTGGCCTTGGGCACTGCCCTCTATAGAGCAGAGAAGAAATTGTTCTTGTGGCTTCATGGATGGAGACTGTAAGATGGGCAAGATCTAGTTCTAATGACTCAGTGGTGGGTTTTCCTCTTCCCCCGCACCCACCTTACATTTTTCTTTGGAAGATTGTTGGAAACGCTCGACTGCTCAGAAGCAAGGCGGACTCTTTTGAGGAATGGGATTTTTCATTTTAATTAGGCTCTTGAGTCGTGGTGCTGTGCCTTCCACAGAAACACTGCTGCTACCAATGAGCCCATCTTTCCTTGCCTCTGTTAAGCTCCAAAGTGGGGAGGCCAAACTGGGATGTTTTGTCACCAACGAGGCATCTCTGAGTTCACAGAGAACTCCTCTGTTGTGAGCTCAGCCAGAAGTGTCACCTTCAGGACCCCAGCTGTCCTGGCAGCAGCCCTGCCTGCTCTGAGTGTGCCTGTGACTGGTTGGGCCCGGCTTGCGGGCCACTGTGAGGTCTGGCTTTCCCTCTCTTCAGCTGAGTGATGTCTTCTGTGGCCTCTGCCTCTCTGGGCCTCAGCACCTCGGCTGTTAGACAGCCGGCATGAGCCCCACACAGTGTGGAGTGTCACACACACTGGATGGCTGGTATTATGTCACAAGCGTTCTTCTCCAGGATGCGTCCTGACTCCCCAGCTGAGGTGTGCTTCCTACCCCCAATGGGAAGAGTGCGACACCTCTCCTTCAGAGCACTCACCACAATTGTGGTTTCTATTCACGCGTGCAATTATTTGTTGACATCTGACTGCCCCGATAACTCCTAACAACGTGAGGGCAGGGATTGTGACGACTGGCTGGCCACTGAACGCCCAGTGCCCAGTGCCTTGCTCCTTTCAGAGCAGACACACAGGAACTATTTGTTGGATGGATGGAGAGAGGGAGGGAAGGAGGCAGAGAGATCGAATGAATGAGTGAGCGTGAGAAGTGGGTGCCCAGTGCTTGGGCCGGGCAGCGGTTCCTTTGGTCCATGAGTTCTCGGTGCAGAGCCTACAGGCCGTTCAGGTAAGTAGTCTCAGGGGTCCTCACAGAGCCAAGTTTAAAGAGCAGGTCCTTCCAAAGGGTATCTCTGGGAGTGTGGGAGGCCATGAGGGACTCCAGGGTGACTCCAGGAGCTAAGCTGGGGAGCCCTGCGGGAACAGCAGAGTCCCAGCAATGGGCAGCCCAGTGGTGGTTGCTGTATTTAGCCATCCGGCTGCTGCCATTGGTGTGAAGTGCAGTGGGGGCTGGGGACACCTGGCTGTGTGTGATGACACAGGTGTCGGAATTTCGTACCTATGTGAGATCGATGTGTAATGGTCTTCATCCCCTGTGTGGAGGGCTGGTGTCATTGGTCGGCAGGACTCCAGCAGGGTGGGCTGTGGTACCTGGGCAAGACCAGCAGCTCCTCCGAGCTTTAGCTTTCTTGTCACTAAAACAGGGATAGTTCCAGTCCCAGCCTAGCTGACATCACAGGGTGGCTGTAAGGCCCATTGAGTATGTGCAAGAGAAAGTGGTGCCTGGGGTCACTGTTGGGGTTGTCGTCATTGGCAGGGATGTCCACTGATAAAGTCAGGCCCTCCTCAACCCCTCCGTGAGGTGACAGCCATCATGGAGAGCATTGTCTTTGGAATAAGTGCGCAGGTACCATGCTAGCCAGATGGTTTTTGTTAGGGACATGCCATTACCCAGGGCCATTCAGTCAGAATGCTAGGGGTAAAAGTATGTCCCTAAACATTTCTTCCTTGTAAGAAAACAGCCTTATGTTTTGTAAAAATACTCAATGCAAAAAGAAAAGAGCAGACCATACTGAAAACTACCTAATAGGGAGAAAAATCTCCTCAAATCTACTAACTTTGCAGTAATAACCATTAAATCTTCACTGAAAGCATTCCAGACATTCCTTTATGTATATACATGCATTTAGATCTAGGTATTAAAAAAATAGATCTAGGTATATAATTTCACATCATTTGGGAAATTCCCAATATTTGGTTTTGTAACTGATTTATTAAATTCAACGTGTTGTGGACGTTCCATATCAATGAGTCTACATCTGTGGCACCACTTTTTTTTAAAAAATAAATTTTATTGTGTATATTTTAGGTATAAATCATGATGTTACGGGATACAAATAAATAGTAAGATGGTTACAAAAAATGGGTAACTATGTGAGACGATGATATCACTTTTGATAACTTTTATTATGGAAACTCTCGAACATTTCTATACATGTATATGAAGACATATATGTGCACTTACATGGTCCTGTATTCTCATCTCTCAGTTTTCAACAATTTTCAATTTATGGCCAATTGTTTTTCATTTCAGCCTTATCTTCTGTTTCCTTGTATTATTATTTTTTTTATTGTGGTAAATATACATAACATAAAATTCACCATTAGTGACATTTAGAACATGCACAATATGCCACCATCACTTCTACCTAGTTCCAGAACATTTTCATCACTCCAAAGGAAGCCCCGTATCCCTTAAGCAGTCACTCCCCATTTTTCCTACCTCAGCCCCTGGCAACCACTAGCCTGCTTTACCCCTATTATTTTAAAGCAAACCCCATCTGCAAACATTTCATTATGTATCTCTAGAAAACAAGGACTCTCTTAAAAGCATAAATTCAAAACCACTGTCATACCTGAAATCACAATTCTTCAATCTCCTCATCTGTTCAGATACCTAATTGTAAATGTCATTGTTAATGGTGCACAATATTCCACTATTTGATTTGTATGTAGCATCATTTACTTAAATATTTTTTAACAACTCAGGTTGTTTGCAGTGTTTCCCTAATACAAAAAAAAAAAAAAAAAAAGCACTGGGACAATCATTTCTGTGCTCACATTTTTTTTTTGCACCGGTGTGATTATTTCCTAAGGGTAAACTCTTAGAAAAGGGATTACTGGGTCAAGTGCGTGCTTCACATTTTGATATTGCTGCCGAGTTATCTTCCAGCAACGTTGTTCCAATTTGCACTCCCCTTAGCAGGAAATGTACAGGTTGGTTACGGGACGTTAATCCCTGGAAATATCCGCGTGTTAATGCTTTGCCATAGCTCATGTAAAAGTGTCACTGCTCTTCCATTTGCACAGAAATGTGCAGTTGCACGGGGCTCACGGTCTCCCAGACGTGGCTGCAGCTCAAGGCTGTTGATTGATAGCCAAATGCAGGAGAATAATGCTGTAGCGCCAGCAGTGACAGCCCACGTGGCCCTTCTGCTGAGGCAGGACACAGAGCTGTCGGAGAGAGCGATGGCGGCAGCCTGGGAGAGCAGGCAGCCAGGAGGCCCTGTTAGTGGAGCCTGGCTGGTTCCCGGACGCGCTCATCAGTCTGGAGGCCTGGGAAGCTGGTGGGAGGAGAATCTATGCTCTGTCTTTTGGAGGAGAGGGAGGAAGAGGGTACTGGTGAGAAAAATGATCCTCCGCTGTTCATTTACACTTGATTTCCTATGCTGTTAAAAACATTATAGTGACAGTAAGGGGAATTTAAAAGAAGAAATGAAAACATTGCCATGATCCCAGCCATTGCTATTCCTTCGGGGCCCACTCACTCTGTGTGTGCACGTGCGCGCACACACACACACAACTGACTGTGTAGCCATCATCAACGTGCTGCCCTTTCCCTGGGCATTACAGCATCAGTATTCCAGGATGCTCTGCAGTCTTCGTTGTCACATTTTATGCTTGCTTTTGCTCTGTTGACAACACGGTCCCTTTTCTTACCCTGCTGTCCTGCAGTTGGACACTCGAGCAGCTTGCAAGTATGGCCTGTTATGGACATCACACCACGCCGACCAGGTCCACGCTTGGAGCTCCCTTCTCCTTCTGTAATACTTTCCCAGGAAAAGTTGTATGGGGGAGGGGATGTGAATGGTGTTGTGGCCCTTGATTCCATTGTCTTCTAGCCCCGTTGTTTTAAAAAATAGGGATGAGTGCCTCCCTGACTCCCCGCCAGGAGGGCACAAGATATCCACTACAGTATGAGAAGAAAATATTAGAAGTTCTATTCAACTGATTTAATTTCACCTTTTTAAATTTTAGTTTTTGTATATGTTGTGTAATATACATAAAATATAAGTTGAGCAGTACAACCTATGTAGAATCTGTAACTAATTATTCATGCATTGGAGGTTCATAGTGAAACTTTTTTCAGGTGGGGTGTGTAATCATAACAGTGTGAAGATCTGGTCTGTGGGTTCTTTGAGGACCAGCACCGCTTCTGCTCACTCTCTGTTCCCACCACTCAGCAGGGTGTATGGCACAGAATGGCATCCCACAGACATTTGGCGAGCGCTCCCCAAGGGTGGTCCCAGGCAGCACTGTCACCTAGTGCGCTCCCGCATGGATGGGCGTCAGCATGCTCAGAAGCCCGATGCTTAGAAGCCTGCATTTCCTGGGGTGCATTCGTTGCTGCAGGAACTGGACAGAGGTGACTCCGAGTGACAGGAAATAATATGGAAAGCTCCAGAAAGAAAGGAAGCACCTTTTCTGGGAAATATCACAAGTTCCCTGCCAGAATGAAGTAGAAATAGAGCTGAGGGGACAAAGGAGGGGTCCAGTCTCATGCTTGAGTTGTGGGGACCCAAAGGACCCATGGCCCCTTTGTGGTCGGGCACTCTTCTCCCTGGCAATGGTTGGTCCTTGCTGCCTGCCCAGCCCACCTGTGCAGCCCTGCCCTTCGCTCCTTCTCTCTCTCTTTCCTCAGTACTTAGTACCCAAAATCCAGCTTAAACTCACTCTTCAGGCTCTCCCCTGGCCCTTCAGTATTCCTTTGCTCATTGTTTCCCTTTTAGATATGCATTTTGTGTGCCAGTCAGAATCTCATTCCATATGAAGCAAAAACCCTTAATCTATTTGCAGTAGATTTAAAATTAAATGAAGATACCTGAATTGAGTGATCATTCGGGCTGAGCACTTGGTCCTTAAGGGGCTCACACCTCGAGTGAGAAGAAAAGCACTGTTACGTAGCATTATTTAAAAACCGCAAGTTGCTCAGTATCTTTTCCTGCATCCCAGAGCCTATGCTTTCACTGTAAATATGCCACAGTGATCCATCTCCTCTCAGTATATGGTGAAACGAGTACCCTGTAGCAGGTTCTGTGGAAAAATCCAGCCACCAGTGGCATAGCTGCTGAAGAATCCATCTCACCAGTGAGTTTTATGCAGCCCCTACTGTGTGTAACAGCCTGATACTCATGGTGGGATGGGGGTACTTGCCACAGCTGTGGGACTCTGGCATTTTCCAGATTCCGCTCTAGTGCATGGAGGCCACCGAGATCCTGTTAAACTGTTTTAATTTAATCCCTTTGGCATTTGTGGATCTAACTTCCGTCCTCTCACCTTGTTTCAAGCAACCTAACAGTGAATACCATGTACTAACTTTGTGACTCCCCCACCTTCCCCTCGTTCCATCCTGCTCCCCAGGGCAGCCATTCCTACCTTTGGTTAGTGCCATCATACCCACCACACACCGAGTCACTTGTCGTTGGCTCAGGACGACACTGTGGGTGTGGAGAGGCCAGTGCAGGAGCCTGGGAGTTTTAGGGTTGGGGAGCAAGCCCAGCAGGGTGCCGCAATGTCCACCTCTCTCCGTTGGAGCCTACCCTCCCTAGAGACACAGTGCCTTTTTTTTTTTTTTTTTGTGACTGGCTGGTAAGGGCATCTGAACCGGCTCCTACAATGACTTTTGGTTTCTTCATGTAAAATGACCCTGACGTGGGTTGAAATATCCTGACCTTGGGCTGCTTAGAAGGAAGGAAACCCATTAAGAGACACACCCATTTTCCTTCCCTGTGCCCAGGCACTGAGACTGACCGTGGGTGGTACCAGGCTCTGTGTGCGGCAAGTCCTCATCCAGGGCACATCCCAGTGAGTTGCACTTTCTCCCCAAGTGTCATCCCCTCATCCCCTTCACAGAGAAGGACCTCCCTGCCCCTGGTGGGGAGGAACGTGGTTCCTTGCCCTGTCAGTTAGGGAGCAATGACGCTTTGGTCAACATCTGTCTCCTCAACTCACTGTCGGCTCCAGGAAGAGAGGCAGCGTCTCTCTCGCGTTCACCATGGTGTGCTCATTGCGGGGCCTGGCACCCAGGAGGTGCTCAGGAAATGTCGAGTGACTGAGTGGTGGCACCAGCCTTCAAATGCAGACCTTGGCAGCCGCAAAGCTCTGCCTTGCTGCATCGCTGGATGAGAACACAGAAGGGTGGGAACAGGTAGGGTTGTTTTGTTTATTATTTTGTAGGGGACACCAGGAATAGCCAACCCGGGAGCTCTCCAGGCCGTAGCTTCCCCAAAGCCCAGGTGCTCACCTGCTGTCTTGGAATAGCAGCCATTTTATTACATTGAACCCCAGGGAGAGGGAAATAAAGCACATGGGCTGGATTTTTATTAGCTATAGCGCTGGTGTCCTTCCACCTAAAAGCAGCTCGAGAAGGTGATCTGCGATCACAAATTGAATACTGTCAGGAGAACACCTCTGCCTCCTGCAAAGCTCTCAGCCAGCTGGGGCAGAGACTCTTCAGGGAATGTGAAGGGTGGCCCTGCGTGGCCCACGGTCTGTGCACTGACCTCGAGTGGGCTGATGGGGGAGTGGTGTCTGCCCAGGCGGGGAAGGCTGGGCTTTCAGCAGGAGGCAGGAGGCCTGACCACGGGGAAGGTGCTGGGCCTAATGGTCTCTGCGGGCTTGCAGTGGTTGTCCCATCTGGAAGGTGTGTGGAGTACAGGGTTTCTTGACAGACAACATCTCTTTTGTGGTCTTCAATACATGTCTTCTTAAAAAGCCTTCATTGAGAGCTGGCCAGTTAGCTCAGTTGGTTAGAGCGCAGTCTTCTAACCCCAGGGTCATGGGTTCAGTTTCCTGCACTGGCCGGCTGTCAAAACAAAAAATCTTTATTGAGGTATAATTGATATGCAACAAACTGCCTATATTTAATGTGTACAATTTGATAAGTTTTGGCATACGTGTGTACCTGTGAAACCATCACCACATTCAAGATAATGTACATATCCATCACCCCCCAAAGTCTCCTCATGCCCTTTTGTAATCCCACCCCACCCCTCCCACCTCCTCAGGCAACCAATAACCTGCTTTCTGGCACAATAGATTAGTTTGCATTTTCTAGAATTTTATACAGATCAAATCATGCAGTATGTACTCTTTCTACTTGGCTTCCTCACCCAGCATAACTATTTTGAAATTCATTTCTGTTGCTGCAGGTCACTAGTTTGTTCCTGTGTGTTGCTGAGTGGTGTTCCATTGTATGGAGGTACCACAGTTTATTTATCCATTTCCTGCTTTGGGACATTTGAGTTGTTTCCAGCTTTGGTATTACAGATAGAACTGCTATGCATGTTCATGTACAAGTCTTTATGTGGACATAGACCTTGTTTTCTCTTGGATAAATACATAGGAGTGGAATGGCTGGATCATAGGGTGGGTGTGTGTTTAATGTTTTCAGAAACTGCCAGGCTGTCTTCCAAAGTGGTTGTTCCATTTTCCATGCCCACCAGCAGTGTGAGAGAGTCCCAGGCTGGGGGAAATAGAATCAACCATCCCAGGACAACCTGAGGACGTGTTCAACACAGGTTTTCCTGATGAGCAACTACTCATTTTGTCTTTTGAAAAATGATTGTATGTTTTCTCAGGCATTACAGTGCCTTGTATGTCCTTTTTGCTTCAAGGAGCGTCCTGTGCACATCGATTCTATTCACTGGTACCCTGGGGGATTGAGAGGAGGCAGCTCACTGCAGGCACAGGTTCTTGCCTCTCATGGTTTTGCTGTTTTCATTCCCCTGGGATGTGAAACACCACATCTCAGAGGCGGGGAGGTTTGTTCAGAAAGCATATTTTGTCTAAATGTAAATGAATAACTCTGCGATACAGATAGTACTGTTCCTCCCCAAATCTCACTGATCATGTAAAATCTTTGCCTTTGGGAATGTTTGCATAAGAATGCAACTTATGGAGATTTATTGGAAATAGAAAAAACATGCAACCTTGATGCAAAATGTGCCTTTTCTCAACTTCGTGATGCTCATAGCATGGCCTCTTGGCCCCGGAAGCTTCCCAGGGCAATGCCTAGTTGGGCAAGCCAGGCAGGTGCTGAAGAGGAAAGCTTGGGTCTTAAAAACATCATCATTTCATCATTTAGGACTGTGCTAGTTGAAAGTTGCCTTCAGTGCATGAGTCTCTGCAGAATGATTGTTTCCTGCCGTGCAGCGGCTTCAGAAGCAAGGACAGCATTTTCAGAACTGGCATGGGCTTCCACGGTCCTGTCCTGAGTGGATAGTCTCACAGAGCCCAGGCTATGGTTGCTTATTCAAATGCTGTAGGTGAAAATCCTAGATTTCTGTTCTTAGCACCAGAATGGCGTCTCTAGATACAGATTTATTCTGTGTGGGAATTCACTTGGTGATAAAGGTACCATTCAAATCACTTGGGAAAGAAGGGACCATTCAACAAGTGTGTTTTTAATTATTTCCTTCTGGAATTTGTTTTTGTGCAAATTGAGAAGAAGCCATCTAATTTTTGTCTTCCAAAAGTATGTCTGATTTTCCCAATAGCATTTATTCTGATTTTGAACATTCTATTCTTCACTGATCTCTTTATGAATTCCTTTGCATATACCCCCCCATCCCCCCAGTCTAATCACTGTAGCTTTACAGTCCATTTTGACAACTGGTAGGATAAATCCTCTCTGATTTCTTTCATTTCAAAATGTACTGGAGTTTTCCCTTCCATGTACATTTTAGAATCAGCTTAAATTTTATTAAAATTACCCCATTGGGGTTTTGCTCGGTATTAAATTTTAATTGTATATTCATTTTTCCTCCCTAATGGTATAATGTGTGGATCATGTTTTGGAGCAGCCAGTGCCTTGCATGTGTTAGTGCTTAATATTTCTGATTTAGAAAACTGGCTTTCTTGCTAAATTTTATAGAGGTTAGTACATTTTAAGTCAGTTCATAGCTACTGCATGTCTCTCTGTGCAGTAGACACTAACTGACAGTGCAGAAGGTGAGGAGTCAACAGAAAAAAAAAAACAGTGCCTGCTGCCAGGGACCCCACTGCCTGCTGTGGGGAGGCGGACAATCTGGCAGGAAGTCATGTGTGCCGTGCCTGATGCTTCCTCCTGGCAAAGGACACACAAGGAAAGACACTTAGCCCAGTTTTGAGGGTCAGGGAAGGCTGCCTGGAGGAGGTGATGCATAGGCTGAGACCTGAAGGGCAAGGAACAATTCACCTGTTGAAAGTGGCGGGAGAGTGTGACCATTTAGAGAACTAATCATATTTCAAGGGTGGCAGAAGCAGGGAAGGCTGGGGTTGGGTGGGGATGTCTCCAGATAAGGCTAGAGAGACAAGCAAGGGCCAGATCATACATCAGGAAAGGCCTTACCAGCCACATTCTCACCTAATCCTAAGAGCCGAAGGGACCTTGGAAGGGTGTTAGCTGGAGCCTGGGACTCTCGGCTTTTTGCTTCCTCTGGCTGCATTAGAGGGGCCAGTGGATCCTGGTGACAGATGACAGAGAGTCGTGACAGTGGGGAAGGAGAGAAGCACGGGGATTTGACAGTGCTTCAGGGTGCGGAGCCAAGCTCTGTGTCTGGTTTGTTTTTCAAGGTGTCTACAGTACCACAGACTGAACTGGGCTGGAGTCTCAACTATGTCATTTACCAGCCATGTGACCTGGGACAAATGTTTTAACCTCCCCCAGCCCCAGTTCCTTTATTTGAAAAATGGGGCCGTTGTGAGGATGTGTCAAGTGTCAGCGCTGTGCCTGGCCCATTTGGCATCAGTACTGGTGGTCGTGCAAAGCTGATCAGCTGTGGTGTCCTGTCCTGTGAGTGGCAAAGGGAAGGGGAGGGGAGTGATACCTTCTCCTTCCCTATACTGCTTCCCCCAGTGCCATGTCAGTCACTCTGAAATTGCTGCCGAGGCACTGGACACAGAATCCCACCCAGTTCCCATGGAAGATTTTCCCCCAAGGAGAACCCATCGGTAGAGAACCCAGCCCTTTGCAGCGTGGGGAGCTGGTGGTGGATGGCTTGTGTTACTCCCCTCTCATTTGAGCCTTCAGTCAAAGGGCCAAAATGTGCTCTGGGGCAGCTGAGAAACCAGCCAAGCCCTTTTGTATGATTTAATCTGACAGATTCAAAGAGGAGCATCAAATGATTTTGCTGTGGCTCAGACTTGCAGAGCTCCTGCAATTACATGCCTCCTTTCATGGCAAATTAGATTATCACTGTAGCTCCTGTGTAATGAGTCTCTAATGCCAGCGACCATGTTAATTAATAAGTTGTAAATGTTGGCTTTTGATTCAGGGCTTCTTTGGGGGTGAATAATTTATTTTTAACAGCTTTGGAGAAATCTACATGTGATATCATGAAAGGGCAGAAAATCCCTTGGCATTAGCCCATTTACAGTATGCCTGAACTACCTGTTGGCCATCTGAGAAACTACCGATAAGGAAAAGATGAATATGAAATGTTCACTCTGGTGCTGAGTGGTGGAAGCATCAACCTGTGATCATTGCACCCTCTTGGAAAGAACGATGCTGCTTACTTGAAGCTTCAAAGATGGTTCTTGGAGGTTGGTTAAGAGATGGTTCACAGGGAGGGGGCCTGGATCTGGCAAGTAGGTGGGGGCCACATCCTCTGCACATTCAGAAGCCAGGATTTCAGGGTCTGTGAAATCAGCCTCCTCTTAAAAACAGGGTCTGGGCTGCCTTCTCTCCAGATGTGCACATCTTCTGCTGTTTCTAGGAGCCAGTCGCTAACACAAGTGAGTGAGTGGTTTTCTCAGCATTAACCCTGCCAGCTCAGCTCAGACACTTGTAGAAAGAACAATCAACTTACAGAACACATGAAAATCAGAAAAAGACCAAAAGAGCCCAGTCCAGCTGCGTATGGTTCACCACATAGAACAAGCATTTGCTTGGGCTCCTGAGTCCACTGGAGGACCCTAAGGGAGGGAAATGGCTTAGCCGGAGATGGTTTGGGTGCAGCTTTTCCAGAAGGCAGCACCAATGACCAGATGGTGGACAGACTTCAGTTCTGGCCCCAGGAGCACAGGCAGGATGAAACATTCTCTAAGAAGGAGGGTCTGCCCTGAGAATCTTTCTCTGTAAGTTTCTCCTCCTCCACCAGTGGTTCCCATTTTAGATCGCAGCTTAATTTTATTTTGTGCCATATTATTTGAGGGTAGGAGGAATGTGAATCTCAGTGTGAACACGTGTTGTTGCTTGTGCACGTCTCTGTACAGGTGAGGATGGCTGTCATCAGAAAGAAGTGAGGTGCAGGGGGTGGGGGTGACATCTTCTCCATGCCACAAGGTGATTGGGCTGCAGAAGAAGGACGCGACCCCTAGGGTTGGCACACATGTTGTTTTATTGGAGTGGCCCATTGGGTGTGGGTGCCTTGGGCTGGAGGTCATATGGAGGACATACAGGGCTTATTCTTTGTGTCCTCTCAAGTTTCACCCTCAGCCTGCCTGGATTCCTAGGTTCAGGAAAGACTTTGGATACACAGCCCCATGAAAATGCAGTGCTGTTGTCTCCCTTTTTAGGGAAAGAGGGGAAGGGGTAGAAAAGGTATGGCTGCTTGAAAATGTGTCACCATTTTGTAGAGGTTTTGGCTGCTTGTCTAGTTTCTGCATGCATGATCCATGACAGAGTTGGAGGGAGACAGGAAAGAGGACAAAGCCAGAGGCTCCACGTTAGTGTTGAGAAGTCAGGTAGACCTCAGTTTGGGGGCTGGATTTGGAGAGAGAGAGAGAGAGAGAGAGAGAGAGAGTGCGTGCACACTCCAAGCAGTTTCTACTACTGCTTGCTCTTGTAATTTGTGTGCCAGGTAGTTTTTCAGAAAGACTCTAAGCAAGATGCAAAAAGCAACCATGAAGAGATGTATTGAGCTAAATGTTTTTCAAAAGGGAGGGGGAATACTTTATAGGTTAAAAGAAATTTTTTTTGAAATGTGGTAACTTGCTGAGAATCTACTGGCAAAATGTGGTTAAGGGTCATTTCAAGACCGATAAGCTTTTGGATCAACAATTTAAAAATCAGTTAAGGGATATTTCTTACCTTATCTCTATGCTTACCTCATTGTATTACATAAAGGGGAAATAGGATTCATTTATTGGTTTTTACATCTCATTGCTTGGAAGGACTTTCACAGTTAAGGGCAGTGTGATGCCTGTTTCAAACACTGCTCTTTTCCAGATGGCAAGGGCTTACACATTGGGGGATTCCAGATGCAGTCAGTCCTGTATCTTTATGGTATCCATGCCACAGTGTTGTGAAAATTCATCATCAATCTTAGTTCTGCTTTGTGAATAGAGGGAAAATGAATTGTAGGATGGCAGAGTGCCTTAGCTAGTATAGAGCAAGACAGGGAGGTCACAGTCATCTCTCCCAGGCCAGTGGGGATTTCAAGAACCTATGCAATAAATGGTTTGAATAAGAACCCACCTAGCTTCCTGCCCTGTCCCCCAGTCAATGACTATATATAGATAAATATCACCAAAATATAGCAATAGAGTCAGAGGGATAATGGTTAAAAAATCCATAAGCGTTTATCAGAACAGCAAAAAACTAAGTATTTAGGACCCCCATACAGAAGTTTCAATCACTGTGGTTTGCATGATAAATAGTTTATGAATGCAAGTATTTCTTTCCTCTGCCATCTGCAGTAGTGTTTACAGAAGAAACTGAGGTTATAAACCTTCCTGCAGACATCTCCTTATAAGCTCATGGGTAAAAAGTTTGCATTTATATTTTTTAATGAATAGGCTCTTTAGGGTTTAATTAGTCATTGTGTCTGTGCATGAATCATTCATAATCTGGGTTTGCTACCAGCATATGGCAGTTAAAATCATATGAATAGAAATAATATTTTCAAGCAAAATGTAAAATACTCTTTGGACAATTATCATTGGTGGGCAACATGTTTTATAGAGATGAAAGTTGATTGGCAGCTGGTATAAGTTTTGTTTGTCATCTTGTCTGTTGGGGAGGAAATGAACAATATGAAGAACACAAGCCTCAGGTGTCTTCCACACCAGCGCTCCAAGAGGTGCTCTGAGCTCTTGCGAGTGACATTAATAATTGCCACCATGTTCACCTACTGTGTTCCTGGTGGGTTTACATGCATTATGGGTAATCTTCCAAGTGACTTGCCCACAGTCCCTGAACTCGTAAGTGGCAGAGCCTGGCTTTGAACCCAGATCTATCTGAATCCAGGTACTCTGCTTCATTCTGTCTACCACACTGTCTCAAAACTGAAAATAAGAGTGATTAAGGTTGTATTTCAGTTTAAAGGTTGATTTAAAAGTAATTTAGGTTATACAACCATGTTCACAACAGCATTATTCACAGTACCCAAAAGGTAGAAACAAATCAAGTGTTCATCAATGGGTGAATGAATAAACGAAATGTGGTATATCCATACAATGGAATATTATTCATCCTTAAAAAGGAAGGAAATTCTGACACTTGCTATAACATGGATGTTCCTTCTGTATCATTTTAGAAATTATTAATCAGGCAGGTTTTATTTTATTGCCCATTCATTTTTATTTGTGCCTTTTATTTTTTAATGAAAAGAGATTATAATATGAATCTGATATATTATAATCTACTGTAAATTATTACTTCTACCACTTTCCAAACAATTTAAGAACCTCAACCTCACAACAGTTAAATTCCATTTATCCCCTCACTCTTCAATTATTGTTATATCTTTTACCCAAATGTGTATAAATGCCACAAGGCATTCTAATTGTTATTGTTTTAAATAACCAATATTTATTTATATTTAACTACATTTAAAAAAAACATTTCTGATGTTATTTATCCCTTTCTACATTTCTGTGCTTTCATCTGAGATCATTTTCCTTCACTCTAAAAAACTTGTTTAGTATTTCTTGGATACATGTCTGCTGGCAGTGAATTCTTTTTTTTTTTTTTTTTTTTTTGTCTTTTTCGTGACCGGCACTCAGCCAGTGAGTGCACCGGCCATTCCTATATAGGATCCGAACCCGCGGCGGGAGCGTCGCTGTGCTCCCAGCACCGCACTCTCCCGAGTGTGCCATGGGGTCAGCCTGGCAGTGAATTCTTTGCTTTTTATTTTTAGTTTCACCTGCAAACATCTTTATTTCACCCTAATATTTGAAGGCTCTTTTCACTGCAGTATGGAATTCTAGATTAGAAGTTCCTTCCTTCCTTTCTTTTTTATGCTTTAAAGATGCTATTGTATTCTTTCTTCTATATATTGAAAAGACAACAGTGAGTTATATTATTGCTCCTTTGAAGATAATATATATTTTTTCTCCAGCTGCTTCTAAAATTCTCTCTCTGTTTATCTTCAGGACTTTGACTATGATGTGCATAGGTAAGGTTTATATTTCTCCCTCTTAGGGCACACTGAGCTTCTTGAATCTGTGGGTTAATGTCTTTCATTGGATTTGGGAAAATTCATGGTTATTATTTCATGCACAATTGCTTCTGACCTGTTCTCTCTTCTTTCTTCCTCTTGTGGGATTACATGTATGTTAGGCCTTTTGGCTGTCTCCCATGTGTCTTTTATTCTCTATTCTTTTTTCTCTCTAAATATTATTGATTGACCAGTCTTGAAGTTCACTAAACCTGCTTTCACCTTTACCCATTTTATTAAATCTAGCCAATAATTCTTAATTTCAGATATTATATTTTTAAATCCTTGAATATCTATTTAATTATTTTTATAGATTTCCAATTCTGTTGAAATGCTGCATCTGTTAATCCATTTTGTCCTTTTTTTCTTTTCTTTTCTTTTTTTTTAACTTCTTAATCATTGTTATTTTGAAGTTAGCTCCTTGCCAGTCAAGCTGCTTAGTACATGTGAGACATGCCAAGTGGTTCTTCTCACTGGGCTCTTGGCATTTTAGCCATCTGTATTTCTGAAAATTTACTCTTCTGCTGTATCTTTGGTTGCCCTACTGCTCATGGGCTTCATGCAGGAAGGGCATTATGATTTTGAGAACTTGTCAGGAGATGTGAGCACAGTCACACAAGGCCCTGACTATATGTGGATGTGGTTGCTTGGTGATTGCTGAGGGAAATGCTGGTATCTTGGGCTGGATCCTCACTGAGGGTGCCTTGGCCAGCCAAGGCTACAAGGATGGCATTCAGATTGAATTTATTTGTTTTCCCCCTTTTTTTATTCTTTATTATCACAAGTTTTTAAATATTATGCACATAAACATATTTCAAGGGAAATAACTTTGATGTGAAACTCAACTACCTAATGTTATTTTAAATTCTCTTCTATTCTTTGTTAATATCTGTACTTTAGATAAGAACCAGTGGGTTTAAGAATTTTTTTATTGTGCTAAAATATGCCTAACATAAAATTTACCATCATAAGCATTTTTAAGTGTACAGTTCAGTAGTATTAAGTACATTCATAGTGTTGTGCAACTGTCACTCCCATCCATCTCCATAACTCTTTTCATCTTGTAAAACTGAATCTCTGTATGCATAAACTCCCTATTGCCACATTCCCCAGCCCCTGGTCACCAGCATTTTACTTTCTGTCTCTATGGATTACTACTTTTATGGATTCTACTTTCTGTCTCTATGGACTACTCTAGGTACATCATATAAGTGGAATTATACACTATTGGTCTTTTTGTGACTGACTTATTTCACTTGGCATAATGTCCTCAAGGTTCATCCATGTTGTAGCATGTAGATTCCCTTCCTTTTTAGGGCTGAATAATATGCTATTGTATGTTTATATTGCATTTTGCTTATCCATTAATCCATAAATAGACACTTGGGCTTCTTCCATGTTTCAGCTACAAGGAGTCTTCAAAAAGTTCATGGAAAGATTTATATCATATTTAAATCCCATTTTTCCATGAACTTTTTGAAGTACCATCATTGTGAATAGTGCTGCTGTGGACATTGGTATACAAATATCTCTTTGAGACCCTGCTTTCAATTCTTTTGGGATATGCCCAGAAGTGGAATTGCTGGGTCATGATGGTAATTCTATTTTTAATTTTTTGAGAAATCTCCACACTTTTTCACAGCAGTTGCACCATTTTACATTCCCACCAACACAAGAGTTCCAAATTCTCCACATCCTTGCCAACACTTGTTATTTTCTGTTTTGTGTGTATGTGTGTATGTGATAGTAGCCATCCTAATGGGTGTGAGGTGGTTTTTCATTGTGCTTTTGATTTGCATTTACCTAATGATTAGTGAGGTCAAGCATCTTTTCATGGGCTTATTGGCCATTTGTATATCTTCTTTGGAGAAATGTCTATTCAAGTCCTTTGTCCATTTTTTAATTAAGTTGCTTTTTGTTGAATTTTAGCAGTTCTCTATTCTAGATATTAATCCCTTATCAGATATATAGCTTGAAAATATTTTCTCCCACTCTACGGAGTCATCTTCTTTCTTTGTTGATAGTGTCCTTTGATGCACAAAATTTAAAACTCGTATGAAGCCCACTTTGTCTACTTTTTTGTTGTTGCCTGTGCCTTGGTGTCATATCCAAGAAATCATTACCAATTCCAAATTTGAAGCTTTTGCTCTATGTTTGTCTCTAACAGTTTTATAGTTTTAGCTCTTATACTTTGGTCTTGGATCCATTTTGAGTTAATTATACAGTATTAGGTAAGGATCTAACTTCATTCTTTAGCATGTGGATATTCACTTTTCTCAGCACCGTTTGTTGAAAAGATTGTCCTTTCCCCATTGAATGGTCTTGGCACCCTTGTCAAAAACCACTTGGCCATATGTGCAACAGGTTATTTCTGAAGAGCCATTGGATTTTTAGCACTGAAAGACACTGCAGGACTGAGGTCCAAAGAGAGAAGGTGACTTGTCTTGGGTTTCATGTGACAGAGCCGGGAGTCCATCCTAGGCCTCACTTCACACCTGATGCTCTATAAAAGCTGGTGGCTCCATGCCCCCTGCTCCTTCCTCCTTCTTCCACCCTATTTCCTTCCCCCTTCTCTTCACCTTCCCTCCAACTGCTCCACAATAACATCTTAGAATGTAAAAAAATATATTAATAAATAAACTGAAATAAATAAATAAAATATAAGCTGGTTGCTAGCTTGCTTTGTTTCTTGAGTAGTGTTATGTCAGTTACTACTTTGATGGAAGTAGCAAGTGCATTTTTTATTAGGCAGGAAATGAACGTGGCTCGCCTATTCTCCCGACCACTCCTGTGGAGCAGTCACTGTGTTTCGACGCTATTACGATGAGAATAGGCCACTCCTGTCGTGTGGGTTCCCATTTGCCCTCACGTTTAATTTGTAGAGTTATTGGAAGGGTCCCAAATACATCTATGTAACAACCTACTCAGAACGCCTTCTCAGTGCCCATTTGTCTTTATCACCTATGGCAAGGAGCTCTTTCTATGGATTTTCTAGCAGCCCAGAGACTCTTTCTCACCTGACTACCAGGGAGACAGACCTAGGCTAGGCTGCCATCCCAAGGATTGGCTTGTTAGGGTGGGGACTGGAGGTGGGGGAGGAGGGGAATATGAATTAGACCAAATTTCAAAGCAGATTTAAAGTTATGCCATTCTTGGTATATCCTGTGCTGGGTTTGCTCATTAAAGAACTATGGAACATCTCTAAGTAGTACTGTGAACATTTTGCTGGGAGCCTCAACAAAAATAAAAGACAAGAACTGTTCCACTACCCAGAAAATAACTGAGTAACTGAACTAACATTTAAATTTTTGCTGTGTGGCTTGGATTGTTTGTTAGTTCCAAATCCTGGATCTTTTGGGGTCTTCAGTATAAATACGGACATGTCAGCCAGAATTCTGAACTTTGTGCTAGTGGACTGTGTGCTCCTGGGCACTGGACTTGTTTCTTCTCTTTGGGTTTTGACAGTATGTTACTTAAAAAAGAAAGAAAGAAAGAAAAGGAGATTAAAAAGTTCTCGAAAGCAGTTTTCAAGTTGAGGTAGTGGTTTTGTTTATTTCTTTTAAGATAGTATGTATTGATTGTGATGTGAAAATCGATGTGAAAATTGAAGGAGCCCTGCCTCCACCTGCCAAATTTCCCAAATGGCAAATGCCAGCTCTTTTTTCAGCTGTGCCCTGCATGAATGTTTCAACTCCAAGCTCTTTTTTTAACAACCATGGCCCGTGAATGAGCAGGGTTCCCCGTGCCTGCTTGGGCAGCATTTATTAACCTAGATTTGAATTCATTCCATTAAGTCTATCCCCTTCAAACTGGGGGCTCAGCAAATGGTAAAAATGAAGATGTCTTTGGATTTGAATTAATGAGGCATAAAAAGTTGTGGTTGCTTTCCAAAAATGAGGCAGGAGTTGCCTGTTTAGTTCAGTGAAGGGAGGGGTCTCCTCATCTTGGACTCCAGAAAGGCCTGAGGAAGGCCATGAAGTGGGCAGAGCCTGGGGTGAATGTCCAGTCTGTGGATTCCCCTCTGCTTACCAGGGACAGACGGGCTGCGTTATTTCAGACTGGGAACCAGAGGAGAAACTGAGGCTCAGATGGCCCCAGGTCATGTAGCTGATCTGTGGCAGAGGCCAAGTCAGACCAACCTCTTCCCCTCTTCCAGCTGGGCACTGTCCTGGATGAGGACAAAGAGTAGCAGAAGGGGTTTGAACAGAAATGAAAAACGTGGAAGTGTTTCTGTGTGATGTCATCAGGCTCCAGCAGTCCCATCTGTTGGCTAATTGATGCTCTGGCACCAAGGATGGGAGGTTGGAGAGAACTGGATTCCAGGTGAGGATGGGACACCCCCACCTCCCCACCTCTTAGTTCCCAGGACAGACCGGCCTGTAACTGGTTAACTCCTTGCAACCCCAGGGTGTATGACAGTGGAGAAATGAGCGCTTGAACCAGGAACCATCCATGGGCCCCTCCCCGCACAGCCCAGGAGAGGGGCCGGCCCCCTCTGGCTTGGATTGGGCGGCGATAACATAGTCAGTGCTGGGTCGAGTTCCGGGCCATGCTTGGGCATTTTAAGAGGCTGAGCTGCATTTCCCACTGCCCACCCGCGTCGTGCCACGGACCGCTCGCCTTTGTCTAGCCCGCTGGGCGGGAGGAGATCGCTAATCCCTGTTTGGGACGGGGCTGGCAGAGGCGCATCCAGTCCTCGGGAGACCGACCCGGTGGCCTCGCGCGGCGCCCTTTACTCTTGGAGCTGGGCTCTGGGGGCCGGAGGCAGCCTCCTCGGGCGGGTGGGGAGGAGGCTGGAGGAATGAGAACGCGGCGCGGCGCGCTCCTGCCGCTCTCAGGCTGACGGGCGGGCGGGCGGAGCGGGGCGCACGGCTCCTCTCTGCTTGGCTTGGCCTGGAGCGCGCGGGCTGGACGCTGTCCGCGGTGCTGAAGCGGCGGGGCGGCGGGCCCGGGGCCGCCGGGCAGCACACACCCAATCCGGGGACCTCCCTCCTTCTCCCCGGCTCGGCCCGGCCGTGGCAGCTGGCACTGCACGGAGATGGACTGAGAGCGCGGCAGCGGGAAGGCGGCGGCGGCAGCTGCAAGAGCCCACACGGCCTCGGCGCCGGACCCACATCCACACCCAAGAACCCCTCCCTGGGGTGAGTCAGATCCGGCAGAGCAGAGATGGGGCGGACGGGTTCTGGGGCACGGGATCTCTTGGGCTTTAAAATTTTTCTTTCCCCATTGTAAATTTCTTCCAACCCCGATCTTAAGTAGTCTGCAGGGCTGAAGGCTCAGAGCTCTGCCCCTGGACTTCACCAGTCCTGGGATAGAGGGCAGGTCCCTCTGCCCTTACAAGTCAGGGGACAAAGGGTTTAGCCAGAAGTCCGACGGTCACGAGGCATGTCCTCCTCCCCTCCCTACGTGAAGCCCCATAACATGGCACCGGGGAAGGCTGTTTGCCCAGGCTGGAGTCACAGGGGAGACACCTTCCCATCTCTGTGCAAGGGGCTGGCCCCGGGCAACCCAGGCCCTGGAATTTGGCCCAGACAGAAGCCAGCCATCTTTTTAGCAGGGGAAGGCAGGCTTCAGCCTTTATTGGGGCTGCAAGAGAGAAGTAAAGCCCTTTCCCTGCTCTCTCCTGTCTCTTTAGGCACCTGAACTGCCATGACCAGGGCTTCAGGGGTGAGGCTCACTTCAGTGCACCTGGCTGTTATTGTAAGTCAGCTGGACTCAGGCAGAGAAGCTCTAGAGTGGATACTAGGCAGGCAGTCCCTGATAGTGTGTGTGTGTGTGTGTGTGTGTGTGTGTGTGTGTGTGCGCCTGTGTGTGTGTGTTTTCCCAGCACGCAAAGGGGATTTTAAACTCCAGTGATGCCTGTCACAGGAAAAGCCCTTCTTCCTCCAGCCTGTGCCTCTGAGTAAGCAGTTTGGGGTCACACTGGGCAACTACCCAGAAGAGGAGCCTTGGGCTTCCTCAGCCTCCAAAGCTCCCCCCTCCTGCCTTGAACCATCTGCTGAAGGGGGAAATGTGTTTAAACTTGATGGGTCACCTCTGCCTTCGATCCCACCAGCGTTCGGTTCCCATCTCCATCACCTGGCAAGGTCAGACAGATAGACCTCTTACTCCTAGAACTGGATGGGCGCGCTGCTAGGGGGATTTACTGCCTAGACAAAGGGCTTTTGGTGTGTTGGGGAGGTGAGGGAGTGGAAAGAGTTGGGGAGAGGTAGAGGGAACATCTTCCAGGACCCTGGAGAGGTCTAGTTGTGCTAGATTCCAAGCTGTGTGAGGTGCCTGTTCTAGCCTGATGGGTGTAAATGAAGCTTCTGAATCTTGACAAGCTAGAGGACTGGGATCTGTGTTTTCTTCCATCTGTTTAGCCTAAGCTGTGTGCGTCAGAAATGACTTGGGTGGGCAGCTTTCTTGGATCATAAGATGCTTGATGGTGCTGATGAAGTGAGAGAGAGATGGAGAAAATATGCGAGATGATGTGCTGGCTTTGGGGTCAATGGGAGCTGCAATGATGCTGCATTGCTGATGGAAATGCATGCCAAGAATGTGTTAGCATTACTTGCATAAAGCTGACCACTTGGTACCCAGCTACCATTTGTCTCTTGCCAGTATTCTATAGAGTAAAGGTCATAATGGGAAAAGTATAATAACTGCACATCTGACATGTACTCAATGTACTTTATTCCTCACCACTTTTTCTTCCACCCAAAAGTATTTTTTACCTGCCATATAAGCACTTTGTCTTTTGGCCAGATGAATGAATGAGTGAATCCCTTTAGAGAGTTGTTGTCTGGAAGGATGGCTGACTCATGACGGTACTTTGACACCCTTGCTGACTTTCATAAAAATTGAAGTTCGAAAGTGTATTAGTACACCAGCTAAGCAATAAGGCCATTATTTTGTTTGTTTGTTTGTTTGTTTTAAAAGATGACCAGCAAGGGGATCTTAACCCTTGACTTGGTGTTGTCAGCACCACGCTCTCCCAAGTGAGCTAACCAGCCATCCCTATATAGGGATCCAAACCCGTGGCCTTGGTGCTATCAGCACCACACTCTCCCAAGTGAGCCATGGGCCAGCCCTTAGGCCATTGTTTTTGTTTTGGTAAAATGGTGTGTGTGAGCTTTGCATGTTATTTGTTTTGAAAATTACATTTATAGCCAAAAGTTTCTCCATAGCTAAAGTTAGAATATACATGTATATGTATGTGTCTGTGTATGCAAGTGTGTGTGTGTGTGTGTGTGTGTGTACATACACATACACACACACACTCCACACCTGTAATGTAGTCCAGGCTATTTTTACCCATAGTCTAAGCAACTTAAAACTTACTAAATAATTAAGGTGAGCTCAAGTTCTCCTGTGTAACTGAGGAAGATACTCTCTGAGGGTTGACCCTGGGTGATACGCAGTTCTAGATGCAGCTCACGGTCTCTGTTGAGAAATCCTGTCTTGGTTGTATCACATTCAATTTATATCCTGCATTTA
The DNA here is from genome assembly GCF_027409185.1 of Cynocephalus volans. Lineage (NCBI taxonomy): Eukaryota > Metazoa > Chordata > Mammalia > Dermoptera > Cynocephalidae > Cynocephalus > Cynocephalus volans. Next base: position 204,427,467 of record NC_084461.1, read on the forward strand.
TGCACAGTTATAAAATGTGTGTGAAAAATATGAACAGAATCTTTCTGGATTTCTCAAGGCAGAAAATGAAGATGTCATGATGAATACTTAGCAATAGAACAAACTTTAATTTGGTGAAAGCAATCGATCTTGGGCTCCTAGTAGAATAGTAAATGCTGGGGATGGTGGCAACAGGTGTGTGGTATAAAAGAGTGAGAAGAGGCCCAGCTTTGTAGATTGAGAGACCTGAGTTCGAATCCTCATTTTAACTTCTTATTAACTGTATGCCATGATTTAGTCTTTCTGAGCCTCAGTTTTATCATTTGTAAAATGGAGTAAGTAATACCTTTCTGGTATGTAAACTCTTAGCACAGGTTGGCATTTAGGTTCCCAATGTTATTCTTTGTATCCCTTGCCATAGTTCCGCACCACTGGTGGTGTTTAGCCAAAATTCCCTCAAGTCTGTGTTTATACTCAAACTGTGAGGGCCATGAAAGGACTCAACAGCTTACTTTGGGGTAGCCTGGTCTTTCTAAGTTGGGTACTGTCCTTGGGTCTGCTGCTATCCAGGGATCGTGGATGGCCAGTAATGAAGCTTGGGCAAAAAGACAAAGGGACTGTTTCTGCAAGAGGAATGGAGCCTAAATGCCAAAGGCCATGAGGGGGTCTTTGTTTAGGGAAACCCCTTCCAGTAAAGATTTTGTGGCAAGGGAGGTGTATTAGTCCGCTTATGTTGCTTAGAACAAAATGCTTGAACATGGGTGATTTATTAAAAAAACCCAAAATTTATTGCTTACAGTTTCTGAGGCTGGGAAGTCCAAAGTCCGTCTGGTGGTAGCGACAGTGACCCAAGGGTCTCGCTGCAAGATGGTGGAAGCAGAGAGAGCTGAGAGAGAGAGAGACTCTCCTCTTTTAAAGCCCTCAGAACCACGCCCCTGACCACCATTTTTAATCCATTCACTGCTGCATGCTCCTACAATCCAATCACCTCTTTAAGGCTCCACCTTTCAATTACCATAATAGGATTTCCCACCCCCTTAACAGTCACAGTGGGGGCTAAGTTTCTAATACATAAAAATTAGAAAACAATTCAAGCCTCAGTGACTTTTAAGAGAACATAATTCAATTTACTACATTCTGCCCCTGGCCCCCCAAAACTCATGTCTTTTTCACATACAAATACATTTATTACACCCCAAGTCTTAACTTGTTTCAGTTCAAAGTCCCATCTGTGAAATCAATACAAGTTATCTACTTCCAAGATACAGTTGTGGGATAAACATAGGGTATATATTCCTGTTCCAAAAGGGAGAAATAAGCCAAAAGAAAGGAGTTACAGGTCCCAAACAAGTCTGAAATCCAGCAGGGCAGACATTAAATCTCAAAGCTGGTAAATCATGTACCTTGACTCTATGTTCAACCTCCTCTGCATGCTGGTATGTGGGTTGGGTCCCCAAGTCCTTGGGTAGCTCCGCTCCTATGGCTTTCCTGGTTGCAGACCACACTTCAGCTCTCCCAGGCTGGGGTCCCACTCTGGTATCTCCACAGGTCTGTGGTCTCCATGGCTGTCCTCTCACGGCTCCACTTGGCATGACACTAATGGGGTTTCTCTGCTGCAACTCTGACCCCATGCTTCCACTCATCATTGCTCTAGTGAAGTCTGTCTGTGGTTAATCCACCCCTGTGACAAATCCACCCCTGTGACAGATCTCTTCCTGGGCCTTCAGACTTTTCCATACACCCTTTGAAATCAGGGTGGAGGGTCCCAAGCCTTCCCAGCTCTGGCATTCTGCAAGCCTGCAGACCTAGCACCACATGGATGCCACCAAGGCTTTCAGCTTGTATTTTCCAAAGCTGCACGTCCAGCCACACCTGGGGCCAATTTACCCACAGCTGGAGTAGCCAAAGCAGTTGGGGCTCTGGTGCTATAAGCAGCTTCCCGAGGTGGTCCTGGGCAGTGAGCCCATGGAGGGCTCCTCAAGCCCATTCCCCAAGACCGTTCTGCCTTCCTAGGTATTTGGGCCTGAAATGGAAGGGTTGGCCCCAGAGGCTTCTGCAATGACTTCAGTGCCTTTTTCTCCTTCTCTTGATAATCTCTTTCCTTTGAACTAATCTTCTTAGCTAATGGTTGCTGGGCTGCACCATGGCATGCTCTCTGCTTCTCTACCACATGGCCAGGCTGCAAATTTCCTAAATTTTTACACTCTGCTTCCCTTTTAAATTCTGGGTTTACGTTGTGCCTTTGCCACCATAACTCAGCACAGGCTGTTGCAAGTAACCATGCAACTTCCTTAATGCTTTGCTGCTTAGAAATTTCTTCCACCAGATACTCTGGTTCACAACTCCTAAGTTCCAACTTCCACAAATTCCTAGGGCATGGCCACAATGCAGCCAAATTCCTTGCCAGTTCATAGCAAGGATGAGCTTTGCCCCAGTTTCCAATAAACTCCTTATTTCTATCTGAGACCTCCTTAGAATGGTCTTTACAGTCCATATTTCTACCAGTGTTCTGCTCGCCACCATGTAACCAGTCTCTAAGACATTCCAAACTTTCCCTCGTCTCTTTGTCTTCTTCTGAGTCCTCCAAACTCCTCCAACCTTTGCCTAACACCCAGTTCCAAAGCCACTTCCACATTTTCAAGTATTTGCTATAAGCAACACCCCACTTCTGTTGCCAATTTTCTGTATTAGTCCGTTTACATTTCATGTAACAAAGTACATGAAACTGGGTGATTTATAAAGAAAATGAAATTTATTCCTTACAGTTTCTGAGGTTGGGAAATCCAAAGTCCATCTGGTGGTGGCAACAGTGACCCAGGGGTCTCACACTGCAAGATGGTGGAAGGAGAGAGAGAGACTCTCCTCTTTTAAAGCCCTCAGAACTACACCCCTGACCACCATTTTTAATCCATTCACTACTGCATGGTCCTACAATCCAATCACCTCTTTAAGGCTCCACCTTTCAATTACCATAATAGGATTTCCCATCCCCTTAACAGTCACAGTGGGGGCTAAGTTTCTAATACATAAAACTTGGAAGACAATTCAAGCCTCAGTGAGTCTGAGGGGACATAATTTAATCCACTACCGGAGGTTTTGTTGCAGGGAGGGGAGGCTGCTGTCCCTCCTGATGTTCCCTCTCTCTGATACTGGATTTTCCTCCAACAGTGTGTGTCTTTTCCTCCTGCTTATGTCCTGCGTGCCCCATGTAATAGCAGCTAACAATCGGCAGGTGCTTGTTTTGGCCACACTTTCCTTTCAGCAACTCAGACACACTTACAGAAACTCAATCATCATAATGACCCTGTGAGATGAGAGCCATAATCGTTCTTATTATATAAATGAGGAGACTGAGGCCCAGAAAGGTTAGGTCACAGGTGCCCAAGGTTCGATTCTGGCACTTGCCTCTGCAGCATGATGGAAGGGCCTAATAGATGAGCCAATGTCACAGAAAGGGGGAGCAGCACAGCCACAGTCACCCCAATCTCCAGGTTCACAATCCAGTGTTCTCTCCTCACACTGATGTGACAGTGTTCTGTTGCTGGGTGGCAAGAGGAGGAAGAATAAGTAGGGGTTAGAGCCAGCCAGGCAGAATCCCAACAGGGAGGAGTTAGTGTCAGGTTCCTCCTTCCTGGCCTGCCAGATCATCCTGTCCCCACCTGGGGATGGGACTTGTGATCCTGGCAGCAGGGGCAGCATCTGCAGAGGCAAACAGAGCTGGAAGGTGGAAGAGCCCTTGGAAATCAACTAGGCTGACCTGTCATGATATGAATGAAGAGCCTGAGGCCCAGAGAGGAAATGACTCATCAGTGGAGGTGTGGCGGGCAGAGGGGGTTCTTTATTCCGCCCACCCACCCGCAGATAGGAGCCCCTCCTAATGGACTGCTCCACAGTGCCTGTGTGTTGCTGGTCGCACTGTCGGACAGGGCTTCCTAAGTCCAGGAATCCCTCTGGATCCTAGAGATGCCGTTGAGCTGGACAGCTCCTCTACCTGGGAAACAGCTCCATCTGGCCTCTGCTGGCATCTGGTTGCCATTTGCAGACTGCATTGATTTACATTTCCTGGGGCAATGAGATAATTGAAAGGTTAGTTGAGTTTCTAGTTCCCTTGACTTGAGACCTTTCTCCAAAAACACCTGCTACTAACAACCTGGGTCCCAGGCATTGATATGAAAAGACATACTTGTTGCCCATAAACTTGAAATATTTGCAGAGCATGTATGGATCTCTTATAGCTGCTTTTCACACACACACCGCCTCAATGGTTACTTAATGAGTGTACCGTGAGCTTGCTTTTTTTAATTGAATGGTGCTTCATAAATGCTAAACCATGTGCCATTCCTGCAGGCTGTCATTTTCAGTTACTGGCCCCCACTTATGTCTCCCACCCTGAACCCCAGCCCCTGCAAGCCTCAACTCCTTCCTCTCGCCACCTGAAGACATGCCCTGTCCATTTCCCTACCACATTTTCTTTGGGTTGTCTCTTCCCTCAGGCCATACTGCTGCTGCCCTGATTTAGTTCCTCATTATCGGCTGACTTTTTGCAATATCCTTCAACCTGGGCACCTCCCTGCATGGGGCCTCTTTTAGACTTGCCTCTGCACCTCAGGCAGATTAATCTTTCAGGAACACGGATTCTGCCCTTGATGCTGCTCTCCTGACAGTCTTCCCTAGCCCACTACTGCTTCCAGGATGAGGGCAGATGCCTCAGCCTGGCCTGGAAAGCACAGAGCCAAGGCCTCTTGAGCAGCCCGGCTCTCCCTCCTCACCCCTGCAGTGCTCCCTTCCCTGCCCCACTTCCTCTAGTCCTGGCCCTGAGCTGCCTCCTGCAAGCCATCTTCCTCCCCTGAGCTTTCCTCCCCTGCCGAGGCCTAGAGCACGCTTGCTCAGCCCTTCACAGGGATCAGCTCAATCTCACTGTGGGTCAGGTACAGTGCTGGGCACCTGGAATGCCAGAGTGAATGTTGTGGGTCGAACTATGTTGCCCAAAAAGATATGTAGAAGTCCTAACCCCCGTCTGTGTGAATTTAGAAATAGGGTCTTTGCAGATGTAATCAAGTCAGATGAGGTCATTCAGGTGATCCCTAATTCAATATGACTGGTGTCCCCATAAGAGGGAAATTTGGACTCAGACACACATGCAGAGAATGCCACATGAAGACACAGACAGGGGAAGGCTACATGAAAATGGAGGCAGAGATCAGAGTGATGCTGCCACAAGCCAAGAAATGCCTGGAGCCATCAGAAGCTGGATGAGGCAAGAAGGGACCCTCCCCAAGAGCAATTGGGGGGGTGGCCCTGCTGACCCCTTGATTTTGGACTTCTAGCCTCTAGAACTGTGAGAGAATGAATTTCTGTTGTTTTGAGCCACCCAGTTTTTGGCAGCCCTAGGAAACTAATACAGCAGGTATGACCCCTTCCCAGCCCTCAAGGTGCTGACCATTTTGCAGGGAGACAGAGTCTGCAGCAGTGTCTTATGAGTCAGTGTGGTGAGTGCAGCGAGAGGTGTGGAAGGGTGTGATGAGCGCTGTGGGGAAGGGCCCTCCTCCAAGCAGCCTTCCATCCGCTTGCAAGTAAGGCTCCCTGGGGAGGGGAGGCCCATGCCCAGTGTTCAGACATGAGCAGGAGTCAGCCAAGGGAAGGAAAGGCAGGTCATCTCAGGCCAGGTGAGCAAAGGCATGGGGGAGGAGTAGCAGGTGGAGCCAAGGCCGGGGGGTGGGGAGTGCTGAGGCCCACAAAGCTTAGCTCCCCATAGGCTGTGGTTTACAAAGGAGCTTGAACTTGAACTCACTACCATTGGTATCAGGGAGCAGATGGTATTTTCAGTAAATTGTCCCCATGGTGGCATGGAGATTGGGTCTGAGGGGGTAAACATGGAAGCTGAGACCTTAGAAGTGAGTGACATGGGTGGCTGGTCCAAGTGGAGAAGAGGGTATGGATTTGCAAACAATTTGGAAGGACTTGGGGATTCATTGCATGTAGAGACTCAAGGAGAGGGAGAAACCACTGGAGCTGACCCTCACATCTCCAGCTGGTGCCCGGGGACAGAAAACATTGTCTGGAGAGGGAAAGGTTGTCATGAGGGAGCAGAGGAGAGATGTTGGGTTCAGTTGGGGACAGGTGGAGTGTGGGGGACATCTAGGTGGCTGTGGAGGTCTGGAGCTTGGTGGGGAAGACTGTACTGGTACCACAGATGGGGAGACATGAACAGGGAGATAGGACATGGAGCTGTAGGTGTAGCACCACATACCTGGGCCATGGCATGGGAAGAGAACGGGGGTGAGGACTGTCTCCTGCATGGGTGTGGGGACAGAGGAGGTTGAAGGACAGTGGATGTGTGACAAGAGGACCAGAAGCAGGGGGGTTTGAAGAGGGGTGGTTGGTGTGACTCAGGCTTACCACAGGAAGGGTCCTACAGAGGGCATCAACCAGGGCTGCTAGATTCAGAGATGACTCTCCTGAGCAGCAGTGCACTTGTCATTTTTTGCCTTTCCCTGTGTCTTCTGTCTGCACTTGCCCACGACACCATCTCTTCGTTTCTGGCACCTCTCCTGACACCTCTCTGGACCATGCTGCCCAGAGCAAGATTGATGAGGTGAGTGCAGGTGGAAGCCTGGACACTCCCACGGGTGGTCTCTCCTAGGCCTCATCCCTGAGTCACAGCCATTAATCTCAAGGTCACTGGTGTCCATGGCTATGAGCTTCTACCAGCAGCCTGGCAGCTGAGGGTGGGGTGAGGCCTGCAGACTGGCCAGATGACAGGTATCTGCCCCCTGTCCCCCACACCTGGTTGCAGCTATGTCCATTCTTTGCAGGGCCCGTCACCATGGGCGGCTCTGTTCCTCCGCCTCATGGGGATTGTGCCACGGGTGCGCCAAATGATCCAGCCTCTCTCTGATTGCTGCCTGCCAGGTTGGTCTGTGTGCACTGATGTAGTGGCTTCTCTGATGTGACTTCTAGGTCCTCCTGCCTGAAAATACCCCCATTATGCACCTTCGTGTATGCCTGACCTTCCACCATTAGAGAGTCACTCGTAGGGCTCCATGGGTTTAAGCATGAGCAAGAGTTGATTCTGGCACACTCTTCCCAATTGGAATTGTTGAGAGATTATTTCTTGTTAGGAGACACAAGATTGTGAAATATCTAAATGATTCGAAACTATATAACATAAAATTTAGTCATCTTTTATCACCTCCCTCCATCTCACTCCCCTCCCAAGAAATATACACACCAATTTGTTAACAGTGGTACTTTTCCAGATCTTTTCTCATGCATTTAGAAAGCCCTACAAGCACATACTCCCACACACATACATACATACATATGCATAAATGAGATCGTATTGTACATATTGAAAAGGAACCTGCTTTTCCCCTTACCAATATATTTTGGAGATCTTTACACGTCGATACAAACAGACCTATCTCATTTTTTAAATAATGGCATAGAATTCCATAGTGTATCATAAAATCATTTCCCTTTTGATGGACAATTAGGTTCTTTATATTTTATTACTGTTCCGGAGAGTGCTGTAACAAACCTTCTTATACGTGCGTCTTTGTGCATGTGCATGTTTTTCCAAAGCATAGATTCCTAGGAATGGAATTGCTGGGTTACAAGGGCACACACATGATAAATATCAATGGAAACTATCAAATTGTCTGCCTAAAAGAACACATAAATGTGTGTCTCGCAACAGCGTGGGTTTATCAACAGAGGCTACCCCATCATTCTTTTTACTCTTTGTTACTGTGATGGGTGAATAAAAGGCATTTTCTTGCTCTGTTTTGCATTTCCCTTGTTACCACTGAGACTGAGTATACTTTTATCTGTTTGTGGACCAATCATATGCATTTTGTGTGTTATATTTTCATAACCATTGCCATTTTACTCATTGGATATTTGTGGATTTTATGCTGATTTATAGAAGCTCTTTCTAGTTATGATTATCCCCTTTTTTGGTTATATATTTTGCCAAGTGTTTTCTCTTTGTTGCTTATCTTTTAACTGTTTCTGGTGGCTGTGGTGCTGTGGAATTTCTAAATGTTTATGTTGTAAGATCTATCCTTAGAGGCTTAATTTTTAGTAGTGGAGAAAAATGGAGCTTGGAGTCTGAAAATGGTGCTTTCTTGACCCTTCTCTGGTCTTTTTTTGCTCTGTGACTTTGAACAAGACCTCTCAACTTCACTAAACTTCAATTTTGCCAGCTACCTAGCCATGCTATCTGTCCTGTTCACCCTTACCCCACCTGCCTCAGGGATCATGAGACAAGCAGTCTTGACTGGGCTTTATAGCCATTCTGAACTTCACTAATTTCTTGGTAGACATTGAGATCGACTCTTCTAGCACAAGCCTTGTCTGGGGCAGTGGTTTGGGGGATGCAGGGAACCCTGCCCTTACAAGGCTCACCTTTCTCGGGTGTTTTTAAGTGCCCACTTGTGCTGGCGATGCTGTCCTCACAGCTTTGCATGTATTAATAGCTCAGGCTGCCATACAAACAACCACACGCTGGGTGGTTTGAACAACAGAAATCTATTCTCTCACAGTTCTGGAGGCTGGAAGTCCAAGATCAAGGTGTTGGCAGGTTTGGTTTCTTCTGAGGCCTCCTTGGCTTATGAAGGTGGCTGCTTTCTTGCTGCGTCCTCATATGGTTCTCCCTCCATCTATATGTCGTCTGTGTCCTAATCTCCTCTTCTTATGAGGACATTAGTCACAATGGATTAGGACCCACCTAATATGATCTCATTTTATCTTATTTACCTCTTTAAAGGCCCTATCTCCATAAACAGTCACATTCTGAGGTACTGGGGGTTTGGACCTCAGCACACGAATTTTAGGGGACACAATTCAACCCGTAACTGGGAGATAACACTGCATGTGGATGAGAATGAAGGAAGTGAGTCTCAGAGAGGCTCCTGCACTTGCTTCCAGTCACCCAGTGAGCAGGCTGCAGATCTGAGCTCAGACTCAGGCATTTGCTCTGGAGCCCAGGCCTCCCCAGGGTGGCCTGACTGATGTTGAACTGTTTGGGCTCCACTGCTCTGACTTCCTGCTCACTGGTCGCCAACCCATGTCCTCACCATCCCATGGCCTGAGCAGGGCATCTACTCCCTGCAGACTATTCTGTACCTCTTTGTCCCCTTTGGAAAGTATTTCAAATAATAGTTCAATTGATTGAATTTTGTTGTTGTTGTGGGAAAGATTGCACTGTAACATAAAGAGCATTTGGAATACAGAAAATTCCCCAGTGATCTCACACCCTCACACAGCTTTCTTTGATGTTTGCATGTTACCTTCTCTTCTCCCTCTGCACATATCCTTGTGTTTTCTGTCTTTGGCATCATATTCAACAAGACACTTCATGCTCTGCCTTTTTCACCCCATATTGTAGCTAACACTTGCCCTGTCTTTATAATGCTCATTTCAGTGGCTGCGTACTATTCCACGGAGTTGATGTACTCTAATGTCTTGAATCATCTCCAGGTGGTGAGCATTTGAGTTTCCCATTTGTGCCATTGCAGATAATGATGCAATGAATGGCTTTGTACAGAAAGCTCTTTGTTTCTCTTAAATTATTTCCTCGGGGAAAATTCCCAGTAGTAGGATTACTGAGCTAAGGGCAACAGCAGCGTCATGGTTCCTTGATGAGCTCTCATATCACTTTCTGGAATGAGCACACCAATGGTCATTGCCACCAACCATGAGTGAGCAGGTCAGCTTCACTGTAAAGTCACTGGCATTCAGTGTTAACAATTAAATATATTTTTGACCATTTAATATACTTAAAAGGATACAACAAGGCTCTTTTAATTTGTGTAGCTTTAATAACCAACAAAGAAAGAGGAACATTCTGCAATAGATTTGTATTCTTTTTTTTTTAATTGAAGTTAAAAAAAAAAAAGAATAATTGAAGACTAAACAAATGGACAGTAATCCCTTGATAAATCCAGCTCTTTGAGTGTCTTGAGGGATTTGCTGGTGAAAGTAATATTTAGACTTCAACAAGCAAAAGGCCTTTGGGTTAACTGACATAAGCAATCCAATGGGGGCTGAGAAGAGGCTGGAGCTGACTGGTGGGACTGACCCCAACTGTCCACCCAGGCCCTCCAGGTGACCTGGCTCACATGCAGGTCACCCAGAGGCCAGTGCAGCCCCTCACCCACTGCAGGACAAAGCCTGCCAGGCTCAGGTCCCAGAGAGGTGGCCGCTGCCTCTTATGCTGCCCCTACCAGCCTAGGGCACGGTGGACAGAGCCAGGCCTAGGCACCATCCCTAGTTGTTCCCTTTTTGCAGACTGATTTGGGTGGTGTGTCTCCCCCATTCCATTTTTCTCATCTAAAATAATCAACTATAAATTGACATTTTTCTCCCTTGGAAGTTTATTTAAATTGCCTACCAACACATTACCATAAATTGCTCTTGAATTAATTATTTGGCTTTGGTGCAGAATCATTTATTAATGAGGATAGCAGTCAGCATCTATGCATGGCTATTCTTAGAATACTGCTGCTTTAAAGGGCTTCATTCTTAAAATATCTTGGAGAACTTGATTCTCCAGATGAACACGGAGGTCAGTGCCTCTCCTCTGTGGACCCCAGCTCCTCATTAGTGATGAACCTGAGGCTCAGAGGGGAAACCAAAGATCTCCAAGTCCCACAGTGGTTGAGGACCATGGCCAACTCAGGTCAGGAAGCCACCATTGGATTGTGTTTCCACAGGACTCCCAAGCTGGTGCTCAGCTTTGTGCAGTATGGTCAAGGGCGGGACAGGGCTATAGAGGGGAAGGAGGCTGCATGCTGGTGCACCAGAAATGTGGGCTGGGCAGTGATGGAAGGCTTGGGAAGGCAGGAAGGTGGTGTGCTTTGACAGGCTGGGCCAAATAGGGCTCGTGATGAGTGATAACATTGCTTTCATCATTCAATTCATTGATCTATTCAGTCATATAGTCACTCCTGCAGCCATTCATTCATGTGCATCTGCCATGTGCTAGGCCTCACTGGAAGCTGAGAATAGTGAGGAAAGGCCATAGTCTTTGCTCTCAGGGAATTCACAGTCTGGTGCAGGAGTTAGACAAGTACGCAGGAACAGGCAGTAGCAAGAACAGGATCTGCTAGGTCCTGGGAAGAAAAGAAGCCCAAGGCACTTTGGAAGCCCAGAGTGAGGAAATTCACCTGTGATCCTATCTTTTACATGTCTATATATGCGTAGTTTTCACATAGTTATAACTATATTACATGATTTGCCTTTTTCCTTTCAGCATTTTGTTTTTAAGCATGGTTTCTTATTTCTATAGAGTCATCACATGTATAAGTCTAAATGGCTCCATGATATTCCATGAAGTTGTTGAAATAAACATTCACCTGCTGTTAGACTCTTAGGTCGTGTCTAGGTTTTTGCAACAAATGGCATTAGGTACAGAGCTTTTTGATTCTTTCCCATTGTTCACTTGTGATGAATCTCATTTATCATACTGGGCAGCAGGGTATGGATGTGCTTATGATTCTTACTGTACTGACATGTTGCCCCCTGAGGCCTCACACTATTTTCTGGGGCCACCATCAGTGCTTGGGGGACCTGTTTCTTTCTTGCTTCCAGCACTGGGATGGACAAAAGACACATACACACATGCACATGCACACACACATACATGCATGTATAGGCTCACACACCGATGTGTGTGTGTGTGTGTGTGTGTGTGTGTGTGTGTGTGTGTGTGTGTGTGTGTGTGTGTGTGTGTATGAATTTTAGTTGAGTGGGTATATGTGCCGTATTATTAAGCCGACGAGGGAACATAGAGGAAACAGATTCTGGTTAACAATGTTCAGGCAGCAGGAGGAAGTGGGGAGGCCAGCTTCTAGAGAGGCTGTTGCAGCAACAGCAGCCCAGATGGGACATGATAAGGAAAGTGGTGACAAGGAAAAGGTAACTACAGACATGAGAGGAAACCAAACATTCTGAAATGAACATATCAGCTGGCCTTGATATGGGGCCAAATAGGAGCTGAGGGAGGGTTGCTGCTGCCTCCAGCCTTGCCAGTACTGAGTATTTGGGGTAAGGGGATCTCAGGAAGTTCTCAGAGTTAGTGTACTTGGTTTTAGGAGGTCACATTGAGGGTGTCTGGGACCAGCACATGGAGCTGTTCAAGAGACACCCATGATGCATGGGTTCAGGTGGGGCACAGGCGGGGCTGGGGTTCAACCTCACCCACACAGGGATGGGAGGGAATGTTTGTGACAGGGCTCGGGGCTGCTAGCAGAGCAGTTGGAACTACCCATCGGTCATCTTGTGCTCGGTCTCTTTGGCTTCCCTGCTGTTTAGTCGGCTAAGACTTTTTAGCCAATGTATCTTCTTCTTTTTTTTTTTTTTTTTTTTTGTCTTTTTGTGACCGGTAAGGGGATCGCAACCCTTGGCTTGGTGTCGTCCGCACGGCGCTCAGCCAGTGAGCGCACTGGCCATCCCTATATAGGATCCGAACCCGCAGCAGGAGTGCTGCTGCGCTCCCAAGCGCCGCACTCTCCCGAGTGCGCCACGCGGCCAGCCCTAATGTATCTTCTTTAAGGATAGTTGGCAACCTTCTGGCTGCTTGTTCAGCTAGGGTGCAGACTTTTTAGTATTTCAAGTGAGCAGAATCTGATCATCTTTTGATGTGACTTACAATGTAAAATAGTTATGTAGAAAGGAGAAATCATATGGGTGCTTGCTTTGGTGGAACTGCATAATTTTCTTTTGTATTTTTTCTTCACCGTTTTACTTTCTTCTCTGGTTGTGTTTTGTTCCCTGTCTTCTCATTACCCAGTGGTCTGGCTGTAGGTGAGGGTGGGTAGACAGTGGGGATAGGAAGGAGGGTCGGTGATGCCAGGATCCACTAGCTGTGATGATGGGCACGTGGTTTCACCTCCTTTGTCTCCCCTTCCTCTGCCCTCAGGACAGAGGGCACAGCTCTGCACTGGAAAGATTTCTCTACCTTCCAGATTCCATGACATTCATAGTGTCTGGCTAAATATCCTGGGTTGAGTTTATTCTTGCACATTTAAATCCTTAAAAAAATCGCCTGTGTGTTTCCAAGCATTTTCCCAAAGCATTCAAAACACTGCTCCAGTCTCCCCCATTTTTTCTCACAAGGCCTAAGGGACCGCACAGAGCATGTTCGGAGTGTGGCCTCTGAGGTCAGCCTGGTTCTAAGCCTGGTCACCCTGGGCAGGTCATTTTACCTCAGAGCCTTAGTCTCATCTTTAAGAGAGGGAGTTTTTGGAACCTCCCAAACAAGGCTTTCCCATGAGGGTTAAATGAGGAAATGCAGGCAAAGCAGCAGTCAGTGCTTGGCGCTCAGTCAGCACTTCATCGCTGGGAGCCACTTCCATCACCATGGTGCTCTTCATTTTGCAGGCCCAGAGTGATTAAATGCCTTATGCCCCTGGGCCAGTGAATCTAACACAATTGCTGAGAATTAATGCTCTAGGTGGGAGAAGTACTCAGTTGATTTGAAGACCTGGAAGAGAATTATTGACCCAGCACCACCTTCCCTAAGTCTATTGGATATTAAAACTGGAGTTTTGTCGCGTATGTGAAAATCCTTTAAAATGGTGAAAATGGATTCAGTTTCAATAAATTACATTGATCGATTTCATTACCTGAGTGCCTGTGAGGTGGTGATGTTGGGTAGGGCTCTGTTAGGGATGGAGCAAAGGCTAAAACCCAGTCCCAGGATTCAGAGTCTGTAGTCCAGTGGGCAAGACAAGACAAATGGGGCAGAGTGAGGTCAGTGGGGGGGGTTGGATTGCCTTGCAGGGACTGTGTTAAAGCCAAAAAGTCAGTGTGACCGGAGCAGAGGGAGGGAGGGGAAGAGAATGGGTGAGGTCCATAAGGTCATGGGCACATGCTTGTGGGGACTTGGAGACCACTGAGGGGGCGAGTGTCAGAGGCTGACATACACTGAACAGGATCTCTCCGGCTATTGTATTGAGTGTAGACTGTGGGGGGCCAGAGTGGCCGCAGGGATACCTGCTGGAGGCTTGGGTGTCCTAGGGCTGAGGGCAGCAGTGGTGGGATCCTGGCCATATTCTAAGGTACAGCCATGTGCTGACCAACTGGATGTGGATCTAAGAGACAGATGAGTCAAGGATGACTCCAGGGTTTTTGGGCAAGTGACTGGGAGAATGGCGCAGACACTAGCTGAGGTGGGGAGAACTGGGGGATGGTGTGGATGCAGGTCCCAGGGGGGCTCAGATTTGGATAGCTGGGTTTGTGATGCCTATCAGACATCCCATGGAGAAGTCCTGCAGGCAGCTGGACAGAGGAGTTGTGTTCAGAGAAGTCTGGGAGGAGACAAACATTTGTCCCCAATGCCTGCAGCTCTGTGACACCAGTGTTAAAGGAGCCTGGCTACCTGAGGCTCCTCCTGTTGCCTTCCTCCTGGACACTGGCCAGGTAGTTGCAGGTGGCCCAACACAAGCGCACCAACCGCCGCATTGGGGTCAGAAGGTGATCAGGTCTCAGAGGTGACCTCGATTTCCTGGAATCACCATCAGACCCCGGGCCATTCCCATTTCCCACGTGCTCCTTGGCTCTCAAGAGCATCTTTCCCTTTGAAGTAAAATAACACCGATCCTGCTGCTGCTGCAGGGAGCGGCCCCTTCGCTCGGATTTTCGCATTAAAATGTGGCGTTGAAATGGGGAGCCCTGGAGCCCGCGGGCCGAGGCCGCGCTCCCGGGGGAGGCGGAAGGGGGAGGCCGCGTCGCCGCTCGCGATCGGTCTGGGCCGGGCTCCCGCGGCGCCGACGGGGTTAACGGGCTCGTGCTCCGGGCGGCGGGCGGCAGTGGTGCATTGTGGTCCCGCGGCGCCGGGACCGCGAGCGCCCGCCGCCTCCGCCGGGCGGCCCGCCGAACCCGGTGCGCGTCCGTGCGAGCCCCCGGGGCCCGGCACCATGTAGCGCCCCGCCGCTCGGAGGCCGTCCCGCCGCGGGGATGAAGGGACGCGGCTGCTGGGAGACGGCCTCCGTGCGCTCCTTCTGCAGCTCGGGCTGCCTGAGTAAATTAAAGAAGGGTTAGTGCTGCCCGGACCGCCCGCGCCCTCACGCCCGGCACCCGGCTTTGCTGCATGATCAGTCCACGCGAGCTCTGATGTCACCCCGCGGCGTGGGGAGCGCGGGGAACCTCGGGGAACCCTGTCCCCGCACTCCGCCGGAGCGCGCTCGGGACTCGCTTCACGCGCGGGGCATTTCGGAGAGGGGGCTGCGGCTAGAGACGTGTCCATCTGATTAACCTCTGCAAAAAGGAAACGAGATATAATTCAGATCTTTCCGGAAAGAAGGGGGAAGCGGCGGTTGGTGTTTAATCCACCTATCTACCCGCTCCTTCCCAAGAACCAGACCCGGGTGCCCTTGGAGCCCGGCCAGAATCTGCTTTGCCCACAAGGGCCTGGGCCTGGGGCGACTCGTGATGTCAGCTTTGTCCAGTGCATGACCCTCCCCAGTGGCCGTCAGGGTTTGAACAAGGGCCAGCCCTGAGAATGCCGCCCCCCGCCCCCAGTCCCCACCGTGGTGATCCTGAATGACTGCCCAGGTTATGCAAGCCCAGAAGCCCTTTCTAGCACTGGGGAATCCCTACCTGTCTTAAGTGGAAGCCTTGCAAATTCCTTAAGCTCTTGCCTGCGATTCCTGATGCTTGAAACCTTATTGAAGATTTTGCGTGAGTGAAACTTGCTGTGTTTACCTTAAGTGTTTCTGTTATTCTTTGAAACTCAGGGAAAAGTTATTATTCTTTAACCCTGTAGACCTAAAAGACAGAGGCATTTAATTTCACTAAACACGGATTTATTAGAAACATTCCTTTTTTAGAAATTAACACCCTCTAATCTGTAATAAACCTTGTTATTAACTCTACTTGCTGACTGGTTATGCTAATGGCTTTATAAGGCCCTGGTCCATTCCAGAAGTTGCAGACTCCAAGCCTCAGCCCAGGAGTTGCATATAAGCATGTGAATTTTCCTGAAAACACTAAAAAAGTCAGGGTGTTTGCAATGGTAAGCATTTAAAATTTATTTTATTAGGAGCTGATACTATGGCTCCATCTTAAGAATCCTTTAAAGAAACTTGCAAGTGAATTTTGTCCAACGTATGTTTTCTGGTTTTATAGGATTGGTCTTAATTTCTAGTTTTTATTTTGGATATAGTGTCATTTCTAAAGCAGTTATGTCCTTTGTGCAAAGTTTAAATGATGTTTCTGTTACCAATTTGGATGGATTTATTCTCAGGATGAATTTTGGAGTTAGTAAAAAAAGAAAAAATATGTATCAGTTGGACATTAAATTGTTTTTCTTCTATTGGCTTGCCTAATGATTGTCTTGGTTGCCATTGTCTGTGTGGAAGATTTGCTGCTAGCAGTGAGCACTGGCCTGATGTCCACTTGCTTTCTGCGTGGTTGTGGGAGGAATGCTCGCCTTTGTGCAGAAGCTCAGGGGTGACCAGAGGGGCGAGAGGAACCTCTCTGACTGCCCGACCCCTCCAGGTCAGCCTTCCATCTTCCTCCTCCTGTCAGTGTCCGGCTCTGCACAGCGGGTGCAGGGGTGAGGAGGCTCAGGAGGTTATGCGTGGGTGAGTGCGGTGCTCGGAACAGGACCTGGAGCAGAGCTTGCTGCACCAGCCAGAGGAGGCCCAGCGGCCAGCGTGGAGGTCAAGAACAGCCAGGACTCAGCCTCGGTGTCAGAGGCCCTAGAGGCAGACAGGAGAGTGGGTCCCTCGGGTGCCCTGTGTGAAGGAAGGCCAGAGTGGAGTTTTCAAGAGAACCAGAAAGTCTCCCAGTTTTTAAATGTTGGCCAAAAAGCATTTTTTTAAGCACGCTGAGAGGCCAAACAGAACATTTCCGCAGAGACCACTGACATGGTGGCTAAGAGAGTAGAGTGAGGGAGGCCAAGCCGGGGCTGCAGGAGGCCCGGTTAGTAATCGGCAGTGGGAGGTGGGATGGCCCCTCACACAGTATGGGCGCAGGGCCCTCATCCCCAGAATGCAGACGGAGTGACACTGGCCTCCTTTTTAGAAACATGTTGAAGGATATTGAGACGAGGGATCATTCCAGACACGTTTCCCCTTAGGAAAATATCCCAGCGAAATTGTGTCACGTACCTGATCCCATCTTTGTGTGAGTGGAAGGGGGAGCTGGGTTTGCTGCCTGCCCCGCAGGGTGGAGGGTCCAGGCAGTGACCATTTCAGTGGCAGGACAGAGTCTGGCTGGTAGAGATTCATCACATGGACTGTTACCCTGGAGGTCCCATGGTGTAGCCAGGCCGTCAGGAGACCTGGGTTCTTGTCCTGACTCTGATGCTGGGCTTTGTGACCCTGGGCGAGTCCCTGCCCTTCTGTGAGCCTCAGTTGCTCCCACCCTTATAGATGAGGGATAGAGTGGATTGAAAGAGGCGCCAGGAGAAGGATGGGCTCCATCTTGCTCCCGGACCCAGGTACATGAGAAGGACCTGTGGGAGTCCATTGACAGAAGGCTGCTCTTCAGCGGGCAAGGCACATTCAAACTGCAGCCCCACTGCTTGCCTGACCTTCAGCTGGCTTCTTAGCCTTTTTGATCCTCACTTTCCTTATCTAAAAGATAGCATTAAACCTACTTACCTGGCAAGGTTGCTGGGAGGTTTAAATGAGATATTGTGTATCTACACCTACCAGTCTGTCGATCTATCTGTCCGTGTCTCTGTGCTTCAGACAGCCTGGTGCGCCGCAAACAGGGAAAAGCCCATTTGAGGTCTCGTGTATGCACTGAATCCAGCCCTTGGCAGCTCGCCCCTTTGCCTTTGTGTGTGTGCAGATTTCATGTTGAGCTTGTGTATTTTCTCTGGTTGGAATGTAAATAGCTGAAAGAGCAGAACATGGGAACCCCACCCTGGCTTGGTGGGCTCACCAGAGGTCAGGGCCAGGTGGTCTTGGGTGGGTCCTGCCCATAGTACTGCTGAGGTTGTCACTTTCTCATTTCCCTGCTTGCCCACGAGCCAGCCTCTGCCTCCTAACCCCAGCTTTGACTGGCTGCACTTGACATGGCGTAGAGAGCTGAACTGGGTGATGTGTCACAGAAACAGGAGGGGGTCGGGACGATGGCAGCCAACATGGGTCATCAAGGACAGGTGTACCAGGTCAGGAAGGTTAGGTGTCTTTGCACAGGCTCCCAGCAAACCCGGTGGCAAGTGTGCACCAGCCTATGTGGCTGTGATGTTAGTGCCAGCTACTTGAGTGTTCTGAGAGTCTGTTGTTTTGATGAGGTTTTCTTGCATGTATAAGGGCCAGGACAGATGCCATTCTCAGGGAAGGATCCACATGGAACATCAGATGATAATTGACATAGGACATAGGGTCCTTCAAAAAGTCACAAGTGGGGTCCTTTTGGGGATGGCTTGCCAGTGTCTGCTCTCACGTTCCTACATTTGGCATCTGCTGGGGTCCTTGGGAGGAAGGACTCAGGCCTGAAGCAAGGGACTGGCTCTCTGCTCTAATCACCTTCCATGTGTGTGCAAAATGGCCTCCCAATGCCCAGGGATTAACATCTGCCACCTCCCCAAGCCTGGCATCATAGTCCGCCCAGTCCAGCCTCACTCTGCTCTGCCCACTTGGCCGAATATCCCTGCCCCTCCCTCGTATTGTTACCAAATTCATCTTTGCGGGCCCAGTGCCCTTTCTAGTTTCTCCTGAAGCCTTCCCCCACCTCCAAAGACTGGAGGTGACCCCTCCGCACAGAGCTTTTCTGGGGCTCCTTCTGCAGCAGACCGAGGTGTTCGAATGCAAGTTTTGCCCTCCTTCTCCGAGGCTGGAAGCACCCAGACATGGAGGCTGGGTCTCACCTGCATCTGTAATGCTCCCATCTCCCTCTCCCCCTCCAGCACTCAGCCCTTTTGCATAACTGGTGTTCCATAACCAATTCATCACTCTAAAGTGAATGGAGGGAAGGGTCTTCTCAAGTGGAGGGGCAAGGAGCATCCTTGGGGATGTTTTCTCCTCCAGCTGGGATCATCTTCTGGGGCTTTGTCCTGGTTCACCAGGACTCTCCTGACTCAGGATTGGGGCCACAGGTGGAGTCTTTCCTGTCCCCAGCCCTCTCTCTTCTGGTCCCACTATGGAGAGTAGCTCCACTGGAGCAACTGGGGAAGCTCAGGCAGGGAGGGGCGGGCACTGAGATGAGCCTGGGGATCATGGAGAGCTTCCTGGAGGAGGTGACACCTGCTGGATGTTGGTGGATGAGTAAGACAGGTGCAGGTGAGGGATGGGGACGGGCAGGTGCTCAGTTAGGTTTGAGTAAGGTGTCAGGGCCTCGTGTCAGGTGAGAGGTAGGAGTGGACCCCACTGGTAGGTTGGATCCTAAAAAAAAAAAGACGGGTGAGCAGGAGGGGGCATGAGGTGGGGAGTAGCAAGGAAGGCTCAGCTCTGCCAGCTCTGGAATGGTGTGTGGTTTGTGGAAAGGAGGCTTCGGGGTAGCACTGACTTGTTTATGTCCTTCCATTGTTACTTGGTGGGACCAGTGGAGGCAGGACATCCTGTCCCAGATACGTCACGTGGTGGAGTCTCTGTCTGCTTAACTTTAGCACGCGGTGGTGAGAGTTCTACCTGGTAAATTAACCTGATGACAGTAATATGTGTGAAAGCCCTGGCACATGGTAGCTGCTCATTAGTATTATTTTTATTTTTTGGACCCCTCCCGGTATAAGTATGGCTTCTGTGTGCACACATGTTATTTTACATGCAGGCCTGTCGGGGGAGCAATGTTTTACTGCTATAATTTGCACAGAGGCCAAGAAGGACAGTTTCAAGGAGCCAGCCTGCCTAGGCAGCCATGGGACCGTGTGCCTGGCACACGACCACACTTTGGAGCCAGATGCGTCCCAGGGGTGATGTGGATGAGGACACTCAGCTCCCCCATCTGGGGAGCAAGGCTGCATGGAGCTTGAAATAAGGGGGGAATGTGAAGCCCTTGGCTTGTACAAAGGCGCTTAATGGTAGCAAGTAAGATGATTGTTGGCTGTATCATTGCACAGATGGGGAATCTGAGGCTCCAGGAGGAGAGGTGACTTTCCCAGGATCACACAGGCAGAAGTAGGACCAGAGCCTGCAAGCCCAGCACTTACCACGTTTTGGTTGAATGATGGTCAAGGGCAGAGGAAGGCCAGTGGGGAAGGCTGGCCACCAGGAACCTGCTGGATTCTCAAGGGGCCCAGCCTGAGTCAGGGCCACAGTGGGTGGGCTGTGGGCTGTCTCTGGGGCAAAACCTCAGAGCCTGGGGAATGCAGAGTGTGGTGATTTGGGGGATTTCTTGTTGCTAAATGCCAGGGTGAAGTTTCTAATGTTTCAATGCTTTTAAGGCAGCGTGAAGAGCAGTGAATGATGAGAGAAGACAGAAGGGTGTGTCTTCTCTAGTTAGCAGAAGGTCTGGCCAACAGTGTCTGTAGGTCATTCTCTCTGTCCCAGCAGCTGTGTGGGGCATACAGTGTCCATAGCCAGGTGACAGGTGTCCAGCCCAGAAGGGCTGGGGGTGCCTGAGCCCAGCTTGCCTTTCCCAGGCGAGTCTCCTTCTGATCCTCCACACTGGTGCCTCCCCTGGGAAGGAACAGAGCACCAGGCATGTTCTGGTTGGCCAAACGCAGAGCTCAGGAGGTGCTGGTCGTACCAAGTAGAGAAGATCTGAGAATATTCACAAAGCCTGAGGCACTCAGGAGTTCATGAGTATGAACAGGTGTTGCCAGTGGGCAGTGAGGTGAGGGGTGGGCAGGGAGCCCAGCATGGAGGGCCCTCTGTGGACAGGTAGCTAAGGGGTGGACTGGGTAGGTTGCATGCAAGGGTGGTCCAGGTGGGGGGAGCAGCACACTTGTGTGCACGCGAGTGTCACTGGTGTCGGGGCAGGTCGATAGGTAGGGAGAGCAGAGAGCTCAAGGCAGAACGAGCGGAGAGGTAGGCAGAGCAGGCTTCCCCTGATGCTTTGGGTTGGCTATGCAGAAGCCGCCATACCCACAGGCTTCATGTCTATGCCACCTCTGAGCCCCTGGGTACCGAGTGGACAGCTGTGCTAGACTGTGAGGGCTTGGAGAGGAAAGAGGGTCAAGATTGGGAGTGCAGCAGAGAGGAGGAGCCATGCATGGGTCATACACCATCCTTGGGCATTTGTGGCTGCTCCCACGAGCTGCAGCATGAAGGTGACGAGGCTGTGACGGACTCTGGGCTACCCTAGCCAGAGTTCTGTTGCTATTGGTGGCCCCAAGGAGCCTGGGGAATGTAGTGTGCTCCCCATGGAGCTGGGTCATTGGGCATTCACAGGTTGGTGTGCAGGGTTGCAGTGGGTCCACTTGGCACCTTGTGCAAATTAGGAAAGCACACCCCTTCCTCAAGACCCTTTACTTCCACTTACCCTAAAACTGTGGTAATATATGGATTTGTCAGAACAATGCTCTTTTCTTCCATTTGCTGGATGTGTGTCATAATAAAAACAAATCTACAGTGTCTGTTGTGATTGGCGCCCCCTAGGATTGTGCAGTGCACAACCCACTCAATCATACACAAACAGCCCTGTTACTATAAGTATTTATCAGGAACCAATATTTGGCTGGCCCTGAGGGTAACACAGTGACCTCTGTTGCCTCTGGGCAAAGAGAGAGGGCTGCCCAGGTGCCAGGCCAAGACACATGACCCCATAGGGGCCCCAGCACAGGCCAAAATGGGAGCAGAGCTCGGGGAGGAGGCTGAGTGGGGAGGCCTCAGGGTGGCCAATGAGATGGGGAGAGGAGCCTGTGAGCCACTGCGGAGAAAGGATCAGCCTGAGTTTGGCTGAATGGGGCTGAGCTCAAGCCTGGACACCCTCCCTGACTGGGACTGACGGGGTTGCTGGATGAACATCTGTCTCTGACCTCATCAGAGAGCATCCTGCAGGGCATGGCACTGCCCGCTGCAGACACGATTTATTTTCCTGACACCTGGTTTTCCTATAAAGTGCCAGTCAGCTCAGACTGGCAGCAGCATCTGATCAAATAGATGAACAATATGAATAATGATGAAGTTATGGGCTTTGGGCTGCCAAAGATAAATCTCCTCTTCTGTCCTGTTTCCCTCTGACGTGTGTGTTGAATAATGACTCCTGACGCACATCTTCAGAA
This sequence comes from Cynocephalus volans, assembly GCF_027409185.1. Taxonomy (NCBI): domain Eukaryota; kingdom Metazoa; phylum Chordata; class Mammalia; order Dermoptera; family Cynocephalidae; genus Cynocephalus; species Cynocephalus volans. The sequence goes on from NC_084461.1 coordinate 204,449,572, forward strand.
ATAGCTGCTCACACTGGGTGGTGTGTCGAGGCGGAAGGAGGCCACAGCCGAGGGGAACAGAACCCCACCTGGACAGCGCCCTTGGGCCGCCCTCTGCCTCCTGGCCTGGCGTGCCCAATGTCCTTGCAGCTGCAGGTGGGGGCTGGTGAGAGGACAAATGTTTTTCATGAGAGGCTAGAACTGACAGCTGGTCAGGCCCACTGGGTACGTCCCCCTGCCCGGGATATTTTTGTGTCATCAGAGGCAGCACAGTTTATATGGGATGGGGTCGCTGGAGCCTGACTCTTAGCTCATTAACCGTCTGGCTACTGCTCACCTGCCTGGTAATGTCTGCTCCCCAAGCCCACTCCTCACCTGCCCCCGACACACGTGCTTTGTTCTTGGCCAAACTCTGAGGTTCAGCTGAGCCAATCCTCTGTACCCTGAACATTCATTATTTCTGAGGGTTATTCACTGTTTAGATAACAATTCCAGATGTTCAAGATCATGGTGTTTCCATAACTCCATCCCTCATGTCACTGTTTTTAGGTCTCTATTTTTGCTCAGTGTTTTTATATGAACATCGTTTTTACATTGAGATATTAAAAAACATACCATTTTCACATGGCTGTGCATCATAAGCACTTTCCCACGTTATTGCAGGGTTGATGTTTACCCGTCAAATGCCCACAGAATGCCCTTTCCTTCTGTTAGACATTTATCTTCCTCCCAGATTGTCACCGTAGCCAAACTGCTGCCTGAGCATCTTTGGCATGTAAATTTCTCTTTTGTGTTTCTTTCCGGAACACATTTCCAAGATTGTGATGGGGGATTGAAAGGGTGTGAAAGTGAAAGCTTTCCTCTGACACCCCTCACCCTCCACAGAAGCTCGGTGCTTGGTGTTCTGCTCGGGGCTGGGTGTAGACCACTGTTTCTATAAGCCTCCCACCTTAGACTGTCATCATTCTGAACATACTCTTTGACCTTGTCAGTGTTTGAGCCTGCATTTGACTAACCAGAAAGGATGAGTTGTCCCCACTAGTTCAACTGTTATTTGTGGTTACCCTTTTGTGGCTTGTCAGCTGCATTTTCTCCTGCCCTTGTATGGAAACCCAAAGGGAAGCATTAGAAATGGAGTTAGTTGATGTTGTGTGTGGTGGGAACTCAAGCCAGACAGGACTTCTTGGGACCCTGGCACTGATCTACTGGCCTTGGTGGTTGGGGTTCAGAGAAGTGGTCCTTGGAACTGTCATCCCCAGCAGGGTCTGTTGCATAACTTGTGGGGCTCAGTGCGAAATGGAAATACAGGGCCCTTTGCAAAAATTATTAAGGGTTTCAAGACAGCAATGGCTTAGCAGGAAACCCAGCACAGGGCCCTTCTGAGCTCAGGTCCTGTGTGACTGCACAGGTCGCACCCCATGATGCCAGCCCTGCCCCCATGCTCTGGAGGCACCTACTTGGAAGTGGCTCCCCTGACTGTGCTGAACCCACTCTTTAGCTTCCCCAAGGGCCACTCCAGATGCAGAGGTTCCAGTCCAGGTGTGGGCAGGGTCTGACATGGGGCCACCCCCGCTCCTGCTGCTCTGATTATGTCCGCTTTGACTTCACCCAGACCCCTAGTGTCTCTTTCTGGTGGTGATCTGGCTCTTCTGCTCATCTTTGCCTACTCTGACCAAGCGGGACAAGAAGCCAGGAAGGATGTCAGAGTCCTGAGACACTCTATGCGCTTTTTCCAGAATGAGTTTTCACATTTGCTCCCCTGCTTCTCTCTTACCTTTTCCCTCCTGACCCCTCAGCCCTTGCCCACTTCTCCCTACGAGCTGGGGCAGGGAGGAGCTGCTGCTTGTATTGTGCCAAGCTAGTTATCCAAGTGGCTGCAGAGAATTGCTAATAACAGTTGGAAGGGCTGTCTGGACTTGTGCTTAATTAGAAATGCCAGGCTTTCTGCCTGATCGCAGTCACCAGGCTCCTTGCAAACAGCAGAGTTTCCTCTGAGGGGCATTAACTTATCAGGGGCCTCTGAAACATGACATCATTCTGAATGGACTAGATGGGTTTCCATAGAAGGAAGGGAGGATGACCCTTGGTACCCGTGCTGGACAGTGTCATTCTGCAGGGATGGGGGCTGACTGCCCAGCCTATCGCAGCAGCAAGGGGAGCCATACTCCAGGAGTGAGTATGCACGGAGTTTGGAGTGTTCTTAAATGGCCCTTGGCTTGATTTAGCTCTTACTCTCATAGAAAATGTGGCTTACACTCATGTTGTTTTCCCCACATTTTCAAAGTTGGAATCAGGAATGTGTCAATGTGCAAGTTCTCACATTTGCATTGAGAAGGATTCTGTTACTCACATGAAGGGAAGTCATGTAGTCTTAAAATCCTAGACTGTCACAGTCAGATGGGATCTTAGAGATGATTTTCCCAATGCCTATGGTACAGACAAGGAACCTGAGGCCTGAAAACACACAATTATACAGTTGGGAAGCCACAGAGCCAGCCGTCCACTGCTAGAGATAGAGATTAGTGGACATAACCTCTAATCATTGCCATTTGTCTGTTAAAATAATTTTTGGCATTTTTTCCAGATTACCAAGACAATTCATGCCCATGGTAGAAAAATAAGTAGGAAAAAAGCATTTAGAAGAAAATAAAAAATACCCGTAATTTTGTTGTGCCCTGATAACTGCAAATATTGCTGGTTACTGTGCCTTGAGAACCTGTGCCATACACCTGTGTGTATGATCGATCTCTGCCGATCCCTTGTTCTCTGTCACCTTGAGACCCAGCTGGTTTGAAGTCTCTCCTCCCCTCATTTTACAGATGTAGGAGCAGCCTCCAGTCTCACCAAATACCTGCACCAGGATTTAATAACACTTTAAATCATGTTGAGAGTTGGAAATGGTATCTCATTTTTAAATGCACATATCTTTGCTTTCTAATGGGGTTGATTTTTTTTTTCGTCTACTTCTTAGCCTCTTGCAGGTCTGTGACTTCTTTGTCATGAGTTACTTTTGTCCAGTGTTGCACCCGAACCACATTGATATGATTATTGTTGTTGGAAAGTCTGGGTTTAGGTGGGGTTGCCTGGGAAGGAGCACAAGAAAACTCCAAGGTGACACACAAGTCCTATACCTCGACAGGATCTGGGTTGCACAAGTGTACATACTCATCAGAACTCAGATAGTGTTGCATATAAGATTAGTGCAATCCATGATACAAAAATTTTACCTTAAAAAAAAGTTACACATATTGAACTCTGGTTAATGACATAGTGAAGTGATTTTGGGGGAGCAAAGTTACTGATCTCTGCAATTTACTTTGAAAAGCATTTTTAAAAATAAGATGGACTCATGAATGAATAGAAGGATGGATAGAAGGATGAATAGGCGATAAAGTAAATACAGTTAAATGTTAATGGTAGAATCTAAGTGGTGCGTATGCAGGTGTTGACTGTACAATTCTTTCAACTTTTCTCTATGTTTAAAATTTTTTATAATAAAGTGTTGGGGAAAAAAACACTGAGAAGGGAACACTTGTCCTACTGTCTCTGCAAATTTGCTTATTTTGGACACTTCATGTAAATGAAATAATACAATACGTGGCCTTTTGTGTCTGGCTTGTTTCAATTAGCGTAATGTCTTCAAGGTTCATCCGTGTTGCAGCATATGTCAGTACTTCATTCCTTTTTATTGCTGTATAATATTCCATTGTATGGCTAACTACATTTTATTTATACGTTCACCAGTTCATAGACATTTGGGTTATTTCTCCTTTTTGGCTATAATAAATAATGCTGCTGTGAACATTTGTTTCTAAGTTTTTGCAAGGATGGATGTTTTCATGGGTCATAGGTCATATTGCTGAGTCATATGATTCAATTTTTTGAGAAACTGCCACTGATTACACAGTGACTGAATGCACCATTTTATATCACCACAAACAATGTATTAGGGTTCCAGTTTCTCCATATCCTTGCCAACACTTTTTATTTTCTCTTTTGTTTTTGTTTTCTAATTAAAGTCATCCTAGTGGATGTGAAGTGAGATCTCATTGTGGTTTTGATTTGGAGTTTCCTAATGACCAATAATGCTGAGTATCTTTTCATGTGCTTACTAGCAATTTGCATATCTTCTTTGGAGATATGTCTATTCACATTCTTTGCCCATTTTTTCAGGGAGGGGTGGCTAATTTGTCTTTTTATTATTGTATAAGTTCATCATATATTCTGGATATAAGTACCTCATAAGATATATGATTTATAAATGTTTTCTCCTATTCTATATGTTGTCTTTTCACTCTTGATGGTATTATTTGCAACACAAAAATTTTTAGTTTGGTTGGTGTCCAATTTATCTATTTTTTCTTTTGTTTTGCTTTTGATATAATTTATAAGAAATAATTGCCTAATCGAAATTCACAAAGATTTGCTTCTATGTTTTCTTCTAGGAATTTTGTAGTTTTAGTTCTTACATTTAGATCTATGATCCATTTTGAGTTAGTTTTTGTGTGTGGTGTGAGGTAGAAGTCCAACTTCATTCTTTTGCATGCTATGCCAGTACCATTTGTTGAAGAAAACTTTTCTTTCCCCATTTAATTGTCTTAACCCCCTTATTGAAAAATCAATTGACCATAAATGTAAATTTCTGGAATGTCAACTCTATTCTATTGACCTTATGCCATTGTCTGTCCTTATACCATTACCACATTGTCCTTACATCAGTAGACACTCTTTAATTTTAACGTAATTAAGTTTATCAGTCTTTATGGATAGTACTTTTTATGTTTCTTCCTGGAGATGAAATATATTTTTCAAAATATTTTCTCCGAAAATTTTTCACACTGAAGTCCTTAATACATCTAGAATTGATTTCTGTAAAGGGTGTGAAATATATAGTTAATTTTATTTTTTTCTATGTGGTCAACCAGTTGACCCAACACTGTTTATGGAGCAGTTTCTTTCTCCCCAATGATCAGTGCTACCACCTCTGACAACTCTCAGAGCTCCACATATGTTTGGGTCTATTTGGACTCTCTCTCTCTCTCTCGTTTCACAGTATAATTTTTTCCTTTGTGCCAATACCACACTATCTTAAGTACTTGGTAATATAGTTGGATATCTTGTAGGTCATGATTCCCGTCTTACCAGGGTACTGTTATATTTATTCGCATTTTATAAGTGGGAAAACTGAGGCTGGAGAGGTTATGTCCTAGGCCATACTGCTAATGCCTGGCAGAGCCAGGCTTGTTTGAACTTGGGCAGTTAGACTTGCAGGCTGCACTTTCAGCCTCTGAACTCTGCTTCCCTCAGCAACAATCACATGCAAAGCTATTCCTTGTTGATTCACACTTGCTTCACTGGCCAACAGTTTACGATTTCATTCCTTCCCTTTTTTTGCCTGGCAAAGGGAAGATAAATAAATTTTAAATGCAATCCCCTTAATAAAGTCTGGTTCATATGAGTTTTTAACCTTTTCCTGCTGCCAAACTTGAGATATTGCAGAGGTTTTTCAAAGATATTTATTACCAAGTTGATATATTTGGGCAACCTTTAGGCAAAGATGTAGGTGTGGTCAAGAAAAGAGCTGCCTGGGAGCAGATGCAACACATCAGGGTGGGTGACCCAGGGTCAGCAGACAGAGCACATAGGAGGCTGGGACAGGAGAGACTCCAGAAGCCCCAAGAGGTAGTTATGACTGGAGTTCTGGGTTGATATTGGCCAGAAAGAATGAAGTGAGGCTTGGGGACTTAGGGATCCTTAGGGACTGCTGCCTGTGTCCCCAGTGCCTCACGTAGTAGTGGGCACACAGTTGGTTCTCAGTCAACACTTAAGTGAGTAAATGTGATTTAAAAACCAATTTAACAGCTCAAAGATACGAAATTGGACTGTGTCTACAGGCTGTCATCAATCAGTGTTTGTGAGCAGTGCAGTATGCTGGGGACCGGGAGACAGAGTGTTCACCCAAGTGTCAGTGTAAATAGTTTGACCTTAACACTGATGGACCTTAGCTTCCTTGTCTGTTCCATTGGGAGGGTGGAGATGTGGTTATTTATGCTCATGCAGTCATACAAATGCATGGAAGACCACTAAAATCCCTGTTGCTGAGGACTCCTCGTCCCTGTGAGAAGGAGGTAGGCCATGACACCCAGCAGTGCTGTGTGCTGGTTTATAGGTGCAGTTCGTGGCTTCTAAGATTTTGCACCATGTAAAGCAGAAACTGTTGCAGAAGAAAGATGTCTCGGGCCGGCCTGTGGCTCACTCAGGAGAGTGCGGTGCTGATAACACCAAGGTCACGGGTTCGGATCCTATGTAGGGATGGCCGGTTCGCTCACTGGCTGAGCATGGTGCTGACAGCACCAAGTCAAGGGTTAAGATCCCCTTACCGGTCATCTTTAAAAAAAAAAAGAAGAAGAAGAAGAAGAAAGATGTCTCTACTTGTCCCTTTGTACCCACCTTAGAAAGGACGGAGAACCTGGTCATTCCAAATAGCGTGTCCTGGAATATGGGTCACCCTGAAACTCCCTGAGCATATGTGGCTCTGATCCCTGACCTTGCTTGCCAGCTGCTCACTCACATCATGCTCAATCCGAAGATGAGATTGTGATGTGGTTTTAGGGAGGTTCAGAATCGGAGTGAAGCCCAGGGTATGACAGAAGCAATGTGATTCATAGCAAGAATCAGGACAGAAAGTCAGTCACTAGGGCTAAACCTTGGAGCTAATCCTGTCCTGGTTGCTTCCTCTGTAGCCTTCAAGTCTCACCTCTCACACATTGATCGGACATGTGAACTCTCCTTAGAACAACCTGCGCCTTACTTTTTCAAAGCTCGTGTGCTTTCTTAAAGGGCATTATTATCATTTTAAAAATTTTATTTATTGTGACATAGTTGATTGTATATATCTGTGTGGTACAGAGTTGAATATCATTACCTGTGTGCAATATGTGATGCTCACATCAGGATAATTAGTATACTCAGCATTATACAATGTAATCGTTTACACACACACACCCTTCCCACCTCTAGTAACCTTAGTTCTGTTCTCTCCTTTTGAAAATTCAACGTATTCTTGTGATTTTGCATGTGAATATTCATAGCAGCGTTATTCACTTTGGGGCCATTATGAATAATGCTGCTATGAACATTCACATGCAAGTTTTTGTGTGGATGTGTTTTTCCTTTTTCTTGGGTATATACCTGGAAGTAGGATTGCTGGGTTGTATAATAATCCTCAAACTGTTTTCTAAAGTGGCTGCACCATTTTACATTCCCACCAGTACAAGAGTTACAATTTTTCTACATCCTTTCTAACATTTATTATTTTCTGGTTTTTTGATCGTAGCCATACTTCTGGGTGTGAAGTGCTAGTATCTCGCTGTGGTTTTGATTTGCATTTCCCTAATAACAAATGATGCTGAGAATTTTTTCATGTGCTCATTGGCCATATGTATAGCTTCTTTGAAAAAGTGTCTATTCAATCCCATGTTTAATTTTTTTTCCAAATATTTTAACATTTTCTTGTACATATTTGTAGGATACAATGTGTTGTTTCAATACATGCATATACTGCGCAATGATTCACTTAGAGTAGATAGATAGTTTTTTACCCATTAGTCCATTTGTACCCATTAGTCTACTGCTATGAGAACCACTTTTTTTTTTTTTTATATCATGAGGTATTTGTCTTTTTGTGCCTGACTTCACTTAACATGGTGGCTTCCAGTTCTATTCAATTGCTGTAAATGACAGGATATCATTTATTTTCAGTAGCTGAGTAGTATTCCCATTGTGTATATATACCAGTTTTTTTACCTGTGCATCTGTTGATGGACTTGTAGGTTGATTCCATCTCTTTGCTATTGTAAATAGTGTTATGATGAACATGGGAGTGCAGGTGTCTTTTTGATATATTGATTTCATTTCCTTTGGGTATATACTCAGTAGGGAGATAGCTGGTTCATAAGGTAGATCTATTTTTAGTTCTCTGAGGAACCTTCATACCATTTTCCACTATGGCTGTACCAATTTACACTCCCATCAGCAGTGTAGGAGGGTTCCTTTTTCTCTGCATCCTCTCAGCATTTTTTTAAATAAATACAAATAAGTCTTATTTTCCTTTGGTCTACCCAGGGTTAACCTTAATTTTAGAACTTGTACTGTTATCTTTCTGTAGATCAGAAATAGTGTTGGGGGTTTTTTTGTTTGTTTGTTTTTTTCCTTTCTACCTTTGGTCCATTTGCCTCTACTCCCATTAACTTTCTTTTTTCTTTTTTCTTTTTTTGGCCACAAAACAAGTCTTAATACATTAAAAAAAACCCCATTAAGATCATGGAAAATATGTTCTCTTACTAAAATAACAGGAGGGAATTTAGACAATTCACAAATGTGTGGAAATTAAACAATAGTCTCCTGAATAAACAATGAGAAAAAAGAAAAATCACAGGGAAATTAGAGAGTACTTTGAGATAAAAATCAATACGCAACATCTCAAAATTTATAGGATGCTGGGCTCATGCAGTGGTTAGAGGAAAATTTATACTTGTAAACACCTATATTAAAAATAAGAAAAATCTAAAATCGGTAATGTAAACTTCTACCTTAAGAAAATAGAGAAAGAAGAGCAAACTAAACCAAAAGCAAATACAAGTATGAAATAAAGATTACAACAGAAATATATGAAATAGGGGATTAAAAAACAGTAGAGAAAATCAACAAAACCAAAACTTGATTGTTAAAAACATCAACAAAGTTTGCAAACCTTTATCTATACTGACCAAGAAAAGGAGAGAGAAGACCAAAATTACTATAGTCAGAAATAAAGCAGGAGCATGGTACAGCAGTTGCTTCTTCTGTTACTCTGGAGTGAGCTTTGTGGAGAGAGACTTCCTCTTCTTTTTCTGATCTCCACTGGTGACTCTCCTTGTGTCACAGCAGCCAAGTCACTGGCGGGCCACCTTCACAGAGGCTGTGGCATCGAGCCACTTTTGCAGCAGCCTTGGCTATGGTGGTGGCTGTTGGGGGCCACCCACGTGGAAGCAGTGTTTTCTGCGTACTTCTTGCCTGCTTCCGGGTAGAGGGGGCTGCCCAGCATTTATTTTCTGTCTTATTGATTATAGCCATTCTAACTGGAGTGGAATGATGTCCCATTGTGGTTTTAATTTGCATTTCCCTGGTGATTAGTGATGTTGAACATTTTTTCATATGTCTGTTGGCCATTTGTATGTCTTTGAGAAATGTCCATTCAGGTCCTTTGCCCATCTTTTAAATTGGGTTATTTGTTGTTTTGCTGTTGAGTTGTTTAAGTGCCTTATATATTCTGGATACTGGCCCCTTATCTGATGTGTAATTTGTAAACACTGTCTCCTATTCTATTCTGTAGGTTGTCCGTTGCTTTTTAGTTTGATGTAGTTCCATTTATGTATTTTTTCTTTAGTTGCCTGTACCTTTGCAGTCTAGCTCAAAAAAGCACTGCCCACTCCCATTTTGTGTAGCATTTCCCCTATGTTTTCTTCTAGTAGTTTCATGGTTTGGGGTCTTAAGTCTAGATCTTTGATCCATTTTGAGTTGATTTTTGTGTATGGTGAAAGTTAGGAGTCTAGTTTCAGTCTTCTGCATGTGGATATCCAGTTTCCCCGGCACCATTTGTTGAAGAGGCAGTCCTTTCCTCATTGTATATTTTTGGCACCTTTGTCAAAAATCAGTTGGCTGTTAAGTGCATGGGTTTATTTCAGGGCTTTCCATTCTATTCCATGGTCAATTTGTCTGTTTTTATGCCAGTACTGTGCTGTTTTGGTTACTATAGCTTTGTAGTATATTTTGAAGTCAGGAAGTATGATGCCTCCAACTTTGTTCTTTTTGCTCAAGAGTGCTTTTACTATACAGGGTCTTTTGTGGTTCCATACAAATTTTAAGATCATTTTTTCTATTGCTGTGAAGAATGTCATTGGTATTTCAATAGGGCTTGTTCTGAATGTGTAGATTGCTTTGGGTAATATGGACATTTTGCTAATGTTAATTCTTCCAACCCATGAACATGGGATATCTTTCCATTTATTTGTGTCCTCTTCAATTTTTTCACCATTGTTTTATAGTTTTCATCGTAGAGGTCTTTCACCTCCTTGGTTAAATTTACTTGTAAATATGTCTTTCTTTTTTTTTTTTTTGGTAGCTATTGTGAATGGGATTACTTTCTTGATTTCTTCTTCAGCTATTTTGTTATTGGTGTATAGGAAGTCTGTTGATTTTGTGTGTTGATTTTATATCTTGCCACTTCACTGAATTCACTTATTAGTTCTAATAATTTTTTGGTGGAGTCTTTAGGGTTTTGTATGTATAGGACAGGTCATCTGCAAAGGGATAGTTTGACTTACTCCCTTCTGATTTGAATGCTCTTCATTGCTTTCTCTTGCCTTATTGCACTGGCTAGAGCTTCTAGTACTGTGTTGAATAAGAGTGGGGAAAGTGGACATCCTTATCTTTTTCCACATCTTAGAGGAAAAGTCTCCAATTTTGTACATTCAGTATGATATTAGCTGTGGGTTTGTCACATATGGCCTTTATCGTGTTGAGGTACATTCCTTCTATACCTAATTTGTTGAGTGTTTTTATAATGAAGTGGTGTTGGATTTTATCAAATGCTTTTTGAGTCTATTGAAATGATCATATGGTTTTATTCCTACATTCTGCTGATGTAATGTATCACGTCTATAGATTTGCATATGTTGAACCATCCTTGCATCCCTGGGATGAAACCCATTTCATCATGATGTGTGGTCTTTTTCATGTGCTATTGGGTTCTGGTTGCTAGTATTTTGTTGAGAATCTTCCTGTCTGTGCTCCTTAGGGATATTGCTCTGTAGTTTTCTTTCTTTCTTTCTTTCTTTTTTTTTTTTTTTTTTTTTTTTGCTTTGCCTTTTTGGTATGAGAGTAATGCTTGCCTGATAGAATGAGATTTGAAGTATTCCCTCCTATTCTGTTTTTTGGAAGAGTTTGAGAAGAATTGGTATTAGCTCTTCTTTAAATGTTTGGTAGAATTCAGCAGTGAAACCATCTGGTCCTGGGGTTTTCTTTGTTGGAAGACTTTTTAATACTGCTTCAATCTCGTTACTTGTTATTGGTCTGTTTAGGTTTTCTAGTTCTTCACATATAGTTTGTTCACATACAGTTGTTCATAGTAGTCTCTTATTTTAGAAATCCTTTGTATTTCTCTGGTATCAGTTGTAATGTCTCCCTTTTCATTTCTAATTTTATTTATTTGAGTCTTCTCTCATTTTTTCTTTGTTAGTGTAGCTAAAAGTTTAGCAATTGTGTTTATCTTTTTGAGAAACCAACTCTTTGTTTCATCATTCTTTTAAAATCTAGTCTCTAATTCATTTGTTTTTGCTCTGACTTTTGTTATTTCTCTCCTACTGATTTTGGTTTTGGTCTGTTCTTATTTTTCCAGCTCCTTGAGGTGTAACATTAGGTTGTTTATTTGGAGTCTTTCTTCTTTTTAAATGCAGGCATTTATCACTATAAACTTCCCTCTTAGAACTGCTTTTGCTATATACCATAGGTTCTGATATGTTATGTTTTCATTTTCATTTGTCTTCAGGATTTTTAAATTTCCTCTTTGATTTTTTCTTTGACCCATTTGTTGTTTAGGAGCATATAGTTCAATTTGCATGTATTTATATGTTTTCTAGTGTCCCTTTTGTTGTTGATTTTTAGTTTTATTCCATTGTAGTCAGACAAGGTACTTGATATGATATTGATTTTTAAAAATTTGTCAAGACTTTTTTTGTGTCTTAACATATGATCTATTCTAGAGAATTTTCCATTTGCTGCTGAGAAGAATATGTATTCTGCAGCTGCTGGATGAAATGTTCTATAAATGTCCATTCAGTCCAGTTGGCCTATAGTGGAGATTAATTCTGATGTTTCCTGGTTAATTTTCTGTCTGGATAATCTGTCCTTTGCTGAAAGTGTGGTATTGAAGTCTCCAAACATTATTGTATTGAAGTCTCTCTCTCCCATTAGGCAATAGTAATTACTTTATATAACTGAGTGCTCCAGAGTTGTGTATGTATATATTTAGAATTGTTATATCCTCTTCTTGAATTGATCCCTTTATCATTATATCATGACCTTCCTTATCTTTTTTACTTTCCTTGGCTTGAAGTCTATTTTATCTGATGTAAGTACAGCTACTCCTGCTCTTTTTTGGTTTCCATTTACATTTAATACCTTTTTCCATCCCTTCACTTTCAACTGGTGTGTGTCTTTATATGTTAAGTGAGTTTCTTGTAGGCAGAATATTGTTGGATCTTGTTTTATAATCCATTCAACCACTCTGCGTCTTTTAATTGGGGCATTTAATCCATTTACATTTAGGGTTATTGTTAATATATAGGGACTTGTAGCTGCCATTTTCCTATTTTTTTTCTGGTTGTTTTGTGGATTTTTTTTTCTAGTCTTACTGTCTTTGTGGTCGAGTGGTTTTCTGTAGCTGTATATTTATATTTCCAGCTATTTATTTTTAGTATGTCTCATAATTTTTTTGTGTTATGGTTACCATGAGGCTTTCAAAAAGTATGTTAAAGGTATAACAAGTTATTTTAAACTAATAACAACTTGACTTTGATATCTAAGCAAAAAAGAACACATCAAAGCCAATTCTACACTTTGGCATCATTCTCCCCACTTTTTGATATTTTATTGTTCCAAGTTACATTTTTTAATATTGCCTATCTCTTATATGATTGTTGTTTATGTTAGTGTCCTGTAGGTTTGTCCTTTAGTCTTTATCCTAACTATTTAAGCCATTTATTCACCACCCTTACAACATTGGAGTATTCTGAGGTAGTCTGTGTACTTTACTAATGAGTTATGTACCTTCACATATTTTCTTGCTACTTTTTAGTGTTGTCTTCTTTCAGATTGAAGAGCTCCTAAAGGCATTTCCTGTGAGTCAGGTCTAGTATTGATGAATTCCCTTAGCTTTTGTTTGTCTGAGAAAGACTTTATTTCTTCTTGATATTTGAAGGTTAGTTTTATTGGATATGGAATTCTTGGCTGACAGTCTTTTTCCTTTAGCACTTTAAATATATCATTCCATTCTCTTCTGGCTTATAGGGTTTCTACGGAGAAATACAGTGAGAAATGTATTGGGACTCTGTTGCATGTTGTCTGTTTCTCTTTTTCTGCTATCAGTATTCTCTCTTTGTCTTTGGTTTTTAGTAATTTGATTGTAATGTGTCTTGGGGGGTTCCTCTTTGGATTGAATTTAATTGGCAATCTGAGCTTCCTATACCTAGATGCTGTCATCTTTCTCCATACCTAGGAATTTTTCAGTCATTATTTCCTTGAATATGCTTTCTAAGTCTCTTCCTTTCTAAGTCTCTTCTCTTTCACATATGCCCATTTTGAAGAGGTTATTTTGCTTGAAGGAGACCCATTTTTGCTGTATTTCTGTTTCATTTTTTTCTTATTCCTTTTTCTTTTTGCTCCTCTGATTGGATAATTTCATGTGTTCTATCTTCAAGCTCACTGATACTTTCCTGTGTTTGATTTTGGAGCTTTCTATTGAGTTTTTAAAATTTAGATAAGGTAATCTTCATTTCTAGAATTTCTTTTTTTTTTAATTGATTCTATTCTTTTGTCAAGTTTCTCATTCTGCTCCTGATTGTTTTCCAGGTATTGTTTAAGTTTTTTATCTGTATTTTCTTGTGACTCCCTGAACTTCCTTAAGAGGGTTATTCTGAATTCTCTGTCAAACATTTCATAGATTTGCTGTTCTTCTGGGTCCATTGCTGGTGCTTTTTTTTCCTTTGGTGGTTACATATTTCTCTGCTCCCAATCTTTGTGTCTTTACATTGATGCCTGGGCATTTGAGGAGACTGCCATCTCTTCTAGGTCTTATAGGTGTTCTCTGGTTGTGTTAGACCTTTACTGGTTAATATCAGAGCTTTGTCTCTGGTCTGTCATTCTTTTTTTCCTTTTTGTGGTGAATTAATAGCTACCAGCACCACTTAGACTGTACAGTGAAACTAATGTGCTATCCTGTGGTCAATTCCTGAATTGGGAGAACTTCCTGTGGTGACCAGAACTTGAGTTCTGTGTTTGAACCAAATTGCTGTTTTGCTGCTGATTCTCTGAGGAAGGCATTTTGTGTGGATAGGATTTTAATTGTTGGTGTTAATCACTTCCAGGTTTGGGCAGTGTGGAAATTCTGGTCCAGGACAGAGTCTTTCCTGTAAATTCTGCCCCCTGCAGTTCTATTACCTTGACCTATTTCCACTGAGATCAGATGCCCATGCTTTACTCAATGTCTCCCTAGTGGGTAAGCCTTTCTCCTGCACTCCAACCACTTCCCTTGGGGCAGGCCGTGTATGTATCCCTCGCAGTAACTTACCAGCCTCTGGGCAGCTCCATTCTCCAGACAAATGAGGGCACTCGCTCCTATGCAGGCCCAGGGGAATCCTACCAGTGGTCTTTATGGCCTGTGGGCTGGTATGATGCATTCTGAAGCCTTGCTCTTTCCTGCAGACTCCAGCAGATTCACGCAAAGGGTACCACTGTGGCTTTTTCAGGCTTTGATCCATGTGCTGCAGCCACTCCCTGCCCCATACCAGGCTGGCTCAGAAGCAGCCAGGACTCAGAACAATCAGCACCATCCCTTCACCCTCTCACCACGATCTCTTGCACTTTCATGAGCTCTGTGTGTCTCTCCTCCTCTTCCTCCAGCTCCAGAGGTCCCGGGTTGACAGTCTTTGCTTTTTAATCGTTGTAAATTGGTTACTTGTGGGGAGGAGTGATGTTGGGAATCATCTATTCTGCCATCTTGATGACATCAGTCCTGATCGGGTTGTTTTTCTTCGATTGATATTTGAATGTTGAGTTAACATCAATTTCTGGGTGAAACCTCACTTAATCAAATGTTATGTTTTTATGTATTGATGGATTAGATTTACTAATACTTTTCTGAGTATTTTTGTGTCTTTATTCATGAGGGATATTGGTCTGTAGGGTTTTTTTCTAATGTCCTTGTCTGGTTTTGGTCCTTGTTTTGTATAGAATTGATATTATTTCTTGCTTAAATATTTGGTAGAATTTGTCAGCAAAGCCTTCTGAGGCCCAAGTTTTCTTTGTTGTAAGATTTTAAACTATGAAATCAAGTTCATTAATGGACTACTCAGGTTATTTTTTCTTGACTGAGTTTTGGTATTTTTATATTTCAAAGATTTGTTTATTTCATCTAAGTTGTCATATTTGTGGGCACAAAGTTGTTCATAATATTTTCTTATTATCCTTTAAATGTCTGTAAGA
The DNA here is from genome assembly GCF_027409185.1 of Cynocephalus volans. Classification (NCBI taxonomy): domain Eukaryota; kingdom Metazoa; phylum Chordata; class Mammalia; order Dermoptera; family Cynocephalidae; genus Cynocephalus; species Cynocephalus volans. The sequence goes on from NC_084461.1 coordinate 204,464,851, forward strand.
TCTGTGGTGATATCCCCTCTGTCATTGCTGATATTGGTAATTTGTGTCATACCTTTTTTCTTCTTCACTCTGGCTAGAGGTTTATAGATATTACTGATATTTTCAAAGAATCAGATTTTTATTTTATTGATTTTTACCTATATTTTTCTTAAAGGTCCCACCTTTCAAATACTTCAATCAGATTTCCCACCCTCTTAACACTGTTACAATGGGGATCAAGTCACCAACACATAAGCTTTTGGGGGGCACATTCAACTCATAGCAGTCTTCTTTAATTTCTCTTAGCTGTGTGTTGAGTTGCACATATTTTATTAAATTTATCTGTATTTACCGATGCTATTATGAATGGTATTATTTTTTAGATGTTATTTTCCAGTTGTTCATTGTTAGTACTTATAGACATATAATTGTTGTCTTATAATTTCGTTAAATCCATTTGTTAGTTCTAGTGACTTTTCTCTAAATTCCTTAGGATTTTCTAACACAAAGTGATCCTGTCATCTATAACTAAAAGCTTTTTTACTTCTTCCTTCTAACCTGTATACTTTTGGTTTCTTTTTCTTGCCTTATTGTACTGGCTAGGACTTCCAGTATAATGTTGAATAGAAGTGGCAAGAGTAGACTTGCCTTCTTCCTGATCTTAAGGGGAAAAGTTCAACTTTCATCATTCAGAATGATGATAACCATAGGATTTTTATAGACACCTTTTATAATGGTGAGGAAGTTTCTTATTCTTCCTGGTTTTCTGTTTTTATGCTGAATGGGTGTTGGATTTTGTCAGATGCTTCTTCAGTATTTATTGAGTTTATTATATTTTTCTTCATACTGTTTTATCATATGAATTATATTAATTTCTATTATATTTCATATAATTTATATTATATATATTAATTATATTAATTTTAACCTTGCGTTCTTGAGGTAAACTCTACTTGCTAATGATATGTTGTCCTTTTTGATGAATTCTGTTTGCTAATTTTTTGTTAAAGAAATATGTTTTCTTGGGCTATATTTTTTTTGTGTGTGTGTGATGTCTTTTTTGCTTTTGCTATCAGTGTAATACTGGCCTCATAAGATGATTGTGAATTGATTTCTCCTCTTCTGTTTTCTGACAGAATTTGTGTAAGAATTTTATTATTTCTTTCTTAAACATTTGGAAGAATTCACTAGTACAAGCATTTGGATCTGAGTTTTCTTTGAGGGAAAGGTTTTTAATTTTAATCTCAGTTTCTTTCTAAAGGGCTTATTTAATTTTCTTTTTTGTGTGTGTCATTTTTGGTAATTTGTTCTTTTGAGGAATTTACGTTTAATTAAGAGTCATCAATTTATTGTTGTAACATTTTTTACAATATTCTTTTAATCTCCTTTAATGTCAGCAGGATCTATAGCAACTTTTCTTCTTTCATTCCTGTTATTGGCAATTTGTACTTTATTTATTTCTTGATTGTTTTAGCCAGAGGTTTAACATTTTTATTGATCTTTTCAAAGAAAAGCTTTTCAAAGCCTTTAGTTTAATTTTTTAAATTATTATTCTATTTCCTATTTCATTGATTTCTGCTCTTATCTCAATTTTATTCTAGTCACTTTGAGGATAATTTGTTCTTCTTCTTTTGCTTCTTAATGAGTAAGCTTTGATCATTAATTTTAACCTTTCTTCTTTTCCAAAATAAGCATTTAAAGCTATGAATTTCTCTCCAAGCACTAGTTTAGCTGCATCCCACAAATTTTGATATGTTGTATTTTCTTGATCACTCATTTCAAAATGTTTTCTAATTTCCCTTGTGACTTATTATTTCACCTATTTGTTAAGTGGAAGTGTGTCATTTAATTTCTGTATATTTTGGTTTTTCGAGATATCTTTTCGTTATTGCGTCCTCATTTAATCTGTCGTAGCCAGAGAAGATATTTTTTATCATTTTAAATTTGAGACCCTGTTCGTGGGCCAGCATATGCTCTATTTTGGTGAATGTTACATGTACTATTGAAAAGAATGTGTATTCTGCCATTGGAGGGCATGGAGTTCTATAAATGTCAGTTAGGTCAATTTGGTTGTTAGATAAAGGAGACTTGAAGATTCACATCTTCTAAATCCATGCTCATTTTGTCTACTTCTATCAATTATGTTGTAGTATTGAAACCTCTGACTATAATTGTAGATTTGTCTCTTTCTCCTTTCATTTCTGTTTTTGCTTCATGTACTTTCAAGCTCTGTCATGAGGTGCGTGCACATTCAGGAATTTGTGTCATCTTGATGACTTGACTGTTTTGACATTATGAAATTTCCCCCTTTATCTCTGTCCAAAAGTCTGCTTTCTGAAGTTAATAAGGCCACTCCAGCTTTCTTGTGATTTCCGTTTGCCTGGTGTTTCTTTTTCCAGTCTTTTTCTTTTAACCCATCTGCATCTTTATATATTTTTTTAATTACCTTTATTTTTCATTGTAACATAGTTGATTGTACATATCTGCGGGGTACAGAGTTGAATATCCATTCCTGTGTGTATTTGAAGTGTGTTTCTTGTAGAAAACATATGGTTAGTTTTATATGAAAGGGGTTTTATTATAATTAGCATATAATGAATCTTGCTTTTTTTATTCAGCCTGATAAAGTCTCTGACTTTTAATTGGAGTGTTGAGACCATTTTAATTTAATGTAATTATGGATATGGTTGGATTTAAATCTACCATTTTGGCATTTGTTTTGTCTCATCTATTTTTTGTTCTTTTTTTCTGCTGTCTTTCATATTAGTTTCCATGTTCAATTTTCTTTCCCCTATTAGCTTGTAAGCCACACAGCTCTCTTTTCTTAGTGGCTACTCTAGGGTTTACATTATGCATCTTTAACTTACTGCAGTCTTCCTCCAAATAATATACAATTTCAGCTAAAGCACAAGCACCTGCAATAGTGTACTTCCATGGTCCCCCACCCTTTGTTTTACTTTTACATGTGATATGACCCTACAATTTTTTCTTGCTTTGTACAGTCAGTTTATCTTTAAATGAACTTTAAAATGAGAAAAACTACATCTTTTATATTTACTTACATATTTATCTTTTCTAGCCCTCTTCATCCCTTTGTCTGAATCTGAGCTTCCCTTTGGTGTCATTTTCTTCCCACTTGAAAAACTTCCTTTAACATCTCATAGTGCAGGTCAGCTAACAACAAATTCTCTCAGATTTCAGTTGTCTGAAAATATCTTTCTCACCTTTATTTTGGAAGGGCATTTTTGTGGGCTATGTAATTCTAGGTTTCCATCAGTCAGCCATGTAAAGATGCTGTTCCTTTGTCTTCTGGCTTACAGGCCCCACATCCTTTCTCAGGGTCCCAGCAGCCAAATCCCAGAGCCAGCGCTGCCACAGATGGCCATGGGCAGGCACCTGGCCTCACAGAACCTCAACACCCTTGACATTAGAGGAGACCAGAAGTAGAGCCCACAGCACAGGGTTGTGGTGACCCCAGGGGGACTACTGGGCAGAGTGCTCACTGAGTGGCATGTTGGCTTTTTGTTGTCAGTGAGGGTAGTGTCTGCTGCTGGTATTGCCTGGGTCTCTGCCTTAGAGACGTGCTCTAAGAAAAGGGGCCTTTTATAGGACACAGCTGTTCCAAGGCCCTCTGGTTCTAAATGGCCTTTGATATTCCTCATCACAGTCCTCCACAGCCACACAGCCCCCACTGCATGCTCCATCAGTCACTGTCTCTTCCAGTGCTGGTGGGCCTAGGGCAAGGACGCCAGAGGTTCTCAGCCACTGGTGACCTACTTAAGGGATCCCCACCCAAGCCACCATGGAGACAATCTGAAATGGGTCTTGGGTAGAAACTTGACCCCAAAATGTTGGATCTCTGCAGACTGTCTGGTTTTAATTCAAGCCCACCTGACTGTGGGGTTTCGGATTTTGCCAGGCCATGTTCTGACATCCGCACAGACTGCGTGCTGTGTGCATTGTTGGGCACGTCCAGGTTTCTTCATCCATCCCACAGCCTAGTGAGAGGTTCCTGGGCAGTTCAGGAGAAGGTCCCCAATAGGGTCTAGGGACCTGGCATTGCTTGGGCTTTGAGGAGCATCTCTGTGGGCTCAGGGAGCAGCTGCTGAGTAGTGGGGTCCCCAGAACTGGGGTAAAAAGCTCACTGGCACAGCCTTAGGTGGGCAAGTGGGCACCCCCTCAGGACCTGCTATGAGATAAGATTCTTCCTTTCCTACTCTTACCTCCCACCCCCTCCATCCCTCCATCCCTGACACTTTTCCCTCCCCTGGCCTCCCCGTGGCCCTAACCCCCACAGTGCCTCCACCCTGGAAGGTTTCCTGAGTCAGTATTTCCTGCCCAGGCACAGGCTCCTAGTCACCAGGACCTGGCAGTTGGAAACATTCCCCTTCATTTTTTAGGAACGATTAGTCACCTTTAGTTTCTTGACAAATACCATCACATCTTGGAATTTCTAATTTTCAATTCTTTTAAAAATTAAAAAAAACAATCTATTAATTTACAGTAAGAAAAAGAACCTCCAAGGAACCCAGAAAGTGAAGCTCACTGGCCACAAAGGAAGCGATTGTCCTGCCCTGGTGGGTGGCTAGGGAAGCAGGTGGCCTGGGCAAGGGGCTGGCAAGGAGGCTGGGGTGGTGTCCTGCATTGTCCCTCTCTCAGGAAAGGAGCTGGCTAAAGTCCCACCTCGTTTGTCTTTGGCCAAGCTCCTCTTAAGCAGCTTCCTTCCTAAATGTGGACTTTTCTGGGGCCTCATTATTTTGAGATTGATTTTCAACCTTTGCAAAAACCGCTTGGGTCACTCTTTACCAAGTCAAACCTCTGAAGCCACCTGCCTGCAGTGGTGATCTCACTGGTCCTCCTGGCAGGGTCCCTCTAAGCTGTGGGCAGTGAGTGCCCAACCTCAGTCCAGCAGGCGCATGCGTGAAGGAGGTGGGGCGAGGGGAGGCAGTGGTGGACCTGGGGGCATGTGCCTGTGTGAGCCGAGTGGGGCCTTTTTTGCAGAATGAGATTCTGCCCCATGAGGATCCTCTCTTTACAGGAGGGAAGAGCACCTGTGCAAAGCCACACAGCCTGTTGGTGGGCACACCAGCACTTAAGCTGAGGACCTGCTCACCCAGAGGTCTTCCTACTGATCTGGGAACATAGAAGAGAGAAAGCAAGGACCTAGACTGGGAATTGAAAAGGCCTTAAAGTCTTTCAGTCTCTGGAATGGCCCCTGTGGCCTTGCCGACCCTCATCATCGGCCTCTCCAAATCAGTTCTGGGTCAGGGCTCACAGCCTCCAGCAGCTCAAGGGCGCTTTTGGCTTGCTGAAGTTAGTGGGTCACCAGGGAGGACTGTCCACCACCCCTTGGTATCTGTCGTCCAGGAAGAATGTTCAGATGCCTGAAAATAAAGGGGTACATGCCAGGCTCCTAGCTCCATGGTCAGCGACCCAGAAGTAGGAGAGGAATAAAAAGGAGCTTAGGAGGAGCCCAAACAGGCTCCACAAAAATCCCCAGCCCCTTCTCACAGCCTCACTCTGAGCCTGTTCACTTTGAATGCAGCTCTACCAAGTTTATTTATCTGGTGTTGCCATTAGAAACGGCCTTCTCTAGGTGGCCTTCAGCTGACCCACTCTGCCCGGCATGGTCCTCAGCTCCGCAGGTCTGTCTGCTCCCTCAGTCCTTGCAGCCTGGATGGTCAGGGCTCAGGGACTGGCTCCAGTGACCCAGACTAGCAGGGAGTAGGTAGCCATATTAACCTGGCTTCAGGTATGCACGGCCCTCTGCACACATGACTGTCAAGGGACAAGAGTTTCCATCTGCCCAACAGGCCCCAGAAAGGTGTCTTATTTGGGTGCTGTCCTTGGTCACCCAGCAGTCATGGAATGGGAACAGGCAAGGCAGTCCCCACTCTGTGCAGCTTATTTGAGTGGACAGGGCAGAGTCGGCTCTGGCATCAGACAGGCTAGCTAAGGTTATTTCGGGCAGAATTGCTAGAGATAGTTTCTTTGCTACTTTATGCTTTATTTTTCTCTATAGAGCTTTTTGGTTTTTCCGCATTGAACATGGATCAATTTTATAGCCAGGTAATGATGGCTTGTAGCTTCTTCCCTGTAGGCCCAGCAAGGTGCTAAGCACTTTATAGGCAATGACCCATTTACAGATGAAGAGTTGAAGGTTACCATGTTAAGGAACTGTGCAAGGACAAGGGGACAGACAGAGCTAAGTGGGACTTCCAGGTCTGCTTGAGACCTGGGCCACTAAACTAAGGGGACCCTTAGTTCATTTGAGACAAATCTGCCTGTCTGAGTATGAGATTCTGCCTCCTCTGTGCCCTCCCCACAGAGCTCAGCCAACCCAGGCTGTCAGTAACTGTTAAGAAGTCTCCCGGAGGCCCAGTGACCATGCTGCCACCAGAAGTGGCAGGAGGGAGCCCGGAGAAGGCTTGCGGGGTGGGATGGAGATTCTCTACAGGAACTGCACAGCTGAGGCCTGACCGAGGGGTGGCGAATCACAGGACCACAGGTTGTGATCCATTCACGTCTGATTCCTTTATTAGCTCAAGAGGCAAGGGCGGCACAAAGGAAAACCCGAAAACTGGACCCTTCTCCTAACCCCGAAGCACCTAATCCTCCTTACTGCTCACACCCGCACAGCACCCTACAGTGTACAAAGCACCTTCCCAGCCCGTTCTCTCTCTCGTCACCCATTCATTCAGCGGGTTCCTATTTAGCACCTCCTGCATATGTGCTCTGGCATGTGGGGATGCGGCCCCTGCCCCTTCAGGGTCCCACGGCTCCTGGTGACAGAACCCCTTTCCCCACCTCAGTTTGCCCTCCGGCATTGACACCTAGAAGCAGCTGCTTGTGCAAAACTCTTTCCATGTGATTACGTGAGCTTCTAATGATTTCCAAGGATAAGAAGCTCTGGCTGTCTTCAGGCCAGGAAACCGTAAACTAGTAGTTTCCAGTGACCCGCTCAACAGTGCTGGCACCTTCTGAGACAGATCAGGGGTTCTCATGTGTGGGTAGCCAGAAGCTCGCTTTAAAATTGAGTCCCACTTGCTTTGGCCTTGAGATAGATGTTTGCCTTGTGTCAAATGAAACACTCACATAGGCGGGTCACTTCACTGTCTATTAAAGGATACTTGTCACTGGTCAGGGATCACTGACCCCACAACTGTCAGCTGAGTGACCAGCTCCAGTAGTGCCTGGTGACCAGCTGGGAGAAGTGTGGGTTCAGTGTCTGTTAGCCCATCTGTAGGGTCAGTGGTCTCATAGAGCTGCACTCAGAGTTGGGCCAAGGGCAGCATCTCCCCACGTACCAATGAGGGCAGAAAGAAACCCTCCTGCCACGGCCCAAACAGTTGGTGCCACGGGGTGGTCATGGCCCATGACCAGATGGGATCTGGGGCAGCTGCTAACATGTAACCACGTCATAGAGACGGGAAAGGTGTATGAGCTAGTAGGTGAAAAAGCAAAACAAAAAATTGAATTTGTATTATGTGGACAAAGGCTAGACTCCAAAGTGGAAAAAAGGAAATAGTTTGATTTCCTAAAATGTCAGGAGAATGGGAGAACTTTTTCCTTTTATTTGGTTTCCCAGGAGGCAGCACTGAAGAGGGCACCCTGGGAGCCAGGGTGCCTGGCCACCACACCTGAAGCTGTGGGGGGCAAATATGGAGCAGTGTGTGGCCAGAACCTAGTCTTATCGGATGTTAAAGCTGGTGGGACCTTAGGTAGCATATAACCCAGTGGTTCTTGCTCTGACTACAGCATAAAATCTCCTGGAGAAACTTTTTTAAAATATCGATGCCTTTCCCACCCCCAAGTCACCAGGCAGTCCCCTCGACCAGGAGGCCAAACCTATGGGCAAGAGTTTCTGTTGAATGACTGAGCAGGTCGGCGGGCAGGCGGATGGATGGGTTGGAGAGGCCTGCGGTGGAGGCTGGTGCAGAGCTGGGGCAGGCCCCGGGGGAGGTGCACTGTTGTCTAGAAACCAACCAACCTGGGAGGCGCCCACCATGCTGAGATGTAGGTGGGTTCCTGGTCTCGACCCCAGCAGATCAGAGGAAGGGGAAGGAGCCTAAGTGCTTCTGCTCTCGGGCCCTCCTGTGCCCATTAAACAGGGGCTTGGGTGGGCAACAGAGAAGAGGGGAGTGGGCTGCTATGGGCAGCCTCATGAGCCCAGCTGGCACAGGGTTCGTCACTGCTGCACCTGCCTTGGGTTGGGCCGGGGAGCAGCCCTGGCAAAGTCCTGGTCCAACAGCCTCCTCTCCACCTTGGAGCGAGACGCAAACCTGGACAGGGAGGGCAACTGAGCCTGGATGGCCTGGAAAGGGTCAGCTCTCCGCAGTGTTGGGACCAGGACAAGCACCCTTGTTCCTTCAGGGAGACCCCATGGAAACCTCACTTGGGGTGGAGGCCGGAGGTGGGCTGGGCGCTCTGCCGGCTGGAGGGGGCTGTGGGTGGCAGGTTGTCTTTAGTATCACAGCAGATGCCGTAATTGGAGCACACGCCTCTATTTTTATGCTCCATCTCTGTGCCTATGCTTGTTTCCCTGGAGGTGGGCCCGGCTGCCCAGAGCCATTCGTCATCCTGAGGACAGAAGAGGACAGAAGAGGACAGTACACAGCTCTGGGTCACAGCCTTCTGCTGAGGAGGGAGCTCCTGGCTCTGTGGCGTCCTAACCTTCGCTCACATGCCCCTATTTATCACCCTTCATGTGCGCTCATGGCTTTGACCATGTGCTGTGGCTCCCTGCACGGACAGGGAAGGAGGCGAGTTTCTTTGTCCTGCAAGATTTATGCTCCTCTGTCTCTCTAGCTAGCCCAGGGGTCCCGGGGAGCGTTTTTTCACTGGGAAGGTATGAGATTCAGCTGCCGTAGGTACCTGCCTTCAGATTTGTATTTGTAGGATGAAGTTTCTGCCCCTGAAGTGGTGGAATGGAAGCCAAGCCTGGCTTTTATGTGTCAGACCCAGGCGTCCCATCGCCTACCCCCCACCTTGGCCTTGCTAATAGCTGTCCCTGGTGAGGGTGCAATCCCTGCACCCCTCTCCAGGAGCAGTTGTTGGAGAGCCTGGATGTGGTCTCACCAGGTTCCCTGGATGCCCTGGGTGCACCCTGAGCTCATCACCAGGAAAGGAGGGCAGATTGGCCCACGGAGAGGCCTGTAGGATCAATACGACGCCGGTGCTCTGGCTTATGTTTCCCATCTATTTGCCAGGGTTTCGCAATCTATTATTTATCATTATCTGATTTTCCATCAGATTAGGTCCTGACATGCCTTCCAGTGTCCTCACGGTCAATCTTCTCAGAGCCTTCGGTCGCCTACCTCTTTGAGGAGAGGGGCATCATTCGTCAGAATTCCCAAAGGTTTTGGGTTTTTTGTTTTCCTTTTTTTTTTTATTATCACCGGTTCCTTTTTTTGCAGAACTTCCTGCAGGACTAGTGTCCCACAGGACCCACTCTGGAGAAGGCAGACCTGTTATTCTTCTGGCTCCCCAGTCAGGCAGGACTGGCAGTGCCTCAGTGGGGGCCACGCCTGTCCCCAGGAGTCCTCAGTGACTCCCTGTCCCATCTGACCAAGGCCTCCCGCCCTGCACTCTCGCAGCTTCTCTTTCTCGCTGCTTAAAGTGCACTCAGGCTCCATGCACTGGCCCATGCCACCTCTGTCCCCGTGCTCCTCTTTCCTGTCCCTGGAGTAGCATCCTCCTCCTGTGCCACCACCACCACTTCACATGCTGCAGTGCACAGCTGTAATGCTGCCACCTCCTCCCAAAAGTCCTCTAAGGGCCCACCCCCGCGTGACATCACCTCCCCTGATTCCCACCCCCTGGCTCTTGTCTGAGCACCTCCTCTATCAATGGTCTCGTGCTCCCTGTTCTCTTGGAATCTCCCAGAAAACCTCAGTCTCCCTCTCCCCATTGCTTGAGTGGGGCAGGGGGTTGACAGCTGTAGCCTGGGGTGAGGTGGGTCCTCCTCTGTGGCAGGGGACCAGAGAACCAGTGCCACTCCCCAGGCAGGACTCACCTCCCCACCTGCCCCCTCTGGGACAGGTTGGAGGACACCAGCGGGCACCATTTTATCTAGTCCCACAGCCCCCGGCCTAGCAAGCTGCTGTGGTTTCTCAGCCTCCAGGGCCATGGGGTGGTGCCAGGCTGTCTGTAAAGATCATGGCACCAATCCCAGCTCCACTGCTTAGGAGGCTTAGGGTCTCGGACAGACTCCTTCTCTCCATGCCACACTTTGCTCTTTTGGGGTGGTACTTGAGGAATCCTTTGTAGTCATGGAGGTGACCCAACATGTGCAAGTGGGGAGGAGGCAGCCACTGAGAAACTGGGCTGTTCATTCTCAGACATGCTCAAGTCCCTTGACATCCCTCTGGATTCCCACCTCAAGGCACTTTTCTGTCTGTTATCAGCATCCGGCTGATTGGGTTCTGTGATCAAGCCCGGGCAGCTTAACAAACCTCCTGAAATCTAAATAAAAGTCACCAAAGCTGAGGTAATTGAGTGTTCAAGGAACTAACAACGCAGATTGGAAATGGCTGTTTTCTGGCGGGGGGTGCAACGCCCCCTGCAGTTCTCACTTGAAACCGACACCTGCTGCACTCGCTTCTCCTCAGAGGCCCTGTGGTGGGCGTCTCTTTGCAAAGCAGACTGTGAAAAATAGGATGTGTGCCCTGCTCAGCGTCCACTGCACCGGAATGCAATGAATGCACTGCCCGGGGGTCTGGAGCCCTGTGATGGGAGCCCCAGACGGGAGTGGCCACTCAGGGGACAAGGCCTCCACCCGTGCTGTGGTCAGGTGGGGGTGCTGTGATGGGAGGGTTCAGGGCAAGGCTTCCCCATGGCCATGCCAGGTCTCTGGGCATGCAGAGATAAGCAAGTTATTCCCTTTGTCCTCGAGGAAGCCACCATGTTTTTTAAAAAGTATTTGGACACCACAGATGTTCCTCTAGTTGGCCGGAGGCTGGTAAAGGCCCAAGGGACGAAGCCTGAGGGCTCAGAGCACTGCTCAGTTGAAGTGACCCATTCTGGGCCTCAGGCAGAGGAAAGGAGAAAAGAAATCCTGCCATGGCTTGCGGCATGGCACAGAAGTAGGAAAGTGCCTGAGTGAGGCCGAGGCCGCAGGGTCTCCATGTATGGCACCCCCAGGACAGGATGAAGATCCAAGGAAGAGACAGGACACAGGGCTGCTGGTGGCACTGCACCAGGCCTTGCTGGGCACAGGTGGGTGGGAGTTCCTGCCTTCTTGGCACCTAAGGCTGGATGAGTTGTCTGAATGTCCCTCTCTGCCCAGGATCCTGCTGGGGCTCCCAGGGTCCTCCTTGGGCCCCTGCTCTTGCCGTTCTCCCCAGCCTCCACCAGCGTGTCCCCTTCCACTGCAGTCCTGTCCCTCTGCCAGAACCTATCTCAACAGAAGCTTCCCCCAAACTCATCCAGCCCAGCGCTGGGTGTGGGTGCAGTGTGCGCACGAGCACTGGCCTCCCTTCCCAGCCTCCGCTGCTCCTGTCCTCCAGCCACAGCATGTGAGCGGAGGGGTCCCCACAGAGGAGCTTGTGGGCAGGTGAGGGCGAAGCCACCCTCCCCCCAGAGTAACAAGCAAGAGGCAGTGCCAAACGGGGTGGCCCCAGGGCCTCTGGCTCCACATCACCATGTGTCACCTCCTTCCCCAATCCAGAACTGCCTGTGTACCTTTTTGGTTTCAAAATGCTGCCCCCTGATATGGCTTCTCCACTGAGAAACTTGATCCATTTTCCTCCAAAGATGGAAAAAAGCTCTACTTCTAAAAATAGCCCACCTGGCTCCCCTGCACATGCTGTCACCACGGCAACCTGCTCCTTCCTAGGAGCCTCCTGATAAAAGAGGGTCCCAGCCCGGGTGGGGGTGCTTGGTGGGCTCCTCAGTCAGACCTGGCCTTGAGAAGAGGCTTGGGTGGGGAGCAGGAGGTGGGGGGTCATCATAAACAAACAGGGGCTCCCTCTGCTTCTGAGCCCCTATGAATTGAAGTAAACTCAAGATGGTTACCTGCAAAAGTGACCTGTGTCAGTGAAAGGCAACAGTTAGTGGAGGTCTGGGGGTCCAGGGCCCTGGCATATGAAGTCCCAGCACTGCACTGCCACACTTTGGGTACTCTGCATCCTTCCCAGAGGAGGTGTTAATGTTCCCAGTGTAAGGACTGGCACACTTAACCAAAGCCACGCAGAGTCAGAAGCAGGACTGGCAGGCCCTGCCCCAGGCTGCTGCCTCCCTGCAGAGAGCCCAGCCAGGAAGGCATATGTGCCAGGCTTTGCAGATGGACAGAGGGACTTGGGCTGTCTCTGTGCCCAGGAAACAGTCTCAATGATCAACTAGAGGGCATCCAGGGACCACTCCTCAGGGTAGGAAATCAAACCAAAATGATCAGACATAGAGTGAGACCGTGGCACAGTGTGGTAGCCAAATAATGGCTCCCAAAGACTTTAATGTCCTAATTCCCAGAACATGTGGATATGTCACCTTATATGGCAAAAGGAACTTTGCAGCCGTGATTAAATTAAGGATCTTTAGATGGAAGGATTATCCTGGATTATCCAGGTAGATATATAATCCAATGTAATCACAAAGGTGCTTGTAAGAGGGAGGCAGGAGGGCTAGACTCAGAGAGAGAGATTAGAAGATGCTACTCTGATGGCTTTGAAGGTGGAGGGAGGGGCTGTGAGCCAAGGAATAAGCGCAGCCTCTAGAAGCTGGAAAAGGCAAAGAAACACATGCTCCCGAGAGCCTCCGAAAGGACACTGCCCAGCCAACACCTTGATTTTAGGACCTCTGACCTCCAGAACTAGAACATAAGAAATGTGTGCTGTTTTAAGCCTCTGAATTAGTTTCCTGTGGCTGTTATAACAAATTACTACAAACCGGTGGCTTAAAACAACAGAAATTACTCTTTCACCATTCTGAGGCCACAAGCCCAAAATCATGGTGTTGTCAGGGCCGTGCTCCCTCTGAAGCCTGTGAGGAAGAATCTGCTCCACGTCTTTCCCTTGGCTTCTGGTGTTGCCAGCAATCCTTGGCATTCCTTGGCTTGTGGAAGCGTCACTCCAGTCTCTGCCTCTGTCCTCTCATGTCTCAGTGTCTTTTCTCATCTTATGAGGATACCAGTCATATTGGATTAAGGACCCTCTGTATTCCAGTATGACCTCATCTGTACTAACTGCGTCTGCATCGACCCTTCCAAATAAGGTCACATTCTGAAATTCCAGGAAAGATGTGAACTTGGGGGGGACACTAGCCAACCCAGAACAGCCACTAAGGTTAGAAACTCATACACTCAGGAAGCTTAACCTTGGATGAAAGGCCACTGCCACACCTGATGGCCCAGCCAAGATGGGCAGAAGTGTTGTGACAGCTGCCTTGTGACATGTTGGTAATCTGAGTTTTATGGATTTATTCTCTTCTAACAAAAAAGAGAATTTATTCTTACCTGTGACTAGTGAAAACTGATGGGTATTTTAGGAAACAGTGCTATTCTAGAGATGGTTGTATCTGGGAAGAGGCTAGGGTGCCTATTCCATGTGGTCCTGCCATCCTACAAGCTGGCCTGCACTTTATTTCCCAGCCCTGTGTCTGGCCTAGAGGACAACTTCTATTGTTCCTTCCATGATCCAAAGTCTGGGGCTGCCATTTTCTTTTGTTGCTGTAGCCAGGGAGGCCCAGGAGCACCGCTGGCTGAGGAAGGTACAGTGAGACTCAGGCCTGTGTTCCTCCACCATTGCAGAGAGGTCATTGTCATTTGAAAGCACAGGCCCTCTTTGGCCCTGCATTACCTCTAGGGAAGAGCAGAGTCATCTCCCATGCCCGGGTGTCCTTGTTTCAGAAGCCACATGCTTTGCAGGTGGCAGAGCACTCGCTGCAGTGCTGGTTAGTCACTTAGCTGGGAGTGTTTAATCTGAACATTAGCAGCACGCCAGGCAGCCGGCCACAGGGAGGCCTGGGAAGCATGGGGGGCGTAGCAAAGACCACCCCGGCTGCCTGCTGGCGCACGGCAGGGAAATGGCCGGCTGTTTGCCAGGTGGGAGGATGGGGAGGCAGAAGTCCCCTGGCTCCTGCCTTCTGCCCCAGCCTCCATCTTGTCTCCTCCAGCTCTAGAGTCCTTCCTCCTTCAGCCCTTCGCTTTGGTTCCCTGGGTCACTGTCCTCAAGGTCCTATAATCCATGTCCTTGAAGTCCTGAGCCCTCAGCCCGTGGCACAGGGGCCATTTTCTGAGGGCCAGGCAGGAGAGACTGATGGGGACACTGTGTCTGTGAGCCTGGGGCCGTCTCACTGCCCAGCCAGCCTCCCTCCCACCTCACACTTCAGCAAAATGCCGCTTTCCAGCTCCACCCCCAGCCTGACTCCTGGGGCCTTCTGCAGAGGTGCTTCCCGCTGGGGATCTGCTGGCTCATTCCCAGTCTCCACCACCACGTGGCTGGGGCCAGGCACTGTCCCACAATGTGTCCTGTGTGATGAAGCCTTTCATCCTCTCAGGGCTCCAGTAGACTTCCTGCTTCCATTGTTTCTTAAGAGGAGCAGCATTTTCTAGAAGGCAGTGGAGAGGCATTGAGTTCAGCCTAGCACAGGCTGCTGCTGGTGGTAACAATCCCACCCGATGTGGGCCACCAGGCACCTGAGTCCTTCCCAGGCGTCGGGCTTTCCGGAGTTAGCAGGAGGGCTGCTTTATGATCCCAGCCTGGGGAGTGTGGCTTTGATTGGCCCTAGATTTCAGTTGCTGCTATTGTTGTATTAATATAGTTGCACATTTTCTGTTGGACTCTGATCCAACAGATGTCATCATCTATGGATGGTTTCGTGTTTGCTGTGTTGTGATGCTGAGATGTTGATCATTTCACCTGTGACAATCAGATACTCATTGTCCTTGGGTTTTATTCCCTGTGGAAAGTGGGAACAGAGGGGGTTTGTGGGGTCATAAAAACTTGAGAACCCCCAAAGTCATAGTCTCAAGAACTGCATCTCTAAATGACTTTGTACATAAATTTTCCTTTGAAATAAATTTCCTCCCTGTAGAGTTGCCCTGTGAGGGACCAAATGGACCACAGAAGCCAAGGAATCATTTTTGTGACCCCCTGATGGGTATTTGTCAGCATATCCTTCAGAAAACATGAGCTACTTTACAGCCATTATTTCTTTTTGTAATGTGAGGAATGACACACTGAAGTGTTTTTACTTGCATCTCCCGTGTTGGGTTTCATCTGTCTTTCCACTGTGGGTTGCTCCTCGGTGAGCAACCTGACCCGAACTGAGACTTCTGCACTCAGCCTGGCCTGAGTTCAGCATTTGGGAGGCAAAGTCCCCTTCATTGTCTGGCTCTGCTCCCCCGCAAGCTTGGGGTGGGGTTCACACCACTGTGTTCAGTGTATGTCTGAGCAGCCTCAGCCTTGCTGTTGACCTTCGGAGCAACACCACCATCTCCTTGCAGGGTAGCAGGCATGTGGGGACTGCCTGGGAGCATGGCCGTAACTGGTCATTCATGGCCTCGGAGCTGAGCGGGTGTCACGATCATCAAGGCTGAGCCAGGTTCAGTGGTCTTTCTGCCCACACCTACCCCTCCTTTTCTTCTCCAGCCCCTGGCCTCTTGTAGCCACCCTGTCCCCATCCACACCAGACCTCTGGTCTCTTTCTCCCAGTCTGCCCATCATGCCACCAGCCGCCAGTCTCACCTTTCCCAGGGACCACTGCTCAGATGCCACACACTCCCTTTTGCCGAGGGCTGAAGAGCCAGGCTCCTTAGCCTATGCCAGAGGCCCCTCGCGATCTCCCCTCTCAGACCTGTGCCCCCATGCCCCTCCTGCCTCCCATCTCCTCCTCCAGGCCTTGCCTTCCTTTGTGTGACATGCCAACCCAGCGCATGCCACCAGGAACTGAGAGCCTAGCTGGGACTCCTTTGTGATGCACCCAAATCGTTCATCCACTTACTCACTCACTCCATCTCTTGCCCCACCCTTCCTCATTCTCCTGATCTCAGTGTCCCTCGGGGAGGGACTCTCCCCGCCCATCTCCCCAGAATGGATCATGATGATCAGTCACCGCTGATGCAGATGGCTTCCCATCCTGTCCCCCACAGTACAGCCAGCGACTTGGACCAGAACAAGCACATCCCCATGTCCCTGGGGACCGGAATTTGGCCCTTAAGAGCTGCTTACTAAGATGTACTGTTTAATAACGAGTTAAACGCAGTGTGGTCACCCACCTCAACCCACTGCACAGGAGGGTGCTCGGACTTAGGTGGGCTGCGCCTCTCACCCGCTCTTGCCTAGAGAATGGGGGGTCACATTCAGGCTGACTTGCAGCCAGCGTGCCCCCTCAAGGTCCCCCAAATGTAGAGCTAGTGGTTATTCTGCTTGGCTGGTGGCCGGCCCTTCTAGTTGATAGACATATTGAACCGGGGATGGTGACATGTGCCTCAATGACAAGAGGCTGTAAGAGCCCAGGCTCTGAAGCCAGACAGACTTGGTGCTCAGGATCCCCTCACCTTATGGCCCTAGGCAATTTCTGTGCACCTTTCTGCCCAGACCTACCTCACTGGGTTGTCACATGCATTAACTGAGGCAGCACCTCGCCCAAGGCCTGGCACCCAGAAAGGCGTGGTGCGCATCAGCCATTGGTGCCTTTCTAAAGCCATCCAGAGAGGGGCAAAGCCTTATGGACAGACAGACCTGGATTCAGACCCCAGCTCCACCCTAAGCTGGCGTCTTGGCCTCTCAGATCCTGCATTTTCGTGCCTGCTGAGAGGAAGAATCGCCCCTGTCTACTAACTGCCACTGCAAGCCTCAGAGCCACAGTTGACAAAGCAAATGGTCCATAACCCGGCCCACCACGTGTGGTCTCCAGACACCGGGTCATTTCGGGGCTGCAGTTGGGCTGGTGGGAAGTAGGGCAGTGGGGCTCCCTGCCTCTAGCCTGGATGCTGGCCCAAGGCCACTGTGGCCGGCAGGGACAAGGTGTGCAATGGACGCCCCCACAGCTGGCTGGCCTGCCCCTGCCCTGGACTCAGGCGACTCAGAATAGTGACTCGCTGGGTCCACCCTGCACACCTTGTCCACCATGGTGGGAAGAAATCCATTCTCTTGCAATATGTGTTCTTTTTTTTTTTTAATTTTATATCTCGGGTCACAGATTTTCTTCACTAAAAAAAGGTTTTTGCTGATAATTTCTGAAACAAGCCATTTCAGAAACCCCTTGGCAGTTACAGGCTCTGAGACTCACAGGTCGGTGTCAGCCTGTTGGTTGTCCTGCCCCTTGGGCACAGGCTGGAAGGCAGGGGAGTGCATAGGGCACCTGGATAGCAACGTGAAGGGTGAGGGAGGGGGGAGGAGGAGCGAGAGTCCCGCCTGCTGCTCTCTGCTCTCACAGAGGCCCCAGCAGCCTGGCACGAGGAGGGTGGCTAGCTGGGAGGCCTGGGCATGACTTCAGCTCTCAGAGCCTCAGTTGTCTCATCTGTCCCTCAGCGATGGTACAGTCGCTACCCTGAGCCAGCATCTGCATACAGAAGCTTTGGAAATGTGAGAGTGTCCATGGTCTTTCAGGGAGATGGGTGCAGACCCCTAGGAGGATGGGCTGGGGGAGGGGGTGATCCTCGACTGTGGCCTGGGGGTCTTCAGGCAGACTTTAGAGAGAGGGTAGCATTGGGCCAAGCCTCAGAAGGTGGGTGCTATGGGGTGGACCTCTGAGGAGGTGGGGGGAAGCATGGGGAGGTTTCAGGCAGTGGAGACTTTCCAGGCCCCACGCAGGAGCACTCAGCGTTTGCAGGGAATAAAGGACAGTTTGGTGTGGCTGGAGGATGGGCATGGAGCAGAGAGCAAGGTGAGGTTAGCTGGGAAGGTGTTGGTTGACTTGGGGTGGGCCTATGATGTTGGGAAAGGAGACCAGGCTCCATTCTAGGGGTCTCTGTGCCCACCCAGCATGGCCCACCCTTGCCTGCATGCCGTAGCTTAGGTGAGCTGCTGCTCTGCATACAGGTGGGTGGGTGCCTGCAGGCTTGTCCCCTTCAAAGCCAGTTCAGGCCCTGCCATTCAAGCTGGTTCCCCCTAATGTCCCCTCCCACTGACTCAGGTAGGCCTGTGCCCACCCCACCCTGAGAAGGCTGGGCTAGGCTGGGCAAGCACCTCACCCTGGTAAGGAGCAGGAATGGGCATCACGTAGGGAACTAATCTTTTTTGAGTGACGCTACCTACTCTGCTCTCCTTGACACAGGCCATGCAGGCCTCTCAGTGCCCTGTCGATTGATAGTAACCACGGCAACTCTATTCTCTCCACAGATGACTCTGGGGACGACGACGAGGAGACTGCCTCCCCAGCTGACAAGAGTGAGATCCACCACACCCTTAAGAACCTCTCCTTGAAGTTGGATGACCTGAGCACATGCAATGACCTCATCGCCAAGCACGGCGCTGCGCTTCAGCGCTCCCTGAACGAACTGGACAGCCTCAAAATCCCCTCCGAGAGCGGCGAGAAGCTGCAGGTGGTGAACGAGCGGGCCACCCTCTTCCGCATCACGTCAAATGCTATGATCAACGTGAGTACCCACTCCCACTGCTGTCCTGGGCTCCCATCCCCAGCACCGTGGTCCCTGAGTGGGTGGCCAGGGGCTCTGGACAGACCAGGGCTCCCTTTCCTGTGGCTCCAAGTCATTTTTCAAGACCAGCACCCTCCTGTGCTCTGAGGCATTCTCTATGTCACCTCCTCCGCGCAGCCATTGTTGGGTGAGGATGCTTTTTAATAGTCTGGTGAGAACTGGAGTTGGGTGCGGAATCTGGCTGAGGCTGGCAGTGGCTCGTGCCCAGGTGAGGAAAGCCAGGGCCACAAGTTGAACAGCCAACCTGGTGGCCCAGTTCTGCCCACACAGTAGGGACACAGCTGCCACGCAGGCCATCAGTGGCTGCCGCTGCTCCTTCCCTAGGCACACCCTGCAGGTTTCAGCAGGATAGTGGCCCACGGGGGGAGGGGCATGAATGTGTAGAGAGGGGCTGGGCTTGAGGGTTTCCTTAGCTAGAAGAGCTTTAGAGCTGAGTCTGCTGAGGTTCACGCTACCCTGGGAGTAGACAGAGGGAGTAAGCCCAGTCTGTAAACCAAGAGGCACAGCCATGGGAGTCGGCCACTCTCCCTGGGTTCTGGATGCCATGTTGCTGTGACTGGGAGCAAGGACGGTCTCTCCATGGTGGCAGGAGTATAGTGTTTGACCATGCTTCTGGGCCCTCCATCTTTCTGCCTGATGAGTGTTCCCCAGAAATGTGTGTGTTCCTCCAGACCTCCACTCCCAGACACGGTCCTCCCAAAGACAGACCCGTGGACGGGCACATTTAAGCCAGGGGTGCCATTGTAAGGAGCTTGGGGTGGCCTACTGGGAACAAGGGGCCAGAGCAGAGATGTGCAGAAATGGGGCTGTGACAGAGGAAGAAATTCAGGTCCAGAGAATGGGGCTCAGAAGGACCATCAAACCAGCTGGAGACAGTGGGCAATACTGGTGCCCAGGTGAGCCCGAGCTGGGGGCCCAGCCTCCAAGCTAGGGGGTCAGAGCAGAGCCAGGCTGGGAGTCAGGACCAGGCTCCAGGCCCAACAGGAAACCCAAGGCCAAGGTTGAAAGATGGAGGCCAGAGCCCACCGCAGGCCCAGAACCCCAGGCTAGACCCTGGGCATCCCTGCCCCAAGCCTGCTTTAGTACCTGTTGGCAGCATGATTGTGGGGCAGGAAGGCCACCCCCCACCCACACCTGTCCAGACATGCTCAGGCCTGGAGCACTCCAGGGTCAGACAGCCTCAGGAATCCCCTCCCTGGGGCCTGAGGCTGAGCGAAGTGTGCCTTCATCCTGGACTGCCAACGCTCACTTGCCTGAGCTGGGCAGGTGTGCACACCTTTGTCCGTCCCAGGCGCCACAGTGCTCAGGGCACGGCTGGCACCTGCGTGCATGCAAAGACGCCAAGAGGCTGCTGGGCTGCAGCCACCCTGCGTGCCAGCCCCTTCATCACCTGCGCTCTCGCTTTCCTACATCCACAGACTGTAGGGGCAAAGGTCCTTGTACTTCTACCAGTGACATATGCAAATCTTAAGCATTTAATGACATAATGATGCGTTCATGTTTCCCCATTCATCCCAGAAGCCACCACCTGCCTGTGGCTGCCGTGGCGTACTCCCCACCCAAGACACAAGCCCCTTTATCTTGAGTAAGCAGTTTTGGCTTTTCCAAGATGACAAGCTTCTCAGCTGGCTGTAGTCTGGTGGAGTCTTTTATCAGACATAAGAGACTCATCTGTGTTTACGAAGCCATAAAAATAGCTCGTCATCTAAGTGCCTAATGAATCGTTTTATGGGAAGCGCAGCCCCTGGGGTTCGTTACGATGCTTGTTTCTAGTTCCAGCACCAGGAGAACATGTGAGAGTCAGGCCTGAGAGACAGGAGCTGCACCCTGGCCAGGCTCTGCTGGACCTTCTCTGTGAACCTGATGTGCAGGCCTCTCCCCCAGCTCCTGGCTGTTTAATCGGGAAGGGAGGTGAGACAGGGAGGGCAGGAGTGAGGTGCTCGGGCTAGCGAGAGGCCCACCTTCCTCCTGGGGTTCTTTCCTGATGGCTGTTTCTCACCTGGCAGGAGCCAGGGTGGTTCTCGGAGGGCTGTTTGTATGACTGTCAGCACCAGGTGTCCAAACCCTCACTGTGTACAGAGGGTCCATGTAGGTAAAACCGGCCACATGCCTGAGGGTCATGGGACACATGTGTCCCAGTCCCTGGCCAGGCCTCAGCTTCCACACCTGTTACGAGGAGAGTGTTGGACCAGGATCTAGATCTAAGGCAATCATGCAGCTTCATCCCAAGCCTCTGGGGAGCCTATTCATGCACCACCGAACCATTTACCCCTCCCAACAACCTCCTTCGTTAGGTTGGTTGTTAGGTATTGTTAGTGCCAGAGTAGGAACTGAGGCTCAGAGAAGTCACCTGAGCTGCCCAGTGTCACTCAGCTGGCAAGTGGCCAAGCTGGGATGCAAACCCAGGTCTCTGTGGTCTGTTGGGAAAGTGATAGCCCCCATCTTCTCCAAGGAGGTGAGGGTGAGACCCCTGAGGGCTGCTAAGGTACACTTCGTCCACTGCTGAACTCCAAGGTCAGGACACAGAGGGGGTGGCCTCACATCCACCAGGGAGGGATCCCAATCTCAGGGACTTCTCTAAGTCTCTTTTATGTCTTTTACCTTTAAGCTGTGATGTGGCCTCTGGTTGCTGTGATTGTAGCCCCTCTAGGGCCCCTCCTGGAAAGCTGAGGACTCAAGGACAGAAGCTACCTCCAGCTGTCCCTAGAAGGCACAAATCATCATCCCCCAGTCCCTCCAGATCTTGCTGTGAGAGAAAGTTGTTTCTCCCTGCTGTGGGGATCCCATTGCAACACCACTGCCTGCTCCCCACCCCCTGCCCTGACTGCAGTAGAAGCGGAGAAGCTTCCAGCAGCACCCATGTCTGAGTCTGGGGATGCTCTATTCGCACTGGCCCCTTGGACGGTGCAGACCCTTTTCCTGGATGCTATATTTGAGCACTCGGTGAATGATGTGTTTTCCACCTTGTAGGCTCTGACTGAACCTGGGCCATGGAAGTGGAGCAGAAAATGAGGGACAGCTGGCCAGACAAGCCCCACAGGGAAACAACCCTTCAGAGGGCCCCGGGAGGGCAGCTCTCTTCTTGCAGGACAGGCACTGGCAGCATCATCTCCACTTTCCCCAAGACAGCAAAGAATCTGGGGTTGTTCAGCCTTCAGAAGAAAAGACAGGTCAATTCTTAAATCTTCTTCAAGTTTAGGAAAGGACACCAATGTCATAAGCTGTTAGGTCCCAAGCTCCCAGCAGGGCAGGGAGGGAGCATCCTCTGGAGAATTCCCAAGAGCCCAGGAGCTGTGGCTCGGGCGCAGGCTGCTCCGCCGGGGCGGGCAGCCATCCCCACCTCCCGTCAAGTGTGGCCTCTTCCGGAGGTGTTGGAGGGAACAGATGCTCGGAGGAGGCTTCTGGATCGGGAATACTGAGCAACAGCTCAGTGTCTCACCCTCCGTGCCTTTGCCAGTGCTGTACCTTCTAGAACGCCCTTTCCTTGCCCTTCAGATTGCTGGCAGATCCTTTTTCGGGCAGTTGTTCATCTTGGCTCAAACCCCTGGCCTCCAGGGGCACCACTGCATGGGATTTAGTCAGTTTCTAGTGTCTTACTGTCCCCAACACTAGCCCAGTGAGAGTACACAGTGAATGATGTGTCAAAGTGGGTCTCGTATCTCAAGAAAAAAATGCTCTGGGTAGCCCACATACCATTTACAAAGCCATCTAGTCCCATGTCCTCACCTGACAGTGAGAAAGCAGAGGCTTGGCCCCCAGCCCCTGGCCTGTAGAGCTGCTGTCACCCCACCATGCCCTGCACCACCCCATGCTCCCCTTCCAGAGAGGTGACCCAGCCTGGAACAGCGCTTTAGGAAATTAAACTGTGATTGCGTTTTCCACCCAGGTATGAAGCTGAGCCGCGGGCACCACGCCAACCCGCGGCCTCCTTCCCTCTTCTTGTGGCAGTTTGGTTGGCAGGGCTCTTTCTAGGGGGACTTGGAGAATAGAACCTGGTGGGCCTTAGAAGGGGCCCTTTGGAGGCAGCATCTGAGCAGGTCAGTGGCCCTGTAGTGAATTCAGGGCCACCCTCTCTTGTCACACAGTTAGGAAAGTCCTGCATGATGGGCATTTAAGCCAGACATTAGCAGCTGCCTCCTGAGCCCTGCCCAGGTCTGTGCCAGGCAGAGAATTGGCAGGGAACAGGCAGTCCAGCTGACTGTCACAGTGACAAGCTGTCACACGTGTGTTCATTGGTGTGAACTTCTCTAGGAATATCTACCCAGGGCCACCAGCTCACATGCCATTTTTGGGTTTGGTTTTGTTTTTAATTGAAACATAATTGATTGGACATAGCTGTGGGGTACAAAGTATCAACACCTGTGTGCATTATGTGATGCTCAAATCAGGATAGTTAGTATATAACGATGCAATCGTCTTTCGTGTCTATTTATCAACTCCTCCTTTACCCCCCTCTTCCCATGCCCGTTTTTGAAGGCCAAGTTTGGGAAGGGCCTGGGGGTTGGGAAGGTTCATAATTGGCCAGGTTGGCAGGATCAGGCCCAGCTGACCACAGGCCAGCAGGAGAGTGACTCTCAGATGCCAGTCATGTGCACCATGTACCCTGGGAGCCAGGGCAAACCACGGCTGGGACTGCAAAGGGCAGAGGTCGTGGCAACAGAGTAGGGCCTGGAAGGGGAAGGAGGGTTTCTCCCAGGCAGAGAGGGAAAACATTAATAGTGGCCACTTCCGGGCTGTCACTGTGCACAGGTCTTTACACATGTGTCCGGATGGGCACCTGTACCAGTTTGGCTCCAAAGCCAATCCATAGTCGTCCCACTTGCCCACCCAGTTCCCCTTCCTGGGAAGGGGGGCAGAAGTCCCCTTCTGTGGACTTCTCCAGTCGTGGTGGGCCCGTGGGCAGGACCTGGTCATCGGGTGAAGCTCACTGACTGTGTAGGCAGTGGTCTCACCACCCACTGCCCTGGAAAGGAGAGTAGACACCTCTCCTTCCCTCCTCGGGCAGCATGGAGAAACCAGCCTGGCTGCAAGGCTTTCAGCCATGAGGGAGAAATGGCGCCTGGGGTTCACATGATTCCTGCACGTCCCTGGTAGGCCCAGCAGCCTCTCCCCAAATGTTCCCCATTGGCCACTGTCCCTGTCCCCTGCCCAGGATCTGAAGAGGCCACAGTGCCTCAACCCTTCTCCACCTACCTGTTGACAACCGATGTGGTTGTCACCTTTTCTGGGAACCCTCCACTCCCAATGCCACAATGAACTCACAGCTGCTGCAGGGCCCCTTCTCACAGCCATCAGCTAGAGTCAGCCCTGGGTGCCATCTTCCTGCCCTGGTGGCAGCCTCCCTCCCCACATCCCATGCCCCAGCTCTTGAGAACCAGGCTGGGAGGGACTGGGACGGGCCCTGCCTGGGGGGAGCCAGGACAGGAAAGGGAACAGGCTTCCCAGGCATTGCACGGCACGCCAGGTGCTCTGCACTTGGATCTCACCCCCAACTCAGCTGGCCTACATGTGGGGAGAACAAGGCTGAGGGACTTGGGGACTTGCTCAGGGTCATAGCTGCTGAGGATGTGAGCCCAGGTCTTTCAGACTCCACAGCCTGCTACAGCCTGCAGCCTCATGGTGGAGAAGTAAACCCATCCTTCTCCTTGATCACGAGTGGGAGGTCAGGAAACCCTCTCCTGCCCACCCTTGCCCCGTATCCCACCCCGGCACTGCTGTCCACCCCCCATCTATGGGTCCACAGTGTCTCATGGATTTTTCTACTGCAGTATCTTGACCCGTCCTCCCTGCAAGGGCAGGACACGGTTCCTCTCACAATTCCAATAGCCCCTGTAGCCTTCATGCTTGCGCAGTGCCCAGCACATGGGAGCCTCGGCAAACAAGTAAGAGAGGGAGAGAGAGAGGGAGAGAGAATTGTGAAAGAACACAGGGGCAAATGAATGAATCACTTAATGTCTGGCAAAATTCCCTAGTGGGTAATTTTTCGACTGATAAAAGCCATCCCAGCAGATCTCTGCTTGAATTACTGTTACGGGGTATCTGAATTAGCCTGACATTTAGGAGACACCTCACAGCACTGTTTTTCAGAGTGGGCCTTGAACCTCAGCGTTCCTGTGCGCCATGGAGATGATAGAGGATGTGAGAGGCAAAAAGACCTTCAGAGGAAGGAGTGAGAGATGCAGACTGGCTGGAGGTGACAGTTCCTGGGGAGCAGGGACATAGGCCCCAGGCAAGCCTGGGTGGCTGTGCGTGGAGTGAGTGCTGGGAGCCATTGGAGGGGAGGTTGGAGGGAACAGGAGGCTGGTCACAGGGGACCTTGTGGTGAGAGCACTCTGCTTTCCATTTGGAATGAAAGGAGGGACTTGCACAGCTGAGTGAAATGACCCAACTTGTGTTTTAGCACGACCCCTCTGCTGCTTGGAGAATGCACTGTTGGTGAGGCCAGGGCAGGTACTTGGAGACCCTTCTGGAGGCCACTGGGACAGGGAGAGTGGAGCTGGAACTGGGAAGAAGTGGCCTGTGCTGCTCTGAGTCGGAGGTCGGCCTACAGAGTTGCTGTGTGGGTGAGAACAAGGCCACCAAAAAGGACCCCAGGGTGTGGCCTGATCCACTAGTAGAAGGGGACTCTTGCAGTCTGAACTCCCCTTGGCCCTCACGCAGGTTCCAGCAGGATGCATGAGGGGCTTTCCCAGGAATAGGTTTGTGCAGCTAGAAGGTGGGCAGAGCTAGCTGGAAGGTGAGCCCCGCAAAAGACCAAGGACTGTTGAGGTGCCAGTGGGGGCAGAAAGCAGAGAGGGTGGGACTGGCCAAAAGAGGGTGGTTGCCCCCCAGGCCCACCTCAAAGGGCCCAGATAGGACAGACCCTGCACTCTGGGTCCCGGAGTTTACCAAGGAAGGTAGCATCCCACAAGAGACACACCTTGGTGCCTGGCTGAGCTGGGCAGGATGGAGGTGCCTGCAAATTCCTGATGGCAAGAATGTAGGAAACCTCGGAGGAAGGGCACCCACCCAGTCGGGGCTCGGGAGGACACTCCAGTTGGAGAGGGCTGCAAGAGTGAAGTGCAAGGAGGGAAGTAGGAGGCATCGGGGGCCCCAGCTAGCCAGAATGGGAAACAGGGGCGGGTGGGGACATGTTGGGGCAGGTGGAGACAGGTGGGGACAGGTGGGGACAGATACACAGCAGAGTCAGCAACACGGGGACTCAGATAAGGCCTCAGATTTGGGGCATCATAGTAATAGACCCGAGTCAGAAGGAGCCACTTCCTACTGGAAATGCTCTGTGGCTTCCCTGAGGCCCTGTTTGGTTCACAGCCCAGGGGATCATGGGGGGCTCCTTGGGCCTACCCAGCAGGGGTGGGAGGCCCAGAACTGCCCTCTATTCTGGGGCCCGTGGGGCAGGTTCTTGCCAGGCTGACCACTGTGCTGCTCCTGACAGCTTGCTCATTTGGGGCCTGGGGAAATGAGTAAAAATAGATTCCAGAATTGTCTCAAGTCAGTTGACGAACGGGTGGCCAGATGGAGCTGGTTCCTGTGCGCAAGGGGTGAACTATTTTGAATGTGGAAAGGGCTATTTTAAAGTTTTAATTGAAGTGGAAAGCTGCCTCACCAAATCTGAGAGTGAGTCACATCAATAAGCTGTGGCCGTGGCCGTGGGCCCCATTTGTGTCTGAGACAGGCTGAAGCCCCCGTGAGTGCTGGTCACCCGTGCTGTGTGCCACTGTGAGGAGATGGCACAGGGAGGTGGCCTGGGAGCTCAGCCTCGAGGGGCCAGGAGGTAGCTGCACAGTGTGGCAGCTTTGCTGAGCCAGAAGGACCCCAGGATGAGCGCAGAACTCCCGTGGTGGCTCCACAAGTCCCACTCTTGGTCTCGGAAGCCTAAAATGGCCCAGCGTCTTCCAATGTGGCAGCCTCTGGCCTGAATCTCAGCACTGCTCCATCCTGCTGCTGTGACGTGTGTGCTCAGCTTGGGTTTCTTCTTGTGGAGAGTGAGGCCAGCCTGCTGCTCCTTGGTGGCAGGGGAAGCAAGACCCTGTTGACCCCCATGCACCCCTTGGCCATGCAGAGGGGACTCAGGGAGAACATGACTCTCCACAGTTTCCTCCCTATTCACCACCTTTAGGACCCCATGCCAGTGTGAGGTGGGAGTCCACAGTAACGCTGGCCCTGTGAGGATCAGTGTGGTAGCTGGGCAGCCTCAGACCTGGCAACCGGGGAGCAGCAGCGACCTCCACCCTCCCACCCAGGAGTGCAGAAGCCTGGGCGCCACCATAGGACAGATACGCCAGATGCCTGGCGGGGCCTGGCCCTGCCGCAGGTGGAAACCCAGCCCTTCCTCCCATCCTCCTTGCACCCAGGGTTCCTGGGACCTGCCATGTGTAATGGGGGCTAGAGACAGAGCCAGTCCCCAAGCCTGGACCCATCTCCCCAGCTCCTCTGTGAGCCCCACGGTTGCCCATCCCCGTGTCCAGCAGTTCTCTGGCACCCAACTCCACAAACCCTCCCCAGAGCTTGAGAGGCTGCCCCAGACCACACACAGGACAGGCAGGGGACCCAGACCAGCTGACCCCGTGCCCTGCTTGCCTGCCCACGTTGGGGAGCAGTGGGTTGGTTGAGAGGATTAGGATTAAGAACAGCAAAAGCGATTAGCGTTTGTTCTCCTTCTCCTGGGGTACAGCTGGCAACAGTTTCCAGGTCAGAGACACTCTGTGTCCATCTCATGGCACATATGTTAGGTGACCAGCAGCAACTCCCCTTGGAACTCACCCAGGTTGGCCCTGACTCAGTTTCCCCTGGGTGGGAAGCCCTCTCAGCCTCCTTCATCAGGCCAGGCTTCTCAGAAGGCAGAGGCCCCACTGGGCAGGCAGGGCCTGGACTTCCCAGCCTGGAACTGAGTGGGGGTAGGAGGCCGCTCTTTTCTGTCCTGGGCTTCGAGGTTCTTGTCTGCTTCAGGGCTACTCTACAGGTTTCCTGCTCTCCCCAGGGAGGTAGAACCACACCACCTGGGGGACCCTGTACCCCAGGCCAGCCCCTCTGCATCTTGGGAGTACCCACGCTCCCCATGGCCCTTTCACCAGGACCCTCTCTGCAGCCCTGGGGGATGGGAGGAAGGACAGGGCTGGGAGACTGAAACCCTGTCCCCACCTTGAGAACAATTGAGCAGACAGGTCACAGAATCAGGGACTCTGTTGGAGTCCCATGAGGACGTTGAGGCCCTGGAGGCTAGGGGCCTGTCCCAGGGGACCAGCGAGGCAGCACCCATGCAGGGCCCAGACACTGGCTGTGACTCCCAGCTGGACTCCTCATTCCCCTCCCCTGGAATGATTCAGGACATGAGTGTGGTATGGGCAGGGGGCTTCAGTCAGCCCTAGTCTCTCCTCCTGCTCAGGGCTAGGATGAGCTCTCTTGCCCCTGGTTGTCGCAGAGCCTCAGAGGGAATGTGACCATGTTCAGGGCTTGGCTGGGTCAGCCAGGCCCTCCCTGGGCCCCCGGGATCCTCCCCTGCTGGGCCCCAGGCCTAATCCAGCTTAGTGAGTGCACAGTGCACGGCAGGCTCAGCATTCCAGGGGCAGGGCCAGGCCAGCACCTGCCTCTCTCCACAGCACAGCCAGGATGGGGCCTGGAGAAGGCCCCCAGCGGCAGAGGAGACCGTGGGAGTTGGGGATGGACACCAGGTGGGTGCATCAGGGGCGGAGGGGACAGACAGGGTCTCTGCAGTCCGTAGGGTAACCAGGGCATCTCACCCGCTGTAGGTGCCCCCCATCCAGTGACAGTGGCAAAAGCCGTGGGTCCAGCCACGTGAACCCCTTGACATTAGGGTGCAGCATTTTCCACCCTGCCCCCCTCTTCAGGTAACCGTGACACTCTACAATTGCATGTGCCCAGCCTAGCCACATGTGGCCCCAGCCATCCCAGGGCATCTGACTTCCTGTCTCCCTGCTGCACTGTGCCAGTGGGCCCTGCTTGCTATGAGGTGGATGGAGGTCACACGTGGCCAGGTTACTGGCCAGCAGCCCTGGCCATGTGAGCAAAGTCCTCAGCTGGGGAGAAGAGTGCTGGGGGGCAGCTCCTTCTCCCTGAGGCCAGGGTTGGGTCCAATTGCTTGAACAGGATCATTCCCAGACATCCTTGTTAGTGAGTGTCTCCTGGGAGCCCAGCTCCACCCCAGGAAGGCCACAGGATCCCACAACCTCCCTGTCCTCAAGGGGCTCCCAGAGAGCGCTAAAGATCCAGCTTTACAAAATAAATTGTAACAGCACTAGACCCATGCCCTGGGAGACACAGGGCCTCAGACCCTGGCCCCACACACATCTCCTGTGGCCTTGGGCAAGCCCCTGAGCCTGCATTCCTCCTCCATCACCTTCGCTGCAGAAAGGGCTACCTTGGTGCTGGTGACAATGCCCAACAGCCCTGACCCACAGTAGGCGTGAGGCATGAGGGTGGTGGGACCGGCATCAGAATAAGTGGTGTGCTTGGGACTGACCCAGGAAAGGGCAGGAAGACGCAGAACCTAGTGGGCCATATTTGAGGGTATGGGGAGGAATGGGGCTCAGAAAGGGGGCTAGAGAGCATTTAGGGTCAGGTCTGTGAGAGGCTGTCAGCCACCTGTGTCTATGGGAAACACAATAAACTCTCCATTTTCTCTCGGAGGAGAAAGTGGTCATTTCTAAAGTATTTAGAGCCCATGAACAGCGAGGATGGGAGGTAGGAAACCTAATTCATCTTTGCTCTATGATCATCTTTCCCTCTTTGCTTTTGCTGCTAGGAAGCCCAGATGCCCTCTGATGTGAGTTTGTGGGAATTATTGCCATGATCTTTGGCTACCATTTCATAGTGTTGTTAGGTGGCTCTTTGATGAGTCTTGTTTTAAATGACATGAGGTATGTGAAAGCAAAGTGCCCAGCTGTGTTCAGACTCACTGACAGCTGATTATGGGGGCTGTGAAGGGCAGAGCCAGAGGCCAGAGACCAGGGGCAGGGCACCCACAGACCAGCAAGAACCCAGAAAACTATGAAGCATCTGTTATCTCTTGCCTGTCACAGGGCTCCATGCATGACAGCCCTGGCCTCTGTACCCTCGCTCAAGGTGGGCAGGCAAGGGGACCGTGGCTTGTGTGGAGGGGGCCTGGCTGTGTGGGGGTAGCATGGTGCTGGGACCAGGAAGACCCAGGGTCCCATCCAGTTTTCCCCTTGTAGACCTGGGCGGCCTCTTCTCCCTGGGCCTCAGTCTCAGAGGGCACAGAGGGAACAGGAGGAACCGGCAAGTGGCTTCCCTGCAGCATCCTGCCCGGCACCTTGCCCGGAGCTGAGGGAGCTTCTCCTCCACCAGCATCAGCGTTCCTCCGAGAATTGCTCGCATGCACCCCATCCCTGCCATGAGGCCAGCTCGGCAGGGCCTGGCAACTTGCCTTGGTCAGCAGCACAGCCGCCCAGTAGCCCAGTGACAGCAGCACAGCAGTGTCAGGGACTTTTTCCTTGGTCAGCAAACAGGTAGCAGGAACTGGGACTAGCGTGACTGGATACCAGGGCCAAGCAAAGGGCCATGGGAACAGCAGCCAGGGGTAGGAGGGGGACTGAGCTCTGGGTCAAGGACATGGGTTCTGGATCTGGCTCTGCTGCCACCTTGCTGTGTGACTTCAGAACCTCAGTTTCACCATCTGTGGAATGGGGTAGGGGTCCCTGTCCTGTCCACTCATCTCACAGGGCTCCTGTAAGGGTCTGGAACATTCCTGAGGCACCCAGAGGGATACACTGCCCCTCACCTGCCACTGCCCCTTATACCCACTGGGGCAGAACCGGCAAAGAGATGCCTTCTGGTCTGACAGTTGGGGTAGTCTGTCCCTGTATCTGTTGTCAGGGTCCCCACTCCGAGGCCTACAGCAGTGAGGACAGGAGGGGCTGTGGGTGAGGCAGGGAGACCACTGTAGGCCCCAAGTGGTGAGAGACCTGGCTCTGGCCACAGGCCAGGGAGCTGTTGAGGCAGGCCTGGAGCTGGCTCTCCCGGGGCCCACCCAGGCCCACCTCTGGGTCTTCAAATTGCATGGTAGCCAGTGACTGCAGCTCCACACCCATGGGGGAGCCTTATGAACCCATAATTTGCAAACTCAAAATAGCCCCAGACCTTCAACTGCCCTGGTCGTAGCCTCTCCCCATATTCAGGAGCCCGTTAAGCACATAAGATAAGGAGATTTCTTTCCTTCCCCAAGAAGGTCTCTCCCCACCCCCACCCCAACCTGTGTCAACTAATCCCTGCTTAGGTGTGGCCAGGCAGGGCCCAGCACCCAGACCTTCAAGGGAGGGTGGGGAGAGCCCTAAACCTGAGTTTGGAGTGAATGTGCCTCCTTCAGGGAGCCTGCTGCTGTCATGGGGGAGCTGCTGGGAACTGAGCCTCCATTTCCCCATCTGTCAAATGGGGATGATCTCGCTCCTCCTACTTCAAGGATTTTGCTGGGTGAGCTGAGACAGGACAGCCCATGAGTGCAGGGTCTGTTGGACATTTTTGTTCCCATTTCACAGAAAGGACAGGGCTCAGAGGGGCTAAGCGGCTTGTGCCGGCACCTAGGCCTCCCCACTCCTGATAATGTGCCCTTTTCCACTACACTTTGCTGGTTTCCTTGAGCAGGTCATGCCATGTCTCCAGGCCCCATTGCCATATCTTCAGCATGGGTGCTGGGAGCGAGGTGATGGAGGGGAGGTGCCTGGAGGAGGGCTTGTTAAAGGAGTGGCATGCCTGGGGCAGGCTGAGCAGCCAGCCTCTGGAGCCCCACGTTAGGGGCCCCTTCCACCAAGCCAAGCCAGCCACCAGACTCAGGCTCTCCCTGTGGGGTGGGCAAGCCATCTGGGCCCAGGCAGGGGACCCCTGCCCCGAGGTGCTGACCTGTCCCTGCTGATCTGTGCCCCAGGACATATCCCTCATTCCGCTCACTCCCACTGCCGTCAGTCCCAGCCCCCTGTTAGGGCACCAGTCAGCCAGCAAACCTTCTGAGCATGTGCTGAGCTTCAGGGATGCTGTGGGAAGTGGGTTATGATGTAGAGAAACAGGCACAGTTGCTAAAGAAGTTAACCAAACTTGCAGACACGGGCAAGTGTCTAGGCAGGCCTGACTGAGGCAGGTCCAGGTGGCTTCCTGGGGGAGACTCGAGAGAGGTCTGAGGATCATCGGGCGTTAGTGGTCAGAGGTGCCTGTGCGGGAGCCGGTGGCAGTCCCCGAGGGCACATCTGTCAAGCACTCCTCTCCCAGTGCTCCACATCACCTCCCTGCTTCCGACAGCCCTTTAAGGTAGTGCTGCTTTGTCCCCGTGTCACAGATGAGGCCCGTGTGCCTGTTTTCCTCCAGGAAAGTGTGTCTGTGACCCTTGGGGTTGGACAGTGTGCGACGTGTGTGGAGCCCAGTGGGTGCTCTAGGTTGGGAGTGCCCTTCCAGAAAGGGCAGATACAGAGGTCCGTGGCTTGGACCTCATTGCCTGCCAGGGATGGCTGAGACCTGGGCCTTCCCCTCCGTTGTCATGACAGAGGCAGGATGGCTGACCCCTGCTTCAGAAGAGTGTGGTAGAACCACCTGTGGACCTACAAAGCTGAAAGAATCTGGATGTCATAGTAGGCCACAATCTTGAAGGGGGAAACTTAAAAGAGTTACATGATACAAACTATGAGGTAACTCGGTGGAAAGTTCCAGTCTCCGTTCTTCTGCTAGACAAGATCTGTTTCCTCTCTGAGCTGTGTAGTATAGCACAATGTGGCTTTTCTTCTTTCTTTGCCAAAGCCAGGGACTGGCCTGAGCTGCCAGAGCTGCCTTGGGTCCCAATGGAGATAGGGGCCCGTGAGAATGTGGCAGTGGAGGGCTCGGGCTCCAGCCATGAGGAGCCAGAACTTAGCACCCTCCATGTGTTAGTCCACTTTTATTGCTTATAACAGCGTGCCTGAAGCTGGGTAATTTATAAAGAAATGAAATGTATTTCTTACAGTTGCGGGAGCTAGGAAGTTCAGGGTCCAGGGGATGCAGCTGGTGAGGGCCCTCTTCTTGGTGGGGACTCTCAGCAGAGTCCTGAGATGGTGCAGGGCATCGCATGGCAAGGGGCAAGAGCCAGAGCGTGTTAACGTGCTCAGTTACTCTCCTTATAAAGCCACCATGGCCTCTCCCAAAATAACCGTCTCATCCATTAGCCTATCAATCCGTTAACCCATGCGTGGATTAATCCATAGCCCTCATGATCCACTCACCTCCCAAATGCCCCATCTTTAAACACTGCCACAGCGGGGTCAATCTTCCACGTGAGCTTTGGAGGGGACAAACATTCAGACCATAGCACTCCAGCTCTGGAGGCTGTTGCTGGGGAGGCAGCATGTTGACCAGCCATGCCCAGGTTTGGTGCTCTCCAAATAGCATCCTGACTGAGGGACAACCAGAGTGGATGCCAGTCCCTGGGCTGGCTCTGAGAAGGCCAGGGTTCCCATGTCCCCACGGAGGCCAAAGGGGACAGTGAACATGCTTCTGACCAGCCTGACAAAGGGAGGGGAGGCTGGATGCCTCTCCCAGGGCCTTCGTCACTGCCCCTGCAGCTGGTGGCAAGAGTGTGGAGGGTGGGAGCAGATGGTCCCCTGCCTGAGGCACGGGGCTCACACAGCCACTCCTCTCTCCCCAGGCCTGCAGGGACTTCCTGGAACTAGCAGAGATACACAGCCGGAAATGGCAGCGGGCGCTGCAGTATGAGCAGGAGCAGCGTGTCCACCTGGAGGAGACCATTGAGCAGTTAGCCAAGCAGCACAACAGCCTCGAGCGGGCCTTCCGCAGCGCCCCCGGCCGGTCCTCCAACCCCGCCAAGAGCTTCAGCGAGGGTGAGTGGGCGAGGGCTGCCCGGCTGTCACTCGACCCTCAGCCTCCCTCTCTGCCAGCTGGCTCTGTGGACACAGTTTCTGCTGTGCAGCCCCATACACATGCCCCTGGATGTGCCCACATCTGGGCTTGTCTTGGCCAACTCTGGCCTGCCTCTCCGTGGCTTTGTGTGTCCCATGCCCATCACTGACTGGCAACAGTCTCCCTGCACCTAGGTTCTTCTAGGAGCCCAGCTGTCCCCTCTGTGGCAGGGCTGCCTGGTGCCAGGTGGCTGCCCACCTAATCTGGGGCTGGAGGTCACTGGCACCCTGAGCAGGGGGTCCATCAGAAAGGGAAGCTGGGGCACAAACAGACTGACGACATTTTGAGAGATCAGAGGAGGCTTCCAGAAGGAGACCTCTGAGCCTTGAGTGCAGTGACAGGAAAGCACATTCCAGCAAAGGAGTGGGGTAGCCGCAGCGCAGAGTGATCGGGGCCAGGTGACTGAAGCGGGGAGGGGAGTGGCCGGCCAGGGCAGGCAGAGCTAGATGGCGGGGGAAGCCCTTGGCTCTGGACTTCCTCAGGCAGGCGGGACGAGCCTTTCTCGAAGTTGCCAACTAAGGCAATGGCTCTGCGTGTCCTTAGGAAGCCTCTTGACTCCCAAAGGAGAGGACAGCGAGGAAGATGAAGATACCGAGTACTTTGATGCCATGGAAGACTCCACGTCCTTCATCACCGTGATCACCGAGGACAAGGACGACAGGTGGGCACACCCCCAGCAGGGGCAGCTGCGGCCTGGGAGGAGACTCCCCCAGGGTCAGCCTCTTCTGCCTTGTTCTGAGGCCCCATCTGGTCTTTTTACCAGCTATATACTCAGGGTTTTCTTTCTTTCAAGTCTTGCTCCAGATGGTGTTTTTGCTTAGATTCTGTTCTTCCTTAAATAAAAAATGCCTGAAGTTTGTATCAGGATTTTAATTTAAAATGAAGATGGAGAACAGGGCATTGGCTGGCTCCAGTTCCAGCCTGGGAGTGGGGGTGGGGCTGGGCCCAAGGGCTGGGGTCCAGAAGGTCCCGCTCTCTCATTGTTGCCTTGAGCTGCACACCACCCACCATGTCAGCATTCGGGAACAGACGAGAGATGCAGGAAGTCTCTTATTTTCTATTTCCAAGTCTCTGTGTCATTTTTCATAAAAGCCTGCTCTTTCAGGATGTTTCTAAATGCACATAAGAACACACAGTAGTGAGCGGGACATTTACTAGCAATGCAAACCATGTGGTTAGACTCTCTTGAGATCCACAGGAAATGCCTGCAGGTGTGGCCCATGCCAGGAAGGAAGAGCGTGAGACCTGCGAGCAGGCAGGCAGGCAGGCTGGGCCTGGTGAAAATTCCTGACCGCTCCTTTTCCACTGGGATCTGTGGCCTCCATGGACCCACGTATCACTTTCCTGTCCTGGAGTTTTCCAGGGAAAAAGGGCTGTTCAGATTTCTCTTACCCCTCAGAGAGTTCCCCAGTCCCATCGGCAGTGCATTTCCTAATCAGAATCATTTTCTGTTTCCCAGTAACATGTTTAAATTGCTCATATTGCTCTCAAAGTTAGCTTGGCTTGGCAGTTCTGAACTTCCTTCCACCTTATCACCAGCAGCATCACCCTCTTGGGTCTGCAGCTAGAAAGGTCCTGCTCAGGCTGCCCCTGGCCCACACTCTTCCTTTTAGTGCCTAGAGCCTCTGGGCTCCCCTAATGACCAGGTGATTCCTTCCATCCTCTCAAGCCCTGACTGCAAGTGCCCTGTCCTGGTCCCAGTGGCCCGGGTCACCCCTCCATGGGGCTCCCACGGAGCTGGGCCCCTCAGCCATAGCGCCCCCTGCTGCTGTGGCCGACCATCTTCACCATGAGTATTCATGAGCACAGAGATGAACTAGACCCACTTCCTGCCCTCCAGGACCCCCAGTCTAGTGTGGAAGTCAGACCAGCAGACAGTAAGGACACAGTAGAGTCTGTCTGTGACAGGAAGAAGCCCACGGGTTCTATGAAGCTCTCCCAGAGGAGGGGCCTACCCCCTACTCCCATCACCACCTCATCTTGGTCCTGAATCAGCCAGTCCCCTAGAGGGGGTGGTGCAGGGACCCAGACAAGGGCAGTGCTGAGCAGCTGCTGCCGATGGCATCAGTGGGTGGGGGCATCTCCAAACCACTGCCTTGGGCCCCTCAGCCCCCACCTTGAGTGTCTGAATTGGAGATGCCCCCATTGGAAAAGCAGCTTTGGGGACAGGGCTGCCCCTCAGACCTCACTGAGGGGTCTGGAGAGAAGATGGGCAAGGTCCCCAGGAGGCCTCGGGATTTGTCAGTAACTTGTCTTCCCTTCTGTGTTTCTTGCAGAAAAGCTGAAGGTGGAAACAGAACAGGCTCCGTGGACTGGACCTCGGCAGACAATGTAAGTGAGGTGAGAGCGCCCAAGAGCCAAGAGGTGGCCCCTGACCCGTGGCCAGGCTCCAGGCAGCTGAGGGGTGAATGCCCAGCTCTATGGCTGCCTTTGGGTCCCTGATCTGCCTCCCATGTCACAGTGCAGGCAAAACCAGCCTGTCATGCCCACCAGCAGTGTGCCAGCAGCTGGCTTGGTGCCAGTCCTCAGAGGGTCAGAGGTGAGGGCTGGTCCTAGAGGGCTGACGGGGAGCTCTGGCCTCCGCTGACAGGTGTGCTCTGCCTTCCCACAGATTCTAGATGGTGCCTCGCTTGTGCCCAAGAGTACATCCAAAGTCAAGAGGCGAGTCCGCATCCCCAACAAGCCCAACTACAGCCTTAACCTCTGGAGCATCATGAAGAACTGCATCGGCCGGGAGCTCTCCAGGATCCCCATGCCGGTAGGTGGGTCCTCTGGGCCCATGTGAAGTAAACACATCCCTGGGGTGGCATTTTCCTAATGGCACCTGAGGAGCATGACCCTAATTAGCTAACTGTGTTCATCAGCATTGCCCAATCCCCCAAAGAGCAGGGGTCTTCAGGCTCTATGGGAAGGAACCAGGGTTCTCTACATGGATCAGAGACTTGGAGAACCCCAGAGAATCTCTGGACCTGACCGGGCCTCACAATGGCCTGGCTGTCCCAGTTTTGTAGATGGGAAGTAGCAGGAGCGGGCTGTGTGTGTGCAGAGGAGATAAGCCATCTCTGGTGCCCTCCCCAGGAACTGGAGGCTCAGCCAGGTCACACAGCAGGCCGAGGGCAGAACTGGGATCTCTGTGCCACCAGGCTGCAGTGGCATCTCCACCAAGGAAGGGTTCAGGGGCTCCAGGCGAGACAGTTTTGCTGTGTGACCCAGGATGAGTCCTTTCACATCTCCAGCCACTGTGTCCACATGTGCAAAGTGGGGAGAATCACAACACCCCCATTAGAGTGTCTGGGAGAATGGAGTGAGATGGGAGTGGAACCCTGCCCTGTCTGAGAAGGCAAGGGTGCTGTGCCCCCCCAGGTTCTGGCGCCTGGCCTGACTGCCCACCCACCTGCCCACAGGTGAACTTTAACGAGCCCCTGTCCATGCTCCAGCGGCTGACTGAGGACCTGGAGTACCACCACCTGCTGGACAAGGCGGTGCACTGCACCAGCTCGGTGGAGCAGATGTGCCTAGTGGCCGCCTTCTCCGTGTCCTCCTACTCCACCACCGTGCATCGCATCGCCAAGCCCTTCAACCCCATGCTGGGTGAGACCTTCGAGCTGGACCGCCTCGATGACATGGGCCTGCGCTCTCTCTGCGAGCAGGTGAGGCCCGCCAGGCTGGTGCTGGACAGTGCAGGCTCACACTCTGGCCAAGCTGCTCCTGCCTAGCCTGGGAGTCAAAGCGAAATGTAGGGGACATGTCCTCTGACCCCAGCTACTCCTGCCCAAGGGGCCGCAAGCTGAGGTCCAGCCATCCTCTCATGGCAAGGGCAGGTCCAAACCTCCTGGAGACAGCAAGGGGTGTGAGTGGAGAGTTGGATGAGGACAGAGTGGGGCCTGGCGTGCAGGAAAGGGGAGCACTTGTCTCCTGGCCAGGGAACCGTAGAGCAGAGGGACATTTGCAGAGCACTGTTGGGGAGTCCAGGCAGCTGGAGCATGGGGCCACCACTGTGCTGGATGATGGCAGGCACGAGGAGCCTAGGCCATGCGTGTCAGAATGGACACCACCCTAGACAGTGGCAGCAGCCTCTGTCCCCTCCACCCCTTCTCCGTCCCTTCCCCACAGAGATGGTCAAGACCCAGGCCCAACGGGCTGAGAGCCTCAGCAGTGGCATCCTGAAGCTGAGCCCGGGTGTCCTTGTTGGAAAAGCGGCAAATCTGTTTGATGCTGGCGCTGCTCTGGCTCCTGGGGTTAGCACAGAAAGCAGACAGTTCACAGATCCAGTAGCTGGTTTAAAAGGCGTGCTGTGGCTGCTGTGAGGACCCATTAGGAGCGACCTGCGCAGGGGTGTGGTGGCCAGAGCACAGGGAGGTGGGAGGCCAGAGCATGACAGGTTTTGAAGGTAGAGCCAGCAGGCTGCTGACGCTTTGGATGTGGGGGATTGGGTGCAATCAAAGGCAACCCCATGGTCCTCAGTCTGAACCACTAAGTAAACGCATTTCTTCACTCCACAAACGAAGGGACAGGGTCTCCTGTGCTTTGTGGAGACAGGAGACCATGTCAGGAGCTCGGCTCTGCCCTGGTCAGCTTGAACCTGTGTGAGTGAAGGTGTCAGGGGGCAGCTGGTCTTCAGGGCCAAGGTCATGAGACCATGAGGTGTCCTAGGGAGTGAGCAGACTGGGGAGAGGTGGCACCTGGGGCCCTGTGGCGGCAGAGGAGTTGTGAAATGAGGAAGGACAGACAGGGGAGAGCTGCTGACCTGGTCAGTGCAACAGGAGGGGCCCTGTGCTGCCAGAGGAAGGGGTGGGGGGTGCTGGGGACCCTGGCTTAGGGACAGATGAGGCCCAAGACAGGACCCTGACACTCTGCAGCCAGGCTGGCTGGGAGGCAGGGCCTGACTCTGCCCCCAGTTAAGATGATTTTGCCAGTCTGGGTCCCCTCTGCAACACAGCACAACAGACATACCCCTTTCCAGGCACATGGTGAGGAAGAAATGAGAAAGTGGGCATGAAGTCCTTAGAAAAGCGGGACCCCTGGCTTTATTAGCCCTCAACACAGCTCATCACAGTCACGTCCTTGCCACACAGTCTCCACCATCATCTCCATTCCGCAGCTTGAGAGCCAGGCATTGAGACGCCCACACCCTCATCTCATGCTCACATGGGTTGGGGCAGGTTCAGCACAGCCACCCAGGCTTCTTTGCCACTCAGGGCACCGTCCTTCCAGGGGCTTGTCTTGGCTTCGTGGCCACGGAGCTGTGTGTACTGGGGGCGGAGCAGGCTGCCCCTCCCTGGCCAGGAGAGGTGGCGCCTGGGCCATGTCCAGCAGATGCTCACATCCTGTGGGTCTATTTCCAGGTGAGCCACCACCCGCCCTCGGCAGCGCACTACGTGTTCTCCAAGCACGGCTGGAGCCTCTGGCAGGAGATCACCATCTCCAGCAAGTTCAGGGGGAAATACCTCTCCATCATGCCACTGGGTGAGCTGGGGCCCTGTGCTGTACTGGGACAGAAGGACATTTTTAAGAGGGAGGATTTTGCCCACCCAAAATCCTTCTTGGGGCCTCCAGAGACCTCCCTGCAGGTCTCCTCTCCTCTCCCCAACAGGCTTCTGGCCTGTGCCCCAACCCCAGCTTGCATGAATACTCCTTCTGGATCTCAAGACACTGGGCCTGTGGGCAGGCTGCCCAGAGCCCCACATGGGGGGACCATGACCTCTGACCTGTACCTGGCCTCCAGGTGCCATCCACTTAGAATTCCAGGCCAGTGGGAATCACTACGTGTGGAGGAAGAGCACCTCAACCGTGCACAACATCATCGTGGGCAAGCTCTGGATCGACCAGGTCAGGGGGGCCCCTAGGGATGGGGTGTATGGCCCAGAGATTGACTGCTGACCACAACCCTCTCTCTAGTCAGGGGACATTGAGATTGTGAACCATAAGACCAATGACCGCTGCCAGCTGAAGTTTATGCCCTACAGCTACTTCTCCAAAGAGGCAGCCCGAAAGGTAAGCAGGGCCACCTCTGAGAACCTTAGGGGGCCTAGAGTGGGGCATGCACCTATGCTGCTCCTGCCACTGTCCACAGGTGACAGGAGTGGTGACAGACAGCCAGGGCAAGGCCCAGTATGTGCTGTCAGGCTCGTGGGATGAACAGATGGAGTGCTCTAAGATCGTGCAGAGCAGCCCCAGCAGCCCCAACCCCGACGGGAAGCAGAAGACGGTGTACCAGACCCTGCCGGCCAAGCCGCTATGGAAGAAATACCCGCTGCCGTGAGTAGGGCTGGGAGGGGCCCTCCACAGCATACAGGGCAAGGTCAAGGGACAGAAAAGGAGGCAGGTGAGCAGTAGATAGGCAGAGGACCTTTCCCGGCCGGGCAGGAAGCAAGTGACAGGCACAGGAGGTCGTCAGTCCACACGTGGGTGGAGAACAGTGCAGTGCAGCTGACACCCCAGCACAGAAGCCAGACACGTAACAGCAAGTCAGTGTAAAGCTGTCAGATGGTAAAAACCCAACCTGACAATAACTGCAGGAAACAGAAAACTATAGAAGGTGGCACAGCAGATTCCAAAGAGAACAAATAGGAATTCTACGAAGGAAAAATAAAATATCTGAAATTGGGAACTCCATGGAAAGGTTTACTAGAGAGAATCCATCAACTGAATATAGGTCAGAGAAATGATCAAACTGCAGCGTAAAGAGACAAAACCTGGAAAAGACGAGAAGCTCGAGTGAGAAGGCCTACCACCTAGTGACACAGAGTGAGGTCCCTGGAGCAGGCTCACCAGCATCCCCTGGGAGCTTGTTAGTGTGCAGAATCTTCCCCCAGAACTTCTGAAGGCAAATCTGCATTTTGATAAGATCCCTGCAGTGTTTGAGTGCACAGGAAGTTTGAGAGCAGGGCCTGGCATACTCCTAGTCAGAGTCCCAGAGGGAAAGAGAGACAATATCTGAAGAGAAAATAGCAGAGCATTTTCTACACCTAAGTCTATACAGTGAAACTTTTGAAACTAAATCTGAGGAAAATATTAAGCAGCCAGAGTTTTAAAAGACTACTTTCTGAGGAACAGCAGACCAACAGCTGTCTCCTCACCTGCAATAACGGGAGCTTGAAGACACTGAAATGATATGTTCCATGTGCTGAAACAGACTCACTGCCAGCCTAGAATTATACACCCAGGGAGCCATCTTTAAAGAATGAAGTTGAAATAAAGACATTTTCAGGCAAACAAAAACTCAGTTTGCCACCAGCAGACGTGCCCTAAAGGATAGACCTCAGGCAGAAGGAAACTGATCCCAGATGAAAGATCTAAGATGTATGAATGAATGAAGAACAACAATTATGTGAATCTAAATGAGCGCTGAATAAACAAGAATAATAATGTCTTGGGGGGTTAAAATTTTAGAATACTATTGTACAATCACTTAAGTCAGAAGAGGAATAAATAGAGGGAAACTTCTCAAAGGCCCTCATGCTACCCAGACGGAGGGTCAAGACATTAACTTTTGACTGTATGAAGTGTATACTGTAGTTCCTAGGGTAATAAAATAATACATTTAACTGGAATCCCAGAAGGAAATGAAAGAAAAAATAAAAATGGGTAGAAGGGAGAAATAAACAATGAAATTAGATTTTCCAGAATAAAAGTAAAGAGATGAAAGATCTTGGATTGAAAGTGCCTGTGGAGTGCTAAAGATAAGAGATAAAGAAAAATGTTCACCTAGACCATGCTATAGTCAAAATTAAGAAGACCAAGGAGAAAATTCTAATAGCGTCCAGACAGGAATAAATGCTTTCAGTCAAGGATGAAGAATCAGATTGACACCAGAGTTTTCAAACACTGGAGTAATATTTTCAAAGTTATGAAGAAAATAAAATTAGAAGTTAGAATTTTCTGTCCAGCCAAGCTATCATTCACATGTGAGGCCATGATAAAAAAACAAGTATATCCTCAGGCATATAGCCTCAGAAGTTTGCCACACAAAAACCCACAATGAAAATAGTATTTGACATAATACTTTAAAAGGGGAAGAGGAAAAGTCCAGAAGATGTTGCAATAAACACATGAAGTTATTTTTAAACAATTAAAAGTGATTTTTTTAAACAATTACTAGAATCAAAGAAAAAGAGAAAATATGCCCGTAATAATGCAGAATTAAAAGTCTAGATAACGTTAACAGAATGGGATGTGGGGAGAAGGGAAAGGGCACCAGTGAGGTAAAGAAATGCTAGGTTCTTGTTAGAAGGAAGAGACATATATAAGATTCTTAAAATAGGAAGAAAAGATTAAAAAGAAAAAGTAGGACACACAAAAACAGTAAATTAACATGGTAGAAACAGGTCCAAGCATATCAATGATTACAATAAGTACAAATAGGTGAAACTTACCAGTTAAAAAGCAAAATACTGACTTAATGGATTTTTAAAATCCAGATACATGCTCCCTCTAAAAGACACCCAAAACATAACGATGTGTGAAAGCTGAAAGTAAAAGAGACATATCATGAGAATACTAACCAAAAAAGCTGTAATGGCTATATTAATGTTAGGTAAAATAGACTTTAGGACAAAAGCATTATTAAAGGAGAAGTTACTATATAATAAAAGGTTGAGTTCATCAAGAAGATATAATAGTTTCAAACATTATGCAAGTAATAAAACAACCTCAAAAATATACAAAGCACATCTTGATCCTTAAGGGAGAAATTGATAAATCCATCATCACAGTAGGATTGTGGGAGATTTCAATGTACCCCTCTCATTTGCTGATAGGTCAAATGGTGGGGGACAGACAATAGCAACAACAGAACAGCAAGAATACGAAGGAGATCAAAACAATATAGGATATACACAGACTTATGGATGCAACAATCGGAGAACATACTTCTTCTCAAGTATATAAGGAATGTCTGCAAAAATCAATTATGTACTAAATCCTAAAGATAGCCCCACAAATTTACAGAGGGGGGCATACAGATCACAAACTATGATAAGACAATTAAATTAGAAGTTACAAACTAAATGACAAAAAAAAAAAAAAATCCCCACATATTTGGAAAAACTTTTAAGTTGCTAACTCATGAGCAAAATAAGAAATTAGAATGGAAATTTTAAAATACCTAGAACTGAATGATATCAAAGATACCAAAACTGACTGGATGCAAAAGGCAAAGGATATGTATCGCTTTAAACAGTTTATAATTTTGAGGTTTTTTCTTTTTTGGGTTCCCATTCTAAGAAATTAGAAAAAGTTTAACATATAAACTAAAGAAAGAAAAAAATACTTTAAAAATTAGAGCAGAAATCAATAAAATAGAAAAGGAAAAATGAAGAAGTTTAATGAAGCCAAAAAAGTTGATTCTTTCACGAAAAACAACTGACAAAAGAGAAAATAACTAACAAGACTGATCAAGATAGAAATAAATATTACTAATGAAAAAGATTTCATATGACATATAAAGTATAAAGAGAATTAAAACTCAGGTAGGAAGGACAAATTTTAGAAAAATATAACTTATAAGAACTGACTCTACAAGAAATAAAAAGCATGCATAGTCCTATAATAATTAAAGAAACTGAAGCAGTAGCTTAAAAATTACCACAAGGAAACAAAGCCCAGATAATTTTATAGATGAATTCTACCAAATTTTCAAGAAAAATATTATCTCAATTTTACACAAAGTCTTTTAAACCATAAAAAAGAGGAAATACTCTCCTCTCCTATTCTGTGAAGCCAGAATAACCCTCATACCAAACCAGGGTAAGATAGTAGCAGGAAAATAAAAGTTCTACCCTATTTTACTTATGAATATATAAGCAACATTCTAAAACAAGATATTAGAAAATCCAAT
The DNA here is from genome assembly GCF_027409185.1 of Cynocephalus volans. NCBI lineage: Eukaryota > Metazoa > Chordata > Mammalia > Dermoptera > Cynocephalidae > Cynocephalus > Cynocephalus volans. The sequence goes on from NC_084461.1 coordinate 204,508,176, forward strand.
CCAACAGTGTATAAATAATATAACATTCTACAATCACGTTGAATTATCCAGGATATGCAAGAATGGTTTTATATTAGAAAATCTATAAATTAATCATATTAACAAATCTCAACAGATTAAGAAACAGCATTTTAGGTGCCTAAATATAATATTAATATGCAAAAGTCAGTTATATTTCTATACACTAACAGCAAACAAACAACTAAAAAAATGTGATTTAAGAGAAGACACAAATTATATCAGAGAACATCAAGGACCTTATAATAAATCTTATAATATATTCAGGACCTCTGTAGAGAAAATTATAAAACTTTACTAAGAGATACCAAAGAAGAGCTAAGTAAATGGAGAAAGATACAACATTCATGGATAGAGTATTGTAAAGATGTCACGATTTAAAGAGTCAGTAAATCAAACAAAATCCCAATAGGAATTATCATGGAACTAGATATTAGAATTTTTAAATTTATATCAAATAATAAAGGACCAGGACATTTCAGAGAAAGGAGGACTTACCCTGCTAGATATCAGGACTTACTTTGAAACTATAGTGGAATAGAATAGTGAGGCCAGAAACAGACCCATGGATGTATGTGTCTCTGATATATGACAAAGGTGGTATATCAGCTCATGTGGAAAGATAGGACTGGTCACTAAATGGATCTGGAAAAAATATTATCCGTATGGAAAAAGATGAACTGAATCCCTCCCTTACCTTATAAGAAAAGTTGACTCCAGGTAAAGGTCTTATAATAAGTATTAAGTTTGACTTACTGTTAAATAATAAGTTAATACTCTAGGTAAAAAAATATAGGTGAATATCTTTTAGACCTTAAGGAAATATATCTTAAATAAGACACAAAAAAGCACTGTTGCATTTGATTATATCGAAATACTTTTGTCATTAAGAAAAAATTTGCTCATTAAAAGACGATTTAAAGAAAGTAAAAAGACAGTGTATAAGCTTGGAGAAAATAATACTGAAAGTAATACTGACAAAGGATTAGTATCAAGAATAGAGAAAGAGCATATTATCACTATTAAAAATAATAATTAAAAAAGAATGCATAAAGAACTTCTGATCAACAAATAGAGCAAAAACAACCCAATGGAAAAATGTGCAAGAGTCATGAACAAGAATTTCACAGAAGAAACATATGTTTGTCACATATATGACATATATAGTCATCATATGAAAACCATGATCGACATCATTGGTAATCAGGAAAATGCAAAGCGAAACCACAGTGAGATACCATTTTACATTTATTGATTAGAAAAAATGAAAAGTCTGACAATATCAAGTATTGAAGAAGATGTGGACCCACAACGTCTGTTATACATTGCTGGTGGGAATGTAAATTGGGGCAACCACTTTGGAAAACAGTTTGGCCTTACTTCCTAAAGATGAACTATCACATACTCTATAACCCAGAAATTCCCCTTCTGTGTATATACTCAAGAGAAATTCTTGCAAATGTACAACAGGAAACGTGTGTGAGACTATTTCAATAGCAGAAACTTGGAATCAACCCAAATTTATTGAATGTGGCATATTCGCATGAGAGAATATTATACAGTAGTTAAAACAAATGAACCACAACAACATGAGCAAGATAGATAAATCTTAGCAATATAATATTAAGTTAAAAAACCAAATCCCAGAAGGTTACATACATCATGATATTTTTATACAGTTAAAAATAATATGGGGGGGGAAGGGAAGAGGGAGGGGGAAACGGCGGCATTGGTAAAGGGACATGAAAATCAACTACATTGTATATTGATAAAGTAAAATTTAAAAATATGTAAAATATATGTATATGAATGTGTACACACATACGCAGACTTAAGAATACTTAAAGATGCAGTAAAATTTTATTAAAAGCAAAGCAAGGGTCTGATGAACCCAGGAGTCTTGCTGATAGCTACCTGAGAAGGGGATGGATTGGTGGGTTTTCCATATGGTTAAATGTAGGTTTTTGTCAAGATTCTACCTTTTGTTGAGGGTGGCAGTAAATTAATAAAGTTATCAATAAGTTAGTAAAAGCAGGCTATGCAAGGACCAATAAAAAGAGAGGGTGTCACATACCAAGGATTAAAATCCAAATCTGTGCACCTGAGGCCCAAAAGAATGGCAGAACAAAAAGGAAAAACAAGATAATAGATTTAAATCCAACATATCAGTAATTACATTGAGTGCTCCCATTATAGGAGATTCAGACAAGTTTTTAAAAATCTAATTAGATGTGGTTGCAAGAGATACATCTAAATAAGAAAATTTTAGAATATTGGAATAAAAGGATGAAAAAAGATATGTCCGTAGAAATGCTAACCAAACAAAAGCTGCTACAGCTATATTCGTATCACAAAACACTCTTTCAAATAAAAAATAATACTAAGGATGAGAAGCAGTTCGTAATGATGAAAGTTCAGTTCACCAGGAAGATGTTTTAAATTTGAATGTACCTTGTACCTAATAGCATAGCTTTAAAATATATACAGCACACGCTGGTAGAAATATAAGGAGAAATGGACTAATTTACAACCAAAGTCGGGAATTTTGATATATCTCTCTTAGTGATGAACAGGGGGGAAAAACCAGGAGGATAAGTTGGAACAAGAGCCACTAAACAGGAATAGAGCTCTGTACTCAACAACTGTAGCAAACACTTCCTCTTCAGTCACACGTGGAACATTTGCAAACATTGGCCATAAAGCAAATTTCAAAGGGCTGAAATTATATCACGTATGCTCCAAAGCAATTATGCTAGAAAAAAGTGGCAAGGAAAATCCCCATATATTTATAACTTTAAAAAACTCACTTCCAACTCATCCATAGGTCAAAGAAGATATCATGGAAATCAGAAAATATAGCAGAATGATAATAAAAATAATACATATCAGTAGTTGTGGGATTCAGCTAAAGCAGCACTTGGAGTGAAATAAGTAGCTTCAAAATGCACATATTAGAAAAAATAACAGCTGAAAAATAATGAGCTAAGCGTCCATCTCAAGAAGTTGGAAAAAGGACAGCAAAATGAACCCCCCAAAAACGTAGAAGGAAGGAATATAAAAGCAAAATCAATAAAGCAGAAAAACCTAAAATAGGATCAACCAATGAATAAAATGGACAGAACCTCTGACGTGGATGTTCAAAACAGAGAGAAGGCACGAACCAACCTCACATGCAAAAAGGGACGTTGCTATATCCCAGACATTAACGCAGTCTAATGAGGATAGCAGGAAACAATCGATGCTGATACATTTGAAAACCTGCGTGGAGCGGACAAATTCCCAGAGAAGTCTAACGTGGCCCAACAGCTGCAGGACGGTGGCGTGAGGAGCGGGTTGGGCGCAGCCGCTGGGTTCTGCCGGGTCGGGCCATCGGGAGTGGAGCGGGGCCCGGGAGGGCGGCGCAGGGACAGGGCGGCCCCACTCACGCCGCCGCCGCCGCCGCAGGGAGAACGCGGAGAACATGTACTACTTCTCGGAGCTGGCGCTGACGCTCAACGAGCAGGAGGCGGGCGTGGCGCCCACCGACAGCCGCCTGCGGCCCGACCAGCGGCTGATGGAGAAGGGGCGCTGGGACGAGGCCAACACCGAGAAGCAGCGGCTGGAGGAGAAGCAGCGCTTGTGGCGGCGCCGGCGGCTGGAGGCCTGCGCTCCCGGCAGCAGCTGCGGCGCCGAGGAAGGTGAGGCCGGGCGGGGACGGGGGAGGGGCCGGGGGCGGGGGGTCCCGCGGGGACAGGGGACCGGGTCCCGGGAGCGGGCCGCCCGCCCACCCGCCGGCCCGCTGTGCCCGCCCAGCAGAGAAGGAGGCGGACGCCTACGTGCCGCTGTGGTTCGAGAAGAGGCTGGACCCGCTGACGGGGGAGACGGCCTGCATGTACAAGGGCGGCTACTGGGAGGCCAAGGAGAGGCAAGACTGGCACATGTGCCCCAACATCTTCTGAGCGCCACCCCCTGCGGCAAATACAGGCGCCTGCACAGCCCGGGCCACCTTTTCTTCAATGCACTCCATTTAGTACGGAACGGCCCTTCTCTCCCACCCACCTGCATCCCCCTCCTGTTTTCTTCCCCCTACCCCCCACCTTTTTTTTAAAAGAACGCTTTTTGGGAGCTCCCACCTCAGAAGGAGGAAAGTCTGACCCAGGTTCTCTCAGGCCCCCTGGGGTGCTGGGTCACCTGAGCCCCTTCACTGTGGACTTGGGCCCCACGGGAACCCAGCTCCCGGTTACCACAACTCAGGCCGGCTGGCCCGGGCCATGGGCTGCCCGAGTCACCAGTCCCCCAACCCAGGGAGGAACTGGCCCCTCCTAGGGAGCCTCTTTTGACTTTTTTAGGAAAATGATCTCCAATTCTTTCCAGCCATGACATTTAATACATATTTTTTAGTACAGCACTTAGCAGACAGCTTTCCAAGTGTGCTCTCTTGCCACAAATGTGTCCTGGCAAGAGCACCTTCTTTTTAAGACATCAGAAAGCCAGATCCCTTTGAGTTGGGAGCATTTTGTAGCTCAACATAGCAAGGCCCTGTTTGTATTTAAGCTGCCCACCCCCCAAGAGCCCAAGGTCTCCAAGAGACCAGAACAGAAGGGGGCTGCCCTGACCTAGCAGAGCACAAGGAGTCTGTGGAGCTACCACCCACCGATGAGGGAGAGGATCTGAGGGTAACAGCCCCTTGCCTAGCCTTGGAAGTGCTGGGGCAGCTCCATAGCCCCAAAGAGGCCAGGAAGGGCTGGAAGGCAGGGCCTGCAGGTGCTCCCCACCCCGAGAACCAGGCCCCAAATCAGCAATAACGAACAAATCCTTGGCTCAGCCTGGGCTAGTGATCCAGGCACCAGAGACCCAGCAGCCCGCCTTGTCCCCAGGCGGCTCCGGGGGTGCCTCATCTCAGCACCACCGAACTCTTTATTTGCCTAATTTATATATATGTGATATATAAATATATATAAAATAGCTATTTTGCTTAAATTTCTATGGTATGTGATAGAGTAAAAATGATGAAGACAGGGCATGCTTGTCTGAGTTTGGCCATCCTGTCAGCTGTGCCCTGCCCCCTCCCCGGACCCTCTTCCAGCGGCTTCTGCCAACTTCGGGGTGTTGGGGGACAGGACCTTTGTGGCCACTGTCCCAGCCCCTCAGAACCCCTCACCACAACCCTTCCCACTTCAGTTTGGTCCTGAAAGTTCATCACAGGGTGTTTCTTTCTACTCCAGGATTGGTTTTGTTCTTATAAAAAACAAAAGTGAAAACACCATTGTGTGAATTGCCTTATGATGCCCACTCAAGAGAGGTGGGACAGGGCAGGGCGGCCCTACCAGGCCTCCCTTCAGAGCTCGGAATGTACCTCTTCCCAACACTGTTTGTGAGAAAGCACCTTTTGACGGGTAATAAAAAACCTCGACTTTGGAGTTTTCCACCGTCCTGTCCCCGTGTCTGTCTGTGGCAGGATAGAGGGGAACTCAGTCAGGACAGGTGACAGCCCACAGGGAAGCATGGCTGGGAGGAGCGTGAGGCTTTATTCCTGCTCAACACCAAAGCAGCAGGAGGTAGGTCTGTAGGGGGAGGGAGGGGAGAAGATGTGTTGGGACGGGGTCTATGCCAGGAAGGCTGCCCAGAGGGCCAGTCTGCACCACCTGACACAAACCTAGGGGTCACAGCTCTGCCAGGGGCTGCTTTGATACTGCAGCCACGGGCTGGGTCAAGACCCAGATCTGCCCCTCCCTCAGAAGGGCAGTGTCTCAGCCACGTGGAGGCCAGCAGGAGCCTCCTCCTGTCTCTCAGTTCCTGGAATTCTCTAGGGCAAGGCCAAGGTAACCACTGCCCTCCAAGAGGGAAGGTCCACCCTGGTGAGTTCCATGTTGCTTGACAGCCATGGCCTGGACTGCTTCTGTTGCCCCAGTTGCCAAGCAACTCAGATCACCAGCTCAGCTCCTAAGACTCTACAGGAGCAGCTCATTGTCTGGCCCGCTCGATCCTTCTCCCACTGCCAGCACTTCCAGGTGAGGGGAAGGGGTAAGTCTGGGCCCTGCCAGGACATCAGAGCCAGGACACTGACCATCTGCCTCAACTCCCCATGCTGTGGGATCCAAGGCTGGCCCTGTACAGTTCCTTCTCTGGCTTGGCTTCCCCATCTGTGGGGAGGTGGCCACTGGGGAGCCCCAGCAGAGGAGCTGGAGGGGCAGGACTCACAGGAACAGAAGTGGTGGTGAGGGGACCCGAGGATGGACTTGACCTAGAGAGCAGTGGAGGGGGCTGCCAGGGGAGGGGATGGGCTGCATGGGCATAACCCAGAGGTGACAAAGGCCAGTCTACTGAGGCAAAGGAATGGATCCAAAGAGCCTGGAGTGGACCAGGCAGAGCTCTGAACAGGGAATGACATCAGGACGATGTCCTAGAAAGACCACTCTGATCAGCGGAACACGAGAGCGACCTACACTCAGTGGTCTTGCTATATACCAGCCATCACTGGGTAGAAAATGTGAAAAAATAAAAAGATTCTGCAACATAGGCCATAGGGACCACAGAATACATCTGACAAAAAGATATAAAACATGTAAAATACCTTTATGGATGTGACAGAGAAAGATCTGAGTTTAGGGAAAATGCCATCATCATAGATGGGCAAACTCGGTTATATTGGTCCCAAATCTACAGATTCAACATAATCCCTGTCAAAGTCCTACCAATATATTTCAAAAACTTGACAAGTTGATTGTGAAATTTATATGGGAGAGTAATTGCACAAAGAATGGCTTCAAAATTTTCTAAAAATTCTAAAAAAGAAGTTGGAAGGGTGTGGGGAGGAGGGAAGACAACTGGGCTTGCCCTGCAGATACACAAACAAGCTGGGAAGCCACCAACACGCAGCCTCCTTTTCCTCCATTGCACTGTCCTCACCACCTGGCATACCGTGTACTGTACTTGTGTGTTGATTGTCTGTTTCCCCTCCCTCAATGGACTGGGAGCTTCATGACAGTAGGAATCTTGTCTGTCTTACACATTGTAGCATCCCCAGGGTCTGGCACATAGGAGGTGCTCAATAAGTAGCTGTTGAATGAATTCATTCCAGGCCAGGAAGAGCAGCTAGCGAAGGCTCCAGCGGGACAGACAGTACCTGGGTAGCCCAGGAGTGTGCTGCAGTGTTAAGTTGTGAGGGGGGGGGGCCTCAGAGATGGACCTAGGGAAGAGTTGAACTTAGGAGCCCAGGAAACTCCTGCTTTCCCCAAACTCTGGAGTCCAAATCATTGCTCTTGACAGACTGTGGGGTAGGAGTCTGAAAGAATCTATATGGGGGAAGAGGAGGTCTGTCTGAGGTTCCCTTATCTCCAGGGCTGGGGCTCAGCATAAGGGTGTTGTGGGGAGAGGAGAGGACACCAGAGAGACAAATTTCAAAACATAGCACAGAACAATAGGGCCAGAAATGATCCCAATGCTATTTAACTTATTTTTATGAAGCTAGCCAGCATGCATGACTTCAATAATAACACCTGATAAAGACAGTGCTAAAATATAAGAAATACGTAGTCTGATCTCATATAAGAAAAATAATTCTCATAAATGCAAATAAGACAATAGCAAATAGAATCCAGCCACCTACAAAAAAACTGATTCCCTAAGTTGGTAAATCCATGCTCAAGTTGGGTCTACTGTGGAAATGCAAGAATGGGTCAATGTGGGGAAGCTTTTCATTGTAAATCAATCATTTCAGTAGCCAGTTCAAGGAGGATTTTTCTTTCGGCAATATGGTAGACTCTGTTCCTGGAAAACACTCCTTCACGGGAAACTAGACATGCTGGATAAAAATTTTAAAATCTTAAATACATCCATAAACTGGAAAGAATGTTAAGGAAGACTCAGGCCAAAAATTAAGTAGGTATGGAAACCTGGAGAGGTAAGAAGAGCTCTGAAATCTGCTTTTACCTCGTAGTTATTTACTAAGCCCAGTGAACCTAACCGTAAGTTTTCACTGCCTCAATACCCTCCCCAAGGTAGGGAGGGCATCTAATAGATGTTCCCTGTAAAGCTGGACCCCCAAAGAGCCATACTGTCAATGTAATGGTGAATCCAAAACAAAGTACAAGAAAAATTGTTTGTTTTAAAGGTTGGTCCTTAGCAGAGCAGAGAAAAATCCCGTAAGAATTTGTCATCAGGCGTGAACCCTCAGTTTTGCAACCCAAATACACACTACCTGAATGGTCAAATAAAACTTCTAGCAGAGAACATACATAGTCTTAAATTGGCAATGTCCCCAGTCACCTGAGGAAAGCAAACAAGTCCTCTCTTGGGAATTTCCTCTTCATTCCAGGCCTTATGGAACCCCAGATATGAAGTTGCAAAGAAAATTAGCAGCTCACAGTAAAGAAATCTCGTTTCACAAGGAAACAAGCCCCCATGAGCAAGGGCCGAGAGAAATAACAGCAGAACCAGACAAAAAACTCTTCCATATAGTAAAATTATCACATACAGAATAGAAAATAAGATATGTTTAATATACTTCTAGAAACAGAAAGGCAACTTGAAAATAAGTAAATATTCCAAAAAGAATACTTTTAAAATTCCAGGAATTTTTCAAAAATAACAGTAATTTTATAACAGATTACACAACCAAAGAGAGTATTAGTGACATGGAAGTGAGATATGAAGAAATCTAGAATACAACACAAAGACACAAAGAGATGAAAAATATAAAAGGGAAGTAAGAGGCATGGAGGATAAAGTGAGAGGGTCTCACATGTGTCTAATCTGAATAGTATTATAACCATCTTTAAAAACTTAAATCAGCTAAAAAAAAAAAAAAAATACCCGCTCCAACATGTACACACAAAATTCTAGACACAGATAACCAAGGAATAATTCCAATCTTACAGAAACTATTCCAAGAGTAGAGGAAAAGAGGAATATTCCCAAACTCATTTCTTGAGTGTAACATAATCTGGTTACAAAAACCTGACAAGGACAGTTACAAACTAGTGTCACTAACAGTAGTACAATTCAAAACAAAATACTAACAAATCTAGCAATACAGAAAAATTATAATCATTATTCCAGAAATGCAAGTTGGTTTACCCTGAGGAAAACTAATATAATTCACCACATTAACCAATTAAAGGAGAATGCTACATGGTCATCCCAATGGATGCAGAACACACTTCATTAAAATGCAACATGCATATTGGAGGAGAAAACACAGGAAGGATTCATTTAATGAACTGTACCACATCAGAACTGATCCATGTGACCAGCCTTCAGGGAGGGTATGCTGCTACAGTTCTTTCTGTTGGAATATTCAGGATGGTTCTTTGTTGACTGGGAGAGAAAATGCACAGTTGTTACTTCAGAAACCTGGAGCTACAGAGAAGACCTTTACGAAGAAAGACAGTATAAAAATAGCATCTTCTGCACACCAGCAAGTACAAATTCACGGTAATGATTCTTATAAGACTTGGAACAAGCAGTGAAATTACATTGCAACTATAAAAACTTGATAGGTTTTATAGTTTCAAGTAATTACTTTTGTTAACTACCTGTGGTAGGCATGTTTAAAACTTTAAGTAAAAACAAGCCAGTTAGCAAAGAGTCCTGGAAAAATGTTGAGAATGGTTTAAGTCAAGGCTTCACCTATTCTAAAAATAATTTTAAGCCAGGAGTTGAGTATAAAAATTAGTGAGTTGAAAGTATAATTACATTCCTCATTTTAAAAACCCATTTGTTAGTAAATGTTAGGTTTAAAGAAATAGCTCTAATTATGACTCATTAGAAGTAGATGGCCAAAAAAAAAAAAAGAAAAAAATTAATAGGTAGCTGGTAAAACATAAAACAGGTGGTTAGCTGTGTTTTTGTATGCTCAGTATTTTATATTTTAAATTATCTTCATTGTTTAAAAACCAAATCAGACTATTTTCATTTGAGGAGCTTCTTCTAATACACCTAATATATTATATTTGAGTATTTAATGTAAATATTATGAATCTAAATAGAATTTAAAGCTTTTAGAAATAAAGTGATAGTGATTTTTCTCTAAAATGAGAAAAATATATTTAGTAAATATTTGTATCTATAATATTGCTGGTTAAATAGTAAACAGGTGTTTTGCTGATGGAAAGGAAATTATCTTGCTAAATTCATCTTGAAACTCAAAGTAAAATTTAAAACATTTTTAGACCTCAAAAAAAAATTCAACATGCATTCATGATATTTAAAAGGAAACAAAAATGCTTAACAATAGGAATGAAAGGAAACTTCCATAATTTGATTAATGATATCTACACACACACACACACACACACACACACACACACACACACACACACACACACACACACACATATGCTTTTCCTACGAGATAGGGAATCAAAAAGTGATGCCCACTTTCATCCTTTGCATTCACCATTGTACTGGTAGTCACAGCCCATGCAATAAGGCAAGAAAAATATTTACATAAAGTATGGAGAATTGGCAAAATTATCTATGTCCACAGAGATATGACATAGAAAATGTAAAAGAATCTACAAATAGAATAATAATATGTAAAATCAATTACATTTTTATATATTAGCAATAATCTGTCAGAAAATGGAATTTTAAAATATCATATACAATAGCATTACAAATCAGGTACTTAGGATACATCTAACAAAAGACATACAATATCTCTATAGGGGAAATTACAATACTTTTTTGAGAGACACTAAAGAAAAATCTACATTAATGGACAGTTATGCTATCTTCATGGTTTGGAGGACTTATACGAGGGTACTTCAAAAAGTTCATGGAAAGATTCATATTTTAATTCTATTTTTCCATGAACTTTTCGAAGTACCCTTGTAAAGACATCATTTCTTCTCAAACTGATGACAGATACAACCACTTTCAATAAAACCTCTACAGGTTTTCTCATGAAGGTTGATGATTCTAAAACTTAAATGGAAATGCAAAGGACTAAGAATAGTCAAGACATTCTTGAAGTATAAAAAGGGGGAGGATTGGCTCTACTAGATATCAAAACTTATTGTAAAATTGCAAATAATTGGTATTGGTATAGAGAAAGAGACAATAGACAATGTAACTGAGTAAAAGTCCAGGAACAAATTCATACATTTGTGAACATAAGAGAGGGTAGCACTATAGATCAACAGAGAAAGAAAAGACTCTTTTATAAGAGGTACTGGGGCAAGCAGATATACATATGGAAAGAGGGAGAAGAGGAGGAGGGAGGGGAGGAGGAGAGAGTGAGGGAAGGAGGAAGAGAGGAGAGAAAATTTGAGCTCTACCTCATACCACACACAAAAGTCAGTTCCAGGTAGATTAATTATATATGGAAGACAAAACTATAAAGGCTTTAGAAGATAATATAACATCTTCATGACCTCAGGGTAGGGAAGGTTTTCTTAAGTTATAAGAAATAAAAACTATAAAGAAAAGATTGATAAATTAATCTACATTAAGATTAAGGACTTCTAGTCATCAAAAGACTATATAAAAAGAGAGTAAAAAAGGCATCCCCAAGAGTGGGAGAAGATACAAAATTATAGTGAGATGGGTAAAATAAGTTCTAGAGATGTACAGTAGTGCTAGGCATCTATAATTAACAATAATTTATTGTATATTCTCAAATGGCTGGAAGAGAGGAGCTCAAATGTTCTCATCACAAAGAAATACATTTTTGTAATGTGCTAATTACCCTGATTTGATCATCACACATTTTATAAATGTATTAAAATATAACTCTGTACTCCATATATACAGTCAATACATGTCAATTTAAAAATAAATAATTTTTAAAAATTAAAAAGAAATTTACAACACAAAGAACTTATAAAGAACTTGTATCAAGAATAAACAAAAGTATAAATCAATAAGAAAATGACAAAAAGATAGAAAAATGAACCAAAGTCTTGAACAAACACTGTGTCAAAGAAGAAATCTAAATGGTCAATAAACATAAGAAAAGGTGCTCAATAACGTTAAAAATAAGGGAAATGCAAGTTAAACTACAGTGAGATACCACTACACAACAGCCTGGCAAAAAATTTCAAGTCTAGCAATACCAAGTGTTAGTGAGGAAGTGGAGGAATGAGGCACTCATTTGAGAATAATTTGGCATTACCAAGTTAAATTAAAATGGGCATGACCTATGACTCAGCAATTCTACTCCAAGGATTATAATCCTAAAAAAGTCCTGCACACATGCAACAGGAGACATAAAAAAGAATGTTCAGAGCTGCATTGTAACAGCAAAAAACTAGAAATAACCCAATCACTAGTCACAGAGGCATGGATAAAAAATTGTGGTATGTTTCACTGTATGTGTAATTCAGCAGTGATGGAATACTATACAGTAGTGAAAATGAATAAATTACAGCTACATTCAAAAACATGGATGAATTTCTGGACCTTAATGTTCAGAAGAGAAAGCAAATTGCAGAATAGTATGTAAAAATGTTATGTCTATCTAAGTACAAAAATAAAGCAAAACAATTATTTAGGAATATAAATTGAGGTGGTGAAAGTATACCAAAGAGCAAAGAAAAGGTCAACACAATTCAGGATGATGGTTAACTTTGAGCGGGGAGAAAAGTGGTTCAGGAGGGACACACAGGGATTTAAAAAGTAATAATGATAAGCCAGATGATGGGTATTCATTGTATATTCTTTCTACTTTACAAATATTTTACAAATATAGTATTCTTTTGTGGCTATTCAATGTCTAATAAAATAATTGGTAAAACAGCAGCTTAAAGGAGAAAACTCCATATAGTTTTTAAATACATGGTGAAAAGGCCTTTGACAAAATCCAGCCAGTCTTCAGGGGACATAATCCACACTTCATTCTGTGTGACTGGTGCCCCCTGGCACCAGACTCAGGCAGTACTGGCAGCTACAGGGGAGTCCCAGAGGTCCCAAGTTAAAGAGAAACTGAAGGAAACTCCTTCAACACTTTAAAAACCAGGAGCCAATATTCTGCTCAACCTTCATGTGTGGATTTCCATCCACATCAGAAAGAAGGCCTGGATAATTACTCAACATTGTTTCAGAGGCTCTAACAAAAGCAAAATGGCAATTAAATTCATACACTGGCAAATTCACAAATCATATCTATAAAAATCAGGAGGTTTATTTTTTAAACTACCAGAGTTCATAACGTAGAAAATAAATCACATTAAGTCATTAGCTTTTCTCTATATTAATAACCAATGAGCAATAGAGATGGAAAAAAGATTCCCATCACAATAATGACAAAAACAATAAAACACTTGGGAATAAATTTAACTAGAACGTTATAGAAGCGGTATTGAGAAATTATAAAGTCTTGTTGTAGGATCTAAAAGAAGTCTTGAACAAATGGAAAACCATTTCCTAACCTCTGGGGAGATTTATATAAAAATGTCAATGCTCCCAAAACTTACATCTAAATTTAATGCAATTATAATTTAAACCCCAATGGAATTTTTTTAAAAGACAGGGATGGAAGAGAATTGGATAAAGCGATTTAAAATTTCATGTGAGAGAAAAATGTCTAAGAATAGTCTGGAAAAGTATTTTAAAAAGAAAACAGTGAAGGAGATTGATCCACCGAGATGCTGATGATGTCCAAAAGTATGGTTACAGCTAGGACCTCACCCCTCACATCAGACTCTCCTGTGCAACTGAGGACAGGACGTCTCTATTGGTGTGTCTAAGGAGCATCTCAAACCCAACAGAACCAAACCAAATAGAGTGGAATATAAATACGAGTAATGATCGAGGCGGTTCATTTAATAAATGGGGCTAGAGTAAGTGAATTTCCATCTGGAAAGAAAACAAAGTTTGACTCCTGCCTTACAGCTTATACTAAAATATATTCCACAGGGGTTGGAGGTTGACACAAAAAGTAAACTTGGTGACACAATGTAAGAGAATGTTTGGGGTAGGGGTGGTTAGGGAGGAGAGAGAAGGGGATTTTTTCCTAAGCATGATAGGAAACCCAATAACCTAAAAATGTATGTATGCCTTTCAACAAACACCATAAGTCAAGCCAAGGTCCGACCAAGAGGAAATGGGCCAAAGTGGTGAAGCCCAAGGCGTTCAGCCTCAAGTCCCGAGAGAGGTGACCGGCTGGAACCCAGGCTGGCCCTAAGGCTAGATGAAAAACTTGCAGCTTCTTTTCTAAGTTCTCTGCCTTGCAGAAATAAAAGCACCCAAAAGAAAGACAGCTGTACAAAAAATGGTTTCTGTAGTGACCCTCCCAAAAGTTGGGCAACAACCGGAGAAAAAAGTTTCATCTAAACTCTGGATTAACACACAGACACCAAAAAAAATTATATTTCCCACTTTTCTGCCTGGGCTGTGGTTTGGCTCGAGATACCCCTAGGCTGTGAGGAGGACCCAGAGGCGGCAGACCCCTGAGGCCGGCGTCACCACGGTGCCCCGACCCCCGCAGCGAGCTTGCGACGCTTCCAGAGCGCATGCGCAGGTGCCGTCGCGCGCCCGCCTCGAGAACTTTCCCGGCGGGAGGAGCTCAGCAGACCACAACCGTTGGCGGCCTGGGAGAAGGTCGGTCCCCCGACGGGACTGAGCATTGGCCACCCCCAAAGCCTCTGGAGAGATCTCCGAGTGCTGGGGTCCTGGCTGCGTCCTCTGGGCCAGGTGAGAATTGACAACCAGCCCTCTGGCACATCGTACTGATTAACAGTGAGGAGCTCAAAAACTCTCTCCCTTCTGACAAACAGGAGTTTTCCTTCTCTGCCCAGCGCAGCACCCCAAACCCAGGCTAGTGAGAGATTGGTTTAAATGGTGGGGTGCTGGGGAGGGGAGGGAGAGCCCAGAGCTTCAATAGAGGAAGAAAAGAGAAGTGAGCCCGGGGGGGGGGGGGGGGGGGGGAAGTAAACTAAAGTGGTACATCAGAGCCTGCTGCAGCCAAGAAGTCCGAGGTTACTGGGGCAGGAAGGAACCTCAGAGAATCCCTGGAAGCGTCTCAGCAGAGTCCAGAGGGTACAGAAGAGGAGGAGTGTGTCTGTCGAATCCTTCCACTCTCACAGTGTCAAGTTTGCCCCGGTGGTATGAGCTTCCCCCACTTCCATCCCTTGCCTGGCAGCTGATGAGATGCCAGAGCCCCCCAAATTACCATAGACATTTGCAGTTCAGGCCTAATGGAGGTCCCATGGAAGCCCAGCTTTCGTTCACCCTTGGGGGATACTAAAACTGGCCAAAAGGTTAGAAGGCCATAGGATGGCCATGGGGTAAGCCCATTACTGCCACATGAGCCACTGAGTAAGCATCTTGAAGTCCTGCAAGTAGCAGGTGGGAACCAGTGAGCAAAGATTGGGGGTCACAGCAGCAAGGGGCTCCAGGCCCCCATCCCAACTTCAACCAGAGCAACTCCAGTATACTGGCTTTCTATATGGGTTTCTGGATAAATTTCAAGTGGAGAACCAGCCCTATGGCTAAATAAGCTGGAAAACCTCTACCATCATCCAACCCCTTTATTTTAGAGGAGGAATGGGGAGCCAGAGTGGCCTGACTTGTTTGAGGCTTTGCAAACTGGAGGAAGGAAGGAACTTTCTGCTGGACCCACCAGCAGCCCTAGTTGGGCCTTTCAAGTTACTGGATGAAAATGGCCAGACTGAAAAACAAGCCTGGCAAGGTTTTGGCTCATTTGCTGAGTGGGATACCAGGTCCTTCCCCTGGGCAATATGTCTTGCTCACTGTGGAGAGTGTACATTCCTGAGAACTGACAATCTGAGGCCTCAAATATGGCAGGGGAGAAGACAAGTTCTTTTGGAGCCCTGCCTCCCGTGGCCAAGCCAGCTGTTGACCTGCTCTGAGAATCAATAGCAATTTGGCTATTGAGAAAGCTTCCATCTCCAACAAAGGCCAGAACCTGCCAGTGGAATTCTGAGGATGTTTCAGGCACCTTGGCAACCGTCAGTGGATCCCTTACAATGTGGTTCAGCTGCAGAACCTTCTGACAAGAACAAGTAGCCAATGAGGACAAAGCCTACTCAGGCCAAGCCTTGAGTTCTGTGTAAGTGGGAAAGAAGTTTGGAGCTTTATTAGGGTGAAGACTTATTGGTCCTTAGAGCTGTGAACTCTTGGCCAACACTCCTTGAACCACTGGCCTGAAAGAACGTAGAGGTGGGGAACTAGACCCAACAAAAGGGGAGCCTTTAAGGCAAAAAGCAGTGTCACTCAGACACATATGAAGAAAGTACCAGAGAAGTTTTTCTCAGCCTGTTATTAATCCATGCCTTCCTTTAGTAAACAAAAACGTCATACCCTTCTAACCTGGTAATAAAGACAGCATTTATCCTAAAGTGGGGTTTTTAATCCTAAATCCCTGGAACACTTAGGGGTGAGGGGTCCTGTAAGGTGGACATTCTCCTGAGGACTTTGCCCCTTGTTTTTCATCTGAATTACAAAAAAATTCCTAAACCAAGATTCAGAATTACAGATGCTCCACAACTTATGATTACATCCCAGTAAACCTATCATAAATTGAAAATATTAACAAAAATGCATTTAATACACCTAACCTACTCAACGCCATAGCTTAGCCTATCCTACCTTAAACGTGCTCAGAACACTTACATTATCCTTCAGTTGGGCAAAATCATCTAACACAAAGCCTATTTTATAATAATGTTGTTGAATATCTCAGGTAATTTACTGAATACTGAAGTATGGTTCCTACTGAATGCTTATCACTTTTTCACCATAGTAAAGTTGAAAATATCGTAAGATGAACCATAGTAAGTCAGAGACCAACTGTACAGCCCTGTACCAGAAGAGAAACACAACTTAACAATGAAGTGGCTCAATCTCCCTTGATTAATTCACATCAACTCAAAAATTCATCACTTTTCACCTTTCGGATTAGTAAACAATTAAAAGCAAAGACATACTGGTAAATTTGTGGGGAGGGGGAATAAAATGTTGATGGGAGTTGAAATTGGACCAATATTTTGTGGAAGACAGTGCAGGAATGTATCTTATAATTTTTAATGTATCCACTGTCCAACACAATGGGTCAGACATTAACCTTTTTGGAAATTATCCTATATACAGATCCAAGTTAACGTAAATACATGCACGCACACACACTCACAGCATTTTTCGTGTTAGACATAACCCAAATATTTATAAGTTGTGACAGTACATCCAAGACAATGAAATGCTATATGGTTGTTCCGAATAAAGCAGACCCATATGTGCTATTCTGAAACAGGGTCTAAGATACAGTAAGTGGGAAACAAGTGAAAACTGCAGAGTGGGTGTGTACACTCTCCAGGGAGAACTCCGGGATCTGTTGGGATGAGAGAACCTTACTTTTCATTGTCCAGCCTTTATATTGTTTGAGTTTTTACTATGTGCGTGTTACTTAAAAAACAAACACCCAAAGAAAGTCCCCATCCCTCCGATTCCTTAAAAACCAGGGTTGCTACCTTCACTCCCTTTCCTGCAAGCTTGTTTAAGGACTTTCCCACCACAGATCGGCCAGGCCATCTCCCTCCTCCCAAGTCGTCAGGCAGTTCCAAGCTGGTCAGCTGTCCTGTGATATTCCCTGGAAAGGGGAAGACCCCTGCATTTTATCGTCCCATCCAAAATGGCAGATCTCTGCCTGGGAAACAGGCTGCATTTGGCACAGCTGTGGTTGGATTAACAGCAGAGAGGGCACATCCAGAAGTTGAAGGCAAAACATTAGGAAATCTGGTCTTCCCATTTCTGTGGGTGTTAAGGAGGGTGAAGATAAAATAATGGAGATGGTGGACATAAGGGAGACCTTGCAGACAGTTTAAAGCCACAGTAGTAAAAAGAATGAAGAAGAGGAAGATGCTGGATTTTACTGAGAAGAAAACCAACTGCTTTACCAGAAGTTTATAGTATTGCATTTTGATTACATGTGTGTAAATAAACAAACTTGAGTATTATCCTCTGTAAAAATGCAGAACTTCCTTTTAGATTAAAACAGTAGGTTTGAGGGCAAAAATGGACCACATACTGCTTTAGACAAACAGCGCTGGATGGATGAGGGGAATCACCAGCTCAAGAAACCCCAGGACTCTTAGAGAAATCTTCCAGAAGAGGCCAGGGTCTCTCTAAGTGGTATCTCCCAAACAGTCTTCTCCCAGGGATGTGGTTTGGGGAAGTCCAAAACCCACCAATCATAGGCACCTCTGGCGACGTGCACAAGAGGGGAAGGAGTCCAATTTCAGTGTGGCCTACGTCCCTCACCACTGCTTCCTGATCTTCCACACTTGCAGAGTGGCAGGGTGGCCACAGCTGCCTGAGTTAGGGAGATGCCAGAAACACAACCAGAGAAGTTTGAATCACAGTTCAGTGGTACAAGGTCATAGTTCTTGTGCCTTCAGAAAATCCAGAGGGCCCAAATAGGAGTGGGAAGAGAGGGGAAATCAAACCAGAATTCTCCCAGTAGCCATTAAGGAGTAAACTCAGCATCCCTTGCCTTGTCTTTGACCCTGAGAAGTTACTTGAAGGACACAGCTTCTGGGGCTGTGACCGGACAGGGAGAGAATGTGTGGTGTGCTTCCTGCAGAGCTTCCTCTGGAGTCCCTGTAGCCAGGGGGCTCACTAGCCCACTCCTCCTGTGTGCCCTTGATGGGGTTCAGTGGTGTCAGACGGGATAAAGTAGAAAAAGCAGCAGCAAGCTCTCCAGACCACCCAGCCCTATCTAGGACAGCCATGGACAGAGGCTTCAGCCAGCTCAGCACCAGCTCTTTCACACACAAGCTCCTTCCCTAAGGAATCCCCTGGAGTGCAAACATTCAGTGTGCTACCCAGGTCAGAGATCTGACCAGTTGGATCTGTCTGCTCCTCAGCCTGGATGCAAGTTATCGAGGCGGGAAACCTCACTGTCCATGGTTAATCAGGGAAATCACTCTTTGAGGAAATCACTCCTTCAGATACAACTCAGGTGGTAAAAGGGGAGATTGAACGGGAAGGACCTTTCTTCTCCGAGCTATATGGACAAAACCACAGCCAAAACAACTGACACGTGCTTAGGTTGACTGCACACACTCATATCGATGACCTGATACAGGGGAGTTGCAAAAGGAAAAGCCTCCCAACACTGAACCTCCTCTGACACACAGCCCCCTGGTGGGTTCCCTGGATCTGAGCCCCTAGGGATAGCACTGCTCTGGGGTGCTCTCTCCCTCCCCCATCCGTCAGATCCCCACATTGCTCATCCTCTAGGAGAGAAACCAGCCCTGCCCTTGGAGCTTCTTCAATTTCAGGATAACACTAAACTCGCCACTAGCTTGAAAAGCCAGGAGCTGAAGAGGCTCAGGCTTGACATCCTGGTGTGGTCAAAGTAAAAAGGTTCTCTGTCCTTTGTCCAAGAGTCACAAAAAATGTATGGTCTCACAGCAGGCACAGCATCTTGTTTCTTTTAAAAAATAAATATTTATAAACTTAGGGAGGAAGATTCAAAGAATCAGAGTATCTTTCCCTCCAAAAGCACAAATGTCCCATGTGAGTCAAACCAAGGTCAGTCCACCAACCCATGAATGGCCCACCCTCCAGAAGCTGCTGCGTTGAGGGGCAGGTGGGCAGGGGAGCTCCTAGCTCCTCAGTCCCCCTTGGTGATGAGGTCCTCGATGTAGGCATCCAGTTCATCATCTGTGTTGATATCTATGTCCTGGAACAGAGGGGAGCAGGGGTCAGCTGTGGGCTAGGCAGTGGCGGGGGTTCCCTTCTCCACCCTTCTCCCAGCTCCTGGGGCTGAGGCCAGAGTTAACCCTCTCCTCCCCCTCCCCCTGGCTGTCAGGCTTCTGTCCCATCTTGGCTCTTCCCCTTCCCTATCTACTGTGCACGGATGACACCCAGATTTCTTGCTCCTGCCCTGCCTCTATCCAAAGTTCCCACTTACCTTAGATGTGTATTTTCCCTCAGATACTACAGATGTGCCCACTCCACTCCCTTCTGTCACCTCCCAGGGTCCAGGCCACCACTATCTCACCAGACATCTATAAGAACCTCCTCAAAGGAGTCCCAGTTCTAACTTTCACCCCTCTAGGCCTCCTCCAACCAATGAAAGTGTTTTTGATTGAATATTGGATCATGCCACAATCCTCCAGTGACTTCCCACTGCTCTCAGGATCAAATCCCAGCTGTACAACAAAGCCCTGTCTCTTCTACTTCCCACAACTCCCTGCTCAGGCCTTGAGTCTGGGGCACTAGTGTCCTGCTCTTTGCATGATCAGCTTCCAGTCTCAGCTCAAATATCATCTCAGAGACCACCCCTGAACACCCTGGCCTCCCCCCATCTTCTGTCTCTCGTTACTGACTTCATAGCACTTCCTACCATCAGTAATTCTGTCTCCTCTACCAGACCCGTCAGGCTGTGAAAGCAGGAAACTTATCTGGCCTGCCCTGCCTTGTGCACCCCACATCCACAGGATCAGCACCGAACAGGCCTCGGTGTTTACCACCTAGATGGAGGATCAACACCCTAAGGGCCCACTCCCCACTTCTGGGCTACCCAATCTCCTCTGGTTGTCATCTGGAAAAGCAACATCTTTATTTTATGGCTTGGAGGGTTCTCAAACCAGGTTGAACATCAGAATGTCTAAACAAGGGAAAATTCTGGTTCTGTGGGTCTGGCTGGGATGAGACCCAGGCAGCCGCACCTCAAGCCCTCCTGGTCAGGATGCTGTGCAGTCAGGGTTGGAACCAGAGATTCCTGTGAGTGGACAGATTCCTGTGAGAAGGGATCAGGAGGTGCCCGGCCCCCCCACCCTGAGAGACCAGGTGGTCCAGCTGCAATGAGAGGGCTGCCTGGCTCACCTCCTGCACCTTTTGCAGGAGAGCCACGATGTTGGTCCTCAGCTTCTGCAGCTTCTCCTCTGTCTCACGGAGCTTTCTCTCAGAGGTACGCAGGTTCTCCTCTGAGGCCTGGGCCCGCGAGTCAGCACGGCTCTGGTACGAACGACACAGATTCTGGAGTCCCACTTCATACTGCTTGAAGTACTCTTTCTGTCAGGAGGGAAAACAGAGGGCAATGCATGAGTTCACAAAGGTCCCCAACTGGCTCTGCATAGGATGCTTGGTTTGATACAAAGGACAAGTCTCTCTAGGTCCAGAGTAGACAGACCTTAATGCCAACCTTGTGGGGCTGCCGTAAGGATAAAGATGAGATCACACAGGTGAAACACTGACCAAAGTGCTTCAGCAGACAGCAAGCCATGAGGGGTGATCCTTACCATCCCAAGTAGTATAAAAGGATGACAGAATCATCCTCCCAGCTCAGTCACAGCTTTCTAACTTTAGAACAGCCTTTTCAGCATTCCATTTCAAAGTCATACCAACAATGTCAGGATTAAAGTCAGTTTTTTCTTCCACAAATATCAAGTACCTACTAACAGCAGACACTTCCAGACTTGTGTAGGACATATTTTTGCAGCATCAGAGCTTTTTTAGCCTTTTGATTTATTACTCAAAAAAGCTTCATTTTTTAAATTTAGCTTTCTCTGTGCTTGTGCCTTTAACACTTCCACAATGATATTCTCCTCTATAAGGAAAGCACACCTGATCCTGTCATGGACACATTTTAGCTCATACAGAACCACTGAAGGCCCTGCTGACATGTTTTCATTTTAGACCTCATAAGAACTTTAGGTCTCAAAGCACAAACCCCTTAAAGTCTTCATGGGCATATGTCACATGCAGACTTTGATGCTTTCCCAACATTCTTGGTAATAAGGTAAATGATTATATTACCAGGGGTTTGGGACAACCTAGTTTTGTTAGAGGCTGTAATGTAGGGAAGCCTACAACAGTATATCAAATGCTGGGCCATTGTGAGTGCCTCTAGACAACATCCCCAGAGAAGGAACGAGACCATGAGAGCTTTTTACTATCTTCCCTGGGTACCCGAAACCTCCAAGGGGTGGGAGTAGTAATGTTAACAAGCAGTAATGTTCCAGACATGTGGCTTTTCAAACTTTTATAAGGTAGCAGAATACTTGTTTCAAATGGAATGTTACATGAAATCTCAGCATGACAATACTTCAAAAAGTTTAGAGAAAAATAGAATTAAAAGATAATATCAATCTTTCCGTGACCTTTTTTGAACTACCTTCATATAAAAAACAATTTAAGTGGCATCTCTTTAGATTAAGTTTATTTTCTAAGTGCAACTCTGTAACATGGTTTACTCATCAATCACCAATGAGAATAATAAGGCCATTTTGATGAATACAAACCCACAATCAGCACATTCTTGCTGACCACTGCAGCCTTACCAACTCTCGCATTTATTTACTTCTGTAAAGAAGCATGAACTATTTGACATTGAGAGGCTTCTGATTGCTGTTTTTAAAAACTGTTACTTGCAAATATTTAACACTGTGTCATTCACCTTATAACCTGCAATATTACACTATTAAACCAAGGTGGCAAGAGAAAGAAACTTCAAGTTCTGTCCTGAAAATAATTACCATGGCAGGCAAAATAAATGTTTGAGTAGGCTCCAAAGTATTAAAGTTCAAGTATTTGACCATCTTGAGGGTGACTATGGTTTATAATAATCGTTTTTAACTTTTTATTTTGAGGAAGTTGTAGATTCACATGCAGTTGTTACATTAGTTTTTTAAAAAGTGATGTCTGAATCTAATATTTTCAGGGTCCCTGAGGCTTTACGGAACTCCTGGTCCTGCATGATGGGAGAAAGGGCTGGCTGACATTTACGTTTACAGACTGACAAGGACATAATGAACAGACTCAGTTGTGTCCATGACACTAAGAAAATTAAAGTTTGAGTGTTTTTAGATATTACAATTAGGAAGAAAAAGTTGATACATTGGGATTATACCTCCTTTTACAAAACTAAGCTAATATACTATTTTTAGTCAGATGCTCATGGTGACTTTGTTTTGGGCCAACCCTGCTCAAAGATCCCACTGTACCCAGGCTTTGCTCTGCACTTGGCAGCAACTTTAAGCCAAAAGCAACAAATCTGACTGACAAGAAGATGTGAGGCAGACCTAGCTGCTTGTTAGTTATTCTTGGGATTTGCAGAGAGCGCCTGCAGCCTAAACAAGGGCAAAAGTTGAACCGTGGAGCTTTCTGTGAAGAAGCTGTGATGAGTTCTGCCATGTTCCTGCTCCCTCACCAAGCACCATCCCATCTCAAGGCCGCATTGTGAGAAGACAAAGATCCTTGTCCTGAGAAGTACCTGGATTCAAATCTGGGCTCTGTCACTAACCAACAGACTCTTCTCTCTGAGCCTTAGTTTCTTCAACTCCTAGCCTCATTTCATTTTCTTTAAAAGTGGAATGAAAATAAAACCCCATGCTTTCTCTGGCAAACTTTATCAAGCACATAGATGCCACATGAGAGCCTGACATCTTGAACATATTAATCCTGTATTCCAGACCTCTTTTCTAAAAACTCTTCCCTACAACACTTAGCTATTCTTACCACATAAACATTACACTTGATGCGGATGACCCCTAGCTGCCCATCTCCCCTTCCTCCACCTGCCAACTGCACACAGTCCCTAACCTCCACCTGCCAACTTCACATCACCACAAATGCAGTGCTGGTACTTCTGGTGCAATACCAATCTCCGTTCCTCACCTTCCCCCCCACTCACCCTGTTTTCTAACTTTTGATGACAAAGTAGTTGTTTTGTCATCAAATTCCAGTTCCCACAGGCCTGAGATGCAGGGAAGCATCCGGTCTCTGACTCCTCCCATCACTTGCCTATACAGTCAATGACCAGTCTGTCAGAGACCTCTGACCCCACCCCTTTTACCCACCAGTCCACTCTTGCCACTCTGGCTCCCATTCCCTCACCTCTGACCTTTTACAACTAGACCAGCCTCCTTGCCCCTGCGTCTCCCACCCCTCCATCCCACCCAAACATACTGCTACCAAAGTTACCCTCTTAGGAGCAGGGTCAGCAGACTACAGCCTCTGAGCCAAATCAGCCTACCTCCTGTTTTTGTAAATAAAGCTTTATGGGAACACAGCCACATCCACTCCTTCGCATGTTGTATGTGGCTAATTTCATGCTACAATGGCAGAGTTGGGTAGGTGCCACAGAGACAGCGTAGCCCGCAAACCTGAAATTATTTGCTCACTGACTCTCTACAGAAGAAGTTTCTTGGCCCCTGCCCTAGACATGGCTCCAATCGACAATACCTTCAGCTCAAAACTTTGTTGGCCCACTATTTCATACAAAGTTGAAGCCAGCATGACTCAGGCTCAAGGCACATCACATCCTGGCCCTCAGGCCTCTTCTACTCTAAATGCTCGCCACACAGCCTGCTGCCCTGACTCCCTGAGCCTTTGCTCACAACAGTCCCTGCTTCACTTATGCAGGCAGACCCCTCCTCCCCTTCCCCCAGCTGCCACAGCCCTCCCATCCATTTGCACAGCACTGCTCTTGGCTTCATGTCTAGCTTCCTGGTGATAAAACAGTCTCTACTGACCCTTAAGGTGCGAGGAGGCACGACTCTCTTCTGCTGCTCACTATGAGATCCAGAAGACTGCCTGCTCAGGGGAGGCAACACATCAACATTTGCTGGGCTTAATAAGGCGAAGTGCTTACTGCCACATGTTATGGGCTTCTCTATACCTCCAAGAGTCAAGTTTTAGGCACCTTGAGCCTGAGCTCTTCACTGTTGCCTGGGACAAGTTTACTCCCTCTGCTGGGGTGGAGAAAAAGGGATGTACTTGTCAGAAAATGTCAAACCAGACCTGCTGTCCCTAAGAGAGGACTCAGTTCCTAGTACCTGTGGTGGGGTGGGGTTGGTTTCTGCACACCAGTCATATTCTCAACATGAAGTTTCCTTCTCTCTTCTCTCAGCAGAAGAAAGGGAAGCTGACTGATATGGGGCAGGTCACTGAGAGCTGGCAATTACAACAAGCACTGATGGGAAGACACAGAGAATTTGAAATACAAGGTCAACACAGACTCACCAAAGGGAAAGATATTAGCTCATCTGAATTCATAGCACTCAGCTCCTTCTTGGAGATGGGGAAACTCGGAGGCAGAAAGTACCGTAAACAATTCCTAAGAAAGAAAGGTGGGGATAGGAATTCAGAATAGCATGTAGGGTGTGGAGAGCTGCTGCTAGCCCTGGAATAGGAAGACAAAAGACTCACATACCGGAGGATCTGGACAAGCAGGTCAATGGTCTCATGGTTGGTGCTCGGGGCAGTGGTGTCAGGCTCAATGCGGATGCAGTCTGAAGTGGAGGGTTCTGCCATGGCTACAGCCTGCTGGGGCACCATGGCTGCTGCTGCTGCCGCTGCCTCCTCCTCCTCCTCCTCCCCGCCCTCCTGCTGCGTGTCAGGGCTCTGATATTCTGGAGAAGGGGGCTTCATCAGCCGTACATCCTCACTGCCTTTCTCCACCCTGTGGAGGACAAAGAACTTACGTCATGTCTGTCCCAAGAACCACTGCTCTTCCCTCTGCCCTGGCCAATTTTTTTCATCCCTGCCTGCCAGAATGGGGCATTACCAGCGGTCTCGTGGTGTCGTGTCTGTAGGCACATAGTCAAACTTCACTTTCCACCGCACCACATGCTTGCCCACCTCCACGGCTGTGACACGGCCTGTGTACCACTCCCTGTTCACACGGACCTCCACATGCAGCCCTTTATCTGAGAATGTGGACAGAGATGCAAGTCAAAAAACCAGAGTCCCCTACTAAGCGAGGGCTGCCTTAAGAAAAGTAGTCCCCAGGGTTTGGAGGACTAGGTGCGTGCCCCCACTATACCCAGCCACCCTGGGTGGGTATACATTGGGATACAGAACCCAGCCACCCTGGTCTCCTTCCCCATTTGTCACAAGGTGCCAAGGAGCAGGAGGATGAATGACTGCCAGGTGTGAACACCAAGGAATTAAAAATAACCACAAAGGAGTGCTATCTTCAGAATTCTACTTGGGATTAGATTTAGATACATTGTTGCACAAGAGCCCAGACCCAGGAAAGACTCCACAAACCTTCAGGATTAAACTGTTGCTGGTGAGGGCCACCACTTCCCCTTCCACCACAGGCTGCTGAATACCTCCCCCAAACTCACCTTTCTGAGCCCTCTTGACGTCAGCTGGCTCCTCTTCCCCAGCACTGTCTGAGAGCTGCAAAGAGAACAGTCTGTTAGAGGCATCTCCAGTGCCCCCCCCCAAAGAGCAGACTTTTGTGTTAACAACCACCTAAGGTCATCAGCTGTCACCTTCATGTCTTTTTATGTTGCAGTTTAAATCACCATGCCTGAGAGCCACTCTCTAAAATCATTGTCCTAGATATCTCCCCTTCTGCCATATTTAAACGAGATAGTAGATAAGAGACAGAATGTCACAGCAACAGGAAACAAAGTGTTTCAAGCCCCCCTGATGAGTGTCAGTGACTTCAGGTCTGTGATTAGAGCCAGAAGCCAGTCTCAAGATCCTACCTGGCACCATGTTTCTAGTCACCTATGTGACTGAGAGTCCTTGAGAGATCAGTTAGGCTTCTGGAAGGCCCAGGTCACGAATGCCAATGAAGCTGGTGTGGACTGCTGGTGCGGGTTGCAGACTCAGGGAAGGGAGGCTCCAAGACCCTCATCTTGACCACCTACCTCATTCAAATCCTTTTCTTCCTTCACAGCAAATTTGCCCCGCTTGCTCCTCTCCTTCCTCCTCTCAGCCTCTTCCTCGGCTTCTTCCTCCTCAGAGACCCCCAGACTCCGCTTTCGAACAGGGGTAGCCTAGAGTGAGCAGAGAGTAGGAATGTGAGGGGCCCTGTTCAGCTCTTGAGCAGCAGGAAGATTTCATCTGACCTGAAGGAGCTGTTCAGAGAGGGGCGTGGACTGCTCTCAATCCCTGCCTGACATTACTCAGTACATACAGAAGCAACCCTCTGGTTCCTGGGCCATGAGGACCTTTGCTCAAAGCTGTCATAGGGGAAGCCTCTTGGTTTACACCTCCCCTTAGCCTGCCTGACCAGTCAACTGTGACCTCCCTGAGACATGCTGATCACTGTCACAGCCCACCAAGGCTGTCTCCAGGCCACCTGCCTATGCCCACATTGTGAGCAGCCAGTTGAGGTGACTCAAGTTTGAGGCAGACCAAAACTCGAAGGAAGCAGTGAACATCTTCCTGGATGGGGAACCAACTTGCTTTGTGTCCCTGACCAAGTCCTCTCAGCTATCTAGGGACAGTAGAAAAGCTTTAGATTTGATGCTCTTTGAAGGCTCCCCCAGTACAGCTTTGACACCACGTTTCCATTCCTGCACCACTGACAATGTGCTGGGTGCTAGAGAAGAAACACCATCTCACCAGGGAGAGTTTAGTGGGCAGCTCTGGCTTCTTGACCACCGGAGTCTTCATGACTTTGGGGGCAGGGACCTCCCGAGGGCTCTTGGAGTTGGGCAGTAGAGATGGTGATAGTGGCTGCACCAGAGGAGCAGGCCGGGGTGCAGCCTTGACCAGAGTGTTCGCAGGCTTTCGGGGTGCTTCAGGGGGCTGGAGCAGCCTGGATGTACTGGCCTCCTCACGGGCTGCCAAGACAGGAGGCTTTGGGGCGCTGCTGATGATAGGAGCCCTTCGGGGCTGGCTGGGTGGTCTGGGAGCTTGCAGGGAAGGGGGTCTACTCGGGGCATTCTTGATCACAGCAGGTAAAGGGGGAGACCGAGGACGCTGAGGTCTACGTGCAGGTTCCTAAAAAAGGTCCAGAGAGTGAGAACACTGATCCTAGCACGAGACACCTGAAGAAAAACCCCTTCATGTCCCTGGATTTTACCTCAGTGGGAGGTCTAGTGGTCACTTCTAAGGGCAGTTTCTTCAGGTCAGCTTGGGAACGGATGGGTGTGGTTTTCTGCAGGGCAAACATGATGATGAAGTTGTTTGTGTATCTTTGTACATTCAAGCAAACTCTCTTTTTGGATCCCACTATGTGTCTGGGACAGTGAAAAAATAAAAAAGAAAACTTGGGCCACAGTCCTACTCTTGCATGCCTCCCATTCTCACTGGGTAGACAAAAATACACAAACACTAAACGGCAAATTATAGGACACTACGTGATTAATCCAGCAACTGAGAGACAGGGAAAAAGTGTCAGGGGGCTGGCTGGTTAGCTCACTTGGTTAGAGCTGGTGCTGATAACACCAAGGTCAAGGGTTCAGATCTTACCAGCTAGCCACCAAAAACAAACCAAAAATGTCAGTGAACTAAATTTGTATAAAAGAAATCAAAGGTCCAGCCCCGTTGCTCACTTGGGTGAGTGCAGCACTGGTAGCACCAAGGCTGCGGGTTTGGATCCTATATAGGGATGGCCAGTGCACTCACTGGCTGAGCGTGGTGCAGACCACACCGTGCCGAGGCTTGCGATCCCCTTATCGGTCAGACAAAAAAAAAAATCAAAAAGGTAGGAAGATTTGATGGATGAGAGAAACTTGGACAAGGCCAGAAAGGACAAGTGGGATTCAGCAGATGAGGAGGCAAGCATAAGACATTAGGGTTAGTGAGTGCATGTCTGCCCAGACACACAAGCCAGAAGGGAAATGCTTTTGTAAAAAATATGATAAAGAGCTGATATCATAAACATCTAGAAAAAATAGAGTAATCAATTAAATTTTAAAAAACAGAAATGTAATGAAGAATAAGCAGTTCTAAAAGAAACATAAGTGGACATATGAAAAAACAGTCCAATCTTAGAAACATGAAAGAAAATTATAGGATGCATATCTTTGGCTATCAAATTTGCAAAAACATTTAAAAATAATACTCTCATATACTGCTCATAAAGATTAAAAATTAATACATCTTCTGGAGGGCAATTTGGAAATAGTTGTGAAAACCCATAAAATTCTGCAAAACATTTTACTCTTTAAATATCACTTCCGGAAAATGATCAAGAAAACAACTGTACACTAAAATATATATGTGTGTGTGCATATATATTACATATATATAAAATATATACATATATGAAATCTCCATATTTCTATTAAAAACATGTATCCATGGGGCTGGACAGTTAGCTCAATTGGTTACAGCATGGTTGCTGATAACACCAAAGTCCAGGGTTCTATCCCTGTTTTGGCCAGCCACTAAAAAAAATAACAAAAAAAATAAAAATAAAAAAACTTATGTATTTATGTGTATTATGTGTAGGTATTCCTAAAAAGTTGGAAAAATATAGAGTTGATGGTTATATCTAAGATAGAAGATTTATTTTGTAGAGTTTTTTATACATTCTAAATTAATTAGACACCTCTGAGATATATAAACAAAATAGTCTATTTTTAAAAAAGAATAAGCAAGGCATACTTGAAAGTGTGCTTAGACCTGGAGGTTGATACTGGAAGCTTTGACAAGCACATGTAGGTAAGTGGAAGGTGAAATTAAAAAGCCTGAGGGAACAGGGGAACCACTGAAGGTTCCTATCCCAGGCAGAACCCTGACACAAGCTGGCTTTGCCCACTGCCCATGACCTATGCACCTGAAGGGCCTCCAGCTTCTCCTGCTGCTGGCGAATTTTCTCTGTCAGCTGCTTCTGCTTCTCTTCCTGAGTCTTCAGGTCCTTTTTGAATGTCCCCAGTGGAACCTTCTGCTTCTGTTCAGAAGCCTCACATCTGTAGAAAGAAGGTGCTAGGGACATCCTGGCAAAACAAAGCACCAGGCAAGGCAGGAACCTGGCTCCTCAGTTAACCCATGCTGCCTCTCACAAGAGCAACCATCTCAGAGTTCCCGATGCATGGAATTAATATGTACTGCCAGACCTATATCTATTCTTATTTTTTGGGCACTTAATATGAGCAGCAAGACAAAGACATAAGGATATGGGCACTGACCTCAGGAAGCACAGTGAGTTATCTACCCTACACGTAGAGAGAACCATCTGGGGGGAGAAGTACCCACAATCTCCCTGTTAGAGAAAGTGCTCACCGGTCCTGCTCAGGATCAGGGTTCATGGAACAAACCCAGGTGTCAGGATAATCTTTTTCCACAGAACTCAGCTGGAAGGGGAGGGTCCTCCACTTCAGACACAAATCTGAAACACAGAAAATGCCCACACCAATGTCAGCCACACTCACCAACTACATCTATAATCCAGTCTCCTCACATCCAGGCCCAAGGCTGAGATGCCCCAGACTTTCCATGCAAAGATCTTCACTCTGGTTCCAATTCTGCCAGTCCTAATAGAACAGTAATTATTCTCAGGAACAGTTATTCCAGCAAGAATGAGAACTTAATACCATGGACTCTTAATGCCCCCCAATCCCTCTCTCTCCAATAGCAGGATCCTGGCTCAGTCATCCACTCATGCTAGAGACAATGTGGTACAAAGCAAGTGATGCCAAGCCCAGCTGCAGCTTAAGAGGCCTGGGAAGTTAGATGACCTTCTTCCTCATTCAAGAGGGACAGGTGGAACTCAGCACAGCCTCAAGACTGAACTCACAGGGTCATCACCGGACAGACTCATATCCTTAGTGGGACCATAAGTCCACAAACGTTAGTCAAGAGGCCAGCAAAAGGACGGAGATAAGAGGTTCAAGGACTACGATGGAAAAGAGTCAGGAGGGTCCCAACCACCCAACTCACCGCACTGGATAGTAGTAGGTATTTCCATGGCTCTCCGGCGTTTGTAACGCAGCTCACTGGATGGGGGCTGGTTCCAGTTGGCAGAGAGGTAGCCAAACTCATCCCAGAACTTGATGATTCCCCGCTGGGCTGGAAGACAAACCCCCACATATCGTGTTAGGAGCCAGTCTCTCTCCCTTCCTAAATTCATGTGAAGAGGAAGGGCAGAGGCCCAACCCCATTACCAATCGCAATGTCCTTCCAGTACTGCGCCAGGTGCTCCCCCATGGCCCGCAGCAGGTGCCGGTACTCTTTGGCATCAGCAAAGTCCTGCTTGTTGTGTGTAGGCTCCAGAACCAGGTAGGGCACATCAACAACACCAACAACCCCACCACATGCCCTACAGGGAAAAAGAGGACATAGCTCTGTCACCCTGCTGGCCAAAACCCTCCTGCCATCACCTTGGCCTGGAAGCTCCCCTTGGGTAGTACTTACATGCCTCCTTCCAGCTGTGGGCCCACTTTCTCATACATCTTGATCAAGCGGCTACAGTTGTAGATGAACATGCCATCCAAGTACCGGTGTTCGATGTTGACCCCAAAAACAAAATTTAGTTCCTTAGGTTCTTTCAATGCTCTAAGAAAGACCAAAAGAATGCACCCATTAGTACATAAACACCATGGTGCTTAAGCTGTGTTAAGCTTAAGCTTAAACTTGAGACACGTTAAGCAAAAAGTTTTAGATCTCCATTCAATGTGTAGCCTCTGTCAGACTTGATATGCACCTCTAAGCATCCCTAATTAAAAGTATACAACTTTGGCTCTTTGGTAACAAAACAGAGATGGATTTAAGCATAAATGGGTTACTGTGAAGCTGCTACAAATCTTTGCAAAGATATTTACAAGGTAGAAGAAATACAAGGTTATCATCATATCTTCCCCAAATTCCACTATCGTGACAATAAATTTTTTTTAAAAAGTAAAAAATTCACAAAAAACAATAAACATGAAAGAAGACTTCATGTGATTAATGTCAACAAAATTTTGGAAGCTGAAAAGCAGACTGACTTGTACAGAAGAAACCTGAAACCTATGCCTGTGGCAAGGAGGCCAACAAGACGCAAGCCAGCAATCAAGCACCAGAGCTGAAGAGGATCCAGACAGAGGGTGGGACTAGGAGACAGTTTAATAATACACAACAAATGCTTGTTCTAAATGAAAAAGTCTACAAAACTCAATTTACAGCATTATTCCACATTTGTAACCAGTGAAGGGAAAATAAACATATATACACATATAACATAAAAAATGAAAAGTATATATCACCAAGTGGTAGAAGTATAAGCGAGTTTTAAAATTTCATTTCTTAAATGTTTTGTATTTTTCATGTTTTATACAATGAGCATTTTAAACATCCTTTAAATGAAAAAAAGAAAAGAAAAAGGAAAAGGTGAGACAGTACTAGTGAGGACAGTTTGACGTTCAATTCGAGGTGTTGGCTCTGCCCTGCCTTTTCCTAGCTTAGGAAAGAGCTGAGAGCTCAGGGTGAGACCTCTCTCCTGCAGGGGCCACATGACAAGCATTTAGGATCACAACTCTAACAGCTTTCTCAACCCAGTCTTGGTGACAGAACAGCAACCTCACAGGAGGTGAGACTTCCTCAAGCTCTGTAATTACCAATAATCAGTACAAAGGCTAAACAATTTTAAAGAACCAAAGGACAGCTCTGGTACTCACCGCTGCTTGGCCTCCTTGATCCTCTTCTTGACATCAGCTTCTCTGCGCAGGGTGAGGGCTGTGTTCTGGACCTGTCGCAACATCACCTGCATACGCACACCGTCAGGTCAGGGGAGGAGGTGCTCTGGAGCACTTTATGACATCACACCTAAAACTTCTCACTATAACTCAAATGAATGCAAAACCACACCTAGAGATTTATTTCTTTTTAGAAAAAATGGCCCTCACTGGGGACAAACTCAAAAGCTGCATTTCCCTTCACCAGGCTTGCATGACATGGACTCCTAATGCCAGAAATGTTGGAGAATAGCTACCTGGGTCTAGGGCCTTACCCTGGAGTCCCGTGTGAGGTCTCCACCCAGGCGTACTTCCAAGGTCCGAGCTTTGCTCTCCGCCTCCCGTGCCTTATCTTCAGCTGAAATCCAGCAGAAACCATGATAAGGAATTCAAAGGTTCAAAACTCTCCATCATCCCTCCTGGATCCACCATCCAGTCCCTGCTGCACAAAAAGTGTTTACACTATCAAGGAAAAGGAGAGCTGAGGGGCAAAGGTTGGTGATCAACACAAGAGTATCCTCCAAGCCTGCACTGCAGAGTTGGCTCAAAAAGGAAAACCTGGCATTCAGAAACTTCACTGAGGCACCAAGGAAAACATGTACTATTTACACCTGAGGCATGCTTTTCAAACTTTACAAATCAATCAGGACTTGTCAAAAAAAAGCCCAAGGCAACCAGAGTTAAACCCTCGGCATAAGCTGGATGCTAAGCCCTGGAGTCAGAAAAATCAATTTCACAAATATTTGGGTCAGAGGACAGTGTGGGTGGGATTCTTTACTCTGGGCAAGACAAAGAGTTGACACTTTCAGATAAGGCCCTATAAACAGCTGAAAAAGAGAGAGTCTGAAGAGAAAAAGTGCTGAGGGGGTTGGTATGTGGAAAGGGTTGAAAAAGAACTGGACTGTGGTTCAGAACAGCCCTGTCCCTGCGTGGTGGATGGAGCCTTTCCCTGGATCCCTGCTTTGGCCACAAGCAGCATCCCCCAGACAACCCCCACCCCATACCCTCCTGTGCAGAGAGTGACATTACCAATCCGTGCTACGTGTTCTGCCTTCTTCACCTCCTGCTCAGCACGGGTCTTGAAACGGCTTGATGTGTACTTGTACATCCTGAACAGTAGAAAAAGCAACCTGAAGGCCCGTACAGCAGTGGGGCAGGCAGCCAAGCCAAGAAGTCAGGAAGCACCCTGCTTTCCTGCCTCCTCTCAAGTTGTGCTGTCCTGGCCCCTTGCAATGAGACAAATCCAAGCTTACCTTAGCAAAAAGATTCAATTCCCTATTCGACTTGCCCCTGGCCTCCTGCTCTGTCTCTGATAAGCAACCTTACTATTCACCAGTAGTGTCATTAATCCCACGACAGAAACGAACCTCAATAATAAGACAGGGCCTCTGTTTTCCTGTATAGTGTCTAAAGGCCCCTCAACTCTGAAGCCAAGAGATTCAGACAGTTCACCGTGCCAAGCGGGGTACCCTCTACATCACAGAAAGCACTCATACTCAAGGAGCTTACCCAGCCTCCACAGCTAGTCAGCCACCTCTGTCCCTCCCTCAGGACCCAGAAGTGACTCTGATAAATCACAGGCAGCTTAAGGGCCCAAATGCAGTCAGCACTGTCAGAGCCTCTCATACGGCATCACTCCAACAATGCCCAGAGAAACGTGGCCAGACTCCAGCCTCGGCCCACGGAAAACAGCAGGCCAGGGTGGGCAGGCCCCTACCTGGGCTTGTATAGGCAGCAGGAGAGCCTCTTGGTCTGCACCTTGTGCCCGTGGATGAAGATCCTCATCCGGGGGTCGATATAAAGGACAGCAGCATAGGCACGGAATGAGCGCCGCTCTGGCTTCCTGGAGGTGGCAGGAACAGGAGTGGTGTCACCCACCCCATGACAAGCCCAAGGATACAACATCCTTTCTGCAGACGCTGCACTTTTCCATTTCACATCTCAGCTTCTCTTGCTGCCCTGATGGGGTGCTTGCCCAACATGGGCACCGCAAACTTCCCACCTCACATCCCCAGCACAGGTGCCCCACAGACACCTGACCTGGCCCTGCTATGGAGCTCTGGACAATTTCCCTCCCCTCTCTAGACCTCAGTTTCTTCTATCAAACCAAAGGATCATTAATCTTTTCTTTTAGCTTAGCTAAGGATCTGTTGTCCTTCTACTCATTCCTTCTGCCTTGCGGCAAGAAGACGTGGAGCTCTGAGGCCCATCAACTCCAACGCTGCCCCTGGGAGAAATCTAGGGAATACGCTCTCCCCTTTTTCTCTGAAATCACCTCCTGAAATAATGACCATCAGTTCCAGTGCATCCATCCCTTCCCAGACACACTCACGTGCCCTCTGGGGAGGTCTCTGCCATCTGGATATCTCTTGGATCTGAGATTATATCTAGTTCTGGCTCTCCATTATCCATGAGTTTGAGATTGAAGATGATCACCAGTGTTCCTGGGGAATAGAAATCCTTTTGTTCTGCCAGGTGCCCCAGCCCATCCCCACACAACTTGTGGCTCTGGAGCTCCCAGATTCTAGGGGCTACAGGTTCGAAGCCTACTTACCACTGTCCCCAGGAATCTTCATGAACTGGGCCATCACTTCCTCCTCAGTGTGGAAGGGAGAGTACTTGTAGATGAGTTCTGTTTCAATGGCAAATTTCTCTACATTGTCTGTGACAGGTTCCCGGGTCTGAGCATTCCAGGTGGGCAACGGGACTATCACCTTTGGAGTAAGCACAGGCAGACACCTTGAGGGAGGCACCAGAACAATGTTCCCCCAAAATGTGCATCTATCTTGTCCCTGCCCACAGTGGCTCCACACTGCCCCAGAGGTGAGGCCCAAGCTCTGCAGCCTGGCACCAGGGCTCTGCGGTTTTTGCCTTTCCCAAGACTCAGCCGCACATCACTATTTCCTCTCAGGATATGATGGTTTATGTCCTGGGGGTCAGTCTCTTCCCTGTTGGGGATGTCTCTGCCATTTTCTTAATTTGATAAAAATTCTACTCTTAGCACTACAGAAAACATATTTACAATTATTACATATTTACATTATTACACTTAACGTAACCTACAACTCAGCAATTCTACTCCTATGCATATACCCTTGAGGAAACTTTTGCACATTATACTAGTTAATATGTATAAGAATAACCCAAATATCCATTATAGAGTGGTTAAACTGCAGGATATTTATACAATGGAACGCTATGCAGTGATGAAAATGAATAAACAGCTAATAGCATCAACATGGATGAATCTCATAAACACAGTGTTACATAAAATAGGATTAAAAAAAATCTACAGTAGAAAATTCATAAATAGGTAAAACTAAATTATTATTTAAGGATGCATATGCAGGTGACAAACTATAAAGAGAAAGAAGGAAATGCTCATCACAAAAGTTACCTGAAGGTAGTTCCTTCAGGGCATGATAAGGAATACAATTAGTGAGGGCCCACAGGGGATTTCTAACATTGTCTATGAGGTGGCTACATGGGTGTCTGCTTTATAATTATCCACTCAACTGTACATAAATTTTAATACACCCTTCCATATATGTAAAATTTAACTTTATATCTAAGTAATGTTTTCTCCAGGGGCCTCACCGTGCTCCTCCCCCTACCCTAAGCCAGCCACCTCTGCAGGGCCCTGAGGATGGCTGACTGAAGGGATTCCCTCTGTACAGCAAACCAGTCAAGGCACCACACGGGTTCAAACCAGATTGCCCACCCTTAGGAAAAACAAGTGCTGGGGTGATAAACTATTAAGAGTTCTGAGACATTCTGCTGGTTTCTAAGAAGCTTGGTGGTGAAAAGTATTCAACCCAAGGGCTGGTGTGGACACATTCCTCCTCAACCGAAAATGATCTTATTTTGAAATCTTGGCCAAGTTTGCACTACAGAACAATACAAAATCGTGATCTTCTAGCACCAAGTAAGGGAAAAGTCTCAACCTAGCTTTTCCACCAGAACTGAGTTCCATTTGTGTTCTATGAACCTGTACCTCTCTCTATACCTCCCATTCTTTACAGCAGTCCCAGGTGACAATGGCATCACTTTAAACTACAGGAGTTCACTTCCACTGGCACCCATCCCTCCTGCTGGAACACTTCTCCTTTAGCTTCAGTGTCACCACTCTCCCAGTTTTCCCACCTTTCTGGCCACCCCTCTGTCTTTCTATCACTTTCTCTTCTCCCTGACCTTTAGACACTGGCATGCCCTATGTCCCAGGTCCTCTTATCACTCTACTCTGTCCTTTAGGTGAGCTCATTTGCTACCGAAAATCCCAGAGCCCAGACCTCCAAACTCCAGACCCAGACGTCACTTTGCATGTCCAGGACAAACTTACACTCTTCCCTTCCACACTCTCCCTCTTCCCATTCTTCCTCAGCCCCAGACAGCCCACCCCCTCACCAACTGCCACCTCTGAACCTGTCATCCACGACCCCTGCCTTCCCCTCTTCCCCCTCTACTGACCAATCACCAAATCTGTAAGTCCCACATCCTAAAGAGATAACTCCATCTCTCCCCTCCCTGCTGCACATCCCACCAGGCTACACACAGCCAGGGCCTCTCAATTGGTCCACTCTAACACTCACCCCCAATGTTCCCAATCCAATCACCACACAATAACTACACAGATCTTTTTAAAAGAGAATCTGACACTGGCACACCCTTGCTTAATAAAGTCCTGCACACTCAAAAAGGTCCTGACCTCAAGCCTAACCTGGCCCTCCCTACTGTCCAGAGGCCACCACCTTTCTTCAGGTGGCCCTGCTGACAAGTTCCCTTCACATCACCAGCCCTCAGAGCCTTGAGCAAGCTGTTTCTACTGACTTGAACACCCTCCTCTTGCCACCCTCAGTCCTTCACCAGGACACATTACTGAAAACCCCTGCCCAGGCTACATGCTCCCATCCCACCTTCTCCTAGCAGCCTGCTCTTTCCAGGTGTAGCATTTCTCTCATTCCAAGTATGGTAAATGAATTAATATATGACACCAAAAAGGCAAACAAATCCACTGGCTTGCTAGTAAAGATGGCACAAAAAGACAGCCTGCCATTCCCAACAAGACTGCTATGTTTGCTATGATTTAGGCTCAGATCTAAACAGGGTCAGTACAAATTTGATCACATATAACCAACAGAAATGAATTAGACTGAAAGTTTGAATTCAACTATCTGCCTATGTGATAGCCATGGATTTCCTTCTACAGAACCTCTCAGATTCCTCTCTCAAGCTCTAGTTTCCATTCCTTTCACACAAAAGGAGATAAGAGTCCAATCTGAGACTAGATAGACCATAAAACTTCCTGGATGCCCCCAATGAGGCAGGACAAACCTCACCAGAAACAGTTCTGCAGGTATCTGAGCCACTAGGCCACAAAGAGAATCAGCTGAGCATATGTTTACCTTACACGATTAACAAAATGTTTTAAAGTCAGTAAATTCAGAAATCATTAAGCCTTCCTTTCAGCACAGCAATAATCACTGGAGCTGTGTAATAGCCAATCCCAAAGTGAGCCTGACCATCAGCTGCCATTTAACAAGAAGTTTACACTGATGCTTTTCCATATGCTCACCTGCTTTACCACCTGCCCCGGACCTGTCTGTGTCTGATTCGTGGCTTCTGAAATAAGCAGCTAGAGCAACACATTTCCTCAAAAGGAAAATGCGTTTATAGTACATACCACAAAATCACCGTCAAATGGAAAGACACTGCCGTTCCTACTATTATTGCCAGCTATGGTCTCCACGGATAGGGAAGCCCAAAACACTCCCCCTGATAAAACAACTCTCTGTGGTGACACTCCCCCAGATGGAAGTCAAGCTGCAGATCTAGAGGTGCTGCAAATGTACCTCTTTGTTCCTGCCACAAAACAACTGTTCTCTGAAGTACTTTGAGATTCCATTTCCTCTCACATTAAGGTATCTGCCTTAACCTTTCAACCAATTCATCCAACCAGCTAATCCCATAAAGGGGGATGTGCTCCAATCCTGCAGCCCCAAAGAGCCTAGCACTGCAAAAAAAAAACCAGTCTGGGCAGACCCTGGAAATGTGGAGTGGTGATTCAGAACATGAAGATGGAACCTACTTCATCAATGCCTTCTTCCTCATGAAAGGTGCGAGACAGGAAAAGGCAGGTCATGGTGTCTTCCTTCTTGGTGAAGAGGATAAAATCCTTCCCAATGCGCATTGAGCCCCTGAAAGGGAAGCAGAAACAAATTACTCTCCCAGGGATTCAAAAGCTCATCTGAAAAAGGAGTAAATCCGCCCTGTGGACTTAACTAAACTGCCTTTGGAGGGCTCTCCTAAAGGCTTTCCTAGGTTCCAGGACACTGAGTTCCACAGCCCTTGTTCCCTGTCCACCCATCCAACACTCCTTGGTCTGCTTTTCCACTGGCCTATAATTCCTCAGTCTTTATCTCCAAGCTTCTTAACCACACTTACCCATTATACAGGGCTATCTCCCCACCCTTCTAGGGCATGTTCACCACAAAACACTAGCCCCAGGTGACTGTCACTCCCAGCCTGTTGCCACATGCTAACAAGTAACTCTGCTGCCCTTGAGCTCCAAGTTCATCCCAAGTACAGGAGGGCTGCTGTGCCCTCTGACTGCGCCACCATCAGATTTCACTTCTGTAGCTAATACCTTCAACGTGTCATCTTCCATACTGTCCATACCCAGTTCCCATCCCGTCCTTCCTTCACTGATACAAACTCCCCTCCTCGTCCACTCATCAAATGGCAGCACCATCAAGGGAAGAGCCCAGTGCCTACACACACAAGTCCTCAAAAACCAGTGTGAAACCAAGGCTCAGCAGAACATAGGGTATACCAAAATATAATTCTTGACCATGATATCCAAGGAGGCCCATAATTGGCTCATTTCTAGTAACTACAGCCATCTTGTCTCAGAATTGTTTTGTCATCTTGAGCTTATTATAACACAGGCAGGTCCCTGCTTTTGGATGCAACTGGTTTCTGGAAACCGTGCCTTAAGGCTGACTTCCACAGGACAAAGTCTGAATGGAATCAACCACTTCCTTCCTCTGTTTGGCCACATTAAATCTTAGGAGCAGGCAGGGACAGGTCTTTCTAGCATCACAAAAGAGGGAAGAAGTGTGAAGCACCAGTGGGAAGACTGCCCACGAACAATGGGGCTGTTTAGCTCCTTTCTTCTGAGCAGCTTCTGGGGCTTTATGGTCATTATCTCATTAGTCCTCATAACACCCCAGGGAGATGATGGAGGTGGGAAGCCTCATCACTATCTTCTATGTACAAATACAAACCAGACTGGCATGCCAAGCACACAAATGAATGTCATGCCCCACTTCCCTGAACACTCAGGAAAACTCCCAGGACACTATCCAGAGATGCCCAGGGGGGTTCCAAGTCCTGTTTCTCCTCCTCCAGCACCCGAGGTGCTGGCAATCTCCTTCCTCTGACAATTGCACAGTCCTCCTCCTTCCTTTCTGAAGCTTATAGGTAGCCAAATGAGGCACTCCATCTTGCCTTCTGTCAAAACTCGTACTTGCCCTAATTTGGCAAAAACTCTCACTTTGTTCCTCTCTCTTCCGTCTGTCTTTGACCCTGATCTTAGGGCATGAATAGCAAGAATCCCAAAGCACCACCTCTCTGCTGGCTTCCCTGCTTCTCAGCTCTATTCTCACAAGTCACCTCCTCCTAGAACTCTTTTTCAACTTCTGAATTTGTTTCAAAATGATTATACTGTCTACTCTGAACACTAGATGGCTCCCTCTCAATGGGGCCTTCACAATGTCTTCTAAAATATACTAATAACAACACTCTCCAATTCTGTACATTTTCCTTCCCTCTTTTCTAAGCACTTTCAGAGTCACATTTCACTTGCTCCCGAACCTTGCTCTGTAAAGGAGAATGTCAGAGATTAGCATCCCAT
Source organism: Cynocephalus volans (assembly GCF_027409185.1). Taxonomy (NCBI): domain Eukaryota; kingdom Metazoa; phylum Chordata; class Mammalia; order Dermoptera; family Cynocephalidae; genus Cynocephalus; species Cynocephalus volans. The sequence goes on from NC_084461.1 coordinate 204,548,403, forward strand.
TTTCTAGATGAGGAAACAGACTTTCAGAATGAAATGGCTTGCCTGATGCCACAGATCTGATAGGACCAGGCAGGAGGAGGCTGACCTACAATCCAGATGGGAAGTCAGAGTTCCCACTGACCCAAAGAGACCCTGGTTATTGGCAACTTAGATCACCTGCATCAGAATCACCAAGGGAAGGTTTCCAAGTGATTCATCTGTGACCATAAGTGATTCATCTCACCTGTAAAAAACAGATTCCTAGGCCCTACCCAGACATATTAAATCAGGCCAAGAATTTGCCATAGAAAGATCAAAGAAGAAACAAAATAAGAAGCCAGAAAACTGACTCTCACAGCAAGAACAGTCTTTAATCCTTAATCTACTTGAGATGTATTATAATCTCAATCTACAAAGGAGAAAACTGAGTCTTAGAGAAATAATTAAGTGGCTGAGATATGAACCTTAGTTTGTCTGATTGAAGTGAAATGGACAGCAGCTCTGGTTTTGTAGTCAGAAAGACATGGTCTATATCCTAGCTCTTCATGTAGGCATTTTTACACCTTTGGGTAAGTCGCTTTACGCTTATAAACCTCAATGTCTTCATCTAAAAATAAGAATAATAGTGTCCACACCTTATAGCTATACTGAGGATTAAATGAGATCCATTTAAAGTCTTAGCACCATGCCTGGCACATGGTAAGCATCTGTCATTACCATTTGGTTCCTGCCCTAGAGACAAATCAGAAAGACCAGGTACCAGGCCCCTGATTTCTTTGGAAGCACTCTCTTTCTTCCCCATACTCCCACAGCACACTGCACGTGAGGCCCAACTAAGGCTGTTGATTGATCAAACCACCACTCTCTCAAACAAAACAACACGTTTCCACAGCAAGACTGCAAACATGACTCATAATTCCACTTGCACAAACTCCAATTCCACTAAATCTTATTCCATCCAAAGGTATGTACAGCTGGAAGTGAGCATTTCAGAAATAGAAACCTCTCTCTTGGGGCTTCACTCAAAACCAGAACACATTCCAAACACTCAACAAGTGTGAACCAAGGGCTAAGAAAGATGCCCCAAGGGATCTGAAGATATTACGTAGGTACCTGCTGTAGGCCCTTGCAGGATATGGGCATGGAGGCTGCGTCCTCTGGGAGGGAGGGCTCACATCTCTCTTACTCACCTGGATCACCAGGGCCTGGCACAGACCAGTACATGCAGAGGGGCTCAGGGAACACTGATGCACTGTGAGGCAACCCCATCACCATCTCAGACTCATCCCAACCCAAGAGAACCACTCACATCCTAAACCACGGGGTAAAAATGAGAATTCTCAATAGCACAGGCGCAGTTCTAGAACTCAGTGCCCAGAGAAAACTACAGCCTCTCCTGCCCCAACTAGCTTTGGATGTTCATACTTTTCAATCTGTGGAGCAAACGCAGCTGGACAACAAGTGGTAAATTACACCAAAACCACCTCTCCTTTGTGACTTTCCTCCTGCTGCAGAGTTACAGTCAAGAAAGGACAAGAAGGAGGAAAGTTTTCACCTGAGATAAACAGGAGATCATTTCTTGATTTTGTTTTGAGCCCTATGACAGGTTTCCAGTATACCTACGATTTTAACCCATTCCCGTACTGCCCAATCTGGGTGGACTCAGGTGTTCGTTTGGCAGACTTCCCAAACTGGATCACACTGGCAGCATCACCTGAAGTGACAGACACAAGAGAAAGTAAAAAGCATGTTTGCATTTCTTTCCGAGGCTCCTCAAAATCAAAGGTAAAGCCTTTGTTAAATCCCAGCAAGGCTGTGTCTCTCTCCAAGAAAATTTGCCACTGTGAAGAAAATGCAGGCAACCTTTGCCTGGCCTGTCAGTACCTCCATCAATGTGACCTGTGTTGTTACCAGAATATGATAAAAAGGCTGGGGGAGGCCTCTGTAGTTCTGGATCCACGATGTTGTGCAAGCTGATAAATACAATGTCAAGAGACAGGTAATCTGACTGACTTCAGGTTGCCATTCAGATCCTATCTCCCATGTTAAGACAAGACTCGGCAAATACATTAGTGGAATTAAGCCTAAGATGTTGCAACAGACCTCTCACTCCCCAGGTGGATCTTCTAGTCAAACAGCGAGGCAACAGAAAAACAAGTTTACATAGTATTTTGTAAAAATGGTTACATCCCTCCCCAAAGAAATGTTATCGTCTCATTACTTACTCGAATCCATTCCTGCTCCATCGTCCAAAAAGCAAAGCATAAATCTTCCTCGAAGGTCCTCTCGCCTTTCTGTAAAAGCAGCAGATGCCATAACAGGACTGTTACCCACCAGAGTGTGTGACAGAAGGTAGATCAAAGCGAAGCTTGGAATAAAGAGGTCAGGTCAAATCTAGCTTCTCCTTCTAACAGTCCTAGCTAGAATGAGTTAAACTTCAGGTCCCTTGAGGGTGTGAACTCCCAAAGGTTCTCCAACGCTTTCTAGTTCACAATGAAGCTTGAGACGATCTGTAAGGCGGGCAAGGAATACCTGGCCCAGCATCTAACCACACCAAAGACCACAGAATATGCACGTATTTCCCATGTACCTCTATCACCCTTCTGCTTCTCTTCACCTGGATTACTATCACTTATGCCCTATGCCATGACCCCAAGCCACTATCATACTCCAACTATTTCCTGCTGTACTTTATCAACGCTGCTCAAATTCAACAGGTACCTCCTTTGAGAGTTAAGTCTGGGATAGCCTTCAGACAAAGTGATCAAGCCAGACATGGTATGGCCACAGTGGTGGGAGCCACTATCTGAAAGATGAGTTACTATGTCTATACACCCCCAGGCTAACTACAGTTTCTGGGCTATTTGTATTAACCATCATATCCCCTGCTCACTATGGGTCCTGGAAAGGGCTCCCCAACCCAGGAGTGAAATGGCACAAAGTGCAAAGTGGTGCCTGGTTCCCGGCTAGACCTGCCTGACTGGAAGGAGAAATGACCCTTTGACAATAAGATACAAAGCAGCTCTGGCAGGCTTCCTGGCCAACAGGAAGGGAGCACAGCAGATTGTGGCTGCCATTCCATGAGCAGAAGCACCTCTTCTTTCAGCAGCTGTTTTCTCCAACTGCCAGTGGTAACGCAAAGTAGTCTAGGTCCAAACATGTCATGGACAATGGAAAAGATTCCCAAATAGGGAAGGGGGCTACACCAGTTTCCAAGGGGCCTTTGATCTAATGATGAGGATAGGTGAACAAAGGAGGAACTAGCCTTGGAATCAGGCAAGTATTGACACAAAAGAGAGAAGGCTGTGAGACAGAGGTGGAGACAGGGAAACCACATAAGCAAAGAACAACTAACACCAACTTCCCCAATACAGAAGCTGTTCATAGACCACTGCTTAGCACAAGGACAAAAGTAACCCTTGTACTAAAAGGAAGGAAGTCTATGTAAGGTACTATAGAGACAAGCCAAAGGTTGATTTGGAGTCTGGTCCCTGAGGACTTTTCAATCTCCTCCAAACTGCAGATCACCAACTTTGTAAAACTATCTAACAAATCTCAGTTTAAAATCCTCTCTGTCCTCCCCTCAGGCTAAAAATTCAACTGAGTTGTGATCACCCTCTGTTAAATAGACAATTTAATGTAATTTAAAATGCTACTTCAGAAGGGCTATAAACCACAAAGATTTTCAAGTATCACTCAGTGTTCAGGAAGCTGGACATTAATTACAACTGCTTCTTGAAAGTTCAAGGGAGAGGATCTTCCTGGAAATACTACTGTAGATAAAAAAATTTCTCCTTGTCACAGAGGCTATTATCAGAGTCTGAAGAATCCAAATGAGATATGGCAAGCAGAAACAAGTACAAGAAAAGTGCAAAAAGGCTTCACAGTTTCCATCTGGAGGAAGTGAAGTGTCATATGGAGACTCAAACTCGATCAGCTACATGCATGGTAAAAGCAGTGTTCTAAATCTAGCCGAGAGCCATTTGCTGACTACAGCCATAAAACGTGCATGAAGTCTCTGCCTTTGGGATCTAGAAATTGGGTTCAGCCGAGCACATCTGGACCCAAGGACTACTAGCATTCCCTGAACACTACCTAAGAGGTTACTTTCTATGTCCTTGTGTTAGGACAGGACTTGCAGGCTGTTTCAGCACACAATCATCACTTAACAATGGGTCTAGGATCCCTTTCTGACTCTAGCACTTCATTCCAAAGTTTTCTCATGTAGATTACAAGGGTAAGAGACCTACGTTGGAGGAATCCTCCTGGCTACACAGTGGCCAACAGCCTGTAAATGGCTAGTAGTGTCAGGGTCTGTGTTAATATGCAATACCGCCTCAGGGCCAAGAGAGACTCACTTATACAGTTAATTTCTTCAACTTTGTAAATAAGCAGTATGGTGTCTTCATCTAGCTTCAATGTTTATGCAAATCATTCATTTATTCAATTACTATTCACTGAGTACCTCCTGTGTGCCTGGCTCTGTGATGAGGACAAGAGTAGTGATCAATGCAAATGTGATACCTGTCTTCATGGACCTTACAAGTCTAACGGATTCTACTCCCTGCTACTATCCACAGTGGAGAAAGTAGGAAGTAAAGAACAGGATGGTTTAAGCTGACAGAGGCTGAAAAAAATACCGATTAGAGTGCATAGAATCACCTGAAGAGCTTGTGAAAATACAGATTCCAGGCTCCACCCTAGATAGTCTGATTGCATAAGTCTGATGCTGATATTGCCCATGAGAACCTTTGAGAACCACCACTGAGCTAGAGCAAGCAAGATCTAGAAGGCTTCCTTGCTCAAAACTATCTCCCCAGACATTCCACCACAGAGATTCATTCCTAACACCTGATATTACTTTAATCAGTCAACTGACTGACATCTGAAGCTTCCAAAGAAAGGACTGGGATGGAGATGGAATTCTGGATGAAGGAGAGTCTAAGCAGCTGTGTGTTGTGTGCTTCCCTTCCCACCGTACATCTCGGAAGCAAGAGAAGGAAGACAAAGCCAAACTGCCTTCTTGGCAGCTGTGCTTCAGATCCTGGTAGCAGCTATGTAAGACTGTCAGAACCAGTTTGGAAGGCTGCACAGCTAAGCTTCCCCCAACATGTCCAAGTCTGGCTTCTCCAAGCCTGACATCCCTCATCCAACTCCAATTGGGGAGAACAAGAGAAAGAAAGGAGTGGGAAAAGAAAAGATATCAAATTGGCTACAAGTTAAAAGTCAGAGGTAATAAAATAATGATTCCTTAGCAGAGGCTGTAATAAAATGGCATCCAAGTTCTTCATCTCACTCCGCAATCTGTTTCACCAGTATTCATTTCAGTTTCATTTGCTCTAATTTTTCATTTATTAACCATTGCCTTGTGGTCACAAAAAGGAGGTGGCACTGCCTATCCCAGGAAGTCAGGAAAGTCAATAAAAAAAACAGAGTCCACTTCTGACAGGCACATTATGGCCTGGCCACAACTAATAGAAATGCTTTGGGTAAATGAACACCTCTACACTTTGAAAGGCTGGCTCCACCTCGCCCATCTCACATTTAAATAGTCTTCAAAATATGACTTTCCTGGTGACCTCAAACTATATCTGATTCCAAGTTCAGAATCAATCTAGTTTCAGAATAAACGATAAGAAAATACTTTTGCCCATACACTAACAACAAGTACTCTACAGTATTAAGATTATTACGGATTCCATTGCTTTTACTCCTCCTGTTGAATGTGTTAATAAGGCACTGAGGTAGAAAAGGGTGATGTTAAGGATGTCTCAGCCAAGACTCCCAATCTCATGGCACCTGTAGTAAATCAAGTCTTTTTTCTAAAATGCTATGGTTCTTAGTGCTTCCACCACTCCTTAATCCCTACTGTCTTGATTGTTCCCTCAAGATCTAGTTATAGTTCTCTAATCATCAGTAGTGTGCTGTCTCTGATTAGAGACTAAGTTCTTAGAGGAAAGGCCCCATCTCTCTCTGAACTCTTCCCCGAGCACAATAGAAGTAGCATAGAACACAGAATAAATGTGCACTGGATCTTTTTCATTTAAATTGAAATCCAACTGTTCTGCTGCAGTCTGAGTGTCAAGAACTAAATTTCCTTGCTGAAATTCAACCATCAAAGTTGGCAGAAGGGAGCGGAAATCTTTTTTTAAAAAAAACTAAGTAGGGTTCATATCCCTATACCAGCCAGCCACCAAAAAAACAAAAACAGAAACAAAAACTTCTTCCAAGCTAACTGGGCTAATTATGATTTATCCCTTTGACATCATTTGGAGTAGAGAGGCCCATTCTTTGCTTTGTCATCTGTGCAATGATTAAGACAGCCACTATTTCTTTCAGAGGTAGCTGATACCACTCCTCACGAAACACACTCACACGTAAGATACATGCTGTGGCCTGGAAAGGCGCTCCATTTGGTCCGACGGTTTAGTAACCATCTTCTAACATTCTTCCACTGTGCCCCTTATTCCTGTTACTTTCTTCTAAAAATAAAAGGAGCCCTATTTTCACCACTTTGCAGAACCTTATGAACAGAAGGCTTTCAGAATTTAAGTAGTATAGCTGACCTTTAGCAGTTCTGAATATTTTCTTTGCTCCAAAGTATATCAGACGTGAGAAATTCTTCAGATCTGGGAGGTATTCTCACAGTTATATGACATCAGAGGTTTTGAGAATTACTATTTAGTTGTGTACTTGTTCCCATTTATCAAATGGGTCCATGAAGAGGGGTAGATAACTGTATATTCCCACATAAACACACAGACTTCTCAGAAGCTAGTCAATGTTATTCAAAACGTTTCAGACCTTTTAGAAGACTTCAGAAAAGTCTGTCAGAAAAACATCACACCAGCCAAATTTAAAAGCTCTCTTCCTCTATCCCACTTCCAAATTTTTAGTATCCAAATGACCAAAAAAGGTGCTGATACAATTACTCAACAGGCAGAAAGCAAATTATTTAAAGAAAAAAAAAAAAAAAAGCCAATGATAATGACTAAGAATTCTTCCACTGTTGCATCCGCTCTAAGAAAAAGAGAGGCTCTTTCTATAAAAAAGTAGAGTCAATCAAATAAATAAACTAGTAGAGGCTGCTGACAGCTTTAAATTCCAAGGCAAGCAGTCCTTGTTCCTGACACCTCTGCCTGAGAACATCTCTGCAAACCTCAGAGCCAATCCAGTTACCAGCTATTTCCTGCAACCAACACTAGCAACTCTCCAAGTTGGGACTAACGATCACAAGAGGGTTCAGAGACAGAAAGTGGACTCCAACAAGATCTCTCCTGGGCTGCCAGTATGACAAACCTGGTTCACCTGCCAGCTCCTACCAGTAAAATGATTAGGACTTGGTCATTTCATTCCTCACTACTCTACTCCATCACCCCCATAAATCTCCTTCTGGCTATTTACATAGATCTGGATACTCCATGTTAGTTTCTTGAAATTCATATTCTTGGTTTCTATGACATTCCTGGCCAGAGCTGCCCTGTTTCTACTTATGACCTACAGTAATCCTGCCAAGCTCCAGAAACCAATTATTTTCCACTCATTTCTTATCAGATACAATAATAAATGCATTAAGAGGAATTGGGCATTAGAAGAAAGGCCTAAAGTCTGACTTACCTGCATAAATATCTATTCTGGTGGCATCAGCATCTCTGCCAAATTAAAAGAAAAACAATCAAGATCCAGATGAGAATTAATATAAAATATCAATCATCAAAATGCATAGTATTTTGAATGTGTTTTCAGGAAGCCATACAAAATTCTATATACATTAAAGCTTCACTTTTATACTTGGCAACCCAATTTTCCATCTATATCTGTGAAACACTTCTGGAGCTCCAAATTATTTAAGATAATCACATGATACATAGGGCCTGGATACATATTTTTAATGTTGACTTCATGGCTTCATGGTTAAAACATCTAGAAGATCAATAAGAACATTTCCTTTTACACACTAAGAAATGACTCAAGTAAGTGTCTTTCTCACTCATTTGACTGCAGTCATGATGTTCTAATACCTTGTCCATTTTTCATTCTAATCAAGATTTTAAGAAAAATGGAAAACAATAATCTGTCACAAAACCTGTGAAAAACTAGATACCATGGTGTACATACTGCAGTTAGCAGATTGATTCCTGAATCCATAATTTTGTCCTCCCTAACCCTGAAACAATGTTGGGACACTCCATTAGACTCCAGCCATTGCCTGAAATCATAAAGATTCAGTCACCAGTGAAGGTTTCCATAAAGGCCTGGAAGTAATTTAGTCCAATTCTGCTAAATGCTGGCAAGGCAAATAAGGCAGTTTCACTGGTTTTTACATGCAAAAAAATCTACTCAAAATCCACACAGCTCTACATGTACCAATGCTCAAAGATATAAAAATATTTTCAAATATGAAAGAGATTGGCAAAGCGTGTGCATGAGTAGGAACACAACTCCAATGAATCTCCAGTTCACCATATTACACACAAAAAAGCTGCCTGCCACAGCACATCATGGTCTCACTAAGTTAATAAGTAGCAAATTCAAACATAGTGCCATTAAGCTACAGCATTTTTTAATTGAATAGAAAAATTAAGTCAACCAGGATTGAAACAAAATGGGAGTTTTCTGGCTAAACAACTTGTTAACTAGCACACTTCCATGAGCAGTCCAGTTAATAGGAGCAACAAAAGTAATAACAGTATAGAGACAGAGATGAACATCATTTTCAGCAAGTGTACTGTCCTGGTAGCACAAATTAAATCAGAGCTTGTCTGTCCCACTGATTTGATTCCTAAGTTTCTATCTTCATTCCCTCCATTTCACTACAATTATCTTGCTCTAATATACAAGGGCAGGTGGTAAGGTCACTACTTTTAGGCTAGAATACAAAGAGCAATGAATGAATTTATGTTAATCAAATAACAATGTGGAAGTTATCAAGTAATGTGCTATTAAAAATATTTTTTTCAGTAAGAGGCCTCTTAAGAGTTGCAGCTGCTACAGAAATGTCTTCCTCTCAAGTCTTCAGAGAGCAAAGGTTACGACAACCCATAGTTTCCACTCCAAGCACAGATTATATGCCTGAAGACTACATACCTTGCATTATCAACCAGTTCAGCAAGAGCACCAAACAAAAATTCATGAGTGGTTCTGAAATGATAAACACTAAGAGTCAGCAAAAGAAATATGAAGTATGACTCTTAAGAAAAAGTCCATAAAATATCTTTAAGTTTTTAGAAAATCTAAAATCACCATTTACATTGCTGATTTATACTACTGAAATTTAAGCTTCTCCACAACCCCAGCCTTTCCAGAGTTTACTAATTCCCCTCAAGTGTTAATCTATCAAATCCTACTATCTATTCAGAAATGCTTGTTCTTCCTATTTTGAGTTGAGAAAGTCACCCTGAAGCATTAAAAGATTTCTATATGTACAACTGCTAAAAGCAGCATTTTTCACTATTCATATTCTGCCTAGAAATATACTTGTATTTTATTTTTCATTGCCTTAACTAGCTGTCAGTTTCTGCATATCTCGAAGGAAGACTTGTAAAGATAAATCTTATACGTAGATATCACTTTCACTGAATTCTGAATAACATGGTAATTGTGTATTTACCCAACCCAAACTTTGAGCAGCCTCCGAGAGGAGATGACCACTGGCTCCCCTTCTCGAAGGAGTTAACTTTAATAGGGGCCCTAGGAAACCACACCAAGCTCTTCTCCTAGAAGGAACAATTCCAGAAATTTTGGATTCCTTTCTTTAATGTGGGGAAAGTTGTGTTTTTAGCCAAAATCTGAGGAAGTCAATAAATGGGTTATTCTCTCCTTTTCTCTTCCACTTTTAAATGGAATATGGAAATTTTTGCTTAGAAATTGCACAGAAGTGTATAGGTTTCCTTTTTTTACTGGTTCATCACACACAGGTATTGGTAAAACAAAATGCTAACAAGTTAAACATTGAGCATGTGCTCTTTAATTTGTGCTGTTTCCCATAACAGTCCCCATTAGATGTAAAAGTAGTAAGTGTCCACACAAAACCACCTAAAAAACCAGCTTGACTTTTGATTAGTAGAGAAAATGCAAAATCATTAGCCCACACATTACCATCATCAATTTTTTAAAAATACCCAAATTATTCTTGCTGACTTTTTTCACATAAAATTTCAGCCAATAGCCAAAGCGAAAATTTCTACAAATTTAGAATAATATATATCAATATTAAATAACAAGCATCTAGGATCTCTGATCACTTACCATATTATTTTAAACTAACTGTAAAACATTTGTTTATAAACTAAATACCCATAACTGAACTGTCCTGGAACACTGGTTTTTCTTCCAGTAACTCCTCAAATTTTTACAAATGCAAATTTTGAGTTAAATAAAACTACCAGTTCTTGGAATTTTAGGAAGAAATTTTTCTTACAAGATCAGTGAATATATCTGTTGCTAATCCAAAGGCAGCACCAATAATATGTTGTAACAAAACCCAGAAATTTTATCACCAATTCACCTAGAAAATAGAGCTTAAATTCTTCTGGCTAAATTCCAATTCTTCATTATTTAACATGGAAGAAACAATCTTCTAAAAGAAAACCTGCATAAAATAGCCATCTCTTTAGTTATTAAAAATATTTAAATCTTTAGAATTATCACTTTAAATTCTTCAAATTATCAACTGAAAAAAACAGAAAAGTATTCTGTAAATTACTCCACTAAAAAAATAGGGAGAAATAAGCTGGAAAGTTAAGGTGACTTACCAAGAGAAATGTAAGTTAAAAGTGAATCTTAAATGTTTAGGTGATACAAATGCTAACTATTCTGATTAGAACATTATACAATATATGCATGTATTGAAAGAACAAACTAAACCCCATAAACATATACAACAAAAAAATACATTAAAAAAAAAAATCACTGCCAAAAAAAAGTGTTTCTAACATTTGTTCTCAAATTTTCAATGAGCCATTTTCCTGTCTGACTTATAAGTGACTTAGAAACTTACAAAGTGAATTAATTTTCTCTAACTGATTAAATTTTTTTTAATTTTGAAGACTGTTAAATTGAAATATAAAATAACCAATTCTACTGCAATACTTATTTCAACATGAACCTGTATTTTAAAGTCAAGGAAAAATAAAATAAAAAATAAAGTTAAGAAATCACAGAAATACAGCTCCTGGAAAAAAACAAGAGCACAACCATAGTAAGAATGAGACCATAACTTGCATCAGAATGCACTAACTTTGGAATAAATAAGTTAAAGTTTCTGGCTTTTGCTAGTGAGAATGGTAAATATGAGTAATCTGGAAAAATAATTCTGACACCCTTTGCCATCAGGACAAGGAAACCAAAACCGAAATAGCAACTGCTTACCAGCAATACATATTTCTGATTGCTTCACATGAAAATGAGGCATAGAACCCAATAAGCAGATCTCAAAAGGGCAACCACAAAATACCTCTGGCTTAAGTTTTCACCATTTTGTATATAATCTAGAAGTGTGCCTTGCACATTTAAAACTTATAAAAAATCTCCAAATGATCTTTGTTGTTCCACATAGTATCAATGCCATTCCACACATACATATTTCAGATAGGCTAAAACATATCTTCAAGATGTAGCTAAGAGGTACTTTTATGATGGCAGTACACATCATAAAAGGGGCCTACTGTGACAACTGTTGGTAAGGTAAAAGACAATGCTCAGAATCTTCTCCACACATCAAACTGATTAAAGATGAATTTTCCAGATGCTAAAGTCAGAGTTCTAAATACTTCTTAAAATCATAAGAAACGAAAATATACCAACAGATAAGTTCTTTTTTTCCCCAAAAATAATATTCCAAGAGGTACACTCATTACTGGCTAGCATTTGAGACAGAATGGATAAATATCAAAAGAAATCCTTCAAAGACCTAAAGATCCTTTGCATGTGATCCAAGAAAGATCAACCATCTGGAAAAAGATTTTTAACAAACTCTTCTTCCGCTTTAACTGATCATGGCTTTTATACCCCTTGTGCAACAGCAGAAATAGTTTTGCAGCTCAGCATTTCTAGCAACAGACTCATGTGTAAATCAACTCGTTATGTAAGGAAAATGGTCTCCCTATTAATATAGTCAGCCTGAATTTACACCAATAGATTATCCACAAGCCCATCACAAAGTGATAGCTTCTGCTGAGTTCTCGGATATGTTGACAACAGTTAATTGCCTTAATTGCTAGAAAAAAAGCTGACAAATTCTGGAACAAACACTTTACATTCAAATTGCTTTAATATATTTAAAGTGTGAACCTACTTTTCAACAGGCTTATAAGTCAAAAGAAATATAAGTCTCTGAGTTGACAGGTTCTTCTATGTTCACTTCACATATGAATAAAACCCAGAAATATAATATGGCAAAGACAATAAGCTACTAAATGTGCCAACAATTAGAGTCATAAAAAGTAGGCCTCTTATACTTAACAATCCTGCTCTATTAGACCACTAAGCAGTACTGCAAATAAAATGACATACGATATACATCTTGTGCCAAAGAACATCACTACCACCACTACATCAGGAACAGCAGTCACAAAACCTGCCACCAAAGAACAGTAACAGCATATAAGTCCTTTTATTTAAAAATCCTAATTTTTATCTTCTCATACAAGCAATATCCATGATTAAAAGAAATTAGCCAAAGACTTTCTCATTACCAAGAGAATTTCCCAGGCCTGCTTTAAGCATTAAAACTGATGTAACCAAAAGAATGCAATAGCTACCACAGACCTGTTACAAAAAAAGGCCAAGAAAGATGTTTACTGTCTCCAACAGATGCTCCAGAATTTATCTGCCTAATGTCTAGGACCAAACACCAAGTTTCCACCACACTGACCAATTTGTGGTTTATTTAAATTAATATTATAAATATTAATCACCATCTACTTGATGTTTACTGTGTACCATTATGAGCTAAGAACTTTATATATGTTAATTTACATAATCTTCACAAACGCTATCCGATTAGTTCCATTAAATAGATGAAGAAACCAAGGCTCAAGAAGTTGACCTGCCCTAGGACACACCCAGGAAGCATCAAATCCAAGCTTGAAGGTCTTTTTACTGCACCACACTGATTTCCACCCTTCTAGCCTAGACTCTGCTTATAAGTCTATATTAAACGGGAGGTAAGCAAAGGGCCATAATTCTTTCATAATTCACAGTATGGCAATATTGTAGATGTCAGATACCCTATAATGATTTTGTTTTTAAAATATTAATAAAAGAGAAAACACTGTAAAATAAATCTTCCCTTCTCTGAAGGTGACTTATTGAACCATTTCACACAGAGGAGGTTCATCTTCCATCATTACAAGTAACAAGACACATCATTTCAGAATTTAACAATTTCAGTTTCCTCTAAAAATGGATTTCAAATCAGGTCATCACAATAAAAAAAAAAAAACTCTTGAAATTAGTTACAAACAAAAAATGTACCTTCGCACCAAGGTCAAGGACTTGGATCCCCATACAGGCCAGCCACCAAAATAAAAAATAAAAAAAATATATCTTGGTGTTCTAGCGTTCACTCTTTCTTCTGGTAGGACAATAAACGTTCAAAAGTAGAACAACTTCAAAGGCCAAAGTTGTGATCCAGATAAATTCCAGGGCTTTCAAAATAATACTCCAACCCTCAAACGTTCATGCAAGCAGGTAGTTCCAGTTCAATTTGGGAAAGTCAATTTCACAGAAAATTTTCCAACTTCACCTTATACAGGCGACTTAACTGACATTTGCTTCTTTTCCTTGGCTCTGCCCACCTACTATTAATAAGCTATTCAACAGCAAAATAAATAAATAAATAAACAGGGGAAAATATCCCAGAATCCTCCAATTAGACTCATTGAGTTAAACTAAAATCAAATACTTTTAAAGTGGGAAGTAAACCCTTTGCTTTATATGCAGAAAACAAGCCCTTGAAGACAAAACTGACTACAGTCAGAACAGCTTAATGGTTAGAAGCACTAGCCACTGTGGCCAGACAAATTTTACTGCCTTAAATCCTGGAAACTTAAATTGCCACTTGGCAGCTATGTAACCATTAACATGTAATTTCATCTCTTTCAGCTTCAGTTTCCTGAAATGCAAAATAGAAATAATCCTTACCCGACAGGGTTGTTGTAGAGACTACTTTTGCCAATGTTTACAACAGTCACCAACATGAAATAATTAATTTTTGTTACTATTCATTATCACAGTCTTTGGCAAAGCTGGAACAAGAACCCAGATTCCGAAGTCCAGTTCGTGGTCTTCCAACATTATCATAAAGTCCATAATTCCAAATATGCCATCATTTCAAAATCCAGAACTGAGATAACCATTTTATCAAACATAATCATCCATGAACATTTAAGTGGCCTCCAATGCTTGTTCTTACCATGGCAGATCAAAATTAATAAAGGACACTGAAGGTTTTGCCAAGGCTGTGCTATCAATTGGTTGATCTTTGATTAACATCTCATGTAAATGGGTTTCAGATTCATCATCCATAAGTATGAGCATTGGCCTACTCGACCTCTATAGTACCTTCTCTAAAGTGCTCTAGTTCAATAATAACCTCCCTAAACAAAACAAAATAAAACCAAGGTCTCGTTGTTTGGCAATTTACTTCACCACTTAGAAGACTTTTATTTCCATGATAGGAAAAATAACAAAATATTAGACATTATAGAATCATAAACATGCTGTCTTTTCCATAAAAGGTTAAAAATCATTGTACTGCTGTTATTGGATAAACTGAAGTCTATACTCTCAACTCTGAAGGTGGTTCTTGAGATAACTGGACCATTCATTTCGCTGCTCATCATCTCTCCACATACTAAAATGGCAGAATACTTACCTTCATCTCAAAGGTAACAGGTGAATGTATTAAAACACTAAAGTAGTTTTGACCCCACTGGATAACTTCTAAGAAAGTGGGCGTAAGAACCTATAAACATTCCAGACCAAATTGAAGTGGCGGTAATCTCTTCACGAACTCAAGAATCATGAACACAGTTTGTTTCTGTGATTTCACACATTCTGGGGAAAGACTATCTAAATCTAGGATTTAAATATATTTGCCACTTCCTGCTTAGCATATACAACTATACTGGAGGTAGGAACCAATTTCCCAGGAAGATAAAAGCCAACTGTCTGTGGAAAAAATAATAAAGATTTTCTTCTCACAAGTTGTCATTTAAATGTCTTCATTCCTTTGTTGTTTTTTCTTATTAGAAAGGAAACACTTGTTATTAACCCCACTGTTTAGACTGCTGTCACTAAAGAAGAGAAGTTGATACTAACATAGTCGAACTTTTGGGCGATCCAAAACGCAGTACTTGTTGGATTCCTATCAAACACTTGAAACAACTCAATATATTGACTTCAAAAAACTAAGGTTTGCGTTTAGGAAATTCTGATCCGATAAATGCAAATCAGATTCTTCTGGATTAGCAACAAATATTTCACTGATCTCAGTTCTTCAATAAAGAGCTCAAGACATCCAGTGATATACTTCACTCCAGTGATAACATCCCAAAAAGTTAAAAAGCAAAATTTCCTGGGGAAAGGATTTCCATATTAATGTCAAGGAATGAGTTACTGGTGACCTCAGTGGCACCTATAGGATACTTACGAATTTGTGTGCAGATACTCAAAGGTTAGCTGAGCTCGATTCAGACTGCTGTAGTTTGTGAAAGCCATGACTGCAATGAGGTCTTCAGCCTTTTACCCACTAACTAGGAAATATAACCTTATAAAGGAACAGATTTTGTAGGATTCCTTCCGGTAAAGGCTTGGGAAGTCCCAGCTCCTTAATGACAATTAAACAAAGCTAGTATCTATCCAAAATATGTTCAAAGATTTGTTTACAACTACAATTGATTTCTTCTTTAAGTTTTTCTGTATCTTCTCAATGACTATGACGTAATATTTTGGAACGTACTACGTAAAAAACCTGTAGATCTAAGGAGCTTTTAGAGTTAAGTTGCGATACTTCAAGTTGAGTCAAATATGGATGGTCCTGGAGTAGATGATCCTTGAGTTATCGGTTTATTACTGCTCCATCTTCATGTTCTTCAGTCCTTTTTTGTTGTTGTACCCCTAAATTTCCTGTTTACCAATCCGGAAATTTACCAACCTATAAACTTACCCACTTCTGTCATAAAATTGAACAATCCCCCATGTCTTCGCCACCAGTAATAATTAAAAAGATTCTTGACTGGTGACCTCGATGTCGATGGAGAGCATATGGCGCTAGTTTCGGCTTTACCACCTCCCAACGGAAAGAGCGGAAAGAACGCAGAGGGCGATTTCTTTTTTCCAAGCCCAACCAAACCCTGCTTGCTGATTTCTTTTTTCCAAGCCCGACCAAACCTCACCACCCTGATTTCCTCAGGGTGGTGGGTCAAATTACCTCACAATTGGCCCGCCCAAATCACCTCAAACGGGCCGCGCCCCTCCCCCACTTCCCTCAGACAGCGGCCTCAGCCTCTCAGGCCCTTTCCGGCCCTCGGTCCCGTGGCTTCCTCCTCACAGAGAGGAGTTAGTCTCAGCTTTCAAGACCCGGATCGAGGGCAGTCGCGAGCGCACCACCCGACCGGGCGTTGCCGGGAGCTCGCAGCAGCCTTTGTCCCTCCCCGCGGATCTGGAACCCAACAACCGCAGCGCGCTCTTGGAACCATGTGCTGCCGCGGCCGCCGCGGCCGCCGCTGCCGCCTCCTCCGCCGCCGCTGCCGTCCGGGAGCCGCACTAGATGAGATTATGACAGGACTTAGCCCCACAAAATTCGGCGCTCAGGGATGCTCTGCTGCAGCCGCCGCCGCTACAACCACCGCTTTGTCTCCGCTAGTGCACACAGCCACAGCCACCTCGCGCACTCCCCGACGCCCCAAACCCCCGAGGCCTCCGCGGCGCATTCCGCCAATCAAAAAGCCGCTCCTCCTCCCGCCCCCGCCTTGATGCCCCGCCTCCTGATTGGTGAGCAGCGTGTGCCCACGTGACCGGATCTTAGTTGGCCGGTCCCGCCCATGTCACGTGAGAGAGCGCGACTCTCTTCCTGCTTTCCTGACCCTCTCCGCCATTTAAAGGAACAGTACCGGGGGCGGGCCGAGCGACGCAGCCCGGACGGTAGCTGCGGCGCGGACCGGAGGAGCCATCTTGTCTCTTCGCCGGGGAGTCAGGCCCCTAACTCGAAGAAGCCCTGGCGCGCCCTCCCCCCCTCCCCGGTCTGGTAGGGCGAAGGAGCGGGCGTGCGGTCGATCGAGCGATCGGTTGGCGGCTCTTTCTCCTGCTCTGGCATCCAGCTCTTGGGGCGCAGGCCCGGCCGCCGCGGCGAGCGCCCGGTGGCCGTTGGCGCTCGCGCCGCGTCTTTCTTCTCGTACGCAGAACTCGGGCGGCGGCCTATGCGTTTGCGATTCGACGAGGAGTCGTCCGGGTGGTCGGCGGCGGCGGGCAGCTGCTCCGCCCCGCTCCCGGGGAGGCGGCGGGATTTGGCGCGGCTGGGGAGGCGGGGGTGGCCGGGGCCGGCCTGGAGGCCTGGCGCCACCCTTCGGGGCCTGCAAGGACCCAGTTGGGGGGGCAAGAGGGGGCCGGAGGATGGTTGGTGGTGGGCTTTCTACTTTGCCTTTTCCTCCTCATGCCGCCTTAGTCAGGGGCGAGAGCTCTGGCGGCAGCTCCGGAGTGGGGAGACGAGCTCCGGAGTCGGAAGAGCTGGGTTTGCTTCCGGGCCTAGCCATCAGCGGGCCGAGTGACCTTAGGCAAGTCACTCTGTAGTTTGCGCCTCAGTTTCCTCCTCTGCCTATCAGTGTGTGTGGGATTGAAAGCGCTTTGTAAACTATAAAGCGTCGGGGTACATAAAGGATGATTATTGTTCGTGATGTTTTTTGAGTTGTAAGAAAACTTAGCAATTGCCCAATCCTTGGATTTTGATCTTGAGAACCTTGGATTGGAGTTGGAAATCCCCAAACTCCCTGAAATTGTATGCAGAAATTTTATGGGAATGTGCGTTTTAGGGAATGACGATCCATCGCTAGTAAGTTTTCAAAAGAGGCTGTGACCCAGAAGAGTTAATTACAATTCCTCTATGCCACAGGGAGGAAACTGAGGCCTAGATGTCATTTGGGACCCTTCACAACCAGTTTGAAGCCCCTGTTTGAGTCCCTGGGATATGTGAGCTGTTTCTATGCATAATGGATATTCGGGGTAACAACACTCCCCTGCTTGGCTTCTATTCTGAATCCTTTCCTTTCACCATAGGGTGCCTGACGGGTGACCGATGCGTATGGTACAATGGCACCCTGTATAAAGCAGCTACAATTAGGAGTGAGTGTGTTCTCTAGTATCAAAAAGCCTATTTAATCTTTGTCCCAGCAACTCTTTGTTTTCTGCTGCTTATACCAGTGCCAGACTACCTTTCTGACCCTTTCATCGACCATTTTCCACGACTATGGTTGCCATCAGTTACTTGCTTCTACTTTGTGTCCCTACTCTGCGCGGTTGGTAGTGAACAGGCTTATTTTTAAATGGTGCTGCCAAGCCTATGTAATTAATGGTGCACGTGGATTTTTAGCAAGCGGGCTCACTGGAACAGACTGAACCGTGCATGGAATTCCTGGAGATGTTTGGGTTTTTTTTGTTTTTTTATTAATTGAAGGATAACATTCTCTGAAAAGTTTTGTTAGAACTCCTCCTGAACCTCAAAATCAGTAGATTTGCAAGTGATTCAAAGCTTAACTTTTTCCTAGCCTGCCTTGTATTATTATTGCTTGTAAGTATAATACTAAAATGGCCAAAATGCCAGTTTTTTGCTTCTTTGTTAATTGTCAGCTGCTTTCATCAAATTCCAGGCCATTATCCAGCAAACACTATAAAAATGTTTGAATAGTTCGATTTCAAACATTTTCGTTTTGTGGAGTGGTGCTTACCAAGTGGTACAGCTCTAAGCAAGTGAACATAAACACATTTAAGTGTATTTTGTCTGATTAGAAGTTAGCCAGTTCTGCTGTTTCATTCAGATGTCTGGGGGAAAAAAATTGACTATTCTCTTTACCCAAAGGGCAGAGACAAATAATCTCACTTCCAGAGAAATGACTGTTTGGGAGAAAAATGTGTTGGTCTTTTAGCTCTTTCGTAATTAACTCTGGATGTACCTCAAAAGAATCTTAAGACTGTAGTGATAAGATGATTTCCTCAGGAGAAAGGAAGAAAAAGACAACTGGAACTCAAAGCTTGAAATTCTTTGACAAAACATGAGATATCCAGGATTAGAGATTGAAAACGTTTCACTACAGTTTTCTGCAATATTTGGAGCAAATGTTTTTCAATGTAGCCACAGCCATGGACTTCAGATTTCCAGATTTTTAAGAAGTAGAACTGGAACCCAGAAGAGCTTGTCAGAATGTGGCAGGAAATCTGGAGGTAGATTTTTTGGGGGGACTGTTGATCTTGCTTTGCTGTGAGAAAAGAGGCAACAACTGAGCAAGCACTGCCACCAGCGCTGTTACTGGGAATTAGAAGACCCAAGTTTCTGTTCAGACCCTCAGTGCAAACTGACAACACTTCATGCATAGTGAATTACGGTACTTGCCATTTTCTAAAATGCCTTATTCTTTAGCATTTCTGCACTTTTTTGTTGTTGTTGTTCACACTCTCTTCTGTATCCCACCCTTCTCTGGTTCTTCACCTGTCAAAACTCTGCCTTTTCCTCAAGATTCAACTCAGATACTCTCTTCACCGTGAGTCTCCTTAAGCCAGAAAATCTTCAAGTTTTATAGCATGTTGTTATATATCTCTTATCTTCGTATATAAAATCCTATAAAATAGTTATTTGCATGCATTTGCTCTCTTTCCGGATAGCAAACTCCTTGAAAGCAAGGGCCTTGTTTTGTGCATCTTTGCCCACACATACCACCACCTATGATGAAGTATTTATTAGAAAGGAGGAGTTTAGAGAGCAGGCTATCTCAGAATAAGCACTCAGTAAATGTTTGCTTAATCATTGTGATGACTAAAATTACTCTTGGTTGGAAGAAAAGTCACAAATATGGGCCATGTTTTTTCTTTATTTCATATTTTATTATTTTTTAATTCTAAATTTAAAAACATCTAACGAGCCCTCAGACATAAACAAAAACTGATATGTTGGATGGGGTATAACATACAGAGAGGT
The DNA here is from genome assembly GCF_027409185.1 of Cynocephalus volans. Classification (NCBI taxonomy): domain Eukaryota; kingdom Metazoa; phylum Chordata; class Mammalia; order Dermoptera; family Cynocephalidae; genus Cynocephalus; species Cynocephalus volans. The sequence goes on from NC_084461.1 coordinate 204,568,570, forward strand.
GCAAGGAACAAGGTCTTATTCTCTCCTACCCAAGATGGAATTTTGTTACAATGAAAGAGCAGCTTTTAAAAGAAGAAGGTCATAAGTCTGTTTGAGAAAGGCATTGGAAAAGGAAGGACAGTATCTCCTTTGCTTTGTTGGTGGTATATAAACTTAAAATCTCAGTTCTTTTGTGGAACCACTTCCTTCTCCCCACCAACTAATGCCCAGCGGCCTGAATACAAGCATATTACTACCCCAAAGTATGAGGCTTCAGGCAGTTCCTGTTTGCTGCTTCCCTGAGACAGTTTATTCTCAGGAGTTGGGAAGTAAGTCTTTGCCAGAGAACTCTTTCAGTTCTCAATATTAGTGATTGTTAATCAGGCTTTCATGGGTTTGGGGGGGGGGGGTGTCACTTATCTGTCAACACCTAAGCCAGGCTTGTCGAGAATTAATACGGGTGTCAGGCAACTGATGTGCTGAGAGCAGACCTACCCCTGTGTTAAGAGTCATGGGTTTGTAATTCCATGCATTTGCCTGTTTTGTCCCTGCCCTTTCTAGTCCTGTGCCTCCTGATTGCTGAGTGTTCACCCGGACCTTCTGATCACCTTCCTTGTGCTGTTCCACCAGCCTGCAGATTGGGTACCTGGATTTTTGCCCATGGTGATCCCTACCACCTTACTACTGAAGAAGACACCATTCCAGTGGACCACTGTGACCCAAGAGGCATTCAGCCATCATGATGTGGCCTTTACCTCCACTCCCATCCTGTTCTGTCCAGGTTCAGCACAGCCCTTTGTACTGAAGTCAGTCCTCAAGCCAAAAAGCTGAAGCTATTTCTTCACAACAGAGGCCCAGTTTGTTCCATGAGTATGCATTTCATTTTTTCAGTTAAACCCTTCAGAGACACATAATAAATTTGGACCAGGGTATTTTTATTTATCAACACTGTCTGAAGAAAGGCAACATCTCTTTGAGAATAGCATTGGACCACACCCCACAATCTCAGATGACTGAAGTTCATTAACTGTCTAGGATCCTATTATGGTCACTGGACTCTGCTGTTTTTCTGTTTCAAATCTATAGTAGTCTACTGAATGAGAAAGCAGATATTCTGACCCATTGGGATCAAAACAAAGACACGGTGAACTCCTCATTGCATCTTGTTTGGGATTACTCAGGAACCAGAACTTTTCACACAAGTTTAAGAAATTCAACCAAGGAACCGTTTTACCCAACAGCATCTCACAAGGCTCCAATCAGACTCCAGAAAAGACCTCTTGATACATCAAGGTAGAACCTCTAATGGTAATCCCTTCTGTTTGTATAGCACTTTACAGTTTTGAAGTACTTTTATGTATATTTATCTCATTTATCAAGATGGTGCAATAAATTATAATCCCTTTTTGCAAATAAGGGAATAGAAATGTAAAAGGTTAAGCAGTTATCCAAGGTGACACAGCTACAAAGTAGTAGAGGCCAGGCCTTCTGACTCCCAGTCCAGTACTCTCCTTGGAATTAACTTAGCCTCCATTTTACCCACAGCATTAAAAAGAGATTGGGATCCCCAGAAAAGTTTCCCAACTTCCTCCTCTGGTGCCCACAATCAGGCAGGATGTCATGAGTGTAATCATGTGGTAGCTGCACCTAGACCACAATCCCATGGCAACATCCCTAATGTTTTGGAGCAAACTTGTCTCCATGGTGGTGGATTGTTCAGTTATAAAGGCACATGTTTATCTGACAACAAGGCTACCCAGCATGAAACACAAAGCTGCTTTAAGTTCTGCCGTTTTTCATTTTCATCCCAAGGATGGCCTAGTTAATTAGGGATCCCTGTTCATATCACGTCTTTTTTGTTTGTTTGTTTTAAGCCTTATTAATACTCGGACACCAAGGGCTTATCTAGATCCTCTATCCCCAAAGTAATATTTACACAAAATGAGCCATCCATTTTTTTCAGAGCAGTATTGTTTATATATATGTGTGTGTGTATATGTGATATATATACAAGTATACATATAGAACTTGTTATCCAATGAAGTGGTAAAATACTGTAAAATATGTCCCTTCCCCTAATCCACAATGCAGTGTAGTGTATTAAAGGATCTCAAGACTTGCAGTAAAGAGCCCCATTTAGCCCAGTGTGCTCTAAGTGTTATCAAATACAGAATGCTATTTTTTGCAGCTTTCTTTTTAATGGAATGGAAAACTGCTGTAGCATAGTATAGCCAGTGCTTCCTGATGGCCAACAGATTGCCCTTGAGACCCCCATAATGAACAGAGCATCTTTGAAATCTCCCTTTCTCATACATTGTCATTAACTGCATGGATTAGTATGTATCTACCATCTGAGAGTCCTGCTTAACTATTACCTTCATTTTCTGTTGGGAGAAGTTCTAGATTTGTGGGGATGGATACATGAAAGGGAAATGAGGGAAAGTTAATTCTGCCCCCAAACTGCATGATTTCCATGACATTTAGCAATATACTTCTCTGTCCCTTGAATTGTGCTGTAAACTTAGTTCAAGGGCATTGCATCTCAGATGGGTAAAGAGGTTGAGAAGGGGAGGAAGGGGGAAAGAGGAGATATTTTCTTAGAATTTGAGTTGTAGCCCCCTGAGATCTTATCAATACTTTAAGAGAAGTCATCCAGTCATATACTTATTGGAGTAATATTTACAAAGAAATGGATGCATTTTGCAATTGTGTGTAAAAACCCCAGTGCTATTCCAACTTAAAACCAATAGCCTTGTTTGCTGATGGTCATGTATAAGCCCAGCTGCAGGCAATCAGAATTAATAGCAGACTTGAGCTTTAACCCCATCAACTTGTAATGTGGCCCACATGAGGGAAAGAATGAATAGGAAAACACCTTCTTGGCTTACCACAGGCTTTGCTCACACAGTTTCTGGTTTTTGTGACCCATTTTTTGTATTTCAGCATTTTGCGAACAACTTATTCTTAGATCATTGGTTTTCCAAAGGCTTTGTGGCCATGAAGCCCTTTGAATGAAAACTATGAGGAAGCCCAGAGTAAAAGTGAAGCTGCTCTGGAAGAAGCAGTGAAGCAGAAGTGGGTCCTGAAACCTGCTACAAGCATCTTTCTTTACTACCATGGTGACACCTAAGGGGACTTCTTGCAATACCTAGAACTCTTCAGAACACAGTCTGGAAACCACTGCCCTAGACAGCAATGTTTGACCTGAATGGCATTCTGATCTTTTCTGTACTTCCACTCAACATAGTCCATGTTCAGTTAATGCTGAACAGTCTTAGGAATACTCACTGTGTACGAACTTAGGAAAGTGCAAGGAGATGGGCAGGCCTTTGCCCCCCAGAATAGTCGTATGGGCTGAAAGTGGTGTGATGAACAGCACTTCACCCCAGATGGACTTCCAGTGATTCCTGGAATTGGATACAACCAGAGAGCAATTCATATGCACTCTACACTGACAAATCCCTTAACCAACTTCTTTCACAACATCAGTTCTAGTGGTACATGAAGTACATGACTTTGAAGTCTTCATCCTCCTTGTATACCAAATTGCCAGCAATCTGGTATTGAGGCTGATGCCCCTTTGAGGCCATATTAGACCAACTTGTACATTTGACCTCTCATCATCAGCCATGGTACTCTACTTCGTGTGCAAAGCATAAGTATTAACTATGAAAGCAGAATTCAAATACTGGCAACATTTCCTAAAGGGGCTTAATACCTGGTTATTCATCTTTTCAATCTACAAGTCAATATATGATTCACTCAGTGGAAGTTATACTGCTTCTTAGTTTTTATTCAGTTTAACTACTGTTTCCAGGATAAATGAGCTAATAACCTTAAAAAAGAAGCTAAAACAGTTCCTCCATCACTGACATATCTGCCTGTTCTCCAAAATTATGACTACTCAGCTCTAACTAGGTATAATAGCTGATTCTCAAGAGACAGTCTTTGAACATCCTTTTTCATATATGTGATTTAAAGTGTAGCAATTTGAGAAATTTTTTTCTACCCAGTGAAAGATGTTCTTTTACTGTTGAGTCTTTTGATGTCTGGTACCATCAACTGTAAGTGATAGGGATAAATGGAGGCAGGCCCTTTGACCAGACGATGATAGCTTACCTGCTGGGCATTTCAAATAGCATATTGTCTATCTTTTTGCTGGAAATTTAGACTGACTTGAAAAAAAAAAACTACGAAGACTACAGCTCAGGATTTTTATTAGACTCGAAAGTTTCTGTTCTTGTGGATGTTTTTTGGAATTACATCTGTCTCAATACTGTTGTTTTACACTGATTCAGAGTGGCTGACTTCATTCCTTGTCATGAGATACCCTCAGGCATTAAGGCAAGTGATCAGTTTCTGCAAGGAGACTTCAATTTGTGTCATGAGAAAATCTCATTTCTTTACTTCACAGTCAATTTAAGGGCCAGCTATCCTCAGCTACTCTAATGAATGCACTGATTAAACATTGGGAATGGTTTCTTTATATCTCTTATCCTCTAGACTAATTGTGATTAGAAATCATCAAGGCCTAAGTCTCATTGCTCTAGGCTCACCCTCAACAAAAAATCTGGATGACCAACCTGCTTGTATATACAACTGTTATTTGTAAAGAAGAAATTATCTACAAGCTCAACTTTCTACTACTTTCAAATTGTCAGCTTTTTTCCCTCTGCTTTTTCTTGTACTTTACAGAAAAAGACATTGACCTACACTGCCAGTCCTTCCCTCTAATCCTGTCATACTCAGACAAATTGAGGGGTTTCATAAAGATGAGGAAGATCATCTGCTCCAGAGTGTAATGTACGCTGTGTATAAGAGTTGGTGATTGGAAAAGCAAAAAGTCTAAAACATAAACCTAGGAGCTTGCCTACTTTCTCACCTCAGATTTCATCTAAATCTTTGAACAGCACCATGCAACCAATCTGAGGCCTTGACTTGGTTCTAAGATGATTCTCAGAGATGGGCTGAGTTATAGAAGATGGAGACTTGATTACCAAAGAATGTATGGCTAACTTTGACAAATTTGGCCCGGCACCCCTGCTGCTCCCAGATGTAGCATAGACTCCTAAACAAAACGTTAAGTCTGGATTGAGGATATGGCCTTCTGAACTTGAGCAGGAAAATGAGAGCTGATTTACGTCACTGGTACTTCAAGATCAGAAAATTTTATCCAGAGTAAACCATATGTATTAACTTTGGAGTACCCAAGGTAAAAACTAATTTACAGAGCTTCATTATTAATCTTCCTATTCTTCCATATCATATCCTGGCTAATGCTATAGCTGGCCCTGCTGAAGGTACCCTGCTTGTCTGCTTACCTGACTCAGCTCCTGCCTGCCTTTTTTGACATGCTGCAATCAGATTGACTGACTTTGAGAAGACTACAGCTGGTTTTGGCCTATCTTGTGCCCAGTTGCACCAAGGATTTTTGGACAGGAACAGCACACACCTCACCCCACTCAATGTTCACAACAGGAAGGACCATGCTATACACTCCTTGGCCAGCAGCTTCTTTTTTTAGTGCAGAGTAAACTTCCATGACTATATGTATTTGATCATTTTTAGCACCTGGGACCTCTTCTGCTAGATCTGGAAGGAAGACAGCAGAGCGAAAGCAGTATCTGTTTCTCTCTTCTGCATAATACAGAGATGAGTTTGATTCACCAGTACTCACAAAAATGTACTAGTTCAACTTGGCAGAAGACTTAAAAGGAACACAAGAAAAGTTTTCCATTGAACTTAAAATTTACCACTGACTTTAAATAGCCTCCCAGAACTATATGCCAGTGGGAGACTAGTTGTCCTGCTTCACGTCAACAAGACAGGCTCTAAGACTCATGACCACTGAGTTTGCTTGTGTCGAAACTCTGTGTTATCATCCAAAGTATACCATTGAACATGATTATTATTAGTCCATTCAAGTGGACTACAGGCTTCCTGAGGACAGGACAAACATCCCTCTTGTTTGTTCAAGAATACTTTTATTATCAAGGAAGAAACAATGCCAGCTATTACTATTCAACTTCATGAGTAGAGATTAAGCTTTTTCAGTATCTGGTCTTATCATGGATATCAGCTGTTTTTGATTGCCCAGCATCCATTCCATCTCATTGTAACAACTGTTACTTGGAACCACCTCTTCCTATCTTTAGTCCATGTGGTTTGGACAGTCTGACCCAACCTTGAGTTTCGTGGGTGGACATATAATTCAGACCTCATCAATCAGCAGAGTCCATCTCCTTAACCACAGTGTTTGGTTCAGGAATGGTCATGTGATTCATGTTGCTCCAGTGAAAATCCTAGAAGTTTTACTGAACTATGGAAGAGAAGAAGCTCTCTTTACTGAGGTGCTTTAGCTTTGCAAAATGAAAAACTCAAACCAACAGGGCCTACCATGTAAAATGAGCCAGTTAAAGAATGAAGCCACTGCAGAGGAAAGCAGAGCCAAAAGATGGAGAGACTTGAGTCCTGATGACAACATGTGTGCCCCTGGATCCAACCGTGCCTGAAGCTGGTATATCCCCTGGACTTTTCAGTTATGTGAACCAATAAATACCCTTTTTTGCTTAAGTTACTTTGAGTTGGGTTTCTATTCCTTGAAATTGAGTCCTGACTAATATAGTATCTACCAACATTGAAATTTGACAAATTCAAGTATTTATTAAACTCTAGAGGTAATGCCGCACTGAAATTTTTTTTTTCAAAGTGGAAGACAAAACGAAACAGGAGCAATATTTAAGTTACTACAGAAGCATAAAAAATTACATGGTATTAAATAATAGAGTGTTTAAATGTCCATCAGTAAAGGACTGGTTAAATAAGATATGGTTCAGCCATATAAGAAAATCTGCTTATTAAAGTGAATAAAGTACATTTATTGTGTATGAACATGGAAAAATGGCCATGATATTAAGTGAAACAAACTATTGATAGAAAAGTGTATATAGTATTAACTCGTTTAAAAATATGTGTATTTATGTTTATAAATGCATAGAAAAGTCTATTAATGGCTTTCTTTGAACAGTGTAGATTATGTGAGACTTTTAACTTTACATTTCTGTATTTGGATATTTTACACTACCCACATCACTTTCAACCTTTATTTAAAAAATAAAGAATTTTAAAAATTAAATTTAGTGCTTACTGTTTGACCTTGGCAAGTTCCTTAACACTGAGCCTGTTCTGTCAAATGATTTAAGATACCCACCTTTATATTAGTAGATATTAGAATAAATATATTCCTCATCCATTTTTCAACTCATAGATTGCTACACCTTTACTGTTTTGAGAAACTCTCAGCACTGCACTCTCCCGAGTGAGCCACAGGCCGGCCCGTTTTGAGAAACTCTGAACTCAATAATTGTTCTTTTTTTTTTTTAAGCATAGCTCTTTCAAATGTCTTGAGTATATTTGGATTATAGGAATTTTACAGTTTCATTGTTCATCAGAGATTACTCTAGTTCTCAACTGATGTTAAGTCCTCTATTGCATTGTCCACATTAGGCAGAGAGAAGGAAAAAGGAAAAAAGTCAGGTTTTTAAAAAATTCTTGGGTTATTCCAATGTCACCACAACCAAGGTCAATAATGACCTTTTTATTGCTAAATCCATTACATACGCATCTTATCTGAACTTTCAGTAGCACAGACAACTCCCGTAAGCATCTTGAAATTCTCTTCCCTTAAGCACTGTGACACTTTCCATCTTCCCAACTTCCTGGCTATTGCTCCAATTTCTTCCTATCATTTTAGTATTGGTATAGTGAACATCCATTGCTTTGGCCTGCCCAAAATCACTTTCCCTTTCCTTAGGGATAGATCCCCACTTTTTTTTTGGAAAGCCACTCCTTCCAATTCCATGTGGTTTTAGTGGAACTATAGATTACAGTACTCTAGAATCATATCCCTTGGCTGAGGTTTGAGCAATCCAAGTCTGTCAAAATTCCACTCCTGCCAGGACTTTGAATCTTAAGAGTGGTGACACAAACAAAGTGATAGGAGTTGAGTCATTCTGATGGTAGTGTCCCAAAGAAACCATGTAAGAGTTGATGGAAGGAGATCCCCAAAGTACCCTGGTTCCTGTTCCCAAGGCCTCGTTATCCAGATCTTCCTTTTGTTGTATAGACTACCATATATCCCCCTTATAGTAAGTTTCCTTGTTGTCAGCCAAAATAGGTCTCTATGGCTTGTAACAAAGTGACTGAATGATTACAGAGTTTCTGTAATCATTGGAATTACATCTGCCTCAATACTGTTGTTTTACAGTGATTCGGAGTGGCTGACTTCATTCCTTGTCAGTTCGACACCAGAGAGTTAAATGGTGGCTTCAGACCCTCAAGAACATAAGGATCTGGAATGTATTATTGCACTGAGACTCTCTGTCCCGGAGGTTGGGGGTTGGAATATCAGTTTATAGTGACAAAACGGTAATGCTAAAACAGTAACGCTATCCCGCCTTGTTTAGAATCCTGTACATATCGAGGGCAAAATTTGGAGAACCATGTAGCTGTTGACAGTAGGACAATTTGAAGTGGATAGAGAAGGCCAACACCATTGAGTTGGGATGGTTACTTGGATTGCATTGGATAATTTAAAATGAAGAAAAGCTCAAATCTGTAGGCATAAAATATAATTCAGCGCCTTTATGTGTCCAGGATGAATGAATTTCTTTGTGCTTAAATCTAAACTAGTATTTGGAGATTGATTCTTCAAACTGCAAAATTACAATGCTGGCTGAATTTGCAGCATTGCTAACATCTCTTGTGAAAGTTAAGGCATTTATCAGAAAAGAGACTGACGTACGAAGGATTGAGAAGACTTAGAGAATTCCAACTCCCAAATATTTCAGGAATGAAGGTTTGGGTCACCCCGTTAAGTCAAAAACCCTTGACTGAAGGAAAGTATAGAGAGGGGGGGGGAAAGGAGAAAGTGTATAGTGAAGGAGGAAGAGAGAAATACTAGCAACAGCCCTGTGACCAGAAATAAGATTTATAGTCGCTATCCCATATCTCCTAGCTTGCCTTATTTCTATTTCCCCTTCTCCACTTTGTTATAGCACTCTGCCCCACACTCTTCCTGGCTGAAGTTTGAGCATGATCCAAGTTAGTCTAATCACATTTGCCCTCCAGTGGAACTAAGCCATTCTCATTGCAGTGTCGCCTCACTAATGTATATAGGTGTGTTGGTGATGGCTAAATGTACTAGTAAATCCATAAATTGCAGATTATCAAGATGGGGTTTAGAACTAGAGAATGAGCATCACCCAGCAGTCTTAGACTTGACACTGGACGTGATAACTGGAAATTATTTTAGGTTATCTCCCTTTTGGGGAGAAGATGCATCCATTTTCTGCAGTATGTTGAGTGGAGGCACTTAAAATTTTCATGTTGAAGAATGCATTTCCACATGGTGGGACATTTGCCTACCCAGTGTCTTTTTTTCCTCCTCCTTTGAGAATAACACCTCACCTTTCCTTTGGGGGGGACACCCCTCCCCCATGCCATGTAAACCCAGAAGATAATACTCCCAGAAGATATGTAAGAGGCATATGAGTTCCTGTTACTGAGAGGCCATCACCTGCCCAGATTCCTGACTTTGAGTGTTAAGCTTCTCTGATTTTTGTGAACTTCCTCATATCCTCCCAAGAAATTAAATTGGTTGGGCAGACTGATACATATGGCTACACAAGATACCCCCTGTATAACCAGAGGCAGGTCCTATAGCCAGGGTGGTCTTTAGTTTCTTACTGTGAGAGAAGCCCAGCTGAATCGGTGTCCCTCCTGTGCTTTAAGCCTTCTTACCCTATAGATGTTTCAAAAAACCTCACCTATTCCCATGGACTTGGATTCCAAATATATGTTGATAACTTCCAGGTTCCTAACTTTGGCCCAGATAGGTTTCCTGAGCTCCAGATCTGAAAGTTCCATCTGTCATCTGAATATCCCCCACTTCATTAACACAGATACCTCACACCTAACAAACTAAACACTGACCCCACCATTTTTCTATCAAAATCTGCTTCTTCCGGTATTCCCTTTCTTGGTAAATGGCACCACCCTCCATCCTGTTTCTCAAACCAGAACATGAGAGTTGTACTTGAAGTTTCCCTCACTCTCACCCCAGACATTCCTATTAGTCATTGAATTTTCTTGGTGTTATCATGTAAATATACCTCAAAACCATCTCCACATCTATCATTCTAGACCAGGGGAACATTATCTCTTGCTAGGATTATTGTGATGCCTTTCAGATGCCTCCACTATTGTCCTACTACAGTCTGTTCTCTACAGAGCAACTGGAGTAGTCTTTGATACTCAAATCTGATTGTGTCACTACTCTGCTTAAACCTTTTAATAGTTTCCCCATTATTTCAGAATAAAATCTAAACTTTATCCAGATTTACAAGGCTCTTTGTTATCTCAGTTCTCAAGCCTCAGCTTTCACCACTTCAAACAGGAACAGCTCAATTTTGTATATTGGAATTTCCAGCATTATTTCATCTGAAAAAAGTTCAAAAAATTTTTTAAAAGAGATGGGGAAAGTTCCATTAAGAGAAAAAAAATTGAAACCCATTGATAATTCAGAACGACCCAACAAATTACCTATTGCTGTGAATGCTTTATCTTCTTCCATATCTCCTTCCATGAAGTTTTCTTCTAAATTAAATTTGGTATGTGTAACTATGATATGATAGACAGCTACAGTAAGGTGCCTAGATAGCAACCAAATCCCTACTTCGCAACATAAAAGTAAATACCAGAAGGACTACAGATTTAAATGTTAAAATGAAATATTGAAAGAATATTTAGGAACAATTTTTGTAATCTTATGACATGGGAGATCTTTTTAAACAAAACAGGAAATCTGGAGGCCATAAGGAAAATTATAGACATATTTGAGTACATAAAACAAATCTTGGTTCTGTAAAAGACATGATATATGGGGAAATATTTCCAACTTAAGTGACAGATTAAGGATTAATATCCCCAAAACACAAAGTTATTACAAATTTATAACTATAATATAATAATTGCTAACCATTTATTTAGTGCTTGCTCTGTGCTAGGCATTGTTTCAGGCACTTTACAAGTGTTATTTCATTTAATCCTCACAATCTACCCTATAAGATAGGTAATATTATCCCTGTTTTACAGCTCAGGAAACAGGCTCAGCAGGATAAAGTAACTTGCTTACGTCACACAGTAGGTGATAGAGCTGTGACTCAAGCTCCGGTACTCTGACTCCAGTCTGTGCTTTGAACCATTGTGTTCTTCTGCATTTTGATAAGCAAATGAAAGAGGATCAACTGTACATGTGTTCAGTGAGTTGTAAATCAAAACAACACCATTTGTCACCTACCAGATGGTAACATTTGTCAGTGGTACAGGAGGTACCATCTGTCGCCTATCAATCAATCAGATGGCAAAATTTAAAAGAGCAATGACCTTACAGTGCTGGCATAATTAGAGTAAGTAAAAACTTTTGTGCATTGTTGGTGGGAATGTGGATTGTTCCAATCTCTTCAGAGGATAATCTGGCAATATCAATTTAGATTTTAAAATATACACTTTCCAACCCAGCAGTCCTACTTTGAGAACTATCTCAAAGAACTAAAAGCACCAAGATGTAAGGATATCAGTACCAGAAGTTTACAGCAACGTGGCCTGTGATAGAAGGAAAATGGAAACAATTTGAGTGTCCATTAAAGGGGAGTGGTCGAATCAGTCGTAGAACAGCTATACTCTGCTATTTAAAAAAATGAGTCAGATCTCTATAGCTCTTACTCTTTGGCATGTCCATGATGTATTTCTTAAGCAAAAAGAAAATTTCCAAACAATATATATCATGGTAACCCATTTTTGTGAAAGCAAGAAGAAAACCTACAAATGTATCTAAATGGAAAAACACACCAGACTATTCGGTTAAAGCTAAAGGGGTTGGAGAAACTCAGTACTTTATACATATTAGCATTGTTTCTAAGGGAAATGATTTAAATATAATTTAAAAAGCAATTAAGTTGCACCTGAACTTTTTCAAACTAGAATATGCTAATAGAAGAGCAAGAATCAGAAAAGAGGGCAACAAAGGCTAACAGTTGGTTAAGTCTTCTATATTCAGAGGTTTGCCTTTTGAAAATGCTTGGGTTCTAGAAGACTGGTCCTCGCTTCTAGACAAGCCATTCCCTACAGCAAAGAAAGGGCTGTCCATTAGGGTGCCACATTCTGACAAAGACTGGCTGTCTCCCTGTATCTGTTTTTCCCGGAATAAACACCCACATTTCCTAACCTCTCTGGTAGATAGGGATAATCCACTGACTAAATTTTAGCCAATGGGACATGAGCAACTTCTGGGACTTATCCTTAAAAAGGAGTGTCCCCATCTCCTTCTTCCTCCACCCTGCTAACTAGAATGTGGACCCAATGGCTGGAACTCGAGCATGTCACTGTTGGACCGTGAAGGAGAAGCTGTGTGTGTATAGTGTTGGAGCAACAAGTCAGAAGGAGTCTGGGTTCCTGATGAACATGGAGCCACCATACCAGACCTGAACTGTTTACTTCTGGTCTTCATTTACAGGATAAATAAACTTCTGTCATCTTCATCATTGGTACTTGAGGTTTTCTCTCCTTCACAATTGAACCTAACCTGCCCATAGATAGTTTGATGGAAATATTTCTTAGGGACATCTGATTCCGTTTGCTGTAATTTTATACTACTGAATCAACCTGCCCCTAGCTGGACTCACTGACAAGAGGGCTGTGCCCTAGGTAGTTACTGGTTAGGTCATGAACCAGCCATATAGCTCCCGTCATAAATCAATAATATTGATCCCTTGCTTTTTTAACTAGATGGAATGTTTTTATGCTGTGAGGGCCCCACTGCTATGTACATCTGTTGCTTTTGTCTACCCAGCACCCATCCCCACTTCTTTTGTAAGGACATATGTGTTGCCCTCTGAGTTTCCAGTTCTCCTCCACTTTCTGTCCTTATGCTAACTGCTCCTGGCTCCAGGACTAAGCATATAACTCAGACTGACTTACCAGAGCATTGCAGCCCCTTGGTCAGGGTAGTTGTATAGAGTGAGTATGTGATCTAAGCCAAGCCAATTTTATACAGACAGAGCTAATCCTGGGCGTGGGATTGGAGAGCATTTCCTTTTGTTTTTAATCCACTGAATTTAGATCTAATGTTTCAAGCCTAGCATTACAGGCAGCCATCTTGACACCATAGAATATTGCCCATCTGAGAAGGGAACCTATGCAAGGGACTAAGAGAATCCAAAAGATATTGTTGTCCCTGGATCTGGCCATGCCTGAAGTTAAGCTAACTGGACATTTTTGCAAGCCAGTAGATCCAATTTTTGCTTCTTGAGTTTGAGTTGTCTTCTCTTTTCATGAAATGGACAGAGTCCTGACTGAGCCATCTCCATTTCAACTTGTTACCAGTACCTGACACATAGTAGATGTTGAGGAAGTAATAGATCAATTTATAAGAGGCAGAAACTTAGAACTTGTTGATTCCAGTAGACGGAGCCAAGCAAGTTTCTGCACTAGCAAAACTGAGGATGCTGGCGAGCTACTTAATCTCTGAGATCGTTTTTATATTATAAAAATATAATTTTTGCTATTATAAAATAGTAGCAAGAGTCCCTACCTCAAGAAGTGAGATGATGAATACACAGTGCTGAGCACAGTGCCTGGCATGTATTAAGTCCTCACTAAGCAGCAGTTGTTAGTAATAATGTTACTAAGGTGACAATACCCTGGAAGACTTTCCGCTCAGCCTTGCCATCTTTTTAACCTCAGCCACAACTGCCAGTATCAATGACATGCACACATTATCACATTCACAATCAATTCCTTATTTGCCTCACCACCCTCAGGAATGCTGGTGACAGGAAAACATGTCATGTTCCATTTCCTTCTTAGGCTGAGTTCCTCAGGTGCCACCCATGCCAGTTGGCCTATTAGCAGATAGGATAGGAGGCCTGGATTAAGGAGGTCCAATCCCCATTGATAGACATATGTCCTTCCTCATCTGTATCAAAGCAGGTGGACAGTCCTAGGAGCCCAGGCACACTCCAAATGGATGAATGGCTTATGCCTCACCGACTGTATCAGATCAAGGCCTAGCACCCTCAACTGCTCCTTGTTATAAAAACAAGTTTATTTAAGTCACAGAGTCCTGGTCCTTTACACCAAAAAGAATAAAACGTGTTTTTTATTCAGGTATGTAAAGGTATATACCTGCTCAGGTGTAATTCTGAACTATTAGAATATCCCAGAAGACCTTATAGCTTTACCCTAGGTTGCCATCCTGAACTGGCAGGTCTCTGAGTCCTAGAGAAAGTGGCTGAAATCAGACCTAGTTGTTAGGTCAGGAAAATGGGCTGAAGCCAGATCAATGATCAAGTGGCAAACACTGAGAGCCTTGGGCACCCCTGGGCTCATCCTTGTTTCCTTCTGAGGCAACAATAGTGGAAGAGAAACATCAGTCACATTTGCCTGATTCTACACTTGACCTCTTTGGACAGGAGTCCTGATTTCTCACGTTCAGAAGATGCCTGGGACTGTGTGGAGTTAGGGAGAAGATGGTTTGGCCAAAGTGTTCAAGTCCAGAGGCTGTTTTAGGTGGTCCAGGACTCAGGAGAAATACACACAGCAGGACTTCCATGGGAGTAGGGGGACAGGAGGATCATTGAGCCCAGACTTCACTCCAATCACAAATATTTACTGACATACTCAGTAAAAGACAACAACAGTCCTCAAAACGGCACTCAACTTGCATCCCATCCTCAAAACACACACCTAGAGTGCACTATGAATTAACATTTTAAAATAAATCCTCTGGTTACCTTGTGGCCAGCATGATTATACTGAGTTATATGAGTATTCTGTGTGTATTTTACAACATCATTTTCCAATGTGATCATTTAAGTTATACCACAAATTTTGGAAAGCGTATATGACAAAGCAAGCATGAAATCAGAGTCCAAAGCAACACATAAACACACATGCACACACACAGAGCCACCACCACCACTAATCTGAGACAGCCCAGGAAGCCAGCCTTAGAGGGGTCTCAATGAAATGCAGGCTGTGGGAGAGGGACAGACCTCCTTGCAGGTCCTGCAGAGGAACCGGGTAGAGTTACATGGCTTTTCCCATTCCTTCAAGCAAGCCCCTCAACCACTTTGAGATGCTTCATTATGTCTCACTGTGGGAAAATGTATTACAGTGATCAAAAATAAATGTAGAAAAGTTTCAAGAAACCTCAAGTCTAAAAGTTTCAAGAAACCTCAAGCAGGCATCCTTGGCTTTGACTGAAAAGCAAATTGATACCAAGTTGTTCTTAGCGTTTCGCCACATGGATTGCTGTTTCCTTGTGCTGGAGCACCCAAAAAGGGAACGAGGGCTTGGGCTGTATTTACGGCTCTTTTGCCTGGATCCCTTTCTTTTAAGGCAGAGCCATGCTCCAGTGGCATTATGTACCAACAGCGTTCCAGAGCCAGGTCTTGCCCATGTGGACCTGTTCTATGATAACTGGACACGCTTGCTTCACCTTCTGTGCTTGTCCTCAGGATCGCACAGCCTCAGAAGGAGAGGCAGACCTGCTTGTTCCTCTCCTTCCTTGACTCTCTCATTCCCTGGTCTTTCTTCAACTTAGAAAACTTGCGTCAAGCTTCCATGTGCCTCCCATGTGGGCCTTACAGGAAACCATTTCCGTTTACACATCTGTGGGTGCAGGTGTATAAAGAGGGGATCCTCACTTCCCCTGGCTCTGGCTCCTTCCCCTTTCTCTAATCCTGCAGTGTTCACCTTCTCCTACCCCTTTATGAAATTTCATATGGAAGGAAGCCACACAAGATCTATCAAGACTTATACAGGATAAAGGGCAGTAAGAAATTTGGATTGCTTCTAAGAACTGGAGTCAAGATGTGGTATACAGCACATGTACGTAATTTGTGGGGCCCAGTGCAAAATGAAAATGCAGGGCCCCTTGTTCAAAAATTATTAAGAGTGTCTAGATGGTGACAGCAGAGCAATAAACCAGATATGAGGCCCTTCTGAACACGGGGCCCTTCTAAGTATGGGGCCCTGTGTGACTTCACAGTTTGTATGCCCAGGAATCCAGCTTGGTATATTTCTTTCAAAAACCCTTTGGTTAACAGTCAAAAACACACCCATACCATCTAGTCTCACAGTTCTGGCCAGCATTTGGTAACAATATTACACTACGTGATAATAACTATCATTTATTAGGGCTGAGAACCAAGCTGAGCTCTCTGCCTTTATTAACTCATTTAATACTCCAGAGAAGGAAAACAGGGTCTCTTCACTTGTAAGTGGTCTTCTACCAGACTTCTAACAAAAACCCCATCCTCCAAACCATGTATCTCTTTCAGCCTGGAAAACAATGGACCCACAATGGTGGATGAATAAGAACAGAGGCATTTTAGCCACTCAAACGAGAAGATTTTAATAATAGAATAATAGTTTTCACTCATCAAACCCTTAGTATGTGCCAGGCACTGTGCTCGGCAACTTATGTACATCATCTCATTTGACATGTTTCTGGCATGGATTTCATTTCATAGCCCTAGTGCAAGATATTTTCCATACCTTTATTTCTATATGTCATTTATTTCTACAGGTCATTGACTGCCCTGAGTCAATTTACTCACACAGAGCCCCCTCCCCACTCCCACCCCCAGGCATGACTCTGTGATGCCAGAAATGACTCTGTGATGCCAGAAAACTGAGGCACTTCTCACAGTGGTCACCACATGGAGGAATAGCACCTCCTCCACCTGCTATTGGGCACCATGGCCAGGACTGCTTTTCCTTCTTGGTGTCCAGGGACACTGGCCCTTACCTCCAGTAAGACCCCCAGCTGACCTCAGAGCTACACCTGGACCTTCTCCAGACATAAGGACAAGCAAGATCCAGATCTCCCCCATGTTTGAACAAACTCAAACCTTGTCTCCTTATTTCAAACCTTTCCATGGCCCTGAAACACCAAACACTAAGGACATGGGGTTGAGGATGAGGTAGAAATATCATCCTTCTTTTGCCTGGGACTGGGCAGGGGACAGGAGCTGCTAACACCAGAGGGTGTTTTACATTTTCTTTTAATAACTTGCCATGTTAGACCAAATGAAGAAACTTTAGTTGGAAGGAGGAGTCACTGATTAAGGTCCTGTAGCTAGGAAGTGGCAGGGCCAGGATTTGAAACTGCCTGATCTAATCCTGTATTCCTCAAATATGGGCCACCTGCCACCACCATTGGAATCACTTTGGGAGAGCTCATTTTAAACTTCCCAGACCCCACACTGGGATACAGAATGAAAATCTCTGGGGAGAATCTGCATTTTCAAAAAATATTCCAGGGGCTCATTAGCTCAGTTGGTTAGAGCATAGGTGTTGATAACACCAAGGTCAAGGGTTTGGATCCCTGTATCAGCCAGCCACCACAAAAATAAAAAACAAAAAAATATTCCATATGTTACCTAGAAGCTTCTGGAATTTCTTTTTAGAATTCCAGCCAATCTCACACTATTAAGTGTGGCAAACAGGCTGTAAGGTGTTCCTACCCCCACACCTCTCCAGTGATCCATGCCTCTTGATGTTCACACCTGTCATAGCTCAGGCTGCCATAACAAAATACCACAGACTGGATGGCATAAAAAACAGAAATTAATTTCTTGCTGCTCTGGAGGCTGGAAGTCTGAGATCAGGGTCACCAGCCATTTTTGTTTTAAGTGAAGACTCTTCCTGGCTTGTAGATGGCTGCCTTCTCAGTATGTCCTCACATGGCCTTTCCTCAGCACATGCACATGGAGAAAGAGCACTCACTGATGTATCTTCTTACAAGGACACTAATCCTGTTGGATCAGGGCCCCACCCTTACGACCTCATTTAACCTTAATTACTCCCTTAGAGACACATCTCCAAATAATCATAATGGGGATTAGGGCTTCAACATGAATTTTGGGAGGACCCAAACATTCAGTCCATAACAACACCTGTGTGTAATCCCTTCCCCTTGAGTTGGACTTTCCCTTCAGGAAGGGGATTTACTTCTAATCAGTGGTGTCTGGCAAAGGTGATGGGATGTCAGCCTGTGATTCCATTACATTATATAGACTCCATCCTGCTAGCACACTTACTCTAGAGGGTCTCCTTTCTGGTTTGTTGAAAAAAGTGGCCATGTTGGTAAAGCCCACATGGCAAGAAACTGTGGATGGCCTCTGGGAGCTGAGGGTGGCTTCCAACTAAAGGACAGCAAGAAGCTGGAGACTTCCATCCTGCAGCCACAAGGTACTGAATTCCACCAACAACCTGAGTGAGCTTGGAAGTGGATTCTTCACCCATTCATACCTCCTGATGAGTACACAGCCTGCCAACACTTTGATTGTAGCCTCGTGAGTCCCTGAGCAAAGGATTCAGCTAAGCCACACATGGACTCACAACTCACAGAAACTGAGATAATAAAAGTGTGCTGTTTTAAGCCACTAAATCTATGATAATTTGTTACACAGCAATGGAAAACGAATAAATCAGAAAATGCCACAATCTCCAGCTACAAAGCTGCATGAATGATTCCTCTCTTTTTTATTTCTACCTAGAAGCAACTTGTGTGCTTACCAAGCATGATAAAGGGCATGTGCCAAACTGCCTGTGTTTTTTTAAATTTCTTGATTCTGAAAAGTAATAAATGTTCATTGTAGAAAATTTGGAAGCATACCAAAAAGAAAATAAAAATTACCCAGAATAATTTCCTCCTGCCCCCTCAGATAACCACAGATAACACGTTGGCAAACAGCCTTTCCCACCTTGGTTCTATGCTGGGAGGCTGGATAAAGTTACTAACAGGGAACATTCTGTACAGACTATTTTGCAACTTGCTCTTTCTACAGTGTCAGCCCACATTCTCTAAAGAATTTGAAGCATCAGATGGGTCAGTTTGTTCCTGGCATTTGAGGGCACTGCCAGACCCCACTTTTAATGACCTCAGGTTTTTCCCAGACTAGGCTTTGGCCATAAAGACTCATAAGGAAGAAACTGAAGCCAGACAGGGGAAGACACGCCCAAGACCAGATAGTCTGTTGGCACCCAGAGATTTCTCCCCCTCCAAATTCCTCATAACATTGTAGCTTAGCTGCTATATTTCCAAAACCCACAGTGTCCCAAAGGTGTTACCCTTGGAATTATTATCAGACTTCAGTTTGTGTAAGCCACAGCTTCACTCCAATCAAGGGAGTGCACAGAGGGACGTGAAATGGGGGAAAGCCAGCAACCCTCTTCCCGAGACCTGGCCAGTTCACCACCTATGAGGCCTGATACTCCTCTGGCCCCCATAGCAACTGAAACTTGTCTCTTGGAGCATCATTACAGAACTTTTATGGTTTGGCCTTATTTTAGATGTGAGTGGGAAGATAGTAAGGAAAGAAGAGGAAGAAGAAATTCAATAAACTTTCATCAAGCCCTTGGAAGACCAGGCCCTGTGATAGGTACTAGAGCTATAGAGATAAGTAAGACGAGGTCCCAGCCATAGACAATACTTCTGTATTTGAATGTGGCACAATGGCAGGTGTTACTTTTGCAATCAAGAAAGTACCTTTAGTAAAGATTTTTTTTAAAAGAGTGCTTGAGTTAGCTTAACATTTATAAACTGTGATTGCTCCAGTTGTTTATTGCTGCCTAACAAACCAACCCAAAACATAGTAGCATAAAACAGCAACCATTTTATATACTCATGATTCTGTGGATCAGGAATTGGGCAGGGCACAGTAAGGATGGCTGTGTCTGTGCTTAGACAGCTGAAACAGCAGCTGGAGTGCGAGGATGGCTGAAAAGGGCTGGAACCACTCAACTGGGGCCATATGTCTGGGTCCTCAGTTCTTCTCCATGATGTATCTTCTGGGACAAGAATGTCCAAGATGGCTCCTTCACTCTCCATGTCTGGCATCTGGACTAGGAATAGTTGGATAGCTGGAGGCAGGTTGAGCATCTTGGTGTGATGCTACCTTTCCACATGGCTAGCTTGGACTTCTTAGTATGACAGTCTCATGGTAATCAGACTTCTACATGCCAGCTGCCTTCCCCCAAAGCAAACACTCCAAGAAAGAAGAAGTGGAAACTACCAATCCTCTTAAAGGCAATCAAGAGGAAAGCCACAGTGCCTTTTTATGACCTAGTCACCAAAGTCATACACCATTACATCTGCTTGATTTTATTCATTAGAAATGGGTCACTAAGTCTAGCCTACACTCAAGGGAAGGAAAATTAAGCTCCATCTCTTGAAGAGAGGAGTATCAAAGAATTTGTGGACATATGTTTTTCAAAAGCACCACAAGAGCAACATAGTCCACTTCATGTGAAGGATTAAACACCCCCTCCTCTTTTACCCTCCAATCCACTACTCTCTAGGAATCAGTATAAATTCCTCCTCTTGTCTCATAATGAACAGTGTGACTGATTTCTTTTATCTCCTGGTCTCTCCCAAACACTCCTGCCCTTGTCTTCTACCCACAAGAACTTATCAAAATATTTTTCCCTTTCTTTAGACAGTTCCTGCCCTTAGATGAATTCTGGTGCCAGTCGTTAAAATAACAAAATTTTGATTTGCTACATGAGTCTTTGTCTAAAGAAAATTATTTTGAGTGAAAATTCCATATTCAACCATATCGTCAAGCAAATGTGAGGGCAAAAGAAGACATCTGAAGACAAGCAGAAATGCTAAAACTTTCTCTCTTGTGCACCCTCTCTAAAAACAATTGGTTGAGGATGTGCTCCAGCAAACTCACGAAGGAACCCAGATAAAAGGCTTGGCAACTGAGGAACAGTGGAACGAAAGCAGGAGAAGTTTAGAAAAAATCCTAACCGGACAGCTATGCAGCAGACCTAAAATACAATCTATCCATACTAGATTCGTAAGGCAGAGGCTGAGACAAAAAGAAAATAGATGTCATCACACAACTTCAGTAAATAAAAATCTGAAAGTTCTTAAAGATAAAATGAAGACAAATAACCTTTTACTACCAAAAAAAGAGTGCAATTAGAAACTCTGGGAGAAAAAAGCTGTGCTAGAAAATCATGGTCAAGCTAAAATGCACATGATTTGAGACAACTAAGAAACAAAGACCACCACATAGCAATCTAAAACAAAACTGAATTTATAAATGCCTTCCTGGCAAGGAAAAGCCATGTCCCTCAAACACAAGTCCCATAGGTCTCTCTCAGCAAAAAAAAAAAAAAAAAAAAAAAAGTAAATAGATAGAACGGGTGCAGGGGGAGTATACCAAATAAGGCAAGATTCTGAATTATGATCTCTAGTTGACTCACAAAGCAGATTGTCAGGTCATCTTCAAGTTCTGTGTCACTGATGCTAGGAACCTGACTTCAAGCAGGTCCAAGATAGGTTATAAAAGATTCTACCAGGCCTCAGGTCATTCGGCAGAAGTGCTTAAATGTGCATGTTCAAAGCTTAGCAAGAGTTTTTCTTGTTTGTTTGTTTAAACAAGAATGAAACAGTGCCCAGCGTCCACTGAACAGAAAAATCAAGGAGGGAAGAGGAAGATTAACACTCTGAATTTATGATTGATTTGTTGATTTTGTAATAGCCAGTATGTGTGTTTTCCCAGCACATTTGTTTTTTGTTTTGTTTTGTTTTTCCTACAAGAAATCTGATACTTTTATTGTATATTTTTCTTAGAGATCAGCCATTTTTTATTACTTTTCTCCCAGAGAAAGTGGGTTCAAGTTTTATACTGTGTTCCTTTCAATAAAAATTTTTAACTGTATGTGTGTATATTGTCTATTTGGCCATTGTGGGTGTCTTTTGATTTTTATTTGGCAGGTGACAAAGTTTTATTACATGGAAATTTAAAGATATCCCTGTTAGTAAAAACAAAGCTTAACCAAAAACATAATGTTCCCATTATCTTACTATTTTACAATCTCTATTTAAATTTAGAAGAATTTTATGGGGAAGAGAGATACTGGTCTCTCTTCAGTTCTTTTTCTTCTATTAAATTCTAGTATAATAAATGAAATATTTTATTTTGAAAAACTGAAATCCAATATCTCTAGTGATGAACTTAAGGATGGTTTTAATATTTTCATCTATACACATTATGCTTTTCTGTAATTTTCTTTAAAAATTTAACCATAAATATGCATTATTTTTAAATCATAAAAAGTTATATTTATAAATATTAGCCAAATATATAAATAAAAGGATATTCATGGTAACACTGTTTATAATAGCCAAAAATGGCAAATAACTGAAATGTTCATCAACAAGAGAATGGAATAGTTAGATTATGGTACCCCCATAAAGGACTATGTGGCCATTGAAAAGAATAAGGTAGACTTAGGTAAAGGGAATTGAAAAATTTTAAGGAAAGAAAATTGCAGAAAAATATATTCTCATTTTTATGGGGAGAAAAAGGAATTCAATTTAAATTACCCAAATTCAGGAGTGACATCACCAAGATGGTGGAATACTGGAGTGACATCATCAATGTGGTGGAATGGATGATTCCCAATGTCGCACTTTCCCACCAGTAACCAATTTACAACTAGTAAAAAGCAAAGACTTCCAACCCAGAACCGCTGGAGCTGGGGCAATAGGAGGAAAAATCCGCAGAGTCTGTGAAGGCATGAGAGGCAACAGTGAGAGGGTGTAGGGATGGCACCTATTGTTCTGAGCCAGCCTGGTACAGAGGCAGGGACTAGCTATTATGAATCAAAGACAGAAAAAGCCACAATGGCACCCTTTGAGTTAACCTCCTTGGAATCTGCAGGGGAGAGAAGGGCTTTGGAGCACACCATACCATCCCGCAGGCCGTAAAGACCACTGGCAGGTTCCCCCAGGCCTGCATAGGAGTAAGTGGCTGCAACTGACTGGAGAAAAGAATCGCCCAGAAGCTGGTGAATTATGGTGAGGGGCACATACATGGCCTGCCCGTGAGAAGGGGCTGGCGTGCAGGAGAAAGACTAGCTTGCCAAGGGAACATTTGGCTTAGCATGGGCAGCTGGTCTCAGTGGAAATCGGTCAGGGCAATAGAACTGCAGGGGGTACAATCTGTAGTAAAGACTCCATCCCAGGCCAGGATTTCCACACAGCCTAGACCCAGAAGTGGTTAATGATCTGCACAAAAAGCCATCCCCAGAGAATCAGCAGCAAATAGCAGTCTCCTCAATGCCTAGGCATCAAGGTAAACACATAAAGATCGAGAAAGAACAGAGAAATATATCACCACCAAATGACACAAACAAAGCACCAGCAATAAATGCACAGGAACAGCAGATCTATGAAATGTCTGATAGAGAATTCAGAATAACATCCTCTTAAGGATTTTCAGGGAGTCACAAGAAAATCCAGACAGAAGATTAAATGATATCTGGAAAATAATTCAGGAGCAGAACAAGAAACTTGACAAAGGAATGCAATCAATTTTTTAAAAACAGGAATGCCAGAAATAAAATACATTATCTGAATTGAAAAACTCATTGGAAAGCTCCAACAGCAGACTTAATCAAACTGCAGAAAGAATCAGTGGGCTCAAAGATAAAACACATGAAATTATCCAATCAGAGGAGCAAAAGGACAAAAGAATAAGAAAAAGTGAAACAGAAATATAGCATATGTGGGACTCCCTCAAGCAAAATAACGTCCACATAATTGACATACTTGAGGTAGGGGAAAAAGGAAAAGATGAGGAAAGCATATTCAAGAAAATAATGGCTGAAAATTTCCCAAGTATAGAGAAAGATGACAATATCCAGGTACAGGAAGCTCAGAGGTCACCAGTGAAATTCAATCCAAGGAGGAACACCCCAAGGCACATCCTAATCAAATTATCAAAAACCAAAGACAAACAGAAAATACTGAAAGCATCAAGAGAAAAGAAATGCATAATATTCAACAGAGCCCCGATTTGTCTCTCAACAGATTTCTCAGTAGAAACTCTACAGGCTAGAAGAGAATGTGATGATATATTCAGAATGCTGTGGGAAAAAGAATGTCAGCTAAGAATTCTGTATCCAGCCAAACTAACTTTCAAATAACAAGGAGAAATAAAGTTTTTCCCCAAAAGATAAAAGCTAAGAGAATTCATCTGCCTAGACCTGCCTTCGAAGAAATGCTAAATGGAGTTCTTTGATTTTGAAATAAGACAATACTAAGAAAACAGCAAGAAAACATTTGAAAGTACATAACTCATTAGTAAAGTAAGTTCACAGGCAACCTCAGAATACTCTAATGTCATAGGGTGGTGAATAAACCACTTACATGCTTAGTATGAAGATTAAAGGACAAACCTAACAAGACACTAACGTATACAACAACCATATAAGAGAAAGACAATGTCAAAAGATGTATCTCGAAACAAAAAATTATCAAACAATAGGGGGAATGATGCCAAGGCAGAGTTTGCTTTGACTTTTTCTTTTCTCAAGTTGTTATTTGTCTAAAATCATTTGTTATTACTATAACATGTTTTTTGTAAGCCTCATAGTAACCATGACACAAAAACTTAGAAGAGATATACTAAAAATAAATAGCAAGAAAGCAAAATGTAAAGCTAGAGAAAATAATTCAACCACAAGGAAGAGAGACCAGAAAAAAGGGTCCACAAAACAACCAGGAAAAAAAAATTACTAAAATGGCATTAATGAGTTCCTATATATCAATAATAACCCTAAATGTAAACGGATTAAATGTCTCAAAAGACACAGAGTGAGTAAATGGATCATAAAACAAGAACTAACCATATGCTGCCTACAAGAAACTCACATAACCAATAAAGACACATACCCGCTGAAAGTGAAGAGATGGAAAAAGATATTTCATGCAAACGGAAATGAAAAAAGAACAGGAGTAGTTGTACTTACACCAGATAAAATAGAGTTCAAACCAAGGAAAGTAAAAAAAGATAAGGAAGGTCATTCTATAACGATAAAGGGATCAATTCAGCAAGAGGATATAACGATTCTAAATATATATGAACCCAACTGTGCAGCACTCAGTATATAAAGCAATTACTATTGGACATAATGAGAGAGATAGGCTCCGACACAATAATAGGGACTTTAATATTCTATTTTCCACAAAGGACAGATCATCCAAACAGAAAAGTAACTAGGAAACATCAGAATTAATCTCTACTATAGGCCAACTTGACCTAATGGACATTTATAGAACATTTCATCCAACAGCTGCAGAATACACATTTTTCTCAGCAGCACATGGAACATTCTCTAGAATAGGCCATATGTTAGGACACAAAACAAGTCTCAACAAATCTTAAAAAATCAAAATCATATCAAATGCCTTATCTGACCACAATGGAATAAAACTAGAAATCAACAACAAAAGGGACACTAGAAACTTTATGAATACATGGAAATTGAACAATATTCTCTTAAACAACAAATGGGTCAAAGAAGAAATCAAAAAAGGAAGTTAACAAATTCCTGGAGACAAGTATAAATGAAAATACAACATACCAGAATCTATGGAATACAGCAAAAGCAATTTTAAGTAGGAAGTGTATAACAGTAAATGCCTACATCAAAAAAGAAGAAAGACTCCAAATAAACAACCTAACATTACACTTAAAAGAGGTGGAAAAACAAAAACAAATCAAACCTAAAATCAGTAAAAGGAGATAGTTCACTGGGGAGAGTGTGGTGCTGGTTATAGAGCCAGAGCTGGGGTCTGGTGCTCACAGACCCTTTGAGCCCATT
The DNA here is from genome assembly GCF_027409185.1 of Cynocephalus volans. Lineage (NCBI taxonomy): Eukaryota > Metazoa > Chordata > Mammalia > Dermoptera > Cynocephalidae > Cynocephalus > Cynocephalus volans. The sequence continues at coordinate 204,594,304 of NC_084461.1, forward strand.
CACAAACACTTCACACACAGGTCTATGAGCTAGGTAACTGGCAAAAAGGTCCTTGGAGGCTTGACTGAAGTAGGAATAGTCTTTATTCAGCACGTACACGTCTAAGAGTTAAACAGTCCAAAGGAGAAACTCAGAAACTCAACTGCTACTGGCAAAGTCCAAAGAAAAACTGAGCAGCTGTCAGCAGAGTAAACATGATCTATTTTTAGACATGAGCTATGCTGGCCAGCTCTTCTTCACAAACTCAAGAACACACAATAGGAACAAAACTAAAAAGGCACATTGGTGCACATGTGCACTAACTCCACCCACACACAACTTGTTTACAAGAAATGTGCTGTTCGACCCCCAACCAGACCTAAGCCGAGGGAGTCTGACTAAATTATCCGATTTTTGCCACAATCCACCCCTTCAGGGTCCCTGGCCATACAATCTATGCGTTAAAAAATCTTCCACGATGTTCCCTTAGGGAGGATAAATGACCTTTTTACTTATACAACCTATTGTCTGTTCGATATGGCTTAAGTCTTGTCCTTAAGGCTTGTCCTGTAGTTCTGTCCTTTAGTCGCACATGTCTGGTCAGTAGTCATCATTGGTGTGATTTTCCATGGGAATCTTTTAGTCATACTGATGTGAAGTTCAGTGCATATTCAGTAGATGCTCACGCCAACGTATGTATGTACCCAGTCCACTCTGGTGCAGTGTCTGCAGCCAGAACACTATGAGCGAAAAGACAGAAGGGTTATTGGTACCAATAGGGGAAGTTCTTGCCCCTTTGGTAACATGCCAGTTTGCCATCCTGAGAAAGGACAGTTGCAGGAGTAGGTATCTTGCCTGGTCTGGGGCCCCACAAGGCCATACAAACAGAAGGCCAGTAACTCTCTGACTTTGGCAGTGGTCCCACAGATCAACCTGCCACTGTGTCAGGGGCACTCTCACATGAGTTATCTGCCCATCAGGGCACCCATCTTCTCATCAGGAGTACATCTGCCCATTGGGGCATTCCCTCTCGGGCTTATGTGGCACCTGGTGAGCCATCAACCACCCGGTCTTGCAGCCAGCATGCTGCATTCTCCAATGTAGCCATCCAGCTACATCAGCTGCTGGAGCTCTCTCTGGCCACCTTACCTTAGCCAGCACATCAGCTGCATCATTGCCAATTCAACATGAGGCCTCTGGTCCTCACCTGCCCCCAAAAGACGAGCACCTTGGCCTGCTCCCTAATCAAAATGAAACATTTCATCCACCTCCTCAGGAGCAATAAAAAATTCCTTTTAAATCCACTGAGCATACCTTGCTGCCTGTTTCTGGACATTTAGTGAAACGCTGTTCAGGGCACAGTTGCTGCCACAAGGCAAACAGAACTGCATTTGGCCTCTGGTCAGTTTTCTTCCTATCAACCCCTGCTGCAAGCAAGTCAAGCCACATCTGCTTAAGGCTAGTCTTGCTTGGTCCCTTTGGTATAAAATCCTGAGCATTTCTTGGGGGTTTGGTCTTAGCCACCTTTTGGATCCCTTTTGCTTGTCTCCTGTTCTCTGCTTCACCCAAGGCAGCTATCATGGTCGTTACCACGTGTATAGGATGGGGCCAGTATGGCCATCAGTGACCCAAAGGACATAGACGGGGCATTTTGCGGCACTATGTTTCTCATGCTGCCTGTAAAGTTTTCATCGTCTGGGCCACAAGTGTTCATTTTAAACATGGACTGCTACATCCCCAGCTCTCAAATTATTTGGACTAACTCAGCATACATTTGCCATTTACTAACAATCTGGGGCAGTTCTCTAGCATTTGCCCACACGGTTAGGGTAGCTGCACTCACCCATTCCATTAAGGAGTGATTACCTGGACCTTGTGCATATCTGCGGCTGTTCGGCAGCCACTGCTCAGGGACAGGTGCATGGTGATGGAGGCCAATTTTTCCATCTCCTCACCAGAGCACACCACACTATCCACCTTAGGTCCCATAACTGCAACAGCCAAGCGGCCAGGGGCTCCCCCTGTTTCTGCTAAAACTGTCTCCCCAAGTCAACTAACGCACCCTGGGTATATGGGACATAGGTGGAAAATTGGGTCACCTGTGGATTGCCCACTGGTTGCCCGCCCGGTCCCATAGGCTGCTCATGCTTCATTTTCTGATGCACAACAGGTCGTACCTGGGGACACACAGTCTCCCCAACTCACCACTGGGTTCGTCATCTTCCCTGGTGTGAGAAGCCGGAGTGGCCAGTCGTTGCACATCATACTCCAGGACATTCATCCGTGCTTCCAACAATTCTGCTTTTCACTTCAGATCTCAATCAGTTTGCAGCAGAGTGAGCAGCAGCCAGGCTCCAGTCAGCAGACAAGTGGCCACACGGCACAACACATTCAAAAGTAGCCACATTTCCCCCTTCCCCAAGGGTTTCGTGGCTCCTCTACCTGTTCAGAATCCTGCCAACTACACCAATTGTAGAGCTAGAGCTGAGGTCTGGTGCTCACAGACCCCTCGAGCCTGTTTACAAACTCTTCACATGCAGGTCTATGAGCTAGGTAACTGGCAAAAAGGTCCTTGGAGGCTTGGCTGAAGTCGGAATAGTCTTTATTCAGCACACACATGTCTAAGAGTTAAACAGTCCAAAGGAGAAACTCAGAAACTCAACTGCTACTGGCAAAGTCCAAAAAAAAACTGAGCAGCTGTCAGCAGAGTAAACATGCTCTATTTTTAGACATGAGCTCTGCCGGCCAGCTCTTCTTCACAAACTCAAGAACACACAATAGGAACAAAACTAAAAAGGCACATTGGTGCACATGCGCACTAACTCCACCCACACACAACTTGTTTACAAGAAATGTGCTGCTCGACCCCCAGCCAGGCCTGAACTGAGGGAGCCTGACTAAATTATTCTATTTTCCCCACACTGATAATACCAAGGCCACAGTGTACTAATCTGTTTTTGTGTTGCCATAACAGAATGCCCGAGACTGGGTAATTTATAAAGAAAAGAGGTTTCTGGGACAGCTGCATTTGGTGCGGGCCTCAGGCTGCTTCTACTCATGGTAGAAAGTGGCAGGCAGCCAGCAGGTGTAGGATCACTTGGCAAGAGGAAGCAAGAGAGAGACAGGGAGACAAGGTGCCAGGGTCCTTTAAACAACCAACTCTTGCAGGAACTAATAGAGTGAAAACTCACTCACTATCCTGTCCCCAGGGAGGGCATTAATCTATTCATGAGGAATCCATACCCCAAGACCCAAACAGCTCCCAACACTGCCACACTGGGGATTTCATGATTTCAACATGAGCTCTGAGAGGACAATATATCCAAACTCTATCACATGGGTTCAGATCCCCTGACCAACTGACTGCCAGTTAAAACCCAAAAACCAAAACAAAACTGAAAAAATCAGTACAGGAAGAGTAATAAAGATAAGAGCAGAAATAAATGAATTAGAGATTAAAAAATAATGCAAACGATTGCTGAAACAAAGAATTGATTTTACAAAAAGGTGTACAAAATTGATAAACCTTTAGCTAGACTAATGAAGAAAAGACTCAAATAAAATCAGAAATGAAAACAGGGGACATTACAACTGATACTAGAGAAATAAAAGGGATCATAAAAGACTACTGTGAACAACTATATGCAAACAAACAGGAAAACCTAGAAGAAATGGATTCATTCCTGGACACATACAACTTACCAAAGTTGAATCAAGAAGAACTAGAAAACCTACACAGAACAATAACAAGTTATGAGATTAAAGCAGTATTAAAAAATTTCCCAACAAAGAAAACCCCAGGACGAGATGGCTTCACTGATAAATTCTAGCAAACATTTAAAGAAGAACTAATACCAGTTCTTCTCAAACTCTTCCAAAAAATGGAAGAGGAGGGAATACTTCCAAATTCATTCTATGAGACCAGCATTACCCTCATACCAAAAAGACAAAGCAAAAAAAAAAAAAAAACCTACAGACCAGTATCCCTAATGAACACAGACACAAAGATTCTCAGCAAAATACTAGCAAACAGAATCCAGCAACACATTAAAAAGATCATACACCATAATCAAGTGGGATTCATCCCAGGAATTCAAGGATGGTTCAACACATGTAAATCTATAAACATGATACGTCATACCAATGGAATGAAGGGGAAAAAACAATTATCATTTCAGTAGACGCAGAGAAAGTATTTGATAAAATCCAACACTCTTCGAGATAAAAACACTCAACAAATTAGCTACAGAAAGAATGTACTTCAACACAATAAAGGCCATGTATGACAAACCCACAGCTAATATCATATTGAAGGGACAAAAATTGAAGGTGTTTCCTCTTAAGATCAGTAGCAAACAAGGATGCCCATTTTTCCCACTCTTTTTCAGCATGGTAGCTAAGTTCTAGTCTGTGCAAAAGACGAGAGAAAGCAATAAAGGGCATTAAAATTAGAAAGGAGGAAGTCAAATTATACCTGTTTGCAGATGACATGATCTTACACATAGAAAACCCTAAAGACTCTGCCAAAAAAATTACTTGAACTAATAAATGAGTTCAGTGAAGTGGCAGGATACAAAAACAACACACAAAATCAATAGCCTTTCTATACACCAACAATGAAATAGCCAAAAAGGAAACCAAGAAAGTAATCCCATTCACAATAGCTACCAGAAAAGCGAAATACCTAGGAGTAAATTTAACCAAGGAGATAAAAGACCTCTACAATGAAAACTATAAAACATGGGTGAAAAAAAATTGAAGAGGACAAAATAAATGCAAGGATATCCCATGTTCATATATTAGAAGAATTAACATCATCAAAGTGGCCATATTACCTAAAGCAATCTACACATTCAGCACAACCCCTATCAAAATACCAATGACAGGGCCGACCCCGTGGCACACTCAGGAGAGTGCAGCGCTGGGAGCGCAGCGACGCTCCCGCCGCGGGTTCAGATCCTATATAGGAATGGCCGGTGCACTCACTGGCTGAGCGCGGTGTGGATGACACCAAGCCAAGGGTTGTGATCCCCTTACTGGTCACGAAAAAGACAAAAAAAAAATACCAATGACATTCTTCACAGCAATAGAAAAAATGATCTTAAAATTTGTATAGAACCACAAAAGACCCTGTATAGTGAAAGCAGTCTTCAGCAAAAAGGACAAAGTTTGAGGTACCACACTTCCTGACTTCAAAATATATGATAAAGCAATAGTAACCAAAACAGCATGGTACTGGCATAAAAACAGAAAAATTAACCAATGGAATAGGATAGAGAGCCCCAAAATAAACCCATGCACTTACAGCCAACTGATTTTTGAGAAAAGTACCAAAAATATACAATGAGGAAAGGACAGCCTCTTCAACAAATGGTGCTGGGAAAATTGGATATCCACATGCAAAAGACTGAAACTAGACCCCTATTTCTCACCATACAGAAAAATCAACTGAAAATGGATCAAAGATCTAAATTTAAGACCCAAAACTACGAAATTATTAGAAGAAAACATAGGGGAAACACTACACAAAATGGGAGTGGGCAGCACTTTTTTGAGCAAGAGGGCAAAGGCACAGGCAACTAAAGCAAAAATACATGAATGAGATTACATCAAACTAAAAAGCTTCTGCACAGCAAGGGACACTGTCAACAAAATGAAGAGATAACCTACAGAATGGGAGAAAGTGCTTACCAACTACACATCAGACAAGGGGCTAATATCCAGAATCTATAAGGAATAAGGAACTAAAACAGCTCAACAGCAAAACAAACAACAAACAAACAAAAAAACACCCAATTAAAAAATGGGCAAAGGACCTGAACAGGTATTTCCCAAAAGAAGACATACAAATGGCCAACAGGCACATGAAAAAATGCTCAACATCACTAATCATCAGGGAAATGCAAATTAAAACCACAATGAGATAACGTCTTACTCCAGTCAGAATGGCTATTATCAACAAGACAAAAAGTAGCAAATGCTGGTGAGGATGCAGAGAAAAAGTAACTCTCCTACATTGCTGGTGGGAGTGTAAATTGGTACAGCCATTGTGGAAAACAATATGGAGATTCCTCAGAGAACTAAACATAGATCTACCCTATGACCCAGCTATCTCACTACTGGGTATATACTCAAAGGAAATGAAATCAATATAGCAGAAAGACACCTGCACTCCCATGTTTGTTGCAGCACTATTTACAATAGCTAAGAGATGGAATCAACCTAAATGTCCATCAACAGATGAACAGGTAAAAAAACTGGTATTGTACACAATGGAATACTACTCAGCTATTTTTAAGAATGATATCCTACCATTTGCAGCAACATGGATGGAACTGGAAACCATCATGTTAAGTGAAGTAAGTCAGGCACAAAAAGACAAAAGCTGCATGATATCACTCATATATAAAATCTAAAAAAAAAAAAAAGAAAAAAGTGGTTCTCATGGAAGTAGAGAGTAGTATAATGGTTACCAGTAGTATAATGGTTATCTCTAATGGTTACTAGTAGAGAGTAGTGTAATGGGGGGGGAGAAGAGGAAAAGTGGTGGACTAATGGGTACAAAACTATGCTATCTACCCTAAGTGAATCATTGTGCCATACATGCTTGTATTGAAACAACATACTGTACCCCACAAATATGTACAAGTAAATGTTAAAATATTTTGAATAAAATAAAAGTTAATTAATTAATTGCCCAAATTCAATTCAAAGGGCTGGGGACCAAAAAAAAAAAAAAATAGAGAGACATAGATATAGACATGGACAAAGAGATAAGAGGTATGTGTGTGTGTGTATACATATATATGTGGTGTATATATATATATATATATATATTTCAACTTGACCCCTAAATGCATACTGATACTCAAATGAAAAAAGGTTACCTGTTTCCTTATGTAGGAAAACTAGTTGGACTTACTAAGGAAGGTACAATATATATTAAGACTATATATACTGAACTTTATGAAACATGAAATATTTTAAGGGAAATTTTGACAATAATAAAATTTTACATTATGAGCTGACTTTAGAAATCATCACCTCACAACCACATAAGACATTACTCTACCCTTTATATGGGGACCAGGAATTCTAGGAGAATGGAAGCCTATCTGTTAGCAACAGATGCTGAGGAACAGGCTAATACTTTTAATGTTTACCCACATTCAGTTCTATATTGTTTGAATTTGTTCAATTTATTACATAATTTATGATTTTAAAAAATTATAAAAATTTGTCCTTTACATGATTATATTATCTTTCCTTATAAATATGTATTCATAAAACACTATTTTAATGGCTCCATATACTTGGACATTTAAGTTTTTTCTTATTTTTTATAATTATAAGCATTCTTATACATAAACCATTTTTTATTTTTCCATTTATTCTTACTGGAATTCATCCTAAAGTGGGGAGGAAGGGAGTTTCACCGTTTAGCGATATTTTTATAAGGATGAAGTAGAATAATGTCTGAAAAGAACCTCACTTCTATAATTTTCCTCCTTGTCACTGGCCTCTGACTCAAGTCTGAAAAACCCTGAGGATCAAACAAACATCTGGGCCCCATTCCAGTTGCCACAGACTGGACTGGCTCCTGAATGGGGCATGGACCCTCACCATGGCCTCAAGGAACTCACAATCCAGAGGAGAAAACATAAGTAATTGCAAAGCTATGCAATTCCTGTCACAATGGAAGCATGGTGTCAGAAGTGGTATTGAAGACTTCTCAAACTTTAACATACACACAAATCACCTAGGGATCTTTTAAGGTACAGATTCTGATGCACTAGGTCTGGTGTGGGACCTGAGATTCTGCATTTCTGCCAGTTCTTAGGTGATGTGGACCACACTTTGAGTAGCAAGAGTGTAAAGACAGAAGTAAGCAAAGCTTTACAGATGCCTAAGCAGAGTTCCAAAAGATGAATATAAATGTCCTGGGCAGTTAGTGAGGGGAAGGGTATATCCTAGCAGAGGGAACAGCTTATGCAGAGGTACAGAGGCATGAAATGGCTCAGTTTGTCTTAAGCACCAAGTTCAAAGGATGGGGGGGAAGAGTAGAAAGATTTTCCCTGAGAAGAACTGATGGCAATGAAACAGAGAAGGTGGAGACCTCAGGGTGAACCCACAGGCTAACTAATAGGAGGTGGGGGCAGGGAAGGAGGAAATGAGTGATGGGTGTGGTCAAAGCCATGGGCTGGAAGTGAAGGAGTCTCCAAGCCAAAGGGATAATCTCTCTGTGAACCTCAGACCACCAATGTAAAACCGCAAGCCTGTGAGTGATGTTTCTCATACGCCAGCTGAGAATGTGGATTGGCAGGAGTCAAAACTAGGATCCAAGGCCCAAAATTTTCAGCATCTTACTCAAAAACCTGCACGTAAATGTTCATGGCAGCTTTATTTATAATTGCCAAAAACTGGAAGCTACCAGGATGTCTTCAACTAATTGAATGGGTAAACGAACTGTGGTACATCCATACAATGGCATTTTATTCAACAATATGACAAAATTAGCTATCAAGCCATGAAAAGACATGAAAGAAACTTGAATTCTTATTACTAAGTGAAGGAAGCCAGTATGAAAAGACTATATACTGTATGATCCCAACTATATGACATTCTGGAAAGCACAACTATAAAGACAGTAAAATAATCAGTGGGTACCAGGGGATCAGAGAGTGATGAATGGTGAAGTGCAAGAGATTTTTAGGGCAGTAAAATTATTCTGTATGGTACTATAATGGTGGATAAAGTTTATTATTGCATTTGTCAAAAACCATAGAACTGTATGTAGAGCACAAAGAGGGAACCTTAATGTATACAGATTTTTTAAAAAATCATATAGGAAGTAGAAGGATCCTAGGAAGAAATTCAGACTGTGACAGGAGAATTTAACTATGTGAATGTATGAATGTATGCAACTTCACAGAAGAAGATTGGGGTGAGGGGGGTTGCTGCTGACCTAAGGAAATATTTGGAATGAGTGGAACCTATAGACTAAAGGCAAAAGGAACTGCACATAAGCACTGTACTCTAGTTGATAAAGTTGTTTCCTACATAGAAACTGGTTAACAATTCTGATACTGCTATACATGTATAAGGGAATGGAACAATTAAATAAATGGATGTGGGATAGTGGAAGCCAGGTTTCTCACTGTTGGAGTAGGAGTTTACAGATAATTAAGGTGAGAAGGCTAGAATAATCCATGTGATAATGGATTAGAGTTGGATACATTGGTATGAACTCATGTTTAGCTTAATATAGACACAGATGGTTACATATGGAAATATTTATAGATATGTGTCTATACACTGATTAGTAAAACTCATGTATTTTTCGCTCTTTCAGCTGAGAGGGCCTTAAATAAATGACACTCCAGTAGCCATGTGAACTCCTACTGCCCAGATCTTGGTTTCTAATGTCATTCTCCAATGAAAAGAATCAGGGCTCCTCAGAGAAATGGCTAATTCTAGGACTGGGGCATGAAATATACACAATAAGCATCTTGTAGTGCAAGAAAGTAAGGAAGTGCTCCAAAAAAAAGTAAGTGTGTCACAGGAGCCAACTGAAAAAGCTCCCAATGACCAAAGCTGAAACAATTTGAGCAAAAAAATTAAGTAGTATTGAGTTATAACCCGAAGAATAAAATAAATATCTGTTAGTCCATAATGATATAAATAAATGATTGAATAAATTAATAAATGAGGGAGAAAAGAGAAATCTCCCATGAAGAATGGAGGGGCAGAACAGTGTCCCCCCAAAATCTGTGTCCACTGGAACCTCAGAATGTGACCTTATTTGGAAATAGGTTCTTTGCAGAAGTAATTAGATAAGGATCTTGAGATCTCATACTGGACTTAGAGTAAGCCCTTAACCCAATGTTTGGTGTCATTATAAGAAGAAAAGAAGACAGAGAGATACACAGAGAAGAAAATCATTTGAAGGTGGAGGCAGAGATTGGAGTTATGCTGCCACAAGCCAAGGAACACCTGAAGCCACCAGAAGCCAGAAGAGGTGAGGAAGGATTCTTCCCTAGACCCTTCAGAGGGATCACGGCCCTACTGACACCTTGACTTCAGACGTGCAGCCTCCAAAACTGTAAGAGAACAAATTTCTGTTTTTTTAAGACACCTGACAATTTGTTGTGGCAGCAGTAAAAAAGTAACACACAAAAGAATTCCAAATAATTTATGTAGATACGCCTCTCTCAAGGTGGGGGAGCATAACTCCCCAGTCATGAGATATAGACTATGCATAGTGACTTCTTTCCAAAATGTACAATATGGAAAGGAAGAAAAAGGAGTAACTTTACAATGGAGAAACCTGGCAAACACTACATCAGCCAGGTGATCAAGGCCAATATCAAGTCAGAAACCATGGTGCTAGTATGTATGCTTGATACGATGTGATGAAATGGAGACTTTGTGGTCTTCCTCCCAATAACCTAGTGTTATCATGAGAAAAATATCAGACAAACAGTGACACATCCTACAAAATACTTGACCAGTATTTCTCAAAACTGTCAAAGTCATCTAAAACGAAAGTGTGAGAAACTGTCACAGCTAACAAGAGCCTAAGGAAAGATGACAACTAAATGTAATGTGATATCCTGGATGGGATCCTGGAACAGAAAAAGGACATTAGGTAAACTAAGAAAATCTCAATAAACTATGGACTTTGGCTAGTTACAATGTATCAATATTGGTTCATTAATTGCAAACAAATGCATTGTACTAATAGAAGATATTAATAATAGGGAAATTGAATGCAGGATTTATAGGAACTCACCATACTATCTTCTCAATTTTTCTATAAATCTATAACAATTCTAAAAAATAAAGTACATTTTCGAAAAAAAAAATTTTAAATAACACAAAGGTGTAGAAAGTGAAGATCTTTCTCTTCTGTCTTGAAGTCCTAATCCCCAAAGATCACTATTAATAAATTTGGTGTATAACCACACAAAGAAAAGTTATCAAAACTATCTCCCAGTAATGTGCCCCAGTGGGCCCTGGTTGTTATCTCTGGCATCAACCTGGAACACCACGTAAATCCCAGCAACTCTTGCCTGGCCACATGAGCAGGATGGCCCCATCCGTCACTGGTAGCCCATGCCTCTGATTCTCAGAGAGTCAGTGCCCAAGAGCCCCTGTCAAGGTGACCCTCCCAGACCACAGCTAATTGGCTGAGGGGCAAACACCAAATTCCAACTGAGCCAGTCAGATTCTGTCCTGGGACTTCTTTATTCCTCAAAAATCAGCCCCTGACATTTAACTGGAAAGAAAACAAAAACTTCAGTAGCCATCTGCTGCCATCTGCTGAGCAGGCAGGAAGAAATAGTCAAGAAAGCAGGAATCCCTGGCAAGACAGAGTTCCCTAACACATGGTGGAGAGGAAAGAATCTTGTCCCTGACAACTAAGTGATCCCCAGCAAGGCTCAGCAATGTGGCATTTTACAAAACACGTGTACTGTTTTTGCACATGGCAAACAATGGTTATAACCATTTTGCTTTAAAAGAAAACTGAAAGATTCCTTCACAGGGAGATTTTCTAGAAAGTTTGGTGCTGGCTGGATTTTTATGATCAGTAATTTTGAATGTGCTAGGCAGAAGTCAAAGAAGCAAACTCCTGCACCTAGCAATAGTATTTTACAACAATAATGATAGCTCGCATCTGCTCTTTCCCAGTTGCTTTTACAGGAAATAGGCTAAGCATATGACATACACGGTCTCATTTAATCACCCCCACAAATTAAGCATTGATATCATCCCCATTTTACACGTGAGAAAACTGAGGCTGAGTATCTTACCCACAATCATGTAGTATTTCACTTGAGAGCTAAGACTTAAATCCAGGTCTATTTGATTCCAGGGTCCATTCTTTTGAACAGTACAGACCTTTTGAAACAGCTCATTCATGATGGTAGAATAGAGAGAGCATATGTAAATTCATTGCCTCAATTTCCTCACGTGTAAACAATTTTCTCATGAATAATACCTACCTCATGATGATTAACTGAAACACAGCCTATAAAATACCTTTGATGGCTTGCCATATAATAGGAACTTAAGAAACCCATATTCCCAGTGTTGATTGGGTCAGATCCAGCTAGTAGAAATCTTACTTTACCCTAACAGAGGCTGTGTGGCAGAGGGCGGGGGGTGTCTTTTGTTATCCCAGTTATTCTGTCTAATTCTTATGAGTGGATTTAAAAATTAACACACACACACACCGTTGCCATATTCTTGCTGTGAAAAGCCACACAAAGTTTTTAAGATTTTGCATTAGTTACAAACATTTTAAGTTTTGCATTAGTTACAAACATTTTAAATTAAGGAGATCTCACAAAAAACACGTGGATTCCCAGGTTCTTTGACAAATTGGAAACTCTAGCATCGCTGGGTGCATATTCCATATTGCCACAATCATGAGAGCTGAGAAACCCATCTAGACAGAGCATGCACCCTCTGGGCATGCTACAGTCTCCACCACTTCCCACTATTCCCCAACATGAGGCCAATAAGTTGGCTTGCAATGTTTTTTTTAACCTTTTATTATGAAAAATTTTAAACATGCACAAAAGTAGAAGTAATAGTAGAGCAAACCCTATATTAGTTTCTCAGGGCTGTGTAACAAATTACGGCAGGTTAGGTAGCTAAAAACAACAGCTATTTATTCTCTCAGAGTATGGAGACTAGAAGTCCAAAGTCAAGATGTTTTCAGGGCCATTCTCCCTCTGAAGGGAGGAAGGGTCTAGGAAAGTTTTCTTTCTTTTTTTTTTTTTTTTTCTTCTTTGTTTCTTTTAATATTTTATTTTATTTTATTTTGCCGATATACAATGTGGTTGATTATTGTGGCCCATTACCAAAACCTCCCTCCGTCCTCCCCCCCCTCCCTCCCAACAATGTCCTTTCTGTTTGCTTGTCGAATCAATCTCAAGGAATTGCAATAGTTATGTCTTCTTCCCCTGCCCCCTGTTTTGTGTGTGTGTGTGTGTGTGTGTGTGTGTGTGTGTGTGTTTATTTATTTTTAGCTCCCACCAATAAGTGAGAACATGTGGTATTTCTCTTTCTGTGCCTGACTTGTTTCACTTAATATAATTCTCTCTAGGTCCATCCATGTCATTGCAAATGGCAGTATTTCATTCTTTTTTATTGCAGAGTAGTATTCCATTGTGTAGATGTACCACATTTTCCATATCCACTCATCTGATGATGGACATTTGGGCTGGTTCCAACTCTTGGCTATTGTAAAGAGTGCTGCGATGAACATTGGGGAACAGGTATACCTTCGACTTGATGATTTCCATTCCTCTGGGTATATTCCCAGCAGTGGGATAGCTGGGTCATATGGTAGATCTATCTGCAATTGTTTGAGGAACCTCCATACCATTTTCCATAGAGGCTGCACCATTTTACAGTCCCACCAACAATGTATGAGAGTTCTTTTTCCTCCACAACATCGCCAACATTTCTCATTCAGAGTCTTTTGGATTTTAGCCATCCTAACTGGGGTGAGATGGTATCTCAGTGTGGTTTTGACTTGCATTTCCCGAATGCTGAATGATGTTGAGCATTTTTTCATATGTCTGTTGGCCATTCGTATATCTTCCTTAGAGAAATGCTTATTTAGCTCTTTTGCCCATTTTTTACTTAGGTTGCTTGTTTTTTTCTTGTAAAGTTGTTTGACTTCCTTGTATATTCTGGATATTAATCCTTTGTCAGATGTATATTTTGCAAATATTTTCTCCCACTCTGTTGGTTGTCTTTTAACTCTGTTAATTGTTTCTTTTGCTGTACAGAAGCTTTTTAGTTTGATATAATCCCATATGTTTATTTTTCCTTTGGTTGCCCGTGCTTTTGGGGTCATATTCATGAAGTCTGTGTCCAGTCCTACTTCCTGAAGTGTTTCTCCTATGTTTTCTTAAAGAAGTTTTATTGTTTCAGGGTGTATATTTAATTCTTTAATCCATTTTGAGTTGACTTTAGTGTATGGTGAAAGGTATGGGTCTAGTTTCATTCTCCTGCTTATTGATATCCAGTTCTCCCAGCACCATTTGCTGAAGAGGCAGTCTCTTCCCCAGTGAATAGGCTTGGTGCCTTTGTCAAAGATCAGATGGCTGTAGGTGTATGGGTTGATTTCTGTATTCTCTATTCTATTACATTGATCAGTGTGTCTGTTTTTATGCCAGTACCATACTGCTTTGGTTATTATAGCTTTGTAGTATAGTTTAAAGTCAAGTAATGTTATGCCTCCAGCTTTATTTTTTTTTTTGCTCAGCATTGCTTTGGCTATGCATGGTCTTTTGTTATTACATATAAATGCCTGGATAGTTCTTTCCATTTCTGAGAAAAATGTCATTGGAATTTTGATGAGAATTGCATTGAATTTGTATATCACTTTGGGTAGTATGGACATTTTCACTATGTTAATTCTTCCAATTCAAGAGCATGGGATATCTTTCCATCTTCTTGTATCCTCTCTAATTTCTCTCAGCAGTAGTTTGTAGTTCTCATTATAGAGATTTTTCACATCCTTGGTTAACTCAATTCCTAAGTATTTTATTTTTATGTTGGCTATTGTAAATGGGCAAGCTTTCTTGATTTCTCTTTCTGCATGTTCTCTATTGGAGAATAGAAATGCTACTGATTTTTGTGTGTTAATTTTGTATCCTGCTGCTTTGCTGAAATCCTTTATCAACTCCAAGAGTTTTTTTGTAGAGGCTTTAGGCTGTTCGATATATAGGATCATGTCATCTGCAAACAGGGACAGTTTGACTTCATCTTTTCCAATCTGGATACCCTTTATTTCCTTCTCTTCTCTGATTGCTCTGGCTAGTACTTCCAACACTATGTTGAATAGGAGTGGTGAGAGTGGGCATCCTTGTCTAGTTCCTGTCCTTAAAGGAATAGCTTTCAGCTTTTCTCCATTCAGGATGATATTGGCAGAGTGTTAATCATATATGGCTATTTTCTTCCTTGCTTCTTCCTAACTCCTGCTGATTCCCAGCAACCCCTGGCATTCCTTGGTTTGTGACAGCTGAACTCCAATCTGTCTCTTCACAGACTCTCTTCTTCCTGTGTGCCTGTGTCTCCAAATCTCCCTCTCTTTATCAGGACACCAGTCATTGGATTTAGGGACCACACTAATCCAGTATGACTTCATCTTAACTTGATTACATCTGCAAAGACCCTATTTCCAAATAAAGTCACATTCACAAGGAGTAAGGACTTTAACATATCTTTTTCAGAGACACTACAACCCACTACAAACTCTCATTATCCATCAACCAGCTTCAATAATTATATATTGCTATGGTTTAAATGTTTGTCTCCTCCCAAACTCAGGCTGAAATTTAATTGCCATCGTAACCATATCAAGAAGTGGGACCTTTAAGAGCTGATTAGCCATGAGGCCTCCACCCTCATGAATGTATTAATGAGTTCATTATCATGGGAGTGGCTTCCTTATAAAAGAACGCATTTGGTTCCCTTTTCTCTTCTCTCTGTCTCTCGCTCTGTTTCTCTCTCTCCCTCCCTCCCTTTCTCCCTCTCTTTGCCCTTCTGCCATGTGATGCCTTCCTCAGTGTTATGACACAGCAAGAAGATCCTCACCAGGTGCTGGCACATTGATCTTGGACTTCTCAGCCTCCAGAACTGTGAGAAATAAATTTCTGTTCATTATAAATTACCCAGTCTCAGGTATTCTGTTACAGCAGCACAAAATGGACTAAAACACCTACACTCATATATTGCTAAACTTGTTTCATTCTAAATCTCTCACCCCCTACCCTTTGCTAGTTATTGTTTATTGAGATAGTTATACCATAAAATTCACTCATGATAAGTGATTTGTAGTAATTTTATAGACTTATGTAACCATCACTACAATTATTTTAGAATACTGCCATCACCCCAACATGTTCCTCTGTGACCATTTGCAGTTATCCCCACTTCCAACCTCAGCCCCAGGAAAACACCAACCTGCTTTTCTGCCTCTATAAATATGCCTTCCTGGGGCATTTCATATAAGTGGAATTATTAAATATGTGACTATCTGTGTCTGGCTACTTTCACTTAACATAATGTTTTTGAGGTTCATCCAGGCTGAAGCATGTATCAGTACTTCAGCTTTTTGTTGCTGAATAATATTCCACTGTGTACCATGCTGAAGTGTATTGTATAACACGCTGACTAATATTCCATTGTATACCACTTTTTGTTTAACCATTCACCAACTATTGGGCATGTGGATCTCTTATGTATAATGCTGCTGTAAACATTTGGGCACAAGTTTTTGTGTGGACATATGTTTTTATTTCTCTTGGGCATATACCTAGGAGTGTAATTGTTGTGTCATGTCATAATTCTATGTATAATGCTGACTGTTTTCCAAAGTGGCGTACTATTTTACATTCCCATCAGCAGTGTATGAGGATTCCACTTTCTTCATTTCCTCACCACCGCCTGTCACTATCTGACTTTATTTTTCTGGTAGGTATGAAGTGGTATTTCATGGTTTTGATTTGCATTTCCTTAGCGACTGATGAATTTGAGCATCTTTTCTTGTGCCTGTTGACCATTTGCTTATCTTCTTTGGAGAAATGTCTATTTAAGTTCTTTGACTGTTTTTAATTGAGTTTTTGGTCTTTTATATTATTGAGTTATAAAAGTTCTTCATATATCTTAGATACAAATCCCTTATCGGATATATAATTTACAAATATATTTCCCATTCTTTGGGTTGTCATTTCACTTACTTGGAAGTGTCCTTTGTTTCACAGATTTTTAAAATTTGATGAAGTCCAGTTTACCTATTTTTTCTTTTGCTCCTCATGCTTTTGGTGTCATAGCTGAGAGCCCATTACCAAATCTGAGGTCAAAGCTCTTATTTTCCCATGGAATGGACTTGGCACCATTATTGAAACATAGGGTTTATTTCTGGATTCTCAGTTCTATTCCATTAATCTATATGTTCTTCCTTATGCCGGTACCACAGTGTCTTGATTATTGTTACTTTGTAGTAAGTTTTGAAAACAGGAAATGTGAGTCCTTCAACTTTATTCTCCTTTTTCAAGATTGTTTTGGTTATTCTGGGTCCTTTGCAATTGCACATGAAATTTAGAATCAGCTTGTCACTTTCTACAAAGAAACCAGCTGGGATTCTGATAGAGGTTGTGCTGAATCTGTAGGTCAATATGGAGAGCGTTGCCATTTAACAATATTGTTTTCCATTCTGTGGACATGAGATCTTTTCCCATATATTCATATCTTTTGTATTTTTCAACAACGTTTTATAGTTTTCAGAGTATAAATTTTGCACATACAATATTTGTTTTTTATTCTTTTTGATGCTATTATAAATGGCATTGTTTTCTGAATTTCATTTCAGATTGTTCATTGCAAGTGTATAGACATACAGTCAATTTTTACATATTGATCTTGTATTCTGAAACCTTGCTGAACTTGTTTGTTAGTACCATTAGTTTTTTTTAGCAGATTCCTTAGGATTTTCGATGTCATCTGCAAATATAGTTTTACTTTTTCCTTTCCAACCCAATTCTTTTTCTTGACTAATTTTCCTGGGTAGAACCTCCAGTGCAATGTTGAATAGAAGTGGCAAGAGTGGACATCTCATTTTATTTCTGATCTTGGGAGAAAGCATCCAGTCTTTCAGCAGTAAGCATGATGTTAGCTATAGGTTTTTCACAGATGCCCTTTACCCAGTTAAGAAAATTCCTTTCTATTCCTTTGTTAAGTGTTTTTATCATGAAAGGGTGTAAGAGTTTGTCAAATGCTTTTTCTGCATCTATTTAGATGATCGCGTAGTTTTTGTTCTTTATTCTATTGATATTGTGTATTATGTGAGCTGATTTTTGGATGCTAAACAAACCTTGCATTCTGGGATATATCCCACTTGGTCATGCCATATAATTCTTCTTGCATGTTGTTGGACTCTAGCCCCTTTTTTAATTGGGTTGTCTTCTAATCATTGAGTTGTAAGTTGTTATGAATACAAGTTCTTTAACAAATATGTTGTTTGAAAATATTTTCTCTTAGTCTGTAATTTGTCTTTTCATCCTCTTATAAATGTGTCTTTCATAGAACAAAAGTTTTTCATTTTGTTGAAGTCCAATTTATTGGTTTTTTCTTTTATGGATAGCCTCTTTGGTGTCATATCTGAGAATTCTTTGACTAACCCAAGATCACAAAGGTTTTCTCCTGTGTTTTCTTCCAGTAGTTTTACAGTAGTAGTTCTTAAATTTACATCAGTGATCCATTTTCAGTTTATTTTTCTGTATAATATGAGGCAAGGGTATAAATTAGTCCCTTTGCATGTTGATATCCACTTGTTCAGAACCATTTATTGAAAAAAAAAACTCCTTTCCTTATCAAATTGACTTGACAGTTTGTCAAAAATTAATTGACCTTAAATGTAAGGATTTATTTCTGAACTCTTAATTCTGTCCCATTGATTTATGTCTAGCCTTTCACAAGCATCACACATAAGCTTTATAGTAAGGTTCAAATTGGGGTACTGCAAATCTCCCAACTGTTCTTTAACCAACTCTTTTAGCTATTTTAGGCCCTTGCGTTTCCGTATGAATTTTAGGATCCAGTTGACAATTTCCACAAAATTCCTGCTCAGATTTTTATAGGCATTGTATTGAATCTATACATCAATTTGGGAAGAATTGCCATCTTGACAATATTGAGTTCATAAGATGAATATCTCTGCATCTACTTAGGTATTCTTAAATTTCTCTCAGCAAGGTCTTGCAATTTTTAGGGTACAAGGCTTGAAATCCTTTTGATAAATGTATTCTTAAGTATTTTACTCTTTTTGATATTACTGCGAATGGAATTATTTTCCTAATTTCATTTTTTTTATCATTCATTGTTACTATAGAGAAATACAGTTGTTTTATTTTTCTTCATATTGGCCTGGATCCTGTGACCTTACTAAACTCATTTATTAGTTCTAGCAGTTTGTGTGTGTGGTGAAACCGTGGTTACTTAGGATCATGTTATCTGTGAATAAAGAGTTTTACTTCTTTCTTTCCACATGGGTGCCTTTAATTTCTTTTCATTTTTTGCCTTGTTACACTGCCTTGAGCCTCCAGTACAATATTGGATACAAGTGGCAAAAGCAGACAGCCTTGCCTTGTTCCTGACCTTAGCAGAAGGGCATTGCCATCTTTCAGCATTAAGTATGCTGTCAGCTATAGGTTTTTCATCAAATTGAGAAAGTTCCTTTCTATTCCAAGTTTGTTGAGAATGTTTATCATAATTAAGTGCTGGATTTTGCCAGGGGCTTTTTCTGTGTCTATTGCGATGATTCTTTTGTGCTTTATTTTCACCTATCTTAATTTTCTTTTTCTAAATGCTCAGTGGACTTCTCTTCATGCTGGCACCAGCGGGCATTTGCAAGACTTGCGTTTACATAGAAAGACAGATGGTGACCACTCTTCCCTCTCCCCAAGACGCCAATGCCACTTCACTGTGTTATCTCCCAGCTCCTCCTTGTGAACTCATTGTGGATGCAGACGGCCACTGCTTTGAGTGGTAACTTTTCCTCTGGGGCCCTGGGGCCTGTCCCTCAGTGTGGAGCAGGCAGTGATTCTGGATGAGGCGCTGTGTCCCTCGGGAGGACCACAATCTTCTCAGGAGGTCTGCAATCTTCTCAGGTCTCAGAGACATTCTCCAGTGGACAAGAAGTATCTACTGTCCAGGCTACTGCCCTGGCTGCTCTTTTCTCCCTCCTGTGGCTTGTTAGAGATATGAAGGCAGAAGGCAAGGACAGTCTGGGGGTCACCAGTTTCCTGAAAGGTAGACATGGAGAGTCATTGGGCATCAGCTGGGTCAGGAGCAGCTCCTCTGTTTTTATCGGCCTGGTGCCTCCTGGGACAGTCATTCTGTTATCTCAGACTGGTCTAAGGAGATGCTGGGCCCAAGTACAGAACGCTCATGTTGCTCCTCTCTCAGGCTGCCCCTGTATCCAACCCTGGCCTCCTGGAATACCTCCCATCCACAGCAGATGACTCACAGCCAGCTGCCTCACTGGGGTCAGACTAATCCAAGGTGTTGTCCTAAGTGGGGGTCGGGCAGCCAGTTCCACTTGAGGTGGACAGTTCCTGTTCCTCCACCCTGTAAACCTGCATCAGGATCCATCTGCCCTTTCAGGACACCCACTCACTTCTGAGCCTCACACAATCCCCCCAAGTGAGCGTGAGTCTCCCCGCTTCACATATTAGGAAACTGAGACAAGGAATGGCCAAAGGTCACACAGCTTATAAGTGACAGAGACAGAATTTGAACCTGGGTCCCCAAGCCCTGTGCCCTTTCCATCAATGCAATGTGTTCCACACAACAATCATTTGTACTGCCACTTTCATGATTTTTGCCATATCTGTGTTACTCATTGTTGACTTAATATTTTTCTTTAAATCAACTCACTTTTTTAAAAAATTATTTTTAAACAATTATAGATTCACAGGAAAGTACAAAGAAATGTACAGGGAGGTCCCATGCTCTTCACCCAGGCCCCAGTGTTAATACCTTGCATAACTGTAGTACAGTATCAAAACCGGAAAGCTGACCCTGCTACAATCCACAGAGTTCATTCCTTTTTCTCCAGTTATACGTGTGTGTGTGTGTGTGTGTGTGTGTGTGTGTGTGTGTGTGTGTGATGCAATTTTATCACATGCGCAGCTT